>NC_134875.1:60200695-60846766 GCF_049852395.1 Peromyscus maniculatus bairdii | reverse complement strand
AATGATATCATCATCATTTCCCCTTTTCTTTCTATTCAAAAGGAAGGTTTTAACTTCAACATAATAAAATTACATATAACAAAACAGTTATCAAGCAACAATTATAGTTATAATATCTAGTCTATTTGTATTTGGCAAAATTAAAAAAGATATCCTATCTATCTTATGTTTGTGAGTCTAAGGTTTCATAGCTACCTTATCTCTTATTGTAACCAAGGAAAACTGTAATTATATCTATTTAGTCTTCAACTACATCAAAGATCTCAGAAGGATACAATATTATCTATGTAAATAGGAAGAGCATTGTAAGCAACTTTCAAAATCTAGAATGACAGAGACAGCTCTCTGCCTGGACAGTCATCCAAAGTTCCTCTGCAACAATGGGCATTCGTATTCAGCCCATAGGCCTAGAGTCTCTCAGTCACTTTTCTCTGTGTCCTGTAGAATGTCTGCTTCTGTGAAGCAGGAACCTGAAGGACCATTTTGCCTTGCAAAGTTCAGTGGTCACCTTCCTGTGAGTACTGCATGTCCAATCAATACAACATTTTGTCAAGCAGTCCAGGCAAGAACAGTTTCTTGCCCAAATGGCATTTTTTTTAAGAAGAAGATAAACTCCATATGGAGTGTTTTCAATGCCCATCTTCCTCTCTGAAGTAAACCAGTGCTGCCAGGAGCAGATGTGTCTCATTGTCCAGAAAAGTTAAAACATTTTAAATGCCATATTCTGTAGGTCTTTGAAGTGTTTGAAGATTACCTACCTAGTTGAATTATATCTATGTATACCCAGAAAACTTAACTTGACTATAAGTTTGACTATCATAGAAGAGTAATTATTAATCTGTATTTCTTAATTATCCATTACAATTTAAATGAGCTACACAAACATAACCTGAAACAAGACTAGAAATATACATATGCTATAATAAAATTAACTTTAAATTTGTATCAATAAACTAAAAATCCATAGCATTGTAAAATATTTTCAAGAAGTTGTTGCTCTGTAAAAATAGGTTCAATAAGTTACCCTTTTATCTTATCCTATCTATATCATATCCCCCTTTTTTCTTTTAGAAAGAGATTGCATTTATAATCAACCACCTTAAAATAAAAATAAACATTTATAAACAATATTTTGGGAATTGGGGCATAGCTTCTCATACTAATTCCTACTGGTTATGGGCGCTAATAGTCTTATGGGGATCCTGAGAAAATTAAGAACTATGGTCAAGTCCTGGGAAGCTCGGCTATAACCTTTGTTGATAGGTACCATTCGTTAAGGTTCAGAAGGTCTGGCTTGATCAAATCTGATCCATCTTAACCTGGAACAAATCTATAGCCTCTTGCTTCTTGTGGAAAGAAAAACAGAGCCTCCTTTCCTTAGATCCAAGCTTTGAAGTCAAGATACCTTTAAAATATACATATTTCTTCCACTGAGCAGCCTTTGCAATCAAATGTCTTTCTGCAAAGAAGTTAAACAGCACACGCCCTTAATTCCTTAGCAGGCAGGATTTCTGTGTGTTCAAGTCCACACTAGGGAAGAGAGCCAAGCGTGGTGACACACACTTTTAATCCCAGTAGCAACTGTAGAGATCTGGAGGTCTGTACAGACAGACAGAAAGTGACAGAGCTGTGTAGGAAGAGGAAGTGAGGTAGTTGGGATAAGAGAGCTAATGAGAGGGCAGAAAAGCAAGGCGTATAAAGCCTGGATAGACAGGAAATCACGCCATTTTGGAAGCTGCAGAATTGGTGAGGTAAGGTGGTTGGTGGCTTTCGGTATTTCCTTGATCTCTCTAAGGCTTTAACCCAAATTTCTGGCTCTGTATTTTTTATTTAGTAAGACCATTTAGAAATTCACCTACATTTTATAATGTTATGGATTTTAGTTTATTGATACAATTTTTTTTGGTTTTTTCGAGACAGGGTTTCTCTGTGTAGCTTTGTGCCTTTCCTGGCACTCACTTGGTAGTCCAGGTTGGCCTCGAACTCACAGAGATCCGCCTGCCTCTGCCTCCCGAGTGCTGGGATTAAAGGCATGCGCCACCACCGCCCGGCCCATTGATACAAATTTAAAGTTAATTTTGTATGTATGTATATTTATACTCTTGTTTAAGGTATTATGTTTGTGCAGCTCATTTAAATTGCAATGGATAATTAAGAAATACAGATTCTAGCTGGGCGGTGGTGGCACAAGCCTTTAATCTCAGCACTCGAGAGGCAGAGGCAGGCGGATCTCTGTGAGTTTAAGGCCAGCCTGGTCTACAAAGTGGGTTCCAGGAAAGGCAAAAAAACTACACAGAGAAACCCTGTCTCGAAAAACCAAAAAAAAAAAATTGCTCTTCTATGATAGTCAAACTTATAGTCATGCTAAGTTTTCTAGGTATACATAGATGTAATTCAATTAGGTAGGTAATCTTCAAACACTTCAAAGACCTACAGAATATGGCATTTAAAACTTTTTAAACAAGTTGTTGCTCTTTAAAAGTAGGTTCAATAATTTACCCTTTTATCCTATCCTACCTATATCGCAAAGTCTTTCACAGTCTAAACACTTCTAAAGTCCAAAGTCTCTTCTGAGACTGAAGACAACATAATTCCAACTCTATAAAATTAAAAAGCAAACTATGTATTTCCAACATACAATGGCACAGACTATATGGTGCTATTTAAAAATAGAGAGGACATAGCGAGGAAATACATAAGCAAAGCAAGGACCGAACAACAACAAGGCGAGCTTTAAACCCTATCATCCCTTGTCTGATGTTAGAGGGCTCAAATGGTTCTTCCATTCTGGCTTTGCTACCTAAACATACTTCTTTCTCTCTTGTTCTGCTTCCAGTCTCTGTGTGTCGCACTCATGAGCAGAAGTCTCATGGCGCTGGCATCTACCTCATCTTGGCATCTCTAATCCAATCTAGCTTTTACTTTCAGAGTTTTAAGTAACAGCCCCCCTCAGAACTTCCCTGCAGGTCCTTCCCTGCCATACACCTGGCCTCAGGGGCTTTCTGTAAACACAGAGGAATATTCCACAAACCTTTTACTATTACATCCTTCACGTTCGAAGGGCAACACCAAACGAATGACACTGCCGAGTTTGGCTACCATTTGGGGGTGAATTCTCCCTGCCTTGAATTACATTTGCAGCGTCTTGGCTTTGTTGCTTTTTCAGAGAAGAAAATTCCTCAGGCCTTATCCTTTCAGAAGTTTCCTTGGAAGCTTAGTGGGGTGGGGTCTTTCCCTGAAGGCACCCCCTTTATTCTGATACAGATTAGGCTTTTCCTTTATTTCTTTCAGCACAAGCCTTGGTTCCAACATTAAATTTCCTGGTGTTCTTTCCCTCTCCAAACCATATATTTTGCATTTCTTTTTGCCCTACTTGCTCCTTTTCATTATAGTCCTGCACAAGATTGGTAACTAGCCTTTTTCCTCTTTGGCCGTCTGAAAGCAAGATGGGTCACCCGCAGCTCTACTGAAGTCACCTGCAGAAGTTTGGCCAGGCTTCTCACTCTTGCCATGTCTGCTCTAACCACTATGGTCTGATCCGGAAATATGGCCTGAACATGTGCCGTCAGTGTTTCCGCCAGTATGCAAAGGACATAGGCTTCATTAAGTTGGACTAAGAGACCTTGAATGGATTATTCAAGACTGTCTCCATAATGAAACAGATCATGCTAGTCTTTGTACATGAGAAATAAAAAAAAAATGAAGACCTTCAAAAAATGGATAACTAGAAACATATGACAGTCAATATTAAGCTATCTTGAAATATCCTCCAGAAAAGAAATTAGTGCATTACTTTTTAATTTGGCTTCAGGAAAGTTCTTAGGAGGAGGGAAGAAAGCAGACACATTCTTTGGTGAAATATCATAAGAACGATCTCTAGTCTAGTTACCAGTTCCTCTCTGAAGCCACTTGAGCTTGGCCTCTATAGTTTGCATGGCTCTCAGTACTATTGTCTTCCAAGCCACAATAGTGTGGCACACTAAGCTATGGTTACAATGTTCAACTGTTTTCCTAGTCAAGTTCTGAAGTTTTCCAGTTTCTTCCAAAAACCCGTATAGTAAGGTCTGTCACAGCAATAGCCTACTCCATGGTAGCAACTTCTGAATTACTTTCTATTGCTGTGATAAAAACATTGTGACCAACGGAACTTATAGAAAAAATATTTAATTGGGCTTGGATTCCATGATGGTAGGGTGAAGGCATGGCCAGAAAGAACAGCTGAGAGCTCACATCTTGAACTGTAGACAGGAGAGAGTACACTGGGGAAGGTCTGAGTCTTTCGAAGCCTCAAAGACCACTTGCAGTAACACACTTCTAATAACACCATACATCCTAACCCTTCCCAAACAGTTCCACTGAGGACCAAATATTCAAACATATGAGCCTATGGGCCTATTCTTATTCAGAATTACATTTAATATGATTCAGTTACATTCCTTTTCTATTTCTTTGTAAATATATATATATTAATTTTTGTCAAATTCAAGTACATAATATATTGGGATCATAGTCATACCTTTATTCCTCTCTCACATTTTCTTTCCATCTTCTGATCATCTTCTTCTTTCCAACTAGTCCTCCTCCACCTTTCTGCCTTTCTTTCTTTCTTTCTTTCTTTCTTTCTTTCTTTCTTTCTTTCTTTCTTTCTTTCTTTCTTTCTTTCTTTCTTTCTTTCTCTCTCTCTCTCTCTCTCTCTCTCTCTCTCTCTCTCTCTCTCTCTCTCTTTCTTTCTTTCTTTCTTTCTTTTTGTCCTACTGAGTTTAATGGGATCGCTATTTCCTAGAACATAGAGCATGGGCAAATTACCAGTCGCTATACCCCTCCCTCTGGCAACCATTAACTACTGATCGCTCCTCTGGGAGGGGTGAGGCTTCATGACCCTGACCCCACTGCATTATGAACGGGATGTTGAAGGTCTCAGTCTTGTGCAGGTATGCATGAGTGTTGTGTTCTCATGACTGCAATGTTCATGTCCTATCCAGAACACAGAACTTCAGCGTGCTCCTTCCTCCCCATCTCACAGCTCTTAGCTACTTGCTACTCTCTGCTCTGATGCTCACTGGGTCCCACAGTTGGTGGTCTACAGACCCCTGTCACTTATTCTCAATAATTTCAGCTAAGTGACAGCACTAACTACTGCTCACCCATGAAAAAGGCTCCTCTAATCAAGGCTGAAAGCAGTAAAGAGAATGTGGGAATACAAAGAAAAATTCCAAACTTGCTTATTATTTGCAGTGTAATAGGAAGAAAGAGACATAAAAAAGTATGCGGTAAGAATAAAATTCACATGAGGATGTTTATTACCCATTCTTTATTTTTCTTAAATATCTCCTCAGGAGAAATACTAAATATTCCCGATTTGATAGTACTATATGAAGAAAAAACTTCCAAATGACTTTAGTTTTGTAAGATTTACCCACTGATATATTGTCTCAACATTCCTATCTGATTTTCTGTCTCAACATTCTTATCATACTTCCTCCTCGCCCTAAAGCTATCAATTCCACTATAATGTCTCACCAGGCTTTACAATGCTGGATCCTGTCACTATTACTTCATATTATGTTCTAGAAGAAAGTTAACATCATTGTATAGATGTTTAACATTTTATTTTTCTATGAAGGCATCATGGAGGCCTGTCTTCACTTCCCCAGAAATTGGCTTACAAGAACATATCATCATTCCAGCTTAAAAAAAATGGGTTCAAGGGATGGGTTCATGCTTGCAAGGCAAGCAGTTTGCTGACTTAGTAGTCAAATATTAAAATACATTTAATAAAGGAACAAGAAGTCATTTTTCCCTCAATAAGAAGCCAGCAGTACTTTTTCTTCTGGGCTAAATAATAAAATTTCATAAGCATAAGCGGTACAGCCTTTCTGCTCCCCTGACTAATTGGCAGAATATTCTGCTACATTGTAAGTTATGCTTAAATTGCTCATTAAGGTCACATTTTATTACCAGTTTTGGCTTACTTAGCAGATATATCATCAGTCAGATCCTAGAAGTCTAGGCCAAGCTACATGAGTAGATGTGAGACCGGATATTACTAGCAGGTTCAGGAGAAGAAAATTCACAAAAGATTAAGCAGAAACAATCAAGAAAATGATCCGTTGGTTGTGGAATTTGGCACATAAAGTTAGATTTAAAGTGACAAGAGTAACTTGAGTTACAGAGAAGTAGGTGACGTTACTTCATTTTAATCTAAGCTGTCAAATGATTGAGAAAGGAAATAATGGCAAATGAAAATTTTTCCATCATTGGGGCTGGAGAGAATACTCAGAGGTTAAGAGTTCAGTTTCCAGCACCAAGGTCAGGTGGTTTATTATCATAATATAACTAGCTCCAGGGGATAGTATGTCTTTTTATGTGCCCCCCAGCTACCTGTACTCATATGTATACATACACACATGTAAAAATAAAAATATTTCCTTCAATTTTTTCCATGATTATCCACGTAGGAATTAGTTTGACATTTTTTTTTTCATTCTGGTAATCATGAAAACTGGTATCAGATTAAATCTTACCCTGGATGCAATTATGAGACAAACCTTCATGCAGTTTTTATTTTATTGTCATTATAAATGTCTCATAGGCTAGAAATGAAGTAAGCAAGCTTTAGGAATCAAATAATGGGACCCAAGGATGATAATTCAGCTGGAAATTAAGGGCAGGGACACTGTAACAAAGAGGAAATTATAAAAGGGGAACCCTCAAATTTTTATAAAAACATTCTCAAGTGTCTGTCTATGCATCTATCTATGTATCTATCTCTGTATCTCTGTATGTATATATGTATCTATCTGTGTATCTATGTTTCTATCTATCTATCTATCTATCTATCTATCTATCTATCCATCTATCTACCTATGATCCATGAACCACACATTTATGGGAGCTCATGAGAACAATATTGAATATGTCATATGGATATTTTAATAAAGTTCTGTCTTAGTAAGGGTTTCTACCGCTGTAAAGAGACACTGTGACCACAACACCTCTTATAAAGGGAAACATTTAATTGGGGTGGCTCACTTACAGTTCAGAGGTTTAGTCCATTATCATTGTGGTAGAAAGAAAGGCAGCATTCAGGCAGACTTGGTACTGAGGAAGGAGCTGAGAGTTCTTATCTCTTTACCCCTAGGCAACAGGAAGTGGTCTGGGGCACTGGGTGTGGCTTGAACATTACTAAGACCTCAAAGCCCATCTCCACAATGACACACTTCCTCCAACAAGGCTATACCTGATGCAACAAAGCCACACCTGCTAATAGTGTCACTCACTATGAGCTTTTGAAGGTCAGTTAGATTTAAACTACCACAAGTTCCTTTGTGAGAAAAACAATTTGGAGTTTCACAGAGGCTTGCTAAACATGTCAGACTCACCTCTGAGATCTAGGTCATGATCATTTTAAATAATGGTTGTTTCTTAGAGGTAAAAGTTATGTATTAATTTAAGGGATTGATTAACCTTATGGGAAAGGAAATACTGCAAAAGGAGACAATCTAAGAGACTAGAAAGTCCAGTACTACACATGTTCAAATTGATCAGGTAATTAATTCACAACAAAGACTCTTCAGAAAAGTATAACAGAATCTGGTGTTTCTGTCCAAAATCTTTGGCCTAAAAATTTATACCAACTGCAGAAAAAATAAGAAAATTTTGACCAAAAGTAAGAAAAAAAACCCCAGTAAGTAGGAAGTGACTTATAGATGATCCAGATGATGGAGTTAGAAGGTGACCTTAAAATATAATTAATGTCTTAGAGGAAAAGATTGTCAAAATGAGTAAACAACTGGAAAATTCCAATAGAGAAATAGAATCAAATAATTACCCATTTTAGAATTCAAAAGTGAAATATCAGAAATGAAAATTTCACTCTGTAAGCATAATAAAAGGTTCATAATAATAGAAGAGTCGATGAACTCGAAGATATTAGTCAAATTGAGAGTGCAGAAATTCCTAAGATATAATAAAACATCCAACATACATGAATTAAGAAATATATAAATGAGGACAGAGGTAGGATAGGGCATAAAGTATTTTAAATATCTCCAACTTTTATAGGAAGAAGAAAATAATAATATAGAACTTTCCAAAGACATGAAGCCAAAGTAGAATAGATCAAAAAAAGCTATTCCTAACATATTAAAGTTAAGTTGTAAAACAAAACAAAACAAAAACAAACAAACAAAAAACCCCAAAGAAATAACATTAGGAGCAGAAGAGAAATAAGACATACTACTTACAGGAAAATAATGATTCTATGGGCAATTTCTTAGGCAAGGGCAATATAAAATGAAAGTAAGTAAATTCACTTTTTTAAAGTGCTAGGGGAAAATAGTTAACCTAGAATTTCATATTCAGGGAAAATGTACTTCAGAAATGAGAGTGAAAGAATTTTTACATAATAGAAACTGAGATAATTTATTGCCATAATACTTAGTCTATAAGAAATACTAAAGGAAGTACTTTAAGTTGAGGAAAATTACAAAAGATGGAAAACCATATCTACAGGTAGAGATAAGAACAATAAGAATGATAACTATGTAGGTAAATTTGAACATGCTCTTTATAATATTTAAAGTTAACTGAGTGTTTAAATAAAAAACTGTATTGAATTGTTTAATTTATAACATGTATAGACAAAATGTATGATAGCAATAACATGAAGGGTGGTGAAGATGTGACATTTTACCTTTTAGGGTAGTGGGGCTTTTTTGCTTGAATTTGTGTTTAATTACACTGCAAAAAGATAAAGATAAGTAGATTAAACTAAGAGCAACTATAGAAGTTGTACAGAGAGTTATAACTAGAAATCCAAAACAAGATTTCAAATGGGCTGTGAAAATTGCTGGGTTTATCCAAAAGAAAGTTTCTAGTTGGAGAGATTGCATATTCTACTCATATTTATGTAATTATTCATATGGTTAGACTTCACAGTCTGGATGACTGCTCCGTATTTTGTTGTTCTTGTTTGTTTCTGTTACTCATTGCTTACTCTCAATTATACCCATCCCATAATTTTTTATAAAATAAAGAAGCAAGACAGAATCACATTTTGTAAGTGAGGGAGATGGTTCAGGTGATAAAGGCACTGGCTGACAAGTGTGACAACCTGAGTTAGATCCCTGAGACCCACAAGCTGGAAGAAGCAAACCTACTCCCATAAGCTGTCCTGTGGCCTCTATACACATGCTGTGATATCTGTGCAACACATATGCACACACACACACATGCACACAAATTGAAAATAAATAAAACATCAAAAATAAAAAAAACTAATTTAGAAAGAATCATGTTTTATATTCTATGGTTACACTTGAAATGTAAATGAGTTTACATATGAAAATCTAAGGATATAAAAATATATAGACAATACAAATGGTAAGCATAAAATAAATCATGTTAATAGCAGATCAAAATTGAATTTTAAAAGGGAAAATTGTTGAAGAAAATAGGTACATATACTTGACAAAATATGAGTATACCCAGGCAACATACATAATTGTGCATGCACTTATCAAAAGACCTCCAGAATACCAAAACAAAGTCTCAGAACAAAAAGGAAAATATGGACAAATCTACCACCATGTAGTGATATCATAGCCACTCTATCAAAGATATTTAACTTAGAGAACAAAGAAAATAAGAAGTATAATTGATAGCAATTTGGCAGACCCTGGAGAGCCAACCAAAAGTCTCCACTGCCCCTTTTGTAGGGGACTTCCATATCCTTTACAGGCTCTAAATACAGTCGGAATTGTTTCTTCAGTCACATGAGGCTGTACTGTCAGAGTAGGAGCCTCAATTGCACAACCCCACTCCTTGTGCTGCAGCCGGAATCAAAGAAAAATTTATAAAAATCTCTTAAAAAATAAATGAGAATGGAAATCAAACATACTAAACATGGGATACAGCAAAAACTGTACTGAGCGGGAAGTTTAGAACAGTAAAGTCCCACACTAAAAATTAGAAGATTTTAAAGAAATGGCTTATTAATGTAATTAAAGTTGCATGATATAACAGCAATATATCAGAGATCAGGAGGAGTAGAGTGGGTTATAGATCATGAGCAGATGTAGGCCTGCATTTAGATACCAGGAATAACACCCAATGTTCCGCATAGCAGAGTAGGTTAAAAATGCTTGAAAACAGTCATGTTTTAAATTTATTAACAGAGAGGATTTGGTATGTTCCCAACACACAGAATGATAGATATTTGAGATAATAGCATTGGATTAAATGTATTTAATTGATAATCTTCCAAAATTAATGACAGATACTAAATACATTGACATATATGCCAAGATACCCAACATTCAATACTGCTAATACTTTAAGTATCCCCTACTTGATCTATAGACTCAATACAATCCATGAAAAAAAATTACATTTTAACAGAAATTAACAAAGGAGCATTTTTGGTAGTGCTCTGCGTTGAGATCAAGGTCAGGGTAGGATATGCAAGCTCTGAGCTACATTTTGAGGCCAAAGAATGGGTTCTAAGCTTATTATAGGAATAGAAAGGAATGAACAGTAAGAGCCAAAATGATGTTTAAAATAAAAACCAAGTTAGTGAAGCAAGGCTTATTGACTGCAAGCCTAGCTTTAATGCTAGAGTAATCAAAAATGTAGAGCAGTAACTTGAGGACACATGAACAAATCAATAAGTCAGAATCAGACACCAGAGCAAACTCATATGCATATGATCAATTCAGTTTTGAAAGTAATTTCAAGGCAGTACAAGAAAAGAGGCCCTTTATACAAATTGTGCTAGAACAATTGGTAAATATATAATAATCAGCCAATCGTGAACTCTACCACACAACATATATAAAAACAGAGAAGGTAGTATATATGTCACAGATGTATGCTTGAAAATTAAAGCCACAAAGGTTCAAAATAAAAATATTAAATCATATTTTTGTAATATTGGAGAAAAACAAATATTTATGACAAGAACAACACTAATTACAAAACTGAAAAAAACTATAATTTGTATACTGTTAAATCTGGCACAAAAAAAATGAAATCATTAGTTATAGAATGGGAAAACTATCTAATTCTATATATCTGAAAAAGATTGCACATGGCATATATAACAAATGCTTAAAACCCCACAATAAACAAAAACAGTACAATAATTTGTCAAATATTTTGAAAGGATACTTCACAGAAGATGACCTATTTGTTGCTGTATAATTGGCACTAAATTGCACATAGTGAGTGGAAGTTATCAAGTAATTTGGTTTCCAGCTTGAACACTTTGGTACAAGAAAGTTATGAACTGAAGTTCAAAGTGCACTCATGCTAAGCTTTGACAGCTGCTATCATCCTGTCAGTGAAACACTTCCAAACTTTTTGTAAACTTTAAAAGTAACTGGAAACCAATGGCTAAAATACCTCTTAGGCAATCTTATCTTCATTGATGATACCTTCTTTAATCTACTTTGCTTTTTACAGTTATTCCACCTTACATTGTGTGTGTGTGTGTGTGTGTGTGTGTGTGTGTGTGTGTGTGTGTGTGTGTGTGTGTGTGTTTAAATCATAACCTCAAAGACTCATTGTTAATTGCTCTGTTCAAATCAAAGCTTGTCAGTCATTATCCGCAAGAATGAGAACTTGAAGAAGTATGAAGCTGTCTTTAGGTCATGAGGGGCCCACAATGAAGGAATATATACTGTGATTCTCTATCCCCCACTTTCTCTCTTCCTGGTCATGAGGTGAGTAGCTTGGCTTTACCATGTGCTCTTGCCAGGATCACTGAGTCCAACTGCTCATGGATTGCAGTTTCTAAAACCATGAGCTCACATAAATTTACTTATTATAGATTATCCTGGGTATTTGTTACCATAGCAGCAAGCTGACTAATACTGTGTATATATGTATTTTTCAATGTGAGAATTGGAATATATTAATGAAGACTTTAGAATTGGAACACAACACTTTTATGTATTTCTAATGTTAAGATTTGCCTTGTGAGATTATTACAGAACAGGAGAATTTTTATAGTCCCATCAGCATAAGTCAGTAACAGGTTTTTCAGGTCATTGTTTGAGCTGACACTACCCAGGGAAAGATCTTATTTTGTCATTAGCCAGTGTGAGCCTGGCTCACTGGCAGAAAGAATAACAAAGGATGTATTGATTTCCGTTAGTAAGTTGAAGACATTACCATCATTAGCTCTGGGGCCTCAGATCATTTCAGGTATGACCTCCCCAAACAAGTCCCCTGTAACTCCCTTCAGTTTGTCACCTTATTAACAGAGTTCTTCTTTCCTTTTTGTTTTTAGCTGAACTATAAGAGCAACTGTATAATCTAATATAAATGTTTTATGAAGTAGTATTGTCAGCTACTGATGTTTTACAGAAATGCACACTGGGTGGTATAATTATTTAAAGTTTCAAATGTGCCGCACAGAACTCTGTTTTAATAAGCATTTCAGAAGTTGAATAGATAAAGTTCAAAGGACAAACACTTTTTAAACAAAATTATTCATTTCCTTTCCCATGTTTGAAATGATTAGTTGAAAGCTGCTATTCTTAACTAAAAAGGATCTCCTTTGTCTTAACTGTTAATACAATTAACTGCAATGTAATATCTGCTGGTTTGAACAATAATACTACACATTAATGAGGTATATGCTAATTTTATCCTCAGACATCAATTTTCCAGGTAAAAGCACATGAAGATTTTACATTTTCCTCTAATTCAAATTCATACAAAAAGTTGTTTACTTTGATTAATATCCATATTAAATAATATATGAATAAATTAAAGCCAAGTTTTAAAATTCTCTTCATTCAACTCTTATTTGCGTCATGAGCACCATGGGAAAACTGAACAGGAGAGTGATTTTTTTTAACATGATAAATGGACTACCTCCTGCTATATGGAAGGTATTAGAATATAGTCTAGAATGAACTATTTGTTTCTTTGGTAATGCATTAACCATAGGTAGAATGTGAGAGAGTCTCAGAAAGGTGTGATGGTGACAGAAACCAGGAAATCTCTCCTGAAGACAGAGTGGTATCAAGGAGAATGAAGGAGGCACTGTGACTCCGGGCTTCCCTTATTCTTATATTTTGAAAATGGGGAAAAATCTCTCTTAATATTTGAATTGCCAGGTACAAATTGTGTATGATTATAATTATAAGATACAATGTTAGGTTTCATACATATACTATATATCTGTGTGTGTATGTGTGTATGTATGACAGCATAGACAGATTGAAATATGCAATTAATTAATCATTCTTAACTAGTTATGTTGTGCACTTGATATGGAAGCCTGTTTTCTTAGTGGCTTTTTTCCCAGCGGTTCCACATAGAGAGGATGATTGGACCATGGGCCTGAGTGTAGGTGTCTGAGATGGTCTGCATTTGTCTGTACTTCGGGGAGGTCTTTTGCACCACCCCTTGGTGTCTCTATAAATACCCTGGGGCAGAGACAGTCAGTGCCTATTGGAATAGGTTCCAGGCCCTCTCAAGGCTATCCTGTATTTTCTATCTGTTTATCTCCACAATCTAAATCCTTCTATGTAATATTTCCTACTGCTCGCACTCAAGAAAACTCTGGGGAAATGTGGGGTTGGTGGGTAAATGCCCCGCAACTAGACTTCAAAAACTAACCTGAGACTTTGTACCTTTGACTAACATTAGAAAATTTCCCCTTTAAATATAACAAATCCTTTTGGGAAGTAGTTTAAATTTTAAATACATATAAACATACTTGCATGGGTAACAGTAATGATTAATAGGATGGAATTTGGCTAAAATGATTGGAATTGATGATAATTTGTTTAAAATAGATTTAACAAGAGGAAGATATTTGATATTGCAAAAATAACAGAGTGAGGTATATATCCTTAAAGGTGGATGCAGAAGAATGGTAAGGAGAAATATTAAAATAATATAATTGTAACAACCCCATCTCATCTATTTACCCTCATGGGCATATGAGAAAGTAGTTTCAGTCCTAACCCTACAGCTGGGCACTGGCCAAGGAAACCCTCCCAAGAAGTTGGAGGTTGAGAAGCAAAGACAAAAGTCTCAGTGTTGTAAAGGCAAAGTGTGAAGAATCCTTGACTTGCCTGACTATTTTACTGCAGAGGTACCGGAATTAGCAATAAGAGATAAGGATTTCTCTAGAATTAGGATTGCTCAGTGTGTATTGCACATAAGTTATTTCAGCTTCAGCAAAACATTACAAACTGTGATTTGAGATTGTTTTGTGGATTAAATGCTAAAATATGGGCATGAGTTCATTGTAAAGTAAGTTTATATTCACAACTGGTTGAATAACTGAACTGAACCTCTTGATTGGTGGGTAATTATTAACCAGAAAGTACATCTCTAATGCCTTGCTTCCAAACTCTGATTCTGTCCCTTTTTATATAATGAAGAATTGTTAAGATGAATTCACTGTTATAACAGTCTCGTGCTGAGGTCCCGCAGCAGCCTGGGTTCAGGTCCTAAGAAAGGGAGGGGTGTCACCATGAAAAATGAACTGTCTGATCACCATATGAGTTTCACACAAGTGGGCAGCCCGAATAGCTCCAGCCGTCTTTATTTACACATCAAAACAAGAATGTTTTTCCCTACTAACAAAAAGTTTTTCCTATTTTCCAATGTTAACCTCCAGCAAAAAAAAAAAAAAAAAAAAAGTCAAATATATTTTCTCCCAACTTTTACATCAAAGCATTTTTTTAAACCAAAACCAACACTTAACATTTTGCTAGCTTGGCCAAATATCGAGCCAGGTACACCATGTCTTTACAAAACTAAAAGGTGATAAACATAGGCACATATTTTCAAGAGCAGTGGTATCTTTCAAAATGTAAAGCATATTGACAGAAATAGAGGTGATCAGCCTCTGATCCTGTCAACACTGAATCAGAACAGCTCCCAGAGTCTAAAGTGACAGATGGCACCCCCAGACAAGAAACCTGAGAAGCATTAGCTCCCAAAGAATTTCAGGGGAAAATATTTGAGAAAAAAATGGGGTTTCCAGGAATGATCACATCTGTCCCATGCGTGACTAACAAAGTGACACTAAAACTTCCAAGAGAATCATCAATATCACCAGGGAGAAGAGAACACACAGGCCATACGTTTCCAGCAGTATTCTGCACTGTCCCAAAGTCCAATGGTCCTTGCCAAATGAGACTGTCTCCATTGACTTCTGCCTCATCTGGAGACCTGTTGGACAAGCACTCGTCTGAAACTAGACCATGCTGCAGATTTTGCTGATGACTCAGTTATAATATTAAAAATAGATAAGAAGAGCCAAGGACTGAAGAGTCAAATTTGTATCAGGAAAGATGGTTCTGTGGATGGCCTTGCAAACATGAGGACCAGTTTGAATGCACATAAAAGCCAGGTGGATGATGTGGTCGGACTGGAATTCCAGCTAACGAATTCCTGGAGCAAGATGGATAGCCAGACTAGCTCAAAGAGCAAGTTTTGGGCTCAGTGAGAGACATTGTCTCAGTATAGGACAGAGAGCTATCACAGATGGCAACAGGCATTAACTTTAAGCCTCCTCATGCATGTATACATGAATTTGCACCTGTATACAAATGCACCCATACACATGCAAAATGTGTATACACGTGTATATGTGCACCAGATGCATACATATGAAACTAATAAGTCAAATTTGTTTAAAGTTCTGAAAGATGAACTTGAAATAATGAGGTGAAAGTTAATGGCAAAAATTATGAAGCACAGTATTTAAAGACAGCGATATTGATAGAATGACAGCATCATAGTTTATTATGGAAAGGACCCTAGGTGTTTCAGTATATTGCCTTCTCAACAGAGTCCAATGATATGACACAGTGGCTAGAAAGAGGAAATTACAATCTTGTTTGTGTTGTATTAAAACAAGAATTTTGTACAAGAAAATGGGTTAAAACATTACAAATGCCCATTGTTAAGTTTTGTGTTCTCTTTGTTTGGGTTGTTGAACTACCATTGTGCAGAGTCCAGAGGAGAATATCTAGGTAACATCATGTCACATGAGCTATGATTTTAAAAAAAGGGCTATGAATTAAAGAGGAAAAGAAAGTTAAAAAGTCTACTGACTCTGTTTAAGAACTATTTTCCTGCAAAGAGGATTAGAGCTCCTCTGTAAACTTAATATCCAACAGCCTTGAAAACAGGAGATGATATTTTTGAGATTTTTTTACAATAATTTATAAATTAGAGAATAATTTACTTAGCTACCACATATTATTTGTAGCATTGGAAATACAGCAATGAACTAAACACACAGAGTATTTATTCTTGTGATTTTTTTCTTCCTTTTATGGAATTTATATTAGTTACATTAGATATGAAGGAGAAAGATAATGAACCAAACAGCTTGTTACATGTAAAATCTCAGCTGGAAAGGTAATAATTCAGTGGTTATAGAGTCCAAAGTAACTTTAATCACCAACCTATTGACTGACCTTGAATTATCACAGGAACCTTTCTAGTGTTTGGTATGTTCAGTTGTAAATTGGAACTATATATAAATATATAGATGTATATATGTGTGTGTGTGTGTGTGTGTGTGTGTGTGTGTGTGTGTATTTACTAGTGATTTTTTTTAAGAAATAAATGAGAAGATGTGTGTAAAGAAGAAACTCTGCCAGTTCTTTATGTGAATTTGGAGATACCATTCAATTAGAGCTTTTTCTGTCAGAGCTTCATTTCCTCATTTGTACATGAGGGAATTAAACTATTCTACACAGCTATTGTGAAAATTTAAAAAATGATGTTAAAATAATGTGTGTAAAGTGCTTGGAACATAGCAGTCTTCCAAATTCAATTTGATTAACAGTCAGACCTTATGGAAAGTGAAATGTGTTGCCTTTTGAAATCATAAACTGCCTGTGACTGTAGGTGTTCAGATCAGACGGCACAAGACTGGAGGCATATTAAGAGATTCTTGAAGTGACACGGTGACTAGATAATATCGGGGTTTCTTAAACTTTGATCCATGGATCTGTTACTCCATACTCAAGTCAAATTTAGCTGGTCTGGGAGGAGCCCCACGAACCTGGTGACCACTAAATTGCCTCTAACTGAAAGGTTAATGATGCTGTAGATGAGAGTTGAGTTCAGAAGTCATCATCTTTGGGAATTCTGTCCAATGAGCTCTTCTTTCTGTAATATTTTGTAGACCCATTTCTTATTCTTTTCCCAAGTTTCTACTTTGTTCACCTACACATTTCATTAGATGGTTTATTAACTATAGCAAATTCAATAAAATGATTGTAATTCATCTTCATTCATTTATTTACCCATTAAGTTAAAGTGGATAAAGCACCGGGACAAATAACCAAATGAATGGAAGCACAGGATCTATGAACCAAAGGCTGAGGGGCCCCCAACTGGATCAGGCCACCTGAACGGGTGAGACAGTCAGTTGGCTTGATCTGTTTGGGAGGCAGCTGTGCATTGGTGCCAGGTCCTGGACTCGTTGCATGAGTTGGCTGTTTGAATCCTGGGACTTATGCAGGGACACTTGGCTCGGTCTGGGAGGGGGGAATGGACCTGCCTGGACTGAGTCTACCAGGTCAACCCCGGTCCTCGGGGGAGACCTTGATCTGGAGGAGGTGGGAATGGGGGGTGGGCTGGGGGGAGGGGTGGGCGAGAGGGGGAGAACAGGGGATTCTGTGGCTATTATGTTGAACTGAATGGTGTTGTAAAATAATAATAATAATAATAATAAAAAAAACCAAAAAAAAAATAAATAAAGTGGAGTCACACAATACATCCAATGGGCATAATTTATTGGTGTGTTAGAGAATTCATTAATATTGGTTGAAGACTCCTGTTTTGAGATTGTCTTGCCTTTTATATGCTTTCCCATTATCAACATCAACATTTTCCTGATGTGTTTTCTCAAAGATGGAATTGCAGAATGAGAAGTTGCCCAAATCAAGTAAGCCACCAGTTAAGTGGTCTTGTCTAAGCATCTTTTTCTTGCTACATGTCAACTTTCCATTTGGCAAAAAGGAAGAGGCAACTGCAAATAATGTGCTACTTATTCGGTATTTTAAATATGAGAAAACATTATTTATGTTGTGTTTTCCATTAAATTTGATAATGCGGAATTTTTGCAATTATATTAGGTATATGGGTTCACTTGTTGTTTTTAAATGCCTTCTTTTTTAAAAATTGCAAGATATAAATTTCAAAGTTCATGCAATGAGCCCAGGACCTGTGAGTTAGCTGTTTGAAACCTGGGACTTAGGCAGGGACGCTTGGCTCAATCTGGGAGGACGGGACTGGACCTGCCTGGACTGAGTCTATCAGGTTGATCTCAGTCCTCAGGGGAGGCCATGCTCTGGAGGAGGTGGAAATAGGGGGTGGGCTGGGGGGAAGGGGAGGGGGCAGGAAGGGGGAGAACAAGGGAATCTGTGGCTGTTATGTAGAACTGAATAGTATTGTAAAATAAAATAAAATAATATAAAAACACAGAAAAAAATTCGAAGTTCAGGGAATGTGACTCCTGGAAGAAATCCTCTTGTGCTTTGTAATAATGATCATAATAAAGAAAACGTAATTGAGGGAAAAGGAGAGAGAAATCAAACAAGATGAAACTCTTTTGAGACAAAAGAAATTGTCAGCATGGGCACCCCATTGAAAATATTAAGGGAATAATATGAGGTTCTGAGATCTTCTGCTTGGAATCATATTTTATAAATATTTGCTCCAGTTTTATGCACTTTGTATATTATGGCCCCTTGTAGCTTCTTTTCATGTTCTTCTAACATGGTCATGTATAAGCCAATTATGATAATGTGCTTCTTGCTGAGGCCTTAGAGTCCATTTTGAAGAATTTCAAAGCACAATTATGAAATCATCTCTTTGTACTCCCTTGTAGGTTCTTTGTGAAAATATTTGAGAATCAAGAAATACTTAGTTTTAAACAAAAAGAGATTTCAATGGAGAGGCTTTATTGTAACTGACAAATTCTTTCAGGTTGTAGACCCCTTTGACTCTTGAGTCTTTCCACTTAACTTTTCAGCCTATCTTTTTCCTACAGGAAAGCTACTCTTGGTTGGTCTTTAATGAGTCAATGTTTTCTTCTCATTTTTTCCTACATTACTTAATTTCAGAGAGTGGCTATAATTCAGCAAGTGTAAGAGAGATAATCTCTTGCTCAAAGTAACTAATTCTGCATCATTTTCATCGTGCTAAGGCCTGAACAGAACACTAAATCAATTTTTTCCCCCACACTCTGGAAGAAGCACTTAATTTGCACGGAATGTCAAATCGTTATAGGTAACAAAGATGGAGCATACACAGAAGCACTTTGGAAAGAGTTATGATTCTATTAGAATTATACCAATTTATTTTTTAATGAAAGTATTCTCCTATAATTATTTTGATTAATTCCTCTAAAATGCTCCTCCTACTTTGCTCTGCAGTTAGTATCCCACTGGTAGCTAGTGTAGGCAGGTGCCAGGATAATTAAAACGATCGTGCATAAGAAGTTCATATTTCCACAAATGACAGCAAGAAAGTTGAAAACCTCCCCAGGTCCCCAGAGAACTCAGGTGTCTTGGCTTTTAAGTTCACTGACTAGTAAAAAGTCCTGAAGAGAGGCTCCATACATGAAGTTCCAGTTCATTCTTTGCTGCTGGATTTTAATTGACTAAACTTACTAGTCCTGGCCTGAGCTAAAAGGAGAAATTCTATTCTTCAGAAATGCACACTCAATTGAAGTAGTTACTATATCACTTAATGTTTTGGCCTCTAGAGATGAAAGTTACTTATTCATTTATATATTTAAATGTTTCTAAAAGTTATATGACTCATGGCTCTTTATGATACTCCAAGATATCTTTTTGTTCTAGTCCCAGAAATAACTGTTGCTTTGAATCAAGATAACACTCTTGTTTACTCTCTTGTCTAGGGCTCTCAGGAACCACTTGGGTAGTTCGCTATGTATTCATACTTTAGCATTGTTTGCATAAAATAATTTCATATTTTTTACTGAAATCAAACTATTTTATTTGTATGCAGTGCAACACACTTGGTAATCTTCATTAGATCCAAACTCTTCCCTTCATGGCTTCTTAAGTACCAATGAGCTAAACTCCCTAGGCAAGTCAAGACACTGTGGAGGCTTAATGGACAGTTCCTGAAATGCAGGTGGTCATGAAGGTTTATTTTATCATTGCTCTAGGGTGATGAATACTGAAACCACTCTCTGTATCTTCTGCTTGACTAAGGAAAGTATATGGGATTGTAATAACTATCTTGTTTTGATATTTCTCTAAGTTCTGATCTCCAGATTTGTGGACTTGAAAAAACTCTAGTTTTGTGACATCTATTGATCTTTATCCTGGCAAATCTCATTTTTGGGCAGATTATTACTAGTGCTAACTATTTTTGCAGAGTGCCTTCCCATGAAGCTCCAGTGACACTCAGCTATTCGTTTCTTTGTAGGAGGATTTCAGACTGCTTTCATTTTATAGCCACACTCTTGTTATGGTATAAGATGTCTGAGGCCAAACCTGTGGCTCCCAAAGGGGTTTCTCACGGGATGTATGGAGATTCCTTTTCACATGCTTTTCCTACTCTTTATTATGTATTTTTGCACATTGAATTTAAGTAGACACTAATTTAAAGGTGTTGTTTTAAATCCTTTTGCATAGTTTCCGCTTAAAGATTTGTTTTTTAAGATTTTTTCAGAATCTTATACATTAATAGTGTGTTTACATCATTTCCAATCCTCTCTCTCTGTTTCACCTCCACTCCATTTTAACTTAAAGATTTCTTTAGTTATTATTACATACACACATGTAGATATAAATATATCTTGCTGTGTCTGTTTGCTGTTGCTCATGTGTTTTGTCTTTTAAGTGTTGTTAGATTCTCCTAAAGGTAGCTGTTTAATGTAGGATCAAGGAACACCATGAAGAGTTTTTCTTTTCAATATCTCAGGTACTAGGCAAATGACATATATGGAATTTGGAAACTTACATCAAAAAATGGGATCCAGGCACTCATGAGTCATTAATGAGGCTTTATATATGTATATAAAATTTAGTTTGGAATGGAAGAGTGACTAGTTCTAGCTGCCTCATTTTCTTTTTTGCACTTGTGTTCCTTACATGCAGTAAGCATACTTGTGGTGATATATTGCTTACCCTAATAAACTTGCATGAGGATCAGAGGACAGAGCCTGCCACTCAATTAGACGTAGAGGTCAGACAGTGGTGACACACACTTCCCTATCACTCAGGAAGCAGAGCTCTGTCTGGATCTCTGTGAGTTCAAGGCCACACTGGAAACTGGTGGCACACACCTTTAATCCCAGTACTGGGAAACACACATGCCTTTAATCCCAGGAAGTGATAGAGCTAGGTGGAGAGAGGAAGTGATAAGGTAGAGTGGAGAGAGACGCTCAATCTCTTTCAGTAGAGGATTTTGTAGGGGTAAGAACTAGTGGCTTGGTGCTCTGCCTCTCTGATTTTTCAGCTTTTACCCTAATATCTGGCTCTGTTTTTTTTTTATTAATAAGACCATTTAGCAATTCTTGTTATGCATACTACCATTTGTGTCTAGCTCACTTGTTTAATTACTCTTTCTTGTACCATGAAAGTACACATTATGATGGTGGATTAAAAGAATAATGAATGACCAAAGAAGGGTACAAAGCTATTGAGTTCACTCTGAGAACAAGAATGATAACCTGAGACCCATTACCTAAAACTCTGAAGTTTTAACCAAGAACAAATACCCTTTCTGTAGGGCTAGTGACAAAGTAGATAAACAAGTACTCATTTGCCAAAGTGCCAAGGCATTCATTTTATTAGCAGTGATACGCCCGTGTGTGTGTATACACACACATCCTTCATGTCTTAGGAATGTCTTCTTTTTCCAGGAGTGCTGTCAGCTTTCAATTTTGCCAGTTTGGGCAATTGTTTTCACAAAACTACTGTATCTGCTTCCTCTGTGCAATATCAAAGAAAAAAACTTAAAACTTCCACCAAGTTTTTTTCTGTAATTTAAATTTATATAGAAGGCATGCTTGTAATGTACCTCTTTTTAACATATCATAGGTTCAGCACACTTCTCCTACAAAGGACAAATGATTTTGCTTCTCCTGTTAGTTGCATTGAGTACTATGAGAACAAGAACAATAATTCAGACACTGTTCCTCCTTTTGCTACCCATGTCTGAGGCTGGATTTGAAGAAGAAACGTGATTGACAGGGTGCTATGTAGCAATAAAGTTTGCTGTAGCATTTTAGAAACTGTGGAGTGTCTCAGGCCACCTACTAATTTCATTAAGTTTGGGATTTTAACAACACACAAATACACACACACACACACACACACACACACACACACACACACACACACACACGGACATGGACAGTAAACACACTAGGCAGGGAATGTGTGTGGACACAGTCCCTGCATCAGTAGATGAGCTGCTGTTCCATGGGTTCATGGTGTACCATTCACTACAACTGCCAAGAGATTCACTCACCAAAAGAATCCCATTGATGAACCTTTCTGGTCAGGGTTCTGTTTTATCTATCATTTGATATAAAGGACTATTTAGGACCCAAATATAGAATTTATAAATCTGCTTTGCTATGACTTCTGGGAAATGCAGGTCTCACAAATACATTTCTGTCTTACCAATGACTTGCTAAACAGGAGTTTCCAGTTATTATTTTTTTTCCGATGCATTTGCTGTGTGCTCAAGAGACTTTGCCCGAAGCACAGCACTCCTGTAAGTGTGGTGCTATAGTCCGTACAAGTCAGCATGTGGCTCTGCTCGGCTTATTCTCAGTTCATCAGGGGGTTGAGGCAAAATCAAAAGGAAAAGTATTTATTATGTCAAATGGCCTTTCCTTTATTCTCCATACTAGCAATAAGACATTCTTGTCCAACATATAGGAAGAAAGGACTAGCCAAGCTTGCAACTGCCAGAAAAGTGCAATTTCCCTGCTTTCCAATGGATTTTACTCACGGTTCGGCTGATATTGTTTGTGACCCTGCTGGAGTTTGAACTTTTACACAAAAGCAACAATAATAGAGAGCCCAAGGGACCCTGCTCAATTCATTACAAAAGCCAGGCATAGGAATGAGCTCTACCTGTGAGTAATGCAGTTACAAGTCTATGCCTGGAAGCCTGTAATCACGCATCACACTCACAAGTTTCAATCTGTCTTGTCTGGTGCATGTGTCTAGAGCATCTACACCAATGTCAGACTTGGAGTCAAAAATCTGTTCTTCTAGAGGTTGTCATTGTCTATAGAGGTTATTCTGTAACCGGCAGGGAAGCAAGCATTCTAAAAACGCATGAGCTGTCAAAGTGGTGAACTTGCAATGACCTGGAGCACCAGAAATGGCAATGCCTGTGGTGAGAGAAGCGCCTTGGAAAATGGAGTTTGTGTCTATGACTACTCACCAGTGCACAGAGCTGGAGGAGTGGGGCTTAGGGGAAACACTTCTGCAAATGAGATCAGACAATCTCTAAAGCATCTCTCTGCCCAGAGATATAAATGTGAAGCTCATCTGGTTCGAGGCAGGTGATGCTGTGTAATGTGGCCAGGTGGAATACAGTTAGGGGAATGTGCCTCTTGAGAAAACCTAGAAAATGCTCCCTATCAAAAAACTGTTGTATGAAAACACAAAAGGACAGAGTAAAATCTTTAGTTTCCCACTTCCAAAGAAAATCAATCAAAAACTTCAAGCGAAGTTCAGCCTGTGGACTAGCAATTATCACGACCCCTAAATTTTTTTTTTCCATTTTGGTTAAAATTTCAGAAGAGATTCTGAGTTGAAACATCATATGTTGTTTCATTAAAGAGAGCCATTGATTTTTCTCAGATTTTGTTTTCCTGGAAAGATGAATTCAGAATAAGTAAAAGCAAAATTAAATATAATTTTTCAATGCATTTTGAAGGTACATTTTTTTCTTATTCTTGTGTCACTATAGATTTCTTTCATTTTATTGACTTTCCTTTGTAGGTCAGTATTCTAGATTGGAGTAATATAATTATTCATGAAGAAATTCAAAAGCACAATTAGGAAATGTAACCTGTTGGGGAAAGAAATGGGAATGTGGATTGTGGGATAGAAAGTGCCAGGGACAACACAAAGTAGTGAGGAGGGACAGTGGTGGAAGCCGGAGAAAGATATATCTTCTGGGTAGAGAAGAGAAGTACAAATTTCAAGGAATTCAGTCTACTGCACCTGCCCTTTGGCCTGTGTTTCCGATTCTCCATATGAATCTCACTTCTGACATGTAGGAAGAAGAGCAAGTCTCCACGGGGAGTTCTCCAGCATCTCACCATGGATCTTCCATTTCTTACAAGGTTTTAAATTAAGGCAAGAATTTATTCTGCATGACGCCTGAACTCCTCTCTTTACTCAAAGAGATGGTCTATTAAGAACAGTTTGGGCACAGTGGGAGGAAGTTGGACTGCAACTCCCTGGGCTCACCATTAATGGATAAATTGAATGCTTCTGTTTGGGGCAGTGAGACAGGGAGTACATGACGTCTTTTGTGAGAAGGGTATTTAAATGAAAGATCTTTCAGATGACTGTATTTCAGTTCTTTGTGTGAGCAGCCAGGTGTTCCACAGTGTTCGAAGTCACTCTAGAGTAATGTGTAATTAAAGTGTGACAACTGAGTCTCTCTGCAGGCTTTTTTGGGACATATTCATCAAAAAGAAAAAAAAAACTCTGATGGGAAATTGGGGAAGCTAATGACCAACACAGAGGACATATTTATGCTCTGCAGCTGAACAACAAATAGTTGAGGCAAAAGTCAGTGATGGTGAACTTGCAAAACCCTGAAACTCACAGTCAGGAAATGGAGAAACCTTTGTCTACATGGTCCTCTTCAGAATGGCACAGAAGCCCTGTGGGTTTCCAAAGTATTTTATGCATGCTTTATCTTGCTGTCAGACATAATATTTTGTTACATAAAATTCCGGTCCTAAGTAGTTTGAAATCTCCATGCTCACAGAGCGAGTCCAGGTTTTATTATTTTTTTAAGAAGCAGTTTTAGGTATCATCAGTGTTAATGAAAACATTATGTTCAATTCCTAAGCTGAATTGTGGATTTGAGAGATGTAGTTCTAAGAACCATACGCACATGTTCAAAACTGATGTCTTTGTATCTCTGCCTATTCAGGTCATGGAGATATATAGAGGTAAATGCACATTATACTTTATCATTAAGGCTGATTATTTATAGAAGCAGAGAAAGCAGAGTGCTGTCAAAATGGTTTTAAATAAAATAAACAAGCAACTGCAGAAAGGTATATTTTGTAGCAGAAATACTTGCCATAATCAGGCTCCTTTATCCGTAGCAGAAAGAGCTGGTCCTGGCTGCCTGTGCAAGCAAAGCACTTTGGAGCAGCTGGACAAAATGCTGCAGGAGAGATGCAGCTGGGCTCTTCCTCTCTGGAGACTAAGATGGATCCCTCGGAGGTGGACTCAGCTGCCTATGAAACCTTCAGTCTACTTACCAGCAGGCTCAGTTCTCCCAGTTAAACACACAGCATTTTCCAGAAAACAGATTTTCCATTAGCCTTCATAATATGAACTTTCTAGGCTGGCTGGAAAACAAAACCGTCTTCTCCTAAAACGGAGCAGAAAATGTGATTTATGTCCAGATTAAAGGTATCATAAAAATATTTTAAAGTGATGCTAACTGTGCACTAGACAGAAGTGTAGCATTGTGGTGACAAAGAATCTAGGCGCTGCCACTTCTTAGCTATGTGAATGTGCTCAAAGGTCTTCATTTAATTCAACCTCAGTGTATTTATCTGTAAAATAACAATAACAGTGGAATCATAGCATATTTTATTATGAATGCTCATTTACAAATACTATCAATATTTATTCACTCTTCTTGGTTAATAACAGAATTCAATTTTAATATGGTTGACCTATGGGGTGTAAGAGATGCTGTGGAATTTGTCAGTTATCCTTGAGAAAAAGACAGCATTTGGTATATGTACTCTTATCTTTTCATTTTCTGTTTCCTGCTGATATTACAGCTGTGATAGCCAGAACCCTGGTAGCCATATTGAATGATGAGGCAATCTTGAGGGCAAAACTTAGTGCAAAAGATGATGGATCATAAACATAAAAATTCATTCCTTGTGAGCATCAAGTTTCCATTATCATCTGTGAATTGCATACCATGAATCATCTTTTATATTGGAAAAATTAATTTTTAAATCTTATGTAAGCCCCTGTGCTTTAAAGTACCTGATGCTGTTTTGAGATAATGTAGCATACTTTTCTGAGCATGTGTTCTGAGAGTAAGGGCAATCAAATAATATCCTAGCAGTGCTTATATTAGTTCCACACAAAAGAGTAGCAAAATGATGCTTGAAGTATTGATCCATGATTGTGTTTGGTGAAGTTACTTTTAGTTCAGATTCCTTGCCCTTTCCTCTAAAACCAAGTCATTCAAATGGAAAATTTTGTTGATTTAGAATGTTGTTTATTTAAAGACAGATATTAATGGGTCACGATCTGAATTAAAAGACTTTCTATAAATTCCGCATATTTTGACCCACTTTAAAATGACAGAATTTATGTATTAAATATAATAAAAACCGATATGAAATATTGAGATCAGTATAATCTTAAAACTGATATTGTTCAAAGTTCTATTATGCCAGGATCAGTGGTACTTACCTGTAGTCTCAGCTACTTGGTTAGCTGATGCAAAAAAAAATGGAGATTATCACATTAACTAAAATAATCCAGAATCAGAAGAATAAACACCATATATTTTTTCCTCAAATCTGGACTTGAGATTTAAATTTATGAATACATATGTGTATGTATACACATACAAACATGCAAATGTGTGTGACATGAAAGTAGGAAGGAACTATGAGAATGGAGGGAGAGCTCTAAAGAGATGGGTAAAGGTGATTAAAAGACGGTAATAGAATATATATAACATGGAAACAGAAAAAGGGATTATTTGGGGAGAAAAAGGGACCCAAATTCCAGTTAACATTAGCTATTGTGTTGATACAGCCTAGAATCACCTGAACAAATGAGTCACACTTGCATATCTATCCTTTTCAGGTTGGTTTGTGAATATGACTGTGAGGGATTGTCTTGATGGTCTTAATTGATGTAGGAGGGCCTACCCTACTGTGAGCAGTGTTATTCCCTGGGCAAGTGGTTCTGTAATGTTCTAGTAAACCTAGACAAGAACAAGTCTTCAAACAAACCAGCCAGCAGTGATACTTCATAGTTCCTGCTTCAGCTTCCTTCTCTGACTTCCCCCAGTGGTTGACTGTGATCTGGAACTAACTGTAAGGCCAATAAATCCAATCCTTCCCTAAGTTACTTTTTTTTCATTTTTATTTACTTATTTATTTTTATATTATCAGCTTGATAAAGCATAAATTCTTTTCCTAATAGTGAAATGTTTCATTGAGGCTTGCCCAGTAATTGAGTAAAACCAAAACTTATTATAAGCCAGAATTATCCTAGGGTCCCCCCTGCTATGTAGCCTCCCTGGTTCTGTGGGTTGCAATCTGCTTGTTCTTTGCTTTATATCTAGTATCCACTTATGAGTGAGTACATACCATGTTTGTCCTTCTGGGTTTGGGTTACCCCACTCAGGATGATATTTTCTAGTTCCATCCATTTGCCTGCAAATTTCATGCTTTCATTGTTTTTCTCTGCTGAGTAGTACTCCATTGTGTATATGTACCACATTTTCTTAATCCATCTAAGTTACTTCTAGTCAGTGTTTTATCACAGCAAGAAAATGAAACTAGATCAAGGGGCAAATAAGAAAATGTTTAAAGATGAAGTATATATAAGAAAATGTCAAAATATTAAATAAAATTTTCATTTTAAAAAGTGAAGAAAAACAAAGAGATCACTACACAAATCTAGATCCTGTGCTTTTATTAGCACACCCACCTTATTTGAGGGCCTGAGAGGCTGTAATCTGATTTTTATCTCTCTATTTGTTGTCATTTGAGAATGATTTATAAATGGAATCATGAATTAATAACTTTCTGAGATTGGATTTTGTGCTTAGCAAAATTCTCTTTAGATTCATCTGAACTATTGTGCTTACCCACACTGTAGTCCTTTTTATGGTTGATTTGTATCCCATGGGATGGACATACCCTGGTCCATTTGACATGACAACTCATATGTTGAATTCAGCACATTGACTTTAGTTTGAGAACATTGCAAATGAAGATGCTAGAAATAGCATTGTATAGGATTTTGTGCAGATGTAAGTTTTCATTTCTCTGAGTTAGCTGCCTAGGAGTATAATTTATAGGATCTGTGGTAGTTGTATGCCTATTCTCCCCCTTAGTTGTTAATTAATTTATTTGAAACAGAATTTCCTGTAGCCCACTCTGGTTTTAACTTGCTCTGTAGCCCAAAGATAATCTTGAACTTGATCCTCTTGCTTCCACCCACAAAGTGAAAGATTAAACACATGCATTGCCACAACTGACTTTTATTGTGTTGGGTCTAAAACTCAGGGCTTTGTATATGCTAAGCAAGAACTCTACCACCTGAGCTACAGAACCTGTGTCACATTATCCAGCTATTTTTTTTTAGAATGGATGGTCAATAGGTGTTCTTTACTTTGGGTTCCAAGATTTCGCACCATGAAGGATTTTATCGTTTATTTTACACGTAGTGTGAAAGATTTACTAGCTGTGTGTAGCAGGAGGAATTTACATGTACCACATCTTTCTGGAAATAGAATTTGTTCCTTATTCTATTTAGATGATGAACATGAAAATTTCAGACTCTTCATATATATATATATATTCAAAATGAATTAAGCCATGATTTAAACAACTGAGACACATATTTTTGTTCTTAAACTAATGAAACAACATTTTTTAGTCACTGATATTTATATGCTACTCAGTTTAGTGAGACTCATTGTATCATACATTTTCAAAATATTGATGACTGTAATTTCCAATCCTCCTGCTTTTATTTCCAGTTATATCTTGGACTTTCTGCTTGGACTGATCTTTTGATACTTGTGGCCAATTCTGAACCAAAGACCAAAATCAGTGTCAGATTTTTGGCCTAGTTTTTAGAACAAAGATGTCCAATTTCAGATAAAGTTGGATAAGCATCAGATAAGCATCCACTTACTTAATCAATGTTGAGTTGGATCAGCAGGCTTCCACAAGCTTTTGAGGCCTGTCCATCAAAAGAGATTTTCTTTTATCAGTATTTGCCTTGATTCAAGCTAACCTGTTAACCTCCTTTCCTTTGGAAAAAAGTGCCAGTTTATGAGTAATGGGTTTGTTGTCAGTACATGGGTCTTTCAAATACAGTTTAGAAATATTTTAACACACTGGACTACTTGCCAAATGTAGTGATAAAGGGCTGCTAAAATGAGGTTCAATTGCAGTATAAAGTCCAACATGAGGGACACAAGATGGCCTTTTCTTTTTATCTTTTGGAGAAGAATATATATTTATTTTTACTAAAACATATTTACTTGTGTATTTATATAATGGCTTGTCAACTCCAGAAGAAAATAAAACATTTTAAAAGGGCCTTTCAATAAAGCAAGCTCTAATTATGTAGACATGGTTTATGGGAAATTCTTGGTTGGCTTTTGAAATTCATTTGTTTTAACCAATAGTTAGAAAACAATACTATGTGGGAGACAATCAAATAAAAGAAAATAAAGTGCAAAGTTAGAATGGTTATTTGGTCAAATTTTGTTTAACAGTTGCTCCTTATAGATGAAAATAGTTATTTAAATTTTACCATATATATATATATATATATGCCTCTTTACAAAAAAACTTTTACATTTACTTGAAGTGTATGTGTGTGTGTGTGTGTGTGTGTGTGTGTGTGTGCATGCTTGTGCCATTATGTGCATGTGGAGGTCAGAGGAAACATGCCAAATTTGGTGATCTCTTTCCACCATGTGAGTTCCGGGAATCAAATTATTTTTTTTGCCAAGCTTTGAGGCAAGCGTTTTCTATGCTCTGAGCCATTGTGCTGGCCCTGTTTTATGTTTTTGATAAGATCTTTGGTATGATTTTTTTTCAGCAAGGATAAGGATGTCCAGAGGAAGCATTCTGTTTATACTGCCTCTTTGCATCATTTGAAATTTGGCTTCTCTAGCTTGATGGTGTGGGATATTTGTTTATACTGCTTGAAGATGTGTCTATGTTTTGCCTCACCTGCCTAAGATACCTGATTGGTTTAATAAAGAGCTGAATGGTAAATAGCAAGGCAGGAGGAATAGGAGGGATTTCTGAGAAGAGATAGGAACTGTGGGAAGAAGAGAGTTGGAATTTTGCCAGCCAGACACGGAGGAGTTGGACATACAGTATGGAGGAGAAGTAACAAGCCACATGCCAGAATGTAGATTAGAAGAAACAGGTTCATTTAAGTTATAAGAGCTAGTTAAGAACAGGTCTAAGCTAAGTCCAAGCTTTCATAATTAATAAGAGGTCTCCATACCATAGTTGGGAACTAGCAGTCCAAAGAAAGTCTGACAAGAAAGACCGGCTACAGGTTGGGGATGGGTTTGTTGTTGTCTTGTTTTGTTTGTCTTGAAAGCTTGAAATTTAGTTGGGAACATTTATTAGTGCTTTCTTGTCTAAAATAATAGCAACAATGAAAATCACACAAGTAGAACACCCCCAAAAAGTCTGTATTTTTCTCCCCATCTATCTTTTTATATCATTTGTTCCCCATCAGTACAGGATACTAGTCAGTTTTATGACAGTGTAACACACTAGATCCCTCCTTCTTTTTAAGGAAAGAGAAAAATAGCAGCGACTTGAATTTAAGAATGTGAGTACAGTTCTGCTTCCTCATACTCAGATTATCAAATATGCTTCATTCTCCTCTCAGCCTGCATATATGCCGTAATGTGTGGAAAAGGTACATAAGCCCAGGCTACATTGCCACCATTAGTGACACATGAAGTTGATTTTTATGACAAAACACAGCTGTCACTGTCTCTCTGCAAAAAGCAGTAGTCCAATTAGTGTCGGCTGATGCATGAAAAAGCAAATGGCAGCATTCCTTGGGAAGAGAATCTGTTGACTTATTCTTCTCACTGCTCTTCCCTTCTCCCTGTTTCCAGTTCCTTTCTCATCTTTCTTCCCCTTTCAATCCCCCATCTTTCTTATCTATTAGTAAATCATTTCATTTCCTCTTTCCAAGTTGGCCAATGTGATGGCTGATCTCTGGCCAGTGTTGACAGAGTGTAGCAACAATGCTGTCGCTAACAGTGGTTCTTCTGTGGTGGTTTTTGTTTTTTTTTTTTCAGTGTGCTGTGTTTCTACCATTTGTGTTCACCCCTTCTAGATATTTTTGAAAGCTGGAAATTCCAAGTCATGGTGTCAGGTATTATCCTAATGGATAAAGACCAACCCTAGTCCTTTACTCTTCTATTATGTTGCTACCAGTGGAGGTTTCAATCTCAGTCATCCCTCAAGCATCATCAGTCTAGCTCTTATTAGTTTCTGTATGTTCTTTCCAAATGCTGCATCTGAGTTCTCATCACCTGAGCATTCCCACTACTTGTGCTTTCTGTTTGATTAAAAGACAGACCAAATTCTCCTCTTGTTTGCAGCAGCAGTGCATCTGGGCATGCGTTCCTCTAGTCTCCCTTTGATCCTACAGTATAGACCTCTCAGCAGCCTTCCTTAGGGTCATGCAGAAAGCTCATCCTGTTGAAGTCTGACTTGTTTGTCATAGATGAGGAGGCTTGCTGGAGCTTGCCAAACACTTCCTTTAGTACTGTTCAACTCTCTTCTAATAGCACAGAATCTGTGGCGCCCTAACTGTATGGGCATTCACAATCCCTGTGTTGCCTGTTAGATGGAGGTAAGATGCTGGATTTTATGATGTGACATATATCTTCCACAAAACTTATGATCTCCAATAAAACTAGGTACTCAGGATATATTTCCAATGGCATGTTTTGCTTGGGAAGAGTCTAGAAGGCTCTGTGTGCTTTAATAACTCACAAACCCATATTTCCTCCACTGTGGTAACTCATCGGGGCCATCTTCTTGCATTCTTCTGGACCTAGCTGTGATTTGGGGAAAAAAAAAAAAAAAACGTCACAGGGAGATGATCTCATCTTGAAGCTATATTTTTGAAAGAACATTTTGAAGAGTTATGCAGGGTAAAGACTGAAAGTCATTGAAGTGGATCTTACCAAAAGTGCTTTTATTTGTGACTCCATCAGATACACTCTCTTTTTTTTTTTTACAGGTAGAACAGGGCTGCCAGTCAACTTTTGAACTAGAAGATAATAGTGCCTAGCACTGTTTTTCAGTTTCCATCAAAGGTCCATAGAGAACACTTCTCAGTTTGTTTTCTGTGGCCAGTAGACCTGTCTGTGGTCTCCGTGCACTTCAGCAATCTGAGAAGCACTAAGTACCTATTTCTCCCTGATCTTCACTTATCAAGTTTTATAAGCAGCTCCAACTAGACTGTAAAAGCCCAACAAGCATTTGAAGCCATTTTGGGTTCAGTGCTCAGGCTTGCTATGAGAGACTGTAGCAGGACAGCCAAGTACAAGTTATTGATGGCTGCTTCATAGAGCAGCTTTCAAAATCTGCCCAGAGCTTCTCTGCTGCTCTAACAGGTTGTTGCTGTTATTATTATTATTATTAATTCTATTAAGATAAGCATTGTCTATATAATTATAAGGTTTCTGTTTTTCCAAGATGCAGACAAAAGCCACCACAGTGGTACCCTGGTATGACTAATCAGGGCTTTCAACATGCTCTTTGACAGGAGAAGAATATGTAGGAGAGTGTCATCTTCACATCAGGTATCCGGGAGCATTGTCATTTTCATCATTCTTTGCCAGTGTCTGTGTGTGAATTGAAACCTTGACTACAGGACTCCCTTGGCACAGAGCTTGCTGTGTGCTGTGGGGGCTCTCTTTGTCCTGCTGCCTCTTAGAGACTTTAATAGCCAAATCTATTTTTTCATCACAGACGTTGGGCCAGAATTTTATGCCTTATAGGGTCACTTCATCAAAGTCACTGTTCATTACTTCAATTGTGACCACGAAAAGAGCAGGAGTCATATGTGTCTCCATGGACTGATAATACTGGGACATTTTCTTCATCAGATTCTGTAATGTAGCCCCTCATACCTTATTATCTTGATAATAGGTTGCACCACACACTACTCGCACACTAAATTGCCTCTCAGACTCTTTGTTAGAATTTGCTGCAGTGAACTCCAGTAGTTGCAGAGTGCTTCAGTCACCACTAACTTCACATCACTGCCGGCATCTTCTTTCCTCTTCTCCAGGAGGATGGCAGTCAGAATCCCATTGGACTTCCCTGGAGCTGCCCCGTATAAATACATTGGCAGATGTAACAAATTGCTTCTAAATCTGACTCTTTGATGTTCTTTGAGCTGTCAGGACTTTTGACATTGGCTACCAACTGAAGAATGAGTTCTGACCACTGGCTCACTAGGATCTCTCTAAAGACAATGTCAGCAATGATAGGGAGGAAGAACTAAGCTGGCAGGTTACTGTATTCAAAGCTTACAAAATCGTTCTTAACGTCCCTGTCAAACATTAGCACGGATGACAGTCCTTTTTGTGGGTATTGTGATTCGATGTTTGGATTCTTAGATGTCAGAGAAGTCTAGATTTGTCCAGGAGTTGCACTCCTGTCTGGTTGTCTATTGTCTCTGAGTTTTCTGGTGTTCTGGGAGAGTTCCACGGTTATAACCTGACAAGTTATAACACCGCAGTTCAGAAACTTCTAGGTCACTTGTAGTTTGAGTAGAGGTAATGATACTTACCATGTCAAATCATGTTAAAGGTGAAGGTAGTGACATATGCTTTCACTTGGGTGAAACCTGGTCTCTCAGCTGGCAGCTATAATTAGGCTTAAAAGTTGGGAGTCAGTGGTAATAGAGGGTATGAAGGAGCTCAGAGTCACAAGTTCATTCATCTGCTTGCTATTGGTAGTGCTCCATCCTTTTTTCCTTCTCTCTCTCACCCCATCCACCTTGTTCTTTCCTTTTGGCAGTGACAATTGCTCCTCTCTTGGAGATGTGAAAGACTCTTAGTGGTAACTTGTAGTCATTCTCAACCTTTCTAATATTGTACCCTTTAATACAGTCCCTCATGTTATGGTGACCCCCAAACATAAAATTATTTTTGGTGCTACTTAATAACTGTAATTTTGCTACTGTTAAGTATCATAATTTAAATACATGCAGTGCAGGCTATCTGACATGCAGAACCTGTGAAAGTGTTGTTTGAATCCCACAGGGGTTGTGACTCACAGGTTGAGAACCACTGGCTGAGAGGCTAGCTAGAGCTGTTTTGATCAGAAGATAAAGAAGGGAGGCAGCGATTGAGCAGCAGGTAGTAGGGATATATGTGCTGAACTTTAAATTCTAGAAACCAGAAGCAAAATCATGAATAGCAGAGGCTATTAAAATGACCTAACACTATTTGTAGGACTCTACACGAATATCAGTGCTCACGTTGTTGTCTTGGCCAACTGGCGATGATATCTTAGAACTTAGATTGTCTTAAGGAAGTTGCATTATAAATGAACTTGGCCATCTGTGGTGGCACACCCCTTTAATGCCAGCATTTGAAATACAGGCATATACTGGTAATTTCGAGGCCAGCTTGGTCTACATCTCAAGTTCCAGGCCAGTCAGAGCCACCAAATGAAATCTTGTCTCAACAAACAAACAAGTAAAACAACAACAAAAAAATAACAAGAATATATAGTCTATTATTCATACAGAGTTTATTCATGCCTGTTTATGTGAGAGAATCTAACTTTCAATATTAAGTGCTCTGAATTTCAGATTGGTGGTGAATCCTTTAAACAAACAAACAAACAAACTTGTTTTCATGGTACAAAGGTACCATACATCAGACTTCCTAATCAAAATAGTAAATATCCATAAAACCATTACCAGCGTCACCTGCAATACACAAAAGTAAAAGAACTGACTGGTTCTTCTCTAAATCTTAAATTCATTTGTCATAAGTGTAAAAGACAGAGGTAGTAACTATACACATTAAAATGTCATGTAAGCACCCACTTCAAACAAAGTTCTAGAATCTAAAGTTCATCACATTGCAAAGGTAAGAAAAATTCTAGGAGCAAAGAAAAAAAAGAATTTTATTTTGCTTTCAAACTGTCTTAATTTAGTGAGTAGTCAATCTTATATCAGTATAATACAACAGGCTGGAAACAGAAATAATCTGACAGGTAGGGAGACATGTACAATAGCTCAAGGGCTTCCTCTTGGATGGGGAAGAATGATGCTGATATGGTCCAGAGGTAAGCAGCTCCAAAGGTACATCCTAGAGGAAAACAATGATTAGGAAGGACTAGATAGGAAACAAATCTAGATGCTGGGGTAGGAACATGTTTTGCATTAGACATGTGCAGGCAAATAAATATCTGGTTCTCTTTTTTTGTTGGTTTTGGACATAAATGACACAAGAGGTTTATGCTGAGCAGCAGAGATCAGAAGAGCTTGTCTGCAAAAGCCGTCCAGTTTGTGGCTGCAGATAAGGATGACAGAGAAATTAGGGTTACTTATCGTAGTAGTCATGCAGATTATGTTTCCCAGTCTTGTCCAGAAAGTTTGTGGAAATGGTAAGTGCTTTCCATGGGGTTGGCTTTTTTATCAAATACTAGTGGATTTTAACTGTACTATCTGCTCAATATTCTCAGAGTGCTTAGATAGCTATCTTTGGAAAAGTCACAGACTCAACATGAAATGTGTAGTCTGAAAATATCAATGGTTCCATTGTTGCTGTAGTATGTACTTTCTAAAACCTACTTTAAAAGCTGCAGTGAAATTTGTAGACACATAATCTACTGATGCACATTATTAGAGAACAAAGCAACAACATGTTTTTACAGTAATATAAAAAGTAAATGAAAAGAATGTAATTTGCAAGAAACTAATATATTCTTCAGTATGCACATGATCAGGGAAAACATAATAAAATAGTTTCATGCTTAAAATTATAGATAAAATTATTAGCTACCTTAGTAGCTACCAAAGGTGCCTTCATAGTTACCCAACACCCACATATCCAAATATCATGCATATTATTGCTATTTTTGACATGACTTAATCCAAATGGTAAAAAATATGCTCATTCAATTTTAAAGAATACTAGAAAATATTTCCTCAATTTATAATGTATATAATCCCATTTTATTTAAAAAAAATATTTTATTTATATAATTAAATTGTTTTTATTGTTTGATGCTTTCATTCTCAAAAAGGACACATGAAACTACGAGGGGAATTTGTTGGGAATAAAGATTTTAGAGGGAGAAGGAGGAGGATGAGAGAGGGAAATGGGGTGAAAATGACTGCAGTTCATTATATAAATGTAAAAGTTTTTCAAAAACATTAACACATGTTGAGACTTTGAGAATTTATTCAACAGATCTTTATGAAATACTCACTGAATGTCAGCTACTGTCCCAGACACTTGAGAACACCACAATGAACAAACATGCAAACATCTTTGCCCTCATGGAGCCAACAAACTAGTTGGAGATGGAGAAGGAAGGAGATAGAGAGTAAACAGGGTTAAAAAAATAAAAAGAAAAACATGTTGATAAGATTCTCAGGCAAAAGCAAGGCAGGGGTAACATTGGGATTGCCATGGAATGCTAGATGGTTGCAATTTGAAAAGGAATGTGGTTGAGAAAGTGGTTCTTCACCTGAGGAGGGGACATTTGCATAAAATCTACAAGGGTAGAGTTAAACAGGCAGAAAACCATTCCAGGCTGATGGATTCTAACGAGGAGACATTCCTGACATTTTGAAGATGCTGCAAGGAGATCAGTCTAGCAAATTGTATCTATAGAAAAGGTACAGAACAGGAAGTCAGAGAAATAATGGTAGAAGGGTACATCATGTAGGACCTAATATACCCTTGGAAGTACTTTGAACTAGAAATGAATTGGAGGACATTGCACGATTGTGAGTTATATAGTATCTATAATATATTATTATTATTGAAATTGATACTGAGTTTAGAATGATTAGGGCAGTTAAGGGAGGATGACAAAGTTTGAATCAGAGAGTCCAGCTGTGAGGTTAATATAACAATCCAAGCAAGAAACTGTAGTAGTTAGAACAAGATTTTAGCATGGGAGATGGTAGAACTAATGGAATTCTGGATACGTTTGTCTGTTTGTTTACATTTAATTACATTTCTGTGTGTTTGTATATGTTTGGGTATACATGTACCATGACTCAGCTCTGGAGCTCAAAGGACAACTTTTGGTAGTCAGTTCTCTTCTTTCACCATGAGGGAGTCCTGGGATCGAGCTCAGATCATCAGACTTGGCAACAAGTGCCTTTAACTGAAAATCATCTCATCAGTCTAGGATGAGGTTCAATGCATCAACAGGATTTCCTGGTGAATTTGATGCACAGTATAAGAAAAAGAGAGGGATAAATATGATTTCAATGTCTTTGTTAGGATTCTGTACATGTGCAGCTCAGGGTCTTGTCTGGCGCCTTATGTCATCAGCGAGCAACTATGTACTGCCTTAAAAAGCCAACATGGATCCCCATGCTCTCTCTCTGTGCTTCTCTTCCTGTGTTTCCTCTCTTTGTTGCCTCTACTAGGCCTGGCTCCCCCCCCCCGCCTTTTCCTCCAATAAAGCTCTAAAAACTAATATTGGGTTCTGCTGTGGCCAGTGACTCTTCTGTTGACCAACAAGCACTGTTCATCTTTTCATTGGTGCCGTGGACTCGGATTGAAAGTTCGCTTCACACTCAGCTTCCTGGGCTGAGTGTTGTGGGGAACCCTGTACCGAGGGCTTGTGAAGCCACGTGCCACCACTGCAGCCTCTGCTGCAGCTGCATCCCTCTGCCACCATGTCCGACGTGTCTCCCCAAGATGGTGAGTCCTGTTTCCCGCGGGTGCAACCTGACCTATATTCTTTGCACCAGACCTGGGTGGGGGGTGTCTTTGGGCTGTGTTGGCAAGGACATATTCTATCTTGAGGAAGTATTAGGATGCTGTCGGACCACTGCGTGGTCCACATGCTGTGTATACTCCCAGCCCTTATTCCTCTCTTGATGAAGGCAGGAATAACCTGTGCTGATTCATAGATACTTCTTCTACCTCAGGGACACTTGGGATAGCAGCTTAGGATCCTGGTTTGTTATTTTAATTTTTTATTTTCTGTTCTTGGCTGCAGCCATGGGACAAAGGGCAGATACTAGTAGATTTGGTGGATACCAGTAAATTTGGCTGCATAACAGCTTCACGGGAACTTCTGCCAGTGAACAGGCAAATGAAGAGTTACTTTATCCCCAAGCTTTCTGCTAAAGCTCTGAACCCTTCTCCCTCTCCATTTCTGATGTTTTCTCTGCCATGGGCAACCACTTCTGTCTATCTGACTTCTGCTTTCTGCTCTTTGGCAGTGGGCAGGCTTTAACCCACCCCACCTCAACTTCTAAACAAGTAGGCAGGCTCTGTACTGTTGTGTGGGCCACCTGTACTGACTCTCACTTTAACTCACCTTAACTCCTCCCACTCATTTTCAAACTGCCAGGAGAGGCACAGACCGGTCTGGAAGCAGGCTAGGATCCATGCAAATAAGTATACAATAGTCAAGATGGCTCTTAATCCAGAGATTAGTTTATAGTCTGCCTTCAGGCAAGTCTTCCAAAAGCTGTCCTCAAGCCAGCAAACATCAAGGAAAGAAAAATTCAAGACCCGGAGTAAAATCCATCTCATTTTCCAGACCTCCCCGACTAAAACTTAAGCATCTGGAGAGCAAGGCTCCTGACCCCACAGGTGAAAGTGTTATCTGTGGAATTCTAGGTGTGCCAGGGAAGAGATAAAAAAGCCTGAGGACGAAATTGCCAGGTGCCAGCACACTCTGGCTCCCGAAAGCTGTTGGGTCCCTTTTTTTAAGTGAGGAAAAAGGCCGCAGGCTAGTGAGTGCCCTGCCAGGCCATCAATAGCCTTGTTGAAAGTGCTGCCTAGAAAGACAACTGGTCAGCTGACTGCCCCCAAAACCAAGATGGCATGGGAACATCAAGCTAAGACCTCCAGCAGACCTAGGCTTGGCTACAGGCTCGCAGGGAACCCAGAATGCTGCATGGAAGTGATCCATTTCTTTCCTTCTGGACACCAGAGCCACTGAGCTCCTGGTCCTGGGAGTTTGGGGATGTCACCTCTCCTCATTTCCCTATTGTTGAGGTAGGGAGGACAGCCTTACCCACTTCACCAGATTTAATTGCATTTTCAGGGTTACTTAATGGGAAAAGATTTACAGCTAAGATAGGAGCTTTCATTTCATTGCTCCCTCCATGTGCCTCACTCCAGACCCACCCCCCTGTGCTTCTCCTCTTCGTGCACACAGACAGGGCCCTGATCTTTGCCTTGTCCCTAATTTTACAGAAAGAAGTTCTCATGCACCACAAGCTTTTCTCTTCCCAGTTCCCTCTTCTAACTCACTGCTCAGCTAATGGTACAGGACCACCACAGAACTGGAGTCCAGAGATCATCAAGTAAGAAACTGTGACAGCTAAAAGGTATTTACACCCCTAGAACCAAAAGCATCTGGACTCTGCAAAAACAGACTTCAATATAACCATCTATTACTGTTAAATGCTCTCAACAATTAATCACCTGTGTCTCCTGAATGCTAAACTAGTAAAGGAAACAGGTGCCTTAAAATAATCTGTCTCTGATAAAGCTTAACATGTTCCAATATCCCTGTCTCTCTCATTAACACTAACCAATACAAGCAGAGTACTAAACACCACAAAAGGTCACTAATCTTTTCATGGCTGCTTCTTAACATGTTCAAAATTTTTCCCAAGCTCCAGAAACCAGCTTAAATCTATCTGGACAGGTCAGATCTACTTCATGCCTTTCCTGTCTCACCAGCATCCTGTCATACACAAAAGCAGCCAGGGTGCCAAGCCAAGAGGGATGGACAGCTCCAGAGCAGCAATGCCTGTCTACCTTGGAAGACCTCCTTCCCTATTCCCCCTAAGAGCCAACCAACACCCAACAAGTCAGCTGGTAGCAGTTTTTCTGGGAGAAACGACGCCCCTATTCCAATTTAGTTTTTTTTTATATATATAATAAACAAAGAGCCTGGAATATTAGGATTCTGTACATGCTCAGCTTGGGGTCTTGTGTGGCACCTTACATCAGCAGCAGGCAACTATGTACCACCTTAAAAAGCCGACACAGACCCCCACACTCTTTCTCTGTGCATCTCTTCTTGTGTTTCCTCTCTCTGCTTTGTCTGCCAGGCTTGGCTTTCTCTCACCTTGCCTTTCCCTCCAATAAAGCTCTAAAAACTAATATTGGGTTCTGCCATGGTCAGTGACTCTTCTGCTGACCAACCAATACCGTACATCCTTTCAGTCTTAACCCAGAAAAGTTCTCAGATAGTGAAATTTGCCATTTATGGAGAAGGGAAATAGCTTAGTTATTTTTCTGTTGCTTTGAAGAGACACCATGGCCAAGGAAACTTATAGAAGAAACAATTTACTGGAGTCTTACAGTTCCAGAGGACTAGAGTCCATGAATATTATAGTGAGGAGGATGGCAAAGGCAGGCAGGCATGGTGTTGGAGCAGCAGATGTGCGCTTATGTGTTGACCCACAAGCACTGGGTAGAGGGAACTAACTAGGAATGGTGGAGTCTTTTGAAACTTCAAAGCCTACTCCCAGTGACATATCTCTTCCAACAAGACCACACTTCCAAATCCTTCCCAAATAGTTCTACCAACTAAGAATCAAACATTTAAACATATGAGACTATGGGGGCCATTTTCATTTAAACCACCACAAAAAGAACTACAGCAATGTGGGGTGTCAGAACAGGGATAGAAAGCTCAATTCAGAATTATTTTGTATATTTCAGCATGGAATACCTGCTCCTTATTCACTAAATGTCAATATTGTCTTCCAATAATTATGACATCAATTTCATTATGTATTTCTAAATGTTCCATGGGAAAGCTGTGGGATTGTCATGCTATTTTACACAAACATCGTTTCTAAAGTGCTGAGTGAAACATATATTCACCAAGAGTGACATTATAATTCTCCAAATAGTCTCTAAGAGTGAGAAAAAAATGATGATATCTTTACCGCTACATTTCAATTTTGACCCTTCTCTCAAATATCCCTGTGGTGGTATTGTGTTTCCCAAAATATTGTGCATGCTACTAAACTTATCTGGGGTCAGAGAAGAGAAAAGCCAAAATATTAAACATAGAGGATAGGCAGTAGTAGCACATGCCTTTAATCCTAGCATTCCAGACGCAGAAATCCCTCTGGATCTCTGTGAGTTCAAGACCACATTGGAAACAGCCAGGCATGGTGACTCACGCCTTTAATCCCAGAAAGTGAGCCTTTAATCCCAGGGAATGATGGCAGAAAGCAGAAAGATATGTAAGGCATGAGGACCAGAAACTAGAAGCATGTGGCCTGGTTAAGCTTTTAGGCTTTTAGCAACAGTCAGCTGAGACCAATTCTGGATGAGGATACAGAAGCTTCCAGTCTGAGGAAACAGGATCAGCTGTCGAGGTGAGGAAGCTGTGACTTGTTCTGTTTCTCTGATCTTCCAGCATTCACCCCAATACCTGGCTTCAGGTTTGATTTCATTAATAAGGCCTTTTAAGATTCATGCTGCATATCCCTAAAAGTATCATCAGCTAGTTTTAGACTTAGTCACGTTGTCTTTAAAAATGGAAACCCATTTCCTAGACACATCTTAGGTACTGATACTCAAAGAAGGAGGGTGGTGGGTATTAGGATTGTCAGGTATTACCTTTTTGAGACAAAACTGGAAAACGTGAGGGATACTGAAAAGAAGAAAATCAGATAAAGGTTAACTTCATTAGTTTCATTAAAAAAAATTGTCTTATCTAGAGAATAGCTATAACACAGAAATAAGTACTCTTCAGTGCCTTTTGGAAGTGAACAAACGGCCATCAGACAGAGGTAATTTCACCGACTACAGAGTCTCAAAGAGTGTTTACTGAGGTGAAGATGTGGTAATGTGCTTTTCCTGGCATTCTTAAGGTCCTGGCTCCATGTATACCACCCCAAGAGATAAAAATGACAGATTTAAAATGTTTCTGAGTGGGTTTTGACCATATTTGCGTATGTGTTTTGCTCTTTTACATATGTGTTTTACATATGTGTTTTACATATGTGTTTTGACCATATTTACATATGTGTTTTGCTCTTCAACAAATGCTAAGTGTGTAAAGAAACCAAATTTACTTTATCCCAAACCTAAAATATTACCATCATTACCTTAAAGTTTACTACATGTCTATTGGGTTCCTAATACTGTGCTACATTTCATAATATGTTCATCAGTTTTGTGGATTGTAATCTCAAAGCTGAGATAAATTTTTTTTTTAATCATCTCTCCATAGTATCATGAAAAGCAGCAGAAATCAGTGGTATATTAAGAAGTGTTAAGTGGGTATAATGAAAGGACCCCTGGGCACTGATTATCTGCTTCCCAACTAAGAAAATTCCCTACAGGATGTCTGCTTCAATAAATCCCTGGGTCCTTGGAGTCGGAAAAAGATCATCTGGAGAATTAAGTTGAATTGACACACACTGCCTTGAGACAATGGCAGGGGCTTCTTTCAAGCACCTGCAAATCACAATGTAGTTAGAAGTGAATACATTTATACAAGGATATCATTTTCAAAACTTGACACTTCATTTGCCTAACAGACTCACAGTAAATTTGAAAACTTGAAAGATGTACTGCTGCAGCAGTGAAATAGTTCCCCTACCCAACTCCAGAACATTATCAGTGCCATCTCTCTGCCTGGGCACTGAAGGAAAAGGTTATTTTAGAACAGCTTCAGAGTCAGATGGTTCTATAAGCTGCACCCTAACATGTTGGCTTCCATTTCAGCACATTTCCAAAGGCCAAATATGAAGCCTGACTGCTGGCAAGTCTTAGCACTTCTGTCAGTAAATGATATTGAATCTCTCAAGCAGCAATGTGTTATTTTGATCTTTTCCCACTGCTCCTTAGTTCTTCCCTGGCCTCTGGCATGAAAAGATAGTCACATCTGGGAGCAATTAATTCACCTAGAGATTTTCTTTAGACTCACTGCACTGCATTTGTTATGAGAAGATACATAGCTCAAAGTAACAAGAATTCCTGAAAATATCCTTGATTTACATGCCAGGTATGCCAGCGCACAGATTTACAGACAACCAGCTTTTTCTGACCAGAGGGACATACCCTTTTCCTCAGTAGCTGGCTGGGTCTTCCTGGATTCCAAGAAGGACAGCTGCCTAAACTGTATCTTTTCAATGCACAGCTACTTCCCAGAACATGGTGTCTTTCAACTGTCTTCAGCTGTCCTTTTCTTTTTCTTTCTTCTTCTTTGTTTGTTTCACAAAGGAGGTTCATTGCAATGGATTTTTGATCTTTTTGTCATGATCCAAGAAAGAACATGTACCTGCTAGACATCGCTTCAGTATCAGCCAAACATGTTGGTCCAAGTTTTGTGGTTTCTGATGCAAACTACTCAGTTCCTTGTTGGGGCCCACTGATGGGGTTCAGCCTCGACCTATCAAAGGGTCCCTTGAAGTGGGGAGCGAGGAATTGAGAAATGCTAGATAGGAAATATAGAAGTAGATGAAGAAAAAAGACAGTGACAGAAGATAGCTTTGGGAGGGTCCTGGGTCGATACCCTGCAGCCCTCAGTTTATTCATGATGGGGTTTTTCATATATCAACAAGGGGACAAGCAAAAGATCTCCCTTTTCAAGGTTGATATAGAAAGTACAAACAAGTGTAGACCCTTCAAAATACCTGATAACCACACCTTTGGCCATATCGTCCTATTATGCAGCCCTGCTTGGCAAAGCAAACTCAGACTTTCTGACCTTGAGTAAGGCCTTACTAGGGAGCCTCTGTGGGCCCCACATTTCCTGTATAAATGTGTTTTTGGTAGCTGAAGTTTTCTCCAGTCCTGCCTGGCCCATGGTCAGGACAAATCTCTCTCACCTGCCTGTCCAACAGCAGTTCAGACCCAACCAAGTAAACACACACAGATTTATATTGCTTACAAACTGTATGGCTGTGGCAGGTTTCTTGTTATCTAGTTCTTCTGTCTCAAATTAACCCATTTCTATTAATCTATACTTTGCCATGTGGTCCATGGCTTACCGGTACTTTACATCCTGCTCCTCATCTGGCAGCTGGCAGCATCTCCTCCTCTCTGCCTTCCTGTTCCCCCCAATTCTCCTCTCTGCTAGTCCTGCCTATACTTCCTGCAGGGCTACTGGCCAATCAGTGTTTCATTTATCAATCAATTATCCACAGCAGTTTTCTATAAAAATCTGTCTTTTGCCCCCCTTTTTTTGAAATGGGTATGCATTCATGAGACTGACCTAGGCCCTCTGCATATATGTGAGAGTTGCATAGCTTGGTCTTCTCGTGGGACTCCTAACAGTGGGAGCAGGAGATTTATATACATATTTATATCCCATTTATCCATTAATCTACTAATGGACAAGGCTGATTCCATTATTTCGCTATTTAAGCTAGTGCTAAAATAAACGATGTACAAATATTACTGTGGTATGTTGACATAAGAGTCCTTCAAATATATTCCCATGAGTGATATAGTTCGGTCATATGTTAACTATATTTTTCATTGTTTTTTTGAGGAACGTCCATGGATTACTTTACATTCCCATTAGCAGTCTGAAAGTGTTCCCTTTATTTCCAATACAAAAAGTATCTAAAATGTTTAGTTTCTCTCATAGCATAGTATTCCACTTATACTTAGTCACACGATTCATGATACTGATAGCTGCACTGACTGCGTGGGTTTGGAGAGTGTATGGAGATGATCCACAGTCTAGTAGCATGAAGTATCATTTAATTAAGAGTAGTATCTTCCTGAGATATCTTAATAATTAGTACATGTACTTGTAAACTTGATCATTCTGTATTTGAAACTTAAAAAGAAAGTTGACACTTCTAACTAGTTACCCAGATACTTTGTTCCCCAAACAGTACTCTATTATAATGTAGATGTAGAATAAAAACATTTTAAGGATGGAGATACTAGTAAGAATGCACATCATCTAACATTCTTAAATGGAGCACGATAAATCCAAATGATTCGGTTTCAGCCCATGTAGTGTCAGATGATTTGAGCAAAATGAAACCTGGTAACATTACAAATACCTTTTCAACATTTCTGAGTACAAATGTAACATTCTCTCTAGTTTGGTGTGTGGTAAAGGTGCTGATGTTACCTTTAAAATTATTAAGAGTTAGCCAGCAACTGGAAATGGGGACTTATTTATAAGTTAGACATTTCAGCATTTAGTGACATTGCCTATTTCATAGATTGGTTTTTCTATCTTATAGGGTTCACAAATATTCAACATGGAAATAACAATGATCCATCTACTCAAGTAAGGATCTATCATATAAAGTCCAATTTTGCTGGCTATCCAATGAGTTGTTTAAGAGATCTACGTTGAGTCTGTCTGTTATTAGAATATACTATCAACAGTACAAAGACCCAACCATCATTGGCTCCACACTCAAGAAGCTTACATCAATAAAATCAAGAAGATATGAAGGCTTAAAAAAATTGAGGAGATTACTAGCTATGTTATACTAATTAATAACCCACAGTTGTCTAGAAAAGCTTTTGGAGGTCTTACATAATGAGCTTAGTATCTACTAAACATAAAAAAATACAAAATAATGATAATGGAAATCTATGTACATATGCTAGGTCCAAGAAGAAACAGAAGTTCTGCAATTTACACAAAGGTGCCTCTCTCTGTTCTTCCTGGATGCCAAAACAAATAAAAAAAATTTTTACCAAAGTTTTTAAAAATTTGATTATCTAATTTACATAACAAGAAAGAGAACTTTTTCCAGGGCTTATTCATTAATTCTGGATTATAGGAAATCCTTAGTTTGGTGTCGTTTCATTATTAAGAACACTTTCAGTGTTAGTTATGTTCTATTATGTAATTTATTTATACTTTATATATGAGTGCTCTGCATGTTTATCTGCATGCCAGAAGAGGGCATCAGACCCTATTATATATGGTTGTGAGCCACCATGTGGTTGATGGGACTTGAACTCAGGACCTCTGGAAGAGTAGCCAGTGCTCTTAACCACCAAGCCATCTTTCCAGCCCCACTTATATCCCTTCAAAGAAAAGGTGTTTTTTGAGCTAAGTCAGCATCTTAGCTCAAAACTGGCTGGAACTTTAATAATATTGCTTAGTCTATATTGCATTTACTGTAGTTAAGAAAATGAGGCACCGTTCTGACAATTACAATATGACTTCCTTTTAAAGAAATATATTTATTAAAGCAAAGAAAATCACCATTTTAAATATAATTTCAAGTGATGAAATTTGAGAGGGTTTGTCCTATCATAAGGACTTATTTGCTTTCATACAAGGAGCATACCTACTTCCATTTGTTACATCTCCTAATTTTTTCCAATTTTGTGTCGACTTTGGACTCAATCATAAATTTACTCCCTTGACCTCATGCTCCAGGACAAATTATGGAGACTTAGGACTTAAATTGTAACCACTACTTCTAATTTTTTAATTCTACTGGAAGGACAATTACATAGCATCTTTGTGTACCTTTCTGTAGACTTAGAGATTTTCAAAGAGTACACAGTGCTCTAATTTTGTCTCAGCTAAATGCTACCAGGATCACTTTTACTATGACCCCATCTCAGCTCTCATGTATAATACACTAATCAAAGTTGAGTCTTCAACCCCAAGTGTAAAATAGATCTATTACTTCTAGTAGTGGCATGCTCTTTTCCCTTATTAATGTCCCCAACAATCTTAAGTCTTTGGGGACACAACTGTTATACACCGCTAAGCTGACTGACCCATTTACAATGACTCATAGTTATTTTCCTTGGAGAATGCTTCTACTATAAAGTCATATGCATGACTATTAGAAGGCTAGACTTTCTTATGATACATACTCTTTGCATATTTACTAAATAATTTTCATTACAGTGTATTGCTAGTTTTTGAGTTCAGTTAAGTTTGTTTGGAATTAATGTATTTTGTGTCCTACTCCTTAAGAACCAATTCAATAAAATGCCACTTTGCACCAGTTAAGGTGCTGAGTCAGTGTCAGAGGCTGGCTATTGGGAAAGGCTTTGGACTGAGGAACTCAGAAAGAGGTAGCAACTAGTATGATGAGGAAATGAGGTTGCACTGAGGCTGCCAGCCATGCTATCTCCTGACAGCATCATATGGGTTTCCCCCATTTGATGAAATAGCTCCACACAAACTGTAACAGAGAACCAAAGAATGGCTTTCACATCACTAATGCTCTCTAGTTGCCTGAAGCTTAAGAGCCAGTTGACTCAATCCCTGCATCGCCTCATCTTCAGAAGTAAATATACTTGGCGTGTACTGGACTTAGGTGGGTACCCTAGATTTTTCACATCCAGATTTCCTTCTAATCAATCAGTTAAGCATCTTGTGCACAGAGTTCTGTTCTTCAAAATATTTTAATGACTCACAAATAATAATTATTAGGTTGGGATTTGTTGAGAACTTACTGAACTACACTTCAGGCATTTTATGCATTCATTTAGTAAATATTTATTGATTATGATGATTTGTATAGTTTTCTGGACATTGAAGTCATATTAGTAAATGTGACACATAAAATATTTGATCTTCTAGAAAAAAACCAACCCCTTGGGTGACATAAAGTAAATATACAGTAATCAATTCACTTGATGTGTCCTATAGATAATATAAAGTAGGATATGGAGAAATGACTAATGCTCATGAAGAGAATTCTAATTTATACAGCATAGTAAGGGAAGGTCTCTCTGACAAGGAGATGTTTGAAGAAACAGAGAGACAAAGCCATGCTTGACTAGTAAACTGAAAATATAGAGGAAAAAAACTCCATTTTGGACTATCATTCACATTTGATGTATGACATTCAAACATCACCTCGAATGACAACTTCTATTATTTAGAAGAGTTAATAAGGACCGGGATGAGAAGAAAATAAATAGATACATGGCTATGGCTCTTGCTGTTTATGATGTAAAGAGATGTTTGTTAATTTTCCCCATTTAGCTTTTCCACTCCAGATACAACTTGTAGCTAGTGATAGAACAAATAGTATGGGCAGCATGCTTTTCTTTTAATTTATAATTTCTGTCTAGGGTAATAGATAATCATTTATATGTGTGTTGTGTTTATGTTAAAGTCTATTACTGTGTAAAATCTTATTTAAGATTAATATTTAAATACATTAATTTTATCAAACACATATATTGCTTCTTATTTATTTTAATTTTTCTTATTGGCTGGTCTACATAGTGAGCTTCAGGCTGGCCTCCAACTCACAGAGATCTGCCTGTCTCTGTCTCAAGTACTGTGATTAAAGGTATATGCCACCACAGACGGTCCTGTGTCTCTTTCAGTTAAGTGAATGAGCTGTGGACGTTTTTACTCGATATTATGTAGGTGGTAATGATAAATCACAGAACTGTGTGAATTAACATGGGAACAATGTATATCATTTTTGAAGAAGAGGAGTAGTTAGTTTCAAGAAATGTAAACCACCACTTGAAGGACTAAGTAGGGGAAAACGAATTTGGGATGAATGCTAGGAGAAAATAACTATAGATATAATTGAGAATCCAGAACACATAGACTTAGGAGCCAAGGGGCAGAAATCTTTAATTGGGGGTGAGTAGGAAGATAGGTTGATGTGTGTTTAGATAATCCCTTGCAGATATTTAGATGTAAACACAGTGAGAGATAGGCAGGTCTCACAACAACTTGATTGCATTCTCCATTGTATGTATATATGGGCCTCAGAGTTATTAAAACCTGTCTCAAAGCTAAATATTTAGTGTTTAGTGGGGTTAAAATGTAAACTATTTCTTTTGTTCTCAAAGTTCTTTCCTCTCTTTTCTTTACTGTCAGTTACACTAAGCTGCAGACTTATGCAGGGGGGAGTACAGAGGCGATTATACCAAAGTTAATAGCACATTCCTTGCTTCTTCCCTTAGAGTAACATATATGGAATAAATAGACTCTGGCTTTAGAATAGAAAGCAGTACCTAGTAATTGGAGTTGTTGAAATAGTGCTGTTGTCAAAATAAAAGTAGATCAAAATTCTTGTCACAATTAATTTTGATAATAGAAGGTAAGATGATATGCATTGATGTGGGTTTTGGTCAGTACCAAGATGCATTGTTCCTTGAGGTTAATATTGGTTTTATCTCCAATCAATATTTACTCCACAACTCAATACATATGTGTCTGCCTTCAACATGAGTCAATATCTGCTTGATGTCTGCAACTTATTTCTTATTAGTGCATTTGAACCATCCAGATGGCCTTGAGGAAGTCTGGAGGGTTGGAGTATTCTGGATCTTTGTATTTTCTCTATTGTCAATCTGTAAACAGCAGAGCTATATGGCATGGCTGCTTCTAGCATAGGGACATCTCCTGAAGCTTCAGAGGCCCTAATGAGAAAAAGAATGGATGAATGGAAATGATGTTTTTCAGACTCTTCTTTTGGACAGTAGGTTAAAGGTGACTCTTTCAGAGAAATTTAATGCGAGAAGATTGAGAATTCAAATCTATGTCTGCAGCTATTTTATAAAGCATTACTAGTTTACATACCTAATTATTTCAGAATTGCCTGTGGCTGATTATCTTTTATTCATGCATAAGGGACTAGATCCTTTTAAATTAATTCCTGTATCTACTGTTCTTCAGGACTTTGATTTTTCTAGTATAAAATGATCCTCAGCACATCCTCCTAGGAACTCTTGTGGCTGACCTCCTTGGATCCACCTGAACTTTATTTTGTTTCGATCCTTTCATACATTGCATAGCATGAATTAATAATGGAAACTTTCTATGCCCAATGCCAGCAACTTTGAGTGAGGGCATGGAAATGTTATTTGAATGATATTAATTTAACTTTAACATCCTTCAGAATAGACCAGGTTAGAACTGAGTGGAACAGGAAAGTTCTATTCTTACCACACAAGTGAATAATGGAACTTAGTAGGGGATTAATTCCCAAGGTTAGAATACATTTTCATTGTATTCAGCATTAGTCAAAACATATTTTGAGTGTTATGGACATGGACATTTTTATATTATAAAAAGAATATTGAGATTTGGAAAGGTATAGAAGAATATAATAAGGAATTTCAAAGGAATAAAAAACAGGCTCAACAAGGAAAGATGGAAGAGATTGGTATTATTTAAGCTTAACATAAAGGACACAAAGCCATGAAATTGTGATCATAAGTATATGAGGGTTGTTTATATGATGAGACCACAGAGGAGATTTTCTGTTTGTCAGTAGAAAATCAAGCAAGAGAATTGTGTTGAATCAGAGAGTAATACAGTTGGAGGGTGCTTAAACCAGAAATATATTTTGGAGGTATTGGTATAAGAATTTAAATAATATTGACTATTGTTCATTTATGGAGTTAATTGCTAATATGACAATATAATATTCTTTTTTTTCTTTTGAAACAGGGTCTCACTACATAACCTTGGTTGTTCTGGAAGTCAAATGTAGACCAGATTGGCCTCAAACTCACAGAGACCCATCTGCCTCTATCTCCTGAGTGTTGGGATTAAGGCATATACCACTACACCTGGCCATGGCAAGCTTCATTTTGGATAAAAGCTTTTAAAGGCTACCAAAAAGTTATTATATTAAAACAAGAATTAGAACCAAATACTTTGGTATTACCCTGCAATCTAGTACCTCTATGACTTGGAAAATACATTAAATCTCAATTTGATTCATTGTTCTACCCCTAATAAGAGTATAACAATGCTGACTAGTTTGGGCTATGTTCCCCCAGTTCTAAACTTTGAATTTAGCCATATAGTTTGCATTGGTCAATGGCTTGTTATATGCCATAACATGACTGAAACATGTAAATCTTTTCTACCATTCTGCTTACTAGCTTATTTGTTCCTTTACCATGAGTGTGAAAAGCATAGATTGCCATGTTTATCTCTAGAAAAGGATAGACAATTTGGAATGGAACAAACTACCATCGCCTGGTACAACCTTGGTTCAGATAGCTTCTAGTCCATTTCCAGATTCCTGATCAAGAATAGCTAAAAATAAGAGGAAAGGGCACAGCTATGCTTAACACCGTTGAACCAATGTTTCACTCAACAGTAGGCTCTTGGTTGTAATGACTTGTTTTCAGCACTAAGTTTTGAAATGATTTCATAGCCTTGTTGTTGTTGTTGTTGCAATAGCTATGATCTGAACACCTCAGCATAATATTTGGCCTTTAACAAGTCTTAGTTGCTTTTTTTTGATGTGCAAAACACAATAAATACTTTATGTTTACCTAAACTGTAAAACATGCCACTATGAAGAAAAAATTGAATGACCATTTCTGTTTGTTGGCATGTAGATGTTACTTTTGCAATAAGCAGTGAAATAACAAATCCTTCACAAAGAGTTCTTAGACTTATGCATATTAATTGCAAATGTAACTTCCTCCCACTAATGCTAACATGAATTATGGGTGTGTGCTGAAGGAAAATGTATTCTATGACTATGAGACTAATGAATTAATTTAGTAACTCAGAGTCTCATCTTTTTATTAACTTCCCACTTATTACCTTATGTATTTTCCTTTTGCAGTAAATGCAAACGGAAACATCTAAACATTCACTGGCTTGTCCACAGAAAAGTCTGAATTTTATGATGCAGCCTTAATATTACACTTATATTGAGGAAGTATCTTAAAAACTGCCTGACTGTCTGTGCAGTATGTAAAATGAATGAAAAACTTTTCTTAATAAAAAAGAGAGAAAATTAATTCAACAACAACAGAAAATTGCCTGACCATTCATTTTCTATTATACTTACTCAAAACTGTCAGCCAATTTATTGCCTTCAAAATTTTCTTTGATTAATGTAGATCATAGATGTCCATTTATTAAATTTCTTTTCAGCACCTTCATTGATACTGTTCCCTTTCTTGTCATAGCCTACTAAAATCTATTTCCTTGTTGATGTTCAGTTGTATTAAGTGCAAGTAATTGACATTGCCTTCTCAAATATTCTGTTTTCCCTATAATCAATATTCACAATGTTCAGAACACATATTGATTTATTAGTAACTAGATTCAGTTTGGAATTTTAAATTCAGGAGAGGCTATGGAGCAAGGGACACAGTAAGTGCCACATAGGCTATCATATATCTTTAAATCTATAGCTTGATGTCTCTCTAAATGAATTAAGTTAACATTAAATAAATCTGTTCCAAAAACTTACAAAATATACATGGTACTATATGTGTTAATGAAACAAGGCACATTTGCATATTGTAGGGAAAAATCTTTTCATCTACTTGAGAGCAACTTAGAAATAACTCAATAATGTTAAACAAATAATAGAATATAGGGAACATAGGAGGGAGAATATAAAACTAGCATTTATTAACATATGCAAGTTCTTCTACCTAACGTCTGTTTCCCCCCACTGATTCATTCATGCTGTTTTATTCATAAAGGATTGCACATGAAGAAGAGATAAGGCTATAGAAAAAGGGTAAGATTGGCTTAAAGATAGATTATTTTTTAAAAGGAACAGTTGATAATATTTATAATTAGAGTGGAAATCTATAAAGAGTCTGAGGATATAGAAGCAAGAAGTATCCTCAGATATTGTAATAAGGCCTAGCAGTAGCCACAAGAGGAGTGCGTTCTATTCAGTTGTCTTTGATTTGCTGACCTCCTATTTAATTTACTTCAAGCTGACTTCCAGTGTGATGTGTTGCTGATGTGTCTTTTGGAAAGCATTTAATGACTCCTAAATTGGTCATTTCAATTTCAGTCCCTTTTTCCTGTGTTCCTTTGTAGCACTTGCCTTTACTAAAGGTGGTTTACTGCTTACAAACCTCCAGTGGACATTGTGACCACACTCTCTTAGTCCTCTTCCAAACACTCCTTTTGTTCTTCTTTGTTAGCTTTGGTGTGTTTCCATCAATTCTATCTTTCAGCTATTTGTAAATCTTTCATATTCATAATTTTAGCTTCTTGCTTTATTGTCTCCATTGCACACAAGTTTTGCTAGAATCCTTGCCTGTTTTTAAGACTTTCTAACTTCAGGGACAAAAAATAATTTTTAAATATTATTTTAGGTTCATCAACAACATCTGGAAAAAAATCAAAGTATAAGAAATTTATATTTTGTAATCTGATAAATGTTTGTAAATAAATTGGGAAATGCTATGTTAAAAGCATGATGGATTTAGGAATACATCTAAAGAAACGTGACAACCACCATTATACCTGGAACAACAAAAGATTTATGAGCAACACTGAAAAAAGATTTAAATGAATGGAGGAAAACATGTTTATGGATTGTTTGGAAGGCAGAACATTGTTACAATGTCAATTCTTTTAAAATTGATCCACAGAGTAAATGTAATCCCAATCAAATCCCTGCAGAGTATGTTTGCATGTGTAAATTGCTTAGCTGATTATAAAATTTGTATTGAAATGCAAAAGCTGTGAATAGTCAATGCAATCGTGAAGGAGGAAAAACAGCATTGGAGGAGTTGCACTAGCATTTTTCAAGACTACCTATAAACCCATAATGATTAAGGCAGTGTGGTATTGATAAAGGAATTGATGAATAAGCCAATGGTGTGGAAAAGGGAGTACAGAAATAGCCTACACACCTAGTCACTTGATTTGAACTTTATTTTACTGTAATTAAGGGGAAAATAGACTTTTAAAAAATTATATCACAGTAATTGCATTTCCTTATGAGAGAAAATGGACTTTGATACCCATGTCAAGCCATGCACAAAATATAATTGAGATGGACCATCAAACTAAAAAGTGAAAAATGAAACACTTCAACTAGTTGAAGGAAGTTGACTAACTTCAGCCCATAGTGCAAAACCCAGGGGCCTGCTACCTTTCCTTGTGATGATGTGTTAATGGAAGGCAGCCAGACCATTCATTTATGCATTCTTTTGGATTGCTTTTACACCACACTTGCAGAGTTAATTTTTTATGGCTGAGACTCTATGACTTGCAAAAACATGTGTATTTACTATTTGGCAAAATTCTGTTCTTGAAGAAAACATAGATTTAAGATCTTATGACTATGGAGTGATTAAAAATATTACATTAAGAGAAAAATGATAACAAAATTAAACCACCCCAGTTTGAATGAAGAAAAAAACGGACTATCAAATTAAGAACATGTTCATTGAGTGTTAAATATAAAATGCAATAAAAAATTGGAGAGGTTATTAGGCAAAAGATGATCCCGCTTTAAAATGAGAAAAGTATTTTAACAGACATATAAATAACTATGATTCATTTGTCATTAAAGGAAAAAAAAGCAAAGCCACAGTATAATACCTATTTCATATTTGGGTAGGATAGCTATAAAAATATCAAAAAAAGGTCAAATATGTGGAGAAATTGCCATCTTTCTATGCTGTTGTTTAGAATGTAAATTGAACTAAACAAGAAGTTATATAATCCCATATTCTATTTATAAGTATATTTCTAGAATAAAAAATATGCTCACACATAACCTCCTATGAATATTCATACTAATAGTATCTATAATGCACATAATGTTGAAGCCATACAAATGTCTATTAGTCCATGAATGGATAAAAAAATTAGTATAGCCATACAATATTATTTAAGATACTTTTCTTCTCTTTCTTTCTTTCCTCCTTTCTTTTTTTCATGTAGCTCTGGTGTAAAGGCAAGAATCTTTTTTTCAGTTGTGCATAGACATATGAAATAATTTATATTAATGGAGTATGTTATATTTTGATGTGCTTATATACTGTATAACATTTAAATCATATTAAACATATTTTCTCCTCACATGTTTTATCATCTTTCATGGTTAAAAAGTTTTTAAAAATCCCCCTTTTTTCTTCAAAAAATGGAATATTATTTAGCCATGAGAATGAAAGAAGCACTGGTAGATACAACAGTTTAGATGAACCTTGAAGGCACTGTGGTAGGTGGCCAGCCTATGCTTGGAAAGTGGCAGTTGTCTGTCTAAATAACTCATACCCAGAATCCATGGTAGAAGGAGAGAATCAATTCTAGAAAGTGATCCTTTGACTTCTACTTGTATGATGCAACATGCACATGTCCTCACTCAAACACCTCATACATACAACCTGGATATATGTACATACACATGCATACTAATAATAAATAAAATAATAGTAACAAAGAAAGCATTGTCTTAACTTTTTTCTGGAGTTTATTTTTTAAATTTTTTTTTCCATTTTTTTATTAAGAAATTTTCTATTCACTTTACATACCAACCACAGATACCCCCCTCTTACCTCGTCCCATTCCCCAGCCTTCCCCCGCAACCAACGCCACCATCCCCACATTTCTCAAGTCAAGGTCTCTCATGGGGAGTCAGTAGAGCCTGACACACTCAATGAGGCAGGTCCAAGCCCCTCCCCCCTGCACCAAGACTGTGCAAGGTGTCACACCCCAGGCACTGGGCTCCAAAAATCCTGCCCGTGCACCAGGGAAGGATCCTGATCCCCCTGCCTGGGGGGCCCTCAAACAGTTCAAGCTAAACAACTGTCTTCCCATATCCACTTTGCCAAGTGGCTCGTGGCTTACCAGTACTTTACATACTCCTTGTCCTGGCTGTGGCTCCAGGCGATCTCTCTTTCCTTCCTCCTTCCTCAATTCTCCTCTCTCCTTGTCCCACCTATACTAGTCCTATGAGGGGTCCACAGCTATTAGTCCACAGTTAATGGGTTTCCACTGGTGTGGCTGGTCATCCCTGCATGTTTTCCCACTGTGATTTAGATGTCCCCTGTCCACAGAATCCCTTCTCTCTTTCATCGATTGGATTCCTGAAGTTTAGCCTGGCTCCAGGCCATGGATCTCTGCATCCACTTCCATCAGAAACTGGGTGAAGGCTCTGTGATGAGTAGTATAGCTGTTCCTAAGGTAGATTGATTCCCAATTTCCTGAGAAACTGCCATACTGATTTCCAGAATGGCTGTAGAAGTTTGCATTTCCACCAACAGTGGAGGAGTGTTCACCTTGCTCCACATCCTCTCCAACATAAGCTGTCTTCAGTACTTTTGATCATAGCCATTCTGACAGGTGTGAGATGGTATTTCAGAGTTGCTTTGATTTGCATTTCCCTGATGACTAAGGATGTTGTGCAATTCCTTAAATGTCTTTCAGCCACTTGAGATTCTTCTGTTGAGAATTCTCTGTTAAACTCTGTAGTCCAAGCTTTTGTAGAGCAAAGGACATGGTCAATAAGACAAAACAACAGCCTATAGAATGGGAAAAGATCTTCACCAACCCCACATCAGACAAAGGGCTGATCTCCAAAATATATAAAGAACTCAAAAAGCTAGGCATTGTCTTAACTTAATGAAGCCAGATAAAATGGACAACATATTTTATGATTCTGTTTTATGAAGTGTCCAGAAGAATTGAATCCACAAAGATGGAAAGTGAGGAGATCAATGGCTACTAGGGATTGGGTGAGGTGAGATTCAGAAGTGAATTAAGTTAATGAATGTAGCTAGAGTTTTCCTGCCTTGCCCACAGTCAGGACAAATCTTTGTCACCCACCAGTCCCACAGCCGCTCAGACCCAACCAAGTAAACACAGAGACTTATATTGCTTATAAACTGTATGGCTGTGGCAGGCTTCTTGCTAACTGTTCTTATAGCTTAAATTAATCCATTTCCACAAATCTATACCTTGCCACGTGGGTGGTGGCTGGTGGCTTACCGGTGTCTTCACATGCTGCTGGTCATGGTGGCAGCTGCAGTGTCTCTCCCCTCCACCTTCCGCTTCCCATCATTCTCCTCTTTCCTTGTCCCACCTACTTCCTGCCTGGCCACTGGCCAATCAGTGTTTTATTTATTGACCAATCAGAGCAATTTGCCATACAGACCGTCCCACAGCACTTCCCCTTTCTTTTTTTTTTAAAAAAGGAAGGTTTTAACTTTTACACATCTCCAAAATCAGCTTGGTATATTTGGGAATTTGGGCATAGCTTCTCTTACTACTTCCTGCTGGAGGGGGGCGCTGTATCTTATGGGGACACAAAAGAAAATTTTAAGGATCATGGAGTAGTCCGTGAGGCTCTATCGTCTGAGCCAGTTGCCTTGAAACGATTCTGGATGTTGGATCATCTGGGCCATGGTGTCATCGGAGACCTTTCGGGTGGTCTTGGCTGGTCAAACCTGATGTATCTTAATCTGGAACAAATCCATAGCCTCTGGCTTTCTGTAGAAACAAAAACAGAGCCTCCTTTCCAAAGAAACATATCCTTATAGCCAAATTTTGAAGTCAAGGTACCTTTAAAATATACATTTTGGCATAACTCAACAGCTTTTGCAATCAAATGTTTCTCTTCAGTTACAAATATCAAAGAGAACATAATCCAGATTCTCTGTGTGGTAGCCATCTTTATGTGGCTTATGTTTTATATTACCTTGAGCCTATTGCTTTAAACTGCAGCCTTTTAAGCCTGAAATGGTGCTGTGGCTGCTGGCTCCGCCCACTTTAGCTTCCCAACATGGCGGTGGTACGTTTTCCGCCAGCTCTGGGAGCCATTGTGGGTCTGTGCTTTTATCCAAGCAGCGTGTAGCCCAGAAACCTCTTTTTGTTTTGTACTAGCAAAGGCTAAATCCACCACGCAGCTTAATGTGCCACTTGCAGAGGCCTCATTCCTGCCATACTGCAGATTGAGCTCGTACGCTAGGAACCCGCCAGTAACTCAAATCGGCAGGCTGCCGCTCATTTGAGAGAGACAATTAGGAAGCTGTTTTTAGCTCCATTTTAGAATCTTTTCTCAGGTTTTAGGTAGAAACTTTTGCCAACACGTTGGGCGCCATTTGTGATGTGGTGGTATTGTGTTCCCCAAAATATTGTGTACCTTAATAAACTTACCTGGGGTCAGAGAACAGACAAGCCACTAGTTAGGCAGTGATAGCACACGCCTTTAATCCTAGCATTCCAGAGACAGAAATCCCTCTGGATCTCTGTGAGTTCAAGGCCACATTGGAAATAGCCAAGCATGGTGACTCACACCTTTAATCCCAGAAAGCCAGCCTTTAATCCCAGGGAGTGGTGGTAGAAAACAGAAAGATATATAAGGCGTGAGGACCAGAAGCTAGAGGCATTTGGCTGGTTAAGCATTCAGGCTTTTAAGCAGCAGTTCAGGTGAGAGCCATTGGGATGAGGACTCAGAGGCCTCCAATCTGAAGAAACAAGACCAGCTGAGGAATTGGCAAGGTGAGATAGCTGTGGCTTGTTCTGTCTCTCTGATCTACCAGCATGGACCCCAATAACTGGCCTCAGGTTTGATTTTATTAATAAGAACTCTTAAGATTCCTGCTACAAATGAATGTATTGCATCTCTTAGAAGTATTGAAAGTGTTCTGGAATTCTCTAGTGTTACTTGTACAACTTTGACTATTCAAAAATCATTGAATTGTACCTTTAAAAAGGAGAGTATTATAGCATTTGAATACATAATGATAGTTATATATACTACTGTAAAATGATATTTGTCTACTGAACAATTAAAACAGATCAAACAGGCATTGAAAAGCAGTAATTTAAATGACTGTAGTTGGAGAATTTCTCTCTAGCTCCTGCCGCCAAGTCTCACCAGTCCCAGAGCCCACTTATAAAATAAACACACAGAGTCTTACATTATTTAAACTGCTTGGCCATTAGCTCAGGCCTATCATTGTCTAGCTCTCACTCTTATATTCAGCCCATTTCTATTAATCTTTACTTTGCCACATGGCTTGTGGCTTACCAGTACTTTACATCTTTCTTGTCCTGGCTGCGCCTCCAGGCAGTCTCTCTTTCCTTCCTCCTTCCTCAATTCTCCTCTCTCCTTGTCTTGCCTATACTTCCTGCCTGGTCACTGGCCAATCAGTGCTTTATTTATATAGAGCGATATCCACAGCACTTCTCCTTTTTTCTTTTTCAAAAAGAAAGGTTTTTAACTTTAACATAGTAAAATTACATATAACAAAATAATTATCGAGTAAGAATTACAGTTACAATATTAAAGAAGATATCTATCTTATATTTGTGAGTTTAAGGTTTTACAACTAACTTATCTTTTATCATAACTAAGGAAAATTGTAAGTATTTAGTCTTTAACCACATCAAAGACCTCAGAAGGATATAATACTACCTGAGAAATGGGAGAAGGATGCAAGCGACTTTCGGGAGTCTTGTAGGGTAGACAGAGACAGCTGACAGCCTGGACAGTCATTCAAAGTTCTCTTGTAAAGTTGGGGCATCAGTCTTCAGCCTTCAGGCCTAGAGTCTCTCATTTACTTTTCTCTGTGTCCTGTAGAATGTCTTGCAGTTTCCTCTGCAAATCAGGAACCTGAAGGACCACTTTGTCAAGCAAAGTTCAGTGGTCACCTTCCTATGGGTCCTGCATGTCCAGTTGATCAAGCAGTCTAGCCAAGAACAGTTTCTTGCCCAAATGGCTATTTTTGTCAAAGTGAAGATAAACTCTATATGGAGTGTCTTTGATGCCCATACTCTTCTCTGAAGTAAATCGGTGCTGTCAGGAGCAGACATGTCTCACTGTCCAGAAAGTCTAAATTTTTAAAACATTTTAAATGACATATTCTATAGGTCTTTGAAGTGTTTGAAGACTACTTATCTATCTGAAATATATCTATGTATACCTAGAAGCATTAACTAACATGGCTACAAATATGATTATCATAGATGACTAATTATTAATCTATTTTTTAATTATCCATTACAATTTTTAATGAGTTACATAAACATAATAGTTCACACAAGAATAGAAATATATATACAGTATAACAAAATTAAGTTTAAATTTGTATCAATAAACTAAAATCTTTAGCAATGTAAAACATTTTAAACAAGTTGTTACTCTTTAAAAGTAGGTTCATTAATCTACCCTTTTATCCTATCATATCTAAACTATCCCATTCTTTTCTTTAGAAAGAGATTGTATTTATAATCAACCTGTTTTAAACAAAAATATTGGTTTTTCTCTGTCCCATAGGCAGGACTAACAGAGAGGAGAAAAAAAGAACAGGAAGGCAGAAGGAGTCACTGCCAGCTGCCACCATGACAAGTAGCATGTGAAGATGCCGGTAAGCCACGAACCACGTGACAAGATATTCATTTATGGAAATGGGTTAATTTAAGCTATAAGAACAATTAGCAAGAAGCCTGCCATGGCCATACAGTTTGTAAGCAATATAAGCCTCTGTGTTTACTTGGTTGGGTCTGAGCGGCTGTGGGACTGGTGGGTGACAGAGATTTGTCCTGACTGTGGACAAGGCAAGAAAACTCTAGCTACAAATGACTGAACAGCACCCACCCAATATTACCATGCACTTACAAAGTGGGTATAAATCTAAATATGCAATATTAAATATTGACTAGCATGTAATACAGCAGTATTTATATATTGGAGGTGAAAGTATAATTTTGTGTAGCTATTTAGCTGTTTTACTTGATATTATTCAGCTTCTTTATGATATATACCAAATATATTATAGAAGAGTATATTATGATAAGCTACATAAATGCTTTGTCTGTGATCCAGAAACTCTACTTCATCATCTATAACTAAGAGAAAAAGCACATTTGTCCACCAAGACTCATAAAATAAATGGCCATGTTAGCCTAAGTTATAATAACTAAAACTAGAAACAACCAAATATCAATTAGTAGGAGAATAAAAGATAGTCAATTGATAGATTGAATTGATAAAGATAAGAGCCAAATCTATTTAAATTTGTGCAATGCAGATGACTTAAGGAAACAGTGTGTTGACTGAAAGTAGTCACACACACAAATGGATACTCTCTATGATTCTACCTGTGCTATGCATGAGAATTGAACAAGTCGGGGCTGGAGAGATGTCTCATTGGTTAAGAGCACTTGTTTCTCTTTCAGGAGACCTGGGTTCAATTCCTCACACCCACATGATGGCTCACAACCATCCATAATTCCAGACCCAGGGGATCTGATGCCCTCTATTGACTTCCATGGGTAAAAGATAAGCACATGGTGTGGGCAAAACACTCAAACACATAAGATTAAATAACAAAATCCAAAATAAGATACAAATTTAAAAAGAATAGAGCAAACTAATTGTAATTCTATAAGTGAACAGCAGTTACCAATGGTAGAGGGTTGGAAACTGAACAGAATGAAGTTAGAGAAAACTTGACAAATTGCATATTATAATGTATATAGTGGATTCATAGGTATATACAAATATAAAATTGTATTGTATATTTAATGTTTTCACATTTTGCATATCTGAAAGAATGCTTTAATACCTTGACAGTGAAAGTTAAAACAGATCAAAGAGTCATAAGCCTTTCTAATTATGAAAAACAAAATTGCCATTTTACCAAGTGAAATTATGAAAGAATGATAAGATAGGTAGCATCAATAGTCACCATTATTTTGTATTAAGACAGAAAGAGAATAGTAGAAGAATATAAAATAGCAAGAAACGTATTTCCTTGGTTTTAATTGTCTACCATTTTTCTTGGTACAACTGCAAACCTCATTTTGAATTAGCAACATCTGAAGAAGGACAGCTCAATGTTATTTGTTTTAATGATATCGCAGCCTTCAATCTTCTACTTCATCAGTATAAACAAAATAATTTTGTTTCCTCAAATTTTCATTTATTGTCCTACTTAAAACCCTTCAGTGACTCCCCATTGTGCAAAACAGTGTTTGTGTTTTTTGCTTTCCACTCGGGCTGCAGATTAGAATAACTAGAGAGCTTTGAAAAATTACCTCTATTCATCCTATCTCAATACGGCCGAATCTTAGGCGCATGCAGCTTGGGCACTAGCATTGAAACACTGTTTAGTGTGCCCCATCATGCACCAAAACATCACTGCTGCTCTGTTACCATTATCTGATTGTTCAGGCTTGTCTTTGTGGCTGTCTTGCTCCCTCTTGCTTTATCTGTTTTGGGAGATAGCACCTTCCCTGCAAGGCTTAGTTTGTGTAGCCTCTTTGCCAGGTCTCCACTTATTTTCCCTGCCCCCAAGCAAGATTAGATCCCTCATACTACAGCAACTATCACTTTCTATTATAGTTAAAGCAGCACAAGAGATTCATTAGGCAATCCTTACACCTGTTTCTATCTCTAGTGTCTAGTAGAGGCTAAAGCATAAAAATCAAATCGAAGTTGAATGAATGAATAAATAAATCTTATTTTGAGATTTTGCAGGAGTAAATCCCCTGATTGCCCTCAGCTAACTTAACAAACAATGCCGTCTTCTCAAAATAAATAAATTGTAGTTTAAGGAAAAAGTCTGGGAAAATAAAAATTGTAGGAATCAACACAAGTCAATAATTGTATTCGGACAGGGTAAAGTGCAAAGAAACATAAATGGAATAGTATTTGCAAATATTATTCATGACAGTGTGGGAACTACAGGTAGGAAACATTGGTCCAAAGTGGGGAAAGCTACTGCATACATCAAAAGTGTTCTGTTGACACCGAAGAGAGTTCCTTAGACTACACCGACTCTGGCATGCAGGGAACATGCAGAAAGGTAATTCTGATGATTTGACATCCCCTGAGCACACATTCTGAGCATCACGATTGAAAAAGAATTGACTAAAAATTGAAGAACACGATCTAGGCATCTTTTTACAATTCCACCATTCCCCCCACTGTGTGATGGATTGCGGCAAAAGGAGTAAGGTAAGTGGGCAGTCTCACATTAGAAATCGAGTGTGTATCTTGCTCTGAGCTTGACATGGCTTTGGTTCTGATGTGTAGAAGGATTAGGAGCAGCAGTCATCATAACAGAGTCTGTGGGAAAGGTGATTTTCATAATATATCATTTGGTCATTTGTGTGGGGGGGGAGGGACAGAGCCATTTCATGCTTTCTAATTTGGCACACAACAGCCATTTATTTTTTATTTATTTATTTATTTATTTATTTATTTATTTATTTATTTATTTATTTATTATTTATTAGTATTTGTAGTCACTGAATGTACTTTTCAAAACCACCGATACACTCTTCAGTCCTATGGGTTGTTTCAAAGTTCTTAACAGATGGAGGATCGCTAAACTTCTCTACTCACACTGTATGAAAATTCTCTCTGCTTTGTTGTCACTGACAGAAGTTTAAGAAAACTTGGGGAAGGATTTAGTATCCTGCTTTGGAGCTTTAACACAAACTTGGGGGACTGTTGGGATTATTGCTATTGCTGATGACGAGACTAGAAGCATACCATAGTTTTCTGCTTGTCCCCACACAGAATTCTGGTAAAATCTCTCTGGCTTAGTTTTGATTCTGTCTCTCCCCTTTTATTTTTTTTCCTGTCCTTGTTTGTGAGTGTGGACCTTTGCTTGTCTCTCTGAGACCCACCCCACTTTTATGTGGGAAATACAAAGAACAAGGGGAATTGTTAATCTGTGGTGCTTTTGAAACCACAGCACTGGCTTTTCAGTTTTATTGCGTGCTGTGTAGCGACTGTGCCATTTTGATAAGAGGCATACTGAGTGTGCTGGCATGACCCAGACTATTATTGCCACAGCTCTCTGACGGGGATTCATATTGCACAATCTCTTCTTGTCATTTCCAAAACAACTTCGGTCATATAGGGGTGAAGTTTGTAAGATTAGGATGATTTTTTTTCACCATATCTTTCCTCTTTGTGTGAGGCCACATGTATCATTGTCTTGACACAACTCATAATTTTCATTCTTCCAGAGCCTACTCTTAGCCATTCCTTAATTCTTCTTTAGTTTTCTGTGATTTTAGATTCAGTTATCAAAGACTGGTGTGACTCAAACACAATTTTCTCTGTTGAAATCTTTGTCTTATTTATAATGTATTTGAATATTCTTTCTTTAGATGCCATTAAAAAAAGTAGAAATTTGTGTGTATCGCGAACACTGGTATCAACTGATGAAATCATTCCCTTGGTTTCTTATTCTGAGGGAATTCTTAATGTGAAATATTATGTCTTTGAGCCAAAACGTTATTTTTATTCTTGAATCTTGATAGTACAATGTTGAGAGCTGTCCCTGGGGTTTTGAGAAGTGCTGAGTATAAGATTGTAAAGTTGCAGGATATAAAGAAATTGGTGTCTGTGTTATTTTTTTCACAGTTTGCAAACTGGCATCTACTAATTATATTTTTGCCCATAAATGGGTTATTTTCTTTTTATATTAGTCTCATAGCTTTTAAGTCTTTATATTGTAGAAGGTACTAGTCCTCAATATATTCATCCCAGAGGAGGAGGCAAGTCATACACTATGATTGCTTCCAACTTTGCTGATATTTCTTTAGAATTTTCCCTCAGTTTTTGGATTTTGATAATACCAGTATACCCTTATACAGCTTCAGGAAGAATCAAACTTTCTTAAATGGGGTCACAATATTAGTAAGAATTGTCTGGATTCTGAAATTGCTTAAGTGTGAAGGTCTTAAAGGAAACTAAAAGCAACCTTGCAACTTTTTAAATATTGGAATACAAAAATCAGAAATGTCAGGTGGAAAAACAGTTTAAATAGAGAATTAATGTCTACTTTCCATTTCTGCTGTTCTGATATCAGTCATATGAAGTCTGACTTGGTTTACTGTGATCTTTGCCTATCATATAAAGAACAATCGAACCTTCTCTTTCAGCTCAACTGAAAATTGAGCTGAAATGTTGCTCCAGTTAATATCAGAAGGTTTACATCAAATCACACACTACTGTGAAAGTGGATTCTTATGCTATAATTAAAATGGATAAAAGTAAGAATTCCATATTAGGATTGAAAACCACCTGATAATTCTCACTTAATCCAGATAAATAAAATTGGCAAGATTGACAGGGCCTAGCCACTCATTTGTAAAACAAACAAAAAGCCCACTGGCCTTTGAAAGATTTTGTGATGCTGCTAACTTGCAAATAACTTTGTCAAATATATTTTCTTATTTAGAAACTACAAACATGTACTAAAATGGTCTCTGTCTAACATTTTCCAGATGAAAGGAAAGCTCATCTTTTCTTTCTTTCTTTCTTTTTTTTTTTTTTTTTTGGTTATATTCTGTTTGGAGAAACATAGTGTCTTCAGAGGAAGAGGCAAGCAGATCTTTGTGAGTTGGAAGCCTGCCTAATGTACATAGCAAATTCCAGGCCAGCCTGCCTATACAGTGAGACACAGTCTTAAGAACCAAAACAACAGCAAAAGGAAATGTGGTGCTTTATTGTATTTATGTATAAAGTGTAAAGCAAGCTAGGAAGAAACACAAGACTGGAGTAAATCCAGGAATTCACATGTAAAATGATTTTCCTAGTGGTATTTTAGATAAAGCAGGGCTATTTGTTTTAAAACATGGCATTTAATATGCCCTAGAATCAAAACACCAAAGCATATATGTAAAGAGCAGGAAGAGAGGCAGTCTCTCACCCAAATTAAATTCAGCTGCCTACTGCACTAGCCCTAAACTTAAGCATTTATTAATGTGTATGTCTTTCAGCTTTACCCTGATCCATACGGCATTTTCATTTCAATTGTTTCAAAAGAGACAATGAAACTTCCTTGTAATGTCGGAAACTGCCAAAGTCAGCTCTGTGAGTTCACACTTTGTAGGGGATGCTAATTGAAAGTGAAAAGTCAAAACAAAGGAATTCAAGTAAACTCTTCAAGAAAGCACCGGAAATGACAAATTAGGTGAAGAAAGCACAGCTGTTACCACTTTAAGCACCCTCTTCTCTCCCTCAAAATGTTAAAGCAGGGTCTATAAAAAGTTGCATGAAGACACTTCATTTCCCCCCCTTGAGCGTCTGATGAGAACTCCATGGTTTTAAGAGACCATGACAAATAGCCCATGATATTTGTTGATAGTAGTGATTGACAGCTGGCTCATATCATTCAAAATACATAGGGAACAATGATTGTTTTTAAGAATCCCTATAATAGCCTTTTTGAAGACAGTGTGTACATCATAGACATGTACTATGTATGCTAGTGAGAGGAATGATTGAACCCATTCCATAAAGAATAGGAGTAATTGGTGTTGGCGACTGCTGTGGGATGTTCTGTATGGCAAATGTGTTGCTCTGATTGGTCAATAAATAAAACCTGATTGGCCAGTGGCTAGGCAGGAAGTATAGGCAGGACTAACAGAGAAGAGAAAAGAAAGAACAGGAAGGCAGAAGGAGACACTGCCAGCCACTGCCAGGACAAGCAGCATGTGAACAGGCTGGTAAGCCACGAGCCACGTGGCAAGGTATAGATTTATGAAAATGGGTTAATTTAAGCTATAAGAACAGTTAGCAAGAAGCCTGCCACAGCCATACAGTTTGTAAGCAATATAAGTCTCTGTGTTTACTTGGTTGGGTCTGAGTGGCTGTGGGATTGGTGGGTGACAAAGATTTGTCCTGACTGTGGGTGAGGCAGGAAAACTCTAGCTACAAGAGACAGTTGGTATGATGATTCTGACATAGTTATCTAGAATATTATCATGGTTCAAAGTATATGACATACTTATAAATTTATTTATTATCTCATAATTTCATATATATATATTTTTTATCAAAGTCTCCCCATAATCCTTCTTCCTTTGCCCCACCCATCAAATCCATGCTTCTTCCTAAGTCCTGTTCCTGCTCTTTGTGTGCGTGCTCTCCTATATTTAATTAGGGTTGGTTGCATGAGTGTGGGTGGGGGCAATTTACTTGAGCTAGGGTAATACATCAGTGTCTATACCACTGAGGAATATAATTTAACATTGTCCTGCAACATTTAACTACCTACAGCTTCTCTGGGAGAGGGAGGGTTTTTGAGCTCCTCCTCTATCAATGGTGGGCTACTGATGGGCCCAATCCTGCTCAGGTTTTGGGCAGGTAGCCTATGGCTTCTATAAGTTCATAGGTACAACAGCTGTGTCATATCCAGAAGACACCATTGGATAACCCTCCATCATTCTCTGCCTAATTCATTAAGACAGGGTCTCTCAGTTGAAGCCAGCGCTTGTGGATACAGAAGGTTAACTAGGCAGCTTTTCCCAGAGACTTCTTGTCTCTGCCTTCTGAGTGCTGAAATTACAGGAGGGCTGCCATGACCACGCCAAATTTTAAATAAGTTCTGAGGATCCAGGCTCCAGTGTTTATGACTTTAAGGTAAGCGCTTTGTTCACTGAAATATTTCCCCAGCCCATAAACCGAGAAACTCTTGAATATTTCAGCAATCTTCTGTACTTCACTTATGGGCAAATGTTGTTTCTTCAGATGAATTATTTGAAATGAAATTTGAGTACAAAATAAGGTTTAAAGTTTTCAGTTGACTTCAATGCTATCACTAAGAAATACTCCTCTATTGTATATTGAAAAAAGATATTCTCCACTCCTGTTACCAACAGGTCTTCATGATTGATTTCCCAGATCCTGTTTCTTTAGATCTCCAATTTCCATGGAGTGAAAGACATTTGGTATTGTAATTTGTGTGGATTGACTGATGACTAATGACGTTGAACACTCTTACATGCACTTCTTGGTCAGTTGGCTGCCATCCTTTCTGAAGTGTCTAGGAATTTTGCTCACTTGTTGCATTGAGATACTGATCTGAAAAAAAAAGTTGAATGAGTGGACATGGTCCTTTATTAGGGATTCGTTATCTCTGTGTTTTCTGAGGCTATGCTTTGAGCATTCATCTCTTTATTGACATCTTTTCATGAGAGACTAACCTTTTTCTTTTTATATTTTGAGACAAGGACTCACTTTCTATCCCAGGCTAGCTTGGAACTTACTATGTAGCCAAGGCTAACCTTGACCTTACAGTGATACTCCTGCCTTAGTCTCCCTAAGTGCTGGAGCTACAAGCATGAGCAACTGTGTCCAGTTAAGACTGATTTTGTTGAAGCCCAATATATCCTTTGTGGTTATAGTGTTAATGATCTTTGATTTAATGTCAAATCTTTATGAGCCACACCATTGTGAAGAGATTCTCTTATGTTTATACACAAATGATTTCTAATTTAACTAGAATTGTTTTTTTTGTGTGTGTGTGTGTAGTGTGAAGTAGGGGTAGCTTTCAGAAGTATATCTAGTTATTTGAGCACCAATTATTGAAAAGACTTTCCTTTATCCTCCGAATTGCTCTCATACCTTCGTAAAATATCAATAGCCTGTACAAGTATGGATCTAATCTGGCTTCTATTCTCTTGCATTGATCTATTTGTCTGTGTTTAACCTACTACCACACTATCTTGATAGCTGTAGATTTATTGTAAGCCTGGATATCAGACAGTAGAAATCCTTCAATTTTGTCTTTCTTACCATTTGGCAAGATTGCTATGGCTGTTTGAGGTCCTTTGTGTTTCCATATTTTTCATATATATCTTTTTAAAAATAGATAATATATATTATATATTATCTATTTTTAAAAGCCTGCTGAGATTTTAATTGAGATTACATTAAAAGTACAGATCAATTATGAGAGGACATCTTAACACTCTTGGGTATTTTTGTCCAGAAGCATCATGTATTTCTAGTAATTTAGATTTCCTCTAGTGTCTCTCAGCAATGTTTTGTAACTTTTAATGTAGAGGTCTTGGACATATTTAAATAAGCTCATTTCTAAGTATTTTATCTTTCTTAGATCCAGCTGTAAATATTATTAATTTTTAATTTAATTTAAACAATTTTTGCCAGCATTTGAATATAATTGCTTTCCATATATGGTCTTATATTATGTGAACTTGCTAAATTAATCAATCTATTAATGTTAGAAGTCTTTTCTAGTATACTCTGTGAGCCAAATTATGTAAGTTGCAAGTCCAAGACAATTCAGCTCTTTCTTCTTTGATGGTTTTGGCTTTATATGTTCAGTGGCTGACTTTGCTGGCTTAGGGCACCAGGGAAATGTGGATGAACAATATTGCAAGCAGCTTTCTTGGACTTATTTCCAGTTACAAAAAAGAAACTGTCAATTTTTGACATTAAGTGAGATATTAGCTATGTGTTTTATGTTGTCTATTCCAGGTTGCTTAAGAGTATTTCCTGTGATTGTATCTTGAGGTCTTGAGGTATTCTTTTCTTTTTATTATGCTTCTTCTGTATCTATCAAAAGGAACCTGAGCTTTTTGCTTTTAATCTATTGACATTTTATGTGTTGAATACCATCAATTGATTTTTTTTCTTGTTTGTTCAACCTTGAATGACCTCAGTAGTACTACTTGGTCAAAATGTTTTATTCTTTTTACTTCTTGCTATATTCGGTCTGCAGATATTTCAAGATGATAGTTTGCAAAGAAAACTCATTTTTGATTTTCTTCCACTATCATTATCTAATTGGCAGCAGACTAATGCTGGCCTCATGATATGAATTGAGAAATGGTCTCTGTTTTTTGATGGAATTTGTGTACCTTATTTGTTACTTTTATGTCTAGAAGATTTTACCAGTAAAAACTGCCTTAAAATATTTTAAATTATAAATTCAATCAAGCCGGGCGTCGGTGGCGCACGCCTTTAATCCCAGCACTCGGGAGGCAGAGCCAGGCAGATCTCTGTGAGTTCGAGGCCAGCCTGGGCTACCAAGTGAGCTCCAGGAAAGGCGCAAAGCTACACAGAGAAACCCTGTCTCGAAAAACCAAAAAAAAAAAAACAAAAAAAAAAATAAATTCAATCAATATGTTAGATATAGAGCTAGTACAATTTTAAAAAATACTTAGGTAGATTTTGATAATTTGTGTAATTCAACAATTTTTCTATTATATCAATCAACAATTTTATTGTCATTGAGTTATATATAATCAGCCTTTGTACCCTTATTCTCAGCAGAGGAGATTGTAAAATATTCCTCTTCTATAATTGTTCCTGACAATCTATGGATATACCATCCCTTAATGTACCTAGAGTTTACTGATTTTATTGAGGGTTTTTTTTTCTTTGTAGAAATAATCTTTGGTCTTTGTTTTACTCTACTGTTTGGCAGTTTCCTGTTTTATTCATTTCAAATTTATCATGATAAATTCTGCTATTTGAGGGAGTTTTAATTTGTTCTTCTATTATAGTTTATTTAGAAATTTGTTTGGATAAGTGATTTTAAGATATTATTTTCTAAAATTAGTATTTAAGGGGATTAATTTTTTCTTGACTCTGCTAAAAGCATGTGGTAAGTTTTGATATTTGGAATTTCCATTATTGTGCCTGTTAAAATATATTCTAATCTTTCCATTATTTATTTTTTCATTAAAAGTATTTTTAAACACATAGGGGTGTTTTTCAAAAATATTTGTTATAAATTTTAGTGGTTAATTCTAATTGCCAGTCTGTTGGATTGGGAACCATGCAGGAAAACAGTAAAACACATTTCTGAGTGTGTCTGTGAGAACGTTACCAAAGAAGTTTAAGAGCAGAAGAATCCCCTTGAGTGTGGGTGGTACTATTCAATGGGCTGGGAACTCAGATAAAATTAAAGGAGAAGGATGAAGAAGCACACTAGGATAGGTATATTCTCTCTGCTTTCTGGCTTCTGTGAGGTGAGCAGTTCTTACATACAGCTCCCTTCTATCATGATGCAAGCCCAGCAACAGTTTAGCTAATTGACCAGGAACTAACTATAACCTCTTAACCTATGAGGCAAAATTAATTCGTCCTCTTTGAAACATTTTGTTACAGAATTGAAGTTTAAATAACACAATTATTTTCTTTTCAATGTGAATTTTACTACTGTCAAACAACATATTCTATTTACATGTGTATATGTTTACATGAGTGTATTCACATATTTGTGTTCAGTTATGTGCATGTATATATTGAGGACAGAAGCTGATGTCATGTGTCTTTGTCGGTTATTCTCCCCTTATTTTTTGAGACAGTCTCTCACTAAACCTGGAGTGCACCAATAATGCTAGATTGGCTGGCCAGGAAGCCCTAGGGATCTAGATGCCTCTGCCTACCCAGAACTGGAATTACAAGAATACATCTAGCTTTCTACATGAGTGTCGGAGTCATAAACTCAGGTCCTCATGCTTTCATGGCAAGTAATTCACTATAATTTCCTCAGCCACAAGGAAAATATTTTATATTATCTCCATCATTTTATATTAATAATTTCTTGAAAACCAGGATATGGTCTAAGGTAGTAAATGTCTCAAATGCACATTGAAAGAATGTTTATGGGGTATTGTTGGATATTGTCTTAATTTGTCTGGATTTCTAGAACAAATTACCATAAACTGGGTGGCTTGTAAACATCAAAGATGCATTTGCAGTTATAAAAACTGAAATACCATGACCAAGGCAATTTATAAAAGAAAGAAGATTTGAGGCTTACAGTTCTAGAGGGGGAGTCTATAATATTGGGGGAGGTAAGCAGCTGGTGGTCTGAGAATCAAACTGAGAGATCACATCTTGAACTGCAAACTCAAAGTAGAAATAGTAAAATTGGAGCCGGGTAAGGATATGAACATTCAAAGCCCTCCCTCAGTAACATACTTCTTCCAGCAAGGCTGTTCTCTCCACCCCAAACAGTGGCACCAACTGAAGACCGTGTACCAATACTTGAACCTCAGGGGCATTTCTCATTCAAACCACCACACTTGTGTTCTATAAAATAGAGGTTTGTTTTTGTTGTTGTTGTTGTCTTCATACCCATTCCAATTTAACCATGTTCATATTCCTGTATCTATTGTGAAGCCAGTTTCTGCATTTTGTAGTTTTGCATTTTGCAGCTGGTCTCTTTTGATTCTTATACTTTTATATTCTATAAGTCCACTTTGTCTGTTTTAAAGCATGCCTTCCTTTTTGAGGAATTTTTCTGGACATCAAATTCTAGATCAATACCTTTTTATGTATAAGGATGTTAGCTGTGTTATAGTTAGTGGATCTTTTTCTGATAAGAAAACCAATATTCTTGTTTTCTTTATGTAACATATTTTTCCTGTATATATAATTTCAAGTAATTTTTGTCTTGGTTTCCTTAAGTGTGGTTTTCTTTGTACTTATTCTGATTGATATTTATTAAGTTTCTTGAACCTATGGATTTATACTGTTCATAATCTTTGGAAAATTTAGGGCACTGTTTCTTCAACAATGTTATTTCTGTCTCAATCTTGGTCCTCTCATTCATTTTATGCATATTTTACTACTTTATATTGTCACTCAGACTACTGAGACAGTATTTGACAGTACTTATCCTTTCTAAGCTTAAATTTACAGGTTTGATTTTTCAGTTTATTGACAACTTGTTTTGTTACTGTTGAATGTGCTATTAAGCACATGTGTTGATTTTTTTATTCCAGATATGTTTTCTGTATTTCATTTCCAAATGTTTGGTCCAATTTTTGTCATTTCTTTTGTCTGCTGAGATTTACCCATCTGCTCTTCCACAATATCCATGTTTTTCTTCAAATCCTTGAAGTCATTTATTATATTTCTTTTAATAAATGGATGTTCTGTTAGTTCTAACATGTACCCCATTTCTTGGTCATTTTTATTGACTGAGCTTTGGGTTTTGCTATTGATTTAGAGTCATATTTTCATGTTTCTTCACTCGTCTTTTGTTTTAAAAATACATGTTGCACATCAGAAATGGCATACCTTTTCATTCATTAACAATCTTATTTCATTTTCAATTTTGAACATATTCCACCAACTCTTCCTATTATAAATGGCATATTTTTACCTTTATGAAATTTGCTATACTATTTTAAGGTTTGAATCAGTTTCATTGTACATTCAACTGATTTTTATGCTTCATTAAGACTAGGGTGAGTGTGAGTGATTATTCTAGAGTTGAAGCAGTCATATAATTTAGGCACATCCTTTCTCAACTCTCATTTGAATATCAGGGCTATTCAGTGCTTTCTCTTTTGTCTAGTTGGTGAGAATTTGAATGATTACTAGTGTTTTCAAGCTTGTATCCCCACCATGTTCATAGAGCCTCAATAGAATTCCCCCCTTGTACAGATACAATTTATTATTCAACTAAAAACATAGGGATACTTCTGAAATTTTAGAGCTTTTTCTCTGCATATTTCTCATTTGTTATTGTGCTTTATAAATAAATTCATACTAGCTGCACAGTACATAACTTTCAATTCTGTCTCTTCAAGATAGTACCAAGATTTTAACTCTTCTTTTGCATGACACTATCTGAAAAAAGACCCTTGCCAGATGACCAGGTGAATAATTGGGTCACTGTCCTATTTCTATTGCTGTGATAAAATGCCCAGGCAAGCAATTGAGTAGAGAAAGGGCTTATTTTGGCTCACAATTCCAGGTTATAGTCTATCATTGTGGGGAAGTCACAGTGTCAGGAGCATAAAGAAACTAGTCACATCATATCCACAATCAAGAGCACGAAGGAATGCAGGCATCCTTAGTATTCAGCATATTTTCTCTGCCTTTACACAGTCTAGAGGCTTCTACCAGGGAAGGGTGACATGCACTTTCAGGAAGACAGTCAAGACTGTTCCGTATAGGACAACCTCATCTAGACAATCGTTCTTCATTGAGACTCTTTTCCCAGGTTGTTTCAAATTGACAATTAAAACTGTTCATTGTAGGACTGGAGAGATGGCTCAGTTTTTAAGAACACTGGCTGCTCTTCCAGAAGACCCAAGTTTGATTCCCAGCACCCACGTGGTGGCTCACAATAATCTGTAGCTCCATTTCCAAAGGATCTGATGTCCTCTTCTGACCCTTGCAGGCACCAGGCATACATGCAGGCAAAGCACCCACAAACATAAAATAACAAAAAAAAATTTATTAATGCTCTATCCATCACAATCACTTCCTGCATTTCTTTTCTGTCAGCAGTTGGAATCCTTGGTAATTGTTGGGCACTACCTTAAAATAATTATTCCATATATTTCGTCAACTTTATAGTTATTGACTTCAAGATGACTAGGCTACTACAAGTACTCCTTCATGTGTACAAGTTAAATTGCAGTTCTACTAATTTGACATCTACAGAAAAGTTAGAGGAACGTATTTGTGTTTAGAGTCACCACAAATCATCTTGCCAAATTTGCATTCTATTCTCTCATTTCTCATAGATTATAATTGTTATTTTGCTGTGCCATCTTACATAAAGTTTCAAATAACATGTAATATCATCTGTATATATAGAATCTATATCCTGAGGCATTCCTTAAATAGCCACAATGCCAATATTTCATCAGAGATTCTTAACATTACTAAAGAAATAGTATCTGATGTATATTTAAGTTTCTCAGCCTGTTTTTTCAAAGTCTATTATCCACTCAAAGTTCATTTTCTTGTGCTTGAAGGTTATATCACTTTAGTTTCATTTGATCCAAAACAGCCCTTTTAGCCTTTCTGTCTTTTGTCAAGATGATATTTTTAATGCAACCAGGCTATGTGGGTCAGATTGTTCCTTTATGATTCAAGTTAAATTAAAAAGAACTACAGATAATGTCACACACTTTCTAATTGCATTCTATAAAGAGCACATATCTTCAGTTCAAGCCTTTGTAGGTAATCCTACATTTGTTCACTTGTTTTATGTTGTTTATGCTAGATTTCTCTGCTATAAGGAATCTTCCCCCTTTTTACAATAAGGATGTAATCTGTGGGGTAATAATTTGAGAGTATGTTGTTGTTCTGTTTCTTAATATCCTTTGAGCCAGGGGTTTTAATATCCACTGATAATCGTGACTGGACTCACTGATTACATTGGGAATTACAAAGCAAAGCCTTTTCTCATTCTGTGTTTTCTTCTATACTTATTATCTGAAATAGTTTCATAATGATAAGCTTCATAGTAACTTTATCTGAAATAGAAACACATTTGAAAGCTAAATAAATGATAACTCAGAAAAATAACCCATGGAAACTAGAATATATTTTATTAGTGTCATGGATACAGCATGACTCCTACCACTTTAGGGATTTAGGATGAGCTACCACCAATGAGGCACATTGCTTTACGGAACTGATGGAGAACTGTTGTAGACTTCATCTCAGAAAGTTATCTCATATCCTTCTTTAAATTTTCCTATCCTCATCCTCCAGAGACAAATACTGTTCTGGTTTTTGCTCAACATACATTATTTTTTCCTGTTGTAGAATTTCACATAAATGGAATAATGCATGTAATATTTTCATAGATATTTTGCTAATCAACCTGTTTTGAAGATTTATCATTGCTACCATATAATCAAGTTATTTTCCCATCACTCCTGAATTGTATCCCTTTGCATGGATACACCACTGTTTATCAGGAACTGGGACCTTCAACACCAAAATTGCAAGGAAATTATTTCTCCCAACTACATGATCAGGTTTGAAATGGATTCCTCCCCAGTGGAGCTTCAAAGTGAAAATGTGTCCTGCTGGCATTTTGATTGCAAGGCCTTGAACAAAGGACACATCTTTGTCTGGTTCCTGACACCTTTTCAAAAACAATCAGAACAAAACATGTTTGTTGTAGAACCAGTAAATCAGTAGATAGGCATCAACAGACAGATAATAAAACACATTTAAAAAATTATGAGGCACAGTCTTATTACATATCTCAGGCTGACTTCAAACTCATTATGTTGCTCAGTCTCCCTGGAACTTGTAGCCGTAGTCCTCCTGCCTCGATCCCGTTAAGTACTGGGATTACAGACTTGTGCTACACACTCAGCTTTGGCCACTATTAAATTAGTCTGTATGTAAACACAGATTTTCATTCCTCTTGGATATATCTAGCTTTGGAAGATTTGTGTTTAGTTTTATAAGATGATTTAGAAATATACTTACATTTTCTAGAGAAAAAAAACAATAAGCCATACATCTGGATACACTTAAAAAGATTTACTAGGGAATTGACCACATAATTATGGCACTTGAAAAGTCTCATTGCAAGCAAACTTCAGGCAAGAGTTCCTAGGATGCAGTATGATTTGGTCAAAGTCTGAACCAGAGAATCTGGTAGTACAACTCTTGTTGCCTTGAGGCCTGAAGCCCTAGAACTGAGGGAAGGAGGCTGTCTTAGAATCAAGGGCTTAAGAGTCTAAACTTTAGGGGTCTAAGAGAAAAGGCAAGTGTATCCTGTACCCTAGGTCTTTCTCAGTGGAGAGAGACAACATTGCTTTTTGGATTTATTCTTTCTGGTCCTTGTATGATTAAGTGATTCCTACCTGCAAGGAAGGAAATTTTCTCCATGTAACTCACTTAGACTCACGCTCAGAGATACCATGAATATATTGATTTACTAGGTTCTAAGTAATCCTTAATCCATTCATGTTGATATCTAAAATTAGCCATAACAATGAGAAATTCTAACACTTTCTCTTACATTGTCTTAATACTTTTGTATTCTTGTCAACACTACATGGGTTTTGTAATGACTACATATCCTTGACATTTACTACTGTCAGTCTTTTGAATTTTTAATTTTACTAAGGGTGTTGACTGTATAATAGCATCTTGCTATGCTACTGTGTTTTTATTCATCATTTCTTTGATGACTAATATCGTTGAGACCTTTCATTCATGTGATTATTGGCAGTTTATGTGTGCCTATTTGAATTATTTTCCAATTTTTAATTTGATCATTGCTTTTTTTGTTATGAACTTGTAGGAGTCCATTGCTCATGCTCTGTTATTATGTTCTTCTCTTCAGCATAAAGGACTAATGCATGTTTGAGGTGATGGCTATGCAAAAAAATACCCTGATTTGTACATTTTATGATACATCTATGGATTTATTTCTTTAAAGGCATATTTTGAAAAGCAAGTTTGAATTTTGTTAGTCTCACCTTATGTTTTATTGTGTTAGATTTTCTTTTTAGGTACATGATCTACCTCAAACAATTTTTTGTATATATAGTATAAAGTAGAAATGAAGGGTTTGTAGATTTTAAAATTACTTCTTTTCTATATTTTTGGCATCTTTGTCGAAATTCAAATCTCACAGAAGTCTGTGTCTATTTCTGGATTTCCTACTCTGTTCCTTTGGTCTACTACCAACCTGTATGCCAGTGCCATGCTCTCTTCATTATTTTGGGTTGGAAACATATATTGTATAAATTCTCTAGGTTCATTTGTTTTTGCATTCTAGGTGCCTTAAATTTCCATATAAATTTAGAATCAGCTTGTCAATTTCTTGAAAATAACCTGCTGGGATTTTGTCCAGCATAACTTTGAATGTACAGATCTGTATGGAGATTTATCATCTTATCAACCTGGTCCTTTTAAATACCTTCACAATATAGTCTTCAGGTGAGAGTTCTTACATTCATTTTATTAAATTGTTTTGTATTTTGTAGCTATTTTCAAAACATTAATATTTTTATTTTCTAGAGACTTTGTTTATATAATGATTTTTTTTTTACCTATTTATGTTGTATCTATGACTTAATGCTGGTTACTCAGGAATTAGAACCAATCTGTCCTTAGTGCAAATGGATACTCCCCCATTTTTTATTGAAAATAGATTTTCTCACATAATATATCCTGATTACAGTTTCCCCTCTCTCTACTCCTCCCAGTTCCTTCCCAGCTCTCTTCCCATCTGGATTCACTCCCTTCCTGTCTCTCATTAGAAAAGAATAGGCTTCTAAGAGATAACAACAAAACATAACAAAATAAAATATATTAAGAAAAAATAAAGACCATCATATCAAAGTTGAACAAGGCAAACAAACAGAAGAAAAAAAGCCCAAGAGAAGGCATGCAAATCAGAGGCCCACTTGTTTACACACTCAGGAATCGCATAAAAAGCACTAAACTGAAAGCCATAATATATATGCAGCTCTGTGCAAGACCTGTGCTTCAGTCTCTGTGAGCTCATAGGAGCCTTGCTCAGGTGATTTAGAAAGACTTATTCTCCTGGTTTCTTCCATCCACTCTGGCTCTTACAGCCTTTCCATCTCCTGCAGGGGTTCCCTGAGCTATGAGAGGAGGGACTTAATGGAGACATCTTCTAATGGAGACTTTCAAACATAGGATATTTGGCTTGTGTTGTACATTTGCCTCAGCAAAGCATTGTTTCTCCTTTACTCACAGTTTATTGAGGTCTTCATCAGCATCTGTTTAATTCCATATCACTTAGTAGTGAATGAAGGTGTCCTACTTGCCTTTACACATTAAAAAGCCACTAAAGTAAAATTGGTTGATCTTGTTTCCTAGGAAACAAGAATGAAGTCATAGTTACAGCACAATGTAATAGATCAAAAGCCTGGTGGTTTAAAGACTGTGATCACATGATCTATTACTTACAAGATCATGTGATCATGGTCTTTAAATCAGGAGGCATACATATATATCTTGTACTTCTTAGTGAAAGTTGGGTAGTTTTAATTTTTTATCTGGTTTGCTGGCTAGAGTGACAAGTCATGAGTAGGGAGTACAAGGACTTTTGTATATAACCATTTGACTAATCACACAAAGAAGCAGGTGATCTATTTTTGTAGTTTTTAAACCTTTTTATTCTTTTTGTAGCACAACACACCTTTTTTTAGTAGAAATATTGTTCACAGTTCAAATATTTATAGTTAGAAACAGCAGAATTTCTAGAGCAAGAAGTAGAAGTTGCAGATTCTATGGGTCCTCATATACCTCTATGTTCGAGCTCAGAAGACAAGTTGGAAAAACATGAATTAATTCAAATAACTTTATTTATTTTCATTTTATTTTATTTGAAAATTTGATCTGTATGGTGTTTTTCCTGCAAATATGTATGTGCACTACATGTGTTCTTAGTGGTCGTGGAGGCCAGAAGAGGATGTTGGATCCTCTGACACTGCACTTACAGATAGCTGTGAGCCACCAAGAGGCTCTCCTGAGAACCCCACACTAGGTCCTCTGCAAAATTAGCTGGTGCTCTTAAAGGCGAAACCATCTCTATAACCTCAAATTATACTGTTTAAAGGATAAAAGGACAATAATCCAGATCCTTAGGCCAGGACCAGCTACTTATAAAATGTTTTCTTGTTGAACAAGTCATTTAACTTTCTCTTCTTTCCATATCTTTTGTTAATTGAGGGACATGAAGCCTGTTGTATACAACAGGTTAGTGTAGGGATAAGATGAGATAATGTTAGCCGGGCGTTGGTGGCGCACGCCTTTAATCCCAGCACTTGGGAGGCAGAGGCAGGCGGATCTCTGTGAGTTCGAGGCCAGCCTGGGCTACCAAGTGAGCTCCAGGAAAGGCGCAAAGCTACACAGAGAAACCCTGTCTCGAAAAACCAAAAAAAAAAAAAAAAAAAAAAAAAAAAAAAAAAAAAAAAAGATGAGATAATGTTTACTGTAAGGACTTTAGAAGCAATCAAGAGTTCTATGAGTTTGAATCTACAGAATTATTATACAAGTTGCTTCTATAGTGGGTGAACATTTAGTGCAAAAAATAGGTCTTTGCAAATAATCTAAACTAGGTCTTCCTTGGGGAGAAAAATGATATTATCAACAGTGTTTTGTTTTGTGGGAATTTTTTCATGTGCATTTTAACCTGTGGGAGATCAATAGTATCTATGTGATAAGCTAAAGAAGAGTCAAGCATCTGAAGATCAGATGATGTGGTATAAGTAGACAGTTTGAGGGAGTCAAATGATAGTTGAAAAACAAGAGATAATGTAATAATTCAAATTATTTTGAATCATGATCAATGAGTCACAACTGAGTTCCAGACATTCTCAAATCCTAAAACAGTCATCAACCTTGACTTATGGTTGATGGATAGTCTCTTAGAATCACGAGAAAGAAGCTGTTGCCTGCATTCCTATTTAAAGGTATGAGTTAGCAATATTGTATCTCTTGGTGTGGGTGATGATGATGCCAACAACACAAGCCAAGCATAGGCATTTGCATGGAGAGCTACAAAGCAAAGCCTTCAATAGTCCTTCAACTGGTCTTTCAGGAAGGAAACAGAATAGGCACAATACTATGACCTGTAGTTGATTTTTGAATCCACTTGTCCAAAATTTTATATTATTTTAGAATCAATAGATGTAGGCAAGTTTCTTAAGCTAATTTTATTGATATTAATCAGCAAGCACTAAGTCATGTGCTTATCTCTCAAAGTGTTCTCCTGCTCCTAGGCCAAATAGGCACTTGAAACGAAATGGGAAAGAAACATGTTAGCAATTATTTCATCTAAGTTTATATTCAGAACACATCCATAGCAAATATAATTTAAGTTATTAACATTCCACAAGAAATGTGCATCAGTTCCCAGAACTTGAAGTCACCCTGTGGACATAAGACAGTTCTGAGATTTGCCATCTCCTTCACCCAGGCAGATTTAGTGTGACGCTCAGTATTTTAGGACAGAGCTACGGTAGTTTCTTAATTACATAGGAAGAAACCAAATATCTCCATCTTTCTAACATCTGGACATCAACTTTCTAACAAAGAACGTGGATCTGGGGGTGGCCGACATGAGGATTGGGTTTATTCAACTCTGTACTTCTGTATGAATTTTGTGTAGAAAAGAGACCAAGTTCAGCGTTTTCCTGAAGCACTAGAAAAATAGGAAATGTTTTCCTGTTCTGGTCGCTGTTGTTGTTCTAGATTGCCATGTAGTCACCATTTTCTTCTTATTCATTCATATCAGTGAAGGATAATTCACATGTCATGCAAGGTCCTTGGTATTTTGGTGTTATGGTTGTTTTTTTTTTTCTTTATAAATATAGCCCTAATCCTGTATAGAGTGACTATGGAATCTATGCTTTTAAGATAATCAGGGACAAGCAATTGTGTATTAATAGCTACGAAAAACAAGAAGACTCAATTACCACTGTTCTGTGGGATCCAAGAGGTCTGTTCTAATACATTTAAGGTCAAGATCATCAGTACAGCCTGGTCTTATGTGGGAAAGCAGTGGGTTAAGTGGAAGTATTGTATGTGGAGAGGTAACTATAAATATGGTAAAGAGAAACTCTCACCTTGATCAATATTCAAATTATTGAGCACTGTGAAGAATTTGTTTACTCTTTGAAGTTTCCCTATTTCTTTCCATCTCAGCTCCCTTTTCATGACTCGCTCATGAGATAACATAAAATCGTAGGAAAAATATGGGAGGATATATTCTTGAGTTCAGTGAGAATTTTTTTTCTTTAAAAAAAGGCAAAAAAAAAAATTCTAACCATAAAAGATTGGTATTTCAGACTACATTAAAATGACAACTTCTGTTTATTGCTAGTAGTGAAATTGTAGGCCTGGAATTGGAAATGCATATTTACCATTTTTGTCACTCACAAATGATTGGTAACTAGACTCCAATTATTTTTTAAAGATTTCTTTATTTTTATTTTATATGTATGGATGTTTTGCCTGCATGTGTACTGGGAAACAGGCCAGAAGGGGGCAATAAATCCCCTGGAACTGCAGTTACAGAAGCTTGTGAGCTGCCATGTGGGTGTTGGCAACCTCTGCAAGAGCAGCCAGTGCTTTGAACCACTGAGCCATCTCTCCAGCTTGCATCTGATATTTAAACATAGTACAAATTTGTAGAACAGAGCTGTGACCTCAATAGCTAAAACAGGTGAGAGTTCCTATAGGAATTTTATAAGACCTAGAACACACAATACTAGTACATGATTTTTTTTTTTTACCCAACTGCCAATCACAGAAATTCAAATTAAGGACCATATACAGTTGCTTCTTATATAATTGCAAAAGTTAGGATGCCTAAAAGTGATAGTACACATCTGTAATCCCAGCATTAAGGAAGTGGAAGCAGGAGGATTGTAAGTTTGAGGCAAGTGTGGGATACATAAAAACACCCTATCTAAGAAAGAGAGAGAATGATGCACACAGACATAAGAAAGAGAGAAAAAGAAAATAAGGAGGAAGGGAAGGATGGAAACTAAAGATTATTAATTTGAAAGATGATCATTTCTAAGCTGAATGAAAGTAAGATTGACACACACCCTGAAAAGCACTTTGGCACTGTTTTATAAAGGTAAGTATTTACATATCTTAAGGTACACCAATTCTAATTTAGGACTAAGTTTTAAAGAACTTCTGCTCAATGTGGGAGAGTTATATAGACGTATCCACAGAAGGATGAACAAATAAATGGAAGAAAATACTTTGGTATATTGAAAAAATGGAATAGTGTATTACAGCAAAACTATAACATAAAAAAGATAAACCTTAGAAAAATAATAGAAATATAAGTCATAAGAGCTATGTGCTGGTTAGACTTTTGCCCACTTGAAACAAACTAGGGTCATCTGGGAGATGGGAACTTCAGTTGAGAATATAGTTCCATTATTGTGGCCTTAAGGCAAGCCTATGGCACATTTTCTTGAATAATGATTGATGTGGGAGGGTCCAACCCACTGTGGGCAATGCTACTCCTTGGCAGGTAGTCCTGGATTCAATAAAAAAGCAGGCTGAGCATGTCATGAGGAGCAAGCCAGTAAGCAGCAACCCTCCATGTTTTCTGCTTCAGTTCCTTCTTGAGATCCTACTCTCACTTCCCTCAGTAGTAATCTATGATGGAGATATGTAAGATAAATAAACCCTTTCTTTACAAAATTGCTTTTAGTCACTGTTTTATCACAGCACCAGAATTTAAACAATGACAGATGATGCATACGATTTTTATTTTTATTTTAAAGCAAACTAAGTAGTGCATTATCTGTGCATATATAAATGTGTCATGAAAGTATTTTGTAAGTAGTTGAAGAGTAATTAACATGAAATTTCAGAGAGTAATTACCTCTGGAGAAGGTCAGGAGGAGGAAATAAGGAAGAAGTACACAGGTAAAGCCAATGGAAACCAGGCTCTCAGGGGTTTAGATTTTATTAATATATGCTACAATTAGCAAAGTCTATTAAATTTAGTATTTTCTTTTTTATTAGTTAAATTTGTTCTTTAACAATCTAATGTGTATACATAGCGAATTATAATAGTTTCAAAGCTCACCCTTTGTTCTTGCCCTCCCATCTCCACTGCCTCCCTCTCTTTTCTACAAGTCTCTTTTGCACATTCATTGTCCTTTTGTTTTGTGACTCACTAAGTCTAAACAGGGCCTTTTGTGTGATCATCAGTTTGGAACTCTCTATAGGAGTCTGGTGGGCTCAATGACTATCCCTCCCCAGAATCAGTAGCCAATACAATAGCTCATCAGGGGGTAGTAAAGCCCCAGGAGCTCCTTGTCCATTCATGGCTATTGACAGGTGTGGTATTGTACAGGCCCATTGCACAAAACCTCAGCTCCTGTGAGTTCTTTTGTTGTATTGGCTATGCCATGCTGCCTTTTTCCCTATCTTCTTGCTTGTACATTCTTTCCACCATGTTTTTTGATGTTCCTTGAGCCTTAGAGGTGGTGGTATAATGTCTTGTTTAGGGCTGTATATATCATATAGTTTTAATTAAAAACTGAAACCACATTACCTTCTGCTACCAAGTACCTCCTCAGTACTATACTGCACATTTTATTTCTCTCCTCTCCTTCGACACCAATCAGAACCAGAAATTTAGGTGCCTGGGGAATCAATCTCTGTTGGTTCTGAGTTTCAATGTTCTTCATATGTCATCCTTAGGCCAATCACAGGCAATTTTCTTCTCTGCCCCTTGATTTAACCAGTTATCCTGTCTAGTGTTGCAGCTGCATGAAGAGTTTTCTTAGCTATCTTCCTTCATATCCAGAAATCAAAGGACTGTCTTCCACTGTAACAGAATGCCACAGACTAGAGTATGTAGTTGAAGTTTTCCTTTGTCCACCTGGCTCCAGCGTCCTTGTGTTTCCATAGCCACTCAGACCCAAATAAACACACACAGACTAATATTATTTAAAACTGCTCGGCCATTAGCTCAGGTCTACAACTAACTAGCTCTTACACTTAAACTCAGTCCATTTTTGTTAATCTAGATGTTGCCACGTATTCTGTGGCTTTACCTATGTGCCTTATTCATGCTGCTCCCTGGACTGCAGGCTGGTGTCTCCTGACTCAGCCTTCCTCTTCCCACAATTCTCTTCTGTTTGTCCCACCTATACTTCCTGCCTGGCTACTGGCCAATCAGCATTTTATTTATACAGAGCAATATCCACAGCAAGAGTATTTATAAAGAAAAGAGACCTGTTTTTCACAATAATAGAGGTTAGGAAGTTCAACCAAGAGCTTGATTCTAGATACTGGCAAGAACCTTGGCATCAGATCATCATGAAAATAGATTACATGGTGCTAGTATATGTGGCAGAGCAACAGGAAGATGTAGTGGTTTGAATGACAGTGTCCCCCATAGTCTCAAGCATTTACACACTTGGTCATCAGTTGGTGGCACTGTTGGGGGGGAGGTTTAGGAGGCATGACTTGCTGGAGGAAGCATACTCCTGGAGGTAGCCTTTGAGAGTTCATAACCTTGTCCTACTTCCAGTTCACTTTCTCCTCTTCTTGTCTGTGGTTGAAGATGTATGTGAGCTCTCAGCTTTCTGCTCTAGCTGCCATGCCTACCTGCTGCCATGTCTTCCTGCCATGATCAACTATATCCCTGTAGAAACATAAGCTTAAATAAATTCTTTTTTCTCTAAGTGTCCTTGGTCCTAGCATTTTCTCACAGTGACAGAAAATTAACTAATACAGAGGGAGTAAGAGAAAGCATGACTTTCTTTTATAATAACCCACTCTCAAGGTAACTAGCCTGCACATGCAATAATGACATTAATCCATTAACCAAGGCATGGCTCCTATGACTTACTCACCTCTTAAAGAGCTCGCCTATTAAGGCTGGGTAGATAACTCAATAAGTACAAACATGAGGACCTGTGTTTGATCCCAGGAACTCACATTTAAAAAGAAAATCCAGGTGTTGTGATATGCCCTTTTCCCAGCACTGGGGAAGTGGAAAGAGATGGACCCCTATTGCTTGCTGGCCTGTCAGCCTAGCCTACTCCATGAGCCCTGTCTCAAACAACAAGATAGACTGTGCCCTGCATAATAATACTCAATGTTGTCCTTTAGCTTCCATACGTATCCATTCAGGCATGCACATGTGCATCTGCATACCTGCATGTAGGCATGCATGCACACACATACACCTCACCTCTAAATACTATCACAAGAACAAATGAATGTCAACATGAGATTTGAAGGAAATATTCAAAACTCTCTCCCTATCTAGCTATTGAGAATCTGACTTTTCATTTTGATTCTCAAATATTTCTGAATGTAGGATAAGACCTCTGTGCTTTTTTTTTTATTGTATCCCCTTTCAGCTGGCTATACCTTCAAACTTACAGTCTTATGCTGAGAGACTTCCCCTAACATGGTTTACTGTTTACACGTATTGTTGATTTTGTCTACCTTCTCTATGAAGTGTAATCAGAAAGTCTCTCACTCAAGCCAGAACAAATATAAAGACAATGAAGAAAATGGAAGTTTTCGAAATATTCCAATATAGTAAAAACTCATCAGCTTTCTTTTATTTCTCAAATTCTAAGATACATTCACAGAATTGGAGCACAATCATTGCTCATACTTAGTGGGATTCGTAGGAATATACCGCATAGATATTACCATGTGGCAGATCTTCCTTTCAGAATAGTGCATATTTATTTCTGGACAGACCTTGGCAAAATATTTTGTATGCATCATGATGTGCTAAAATATAAACACTGGTGACCCTTGAAATTTTGATCAGATCACAGCAAAAATTAATTCTTCTTTCATAATTTATCTTTCTCCTTCTCAAACAGAATATTAAAATGCCAATTTCCTGCCCTTTGAACTACTTTTAGCCAAATTCTTGGAAGTGTTGTGTGGGTTCAAAGTCTTTTCCATTAAGAAGCATTGTTCTCATCTCCAGTGATTTTTCTTCCTTATTAAGTATTTACTTCCATCAGTCCTCAAAAAGCATTTTTAAGTACTTGAGTATTTACTAAGATCTGCCAAGGTCCCATCTTTTTCCTCTGGTTTGCATCTTTTATTCAGTGCCCTGATTTTCACCTTTAAAAACATCCTAATGGCAATGAACTTTGCACTTCTTAGAAGTCACATACCCTTAAACTTCTAAGCACCATTTTCTCCCTGGACAGGCTGCATTAAACCAAAGTGAAGCTTTCAAAGATGCTTGTCATTTAGTCTCCTTAAGCTGGCCCTTTGAGGTAGGATTTCTTTTCAATCTCTAAGGCCCAACTTGTGTTCAAGGAAGGTAGGGAAGATTCATCTCTTTACATTTCTTCATCACCCAGGTGCTATGTGAATCAAGGATGTGTGTAGCACTGGGGATGGAATGCAATCGAAAGGTCATCTATTTCAACTATATATAATAGATTTAAGTATTCAGACAATTAAGAACTAAGTAACAGGGACATTGGAAAGAAGCATAACTCTATCTTTCTCTATGAGTAAGGAATGCAGAAGATGCATCCTTGCCTCCCTGAAAACCATGTCTATAGCAACCAGAAGAATAAGAATATAATTAACCTTGAAAGTTAGTGGGAAAATTTGATATGCTTGTTCACAATTGAAAAATCCTCTAATTTTCTTTTCACATGGAATAATACCCATAGTGTGCAGCCATTTGAGAGAGTACAAAAAACAGTAGCTCTGCCTAAATTTTCATTCATGGTTTGGCATTTTATAAACCAGCAATAAAATATCTGCTCTAATCTCCTCTTTCTGTACCTCACACTATATTTTTAGCATCTTAGCATTTTAAATCATCATCATCATGTTTTGTTAAAACAAATCTTTGAAAGAAGTGAATTATTCTGGGACTGCTTAATTTGAGGCTTTTTACCCCTGCCATCATGCTACCAGAATATGGCAAATGTAATTAATCTGTCAAAACACTGAAGTTGTAAATTTATTATGGATAATTATTCATTTGAAAAGAGAGAAAAGAATTAGCATTTAATATATGCCATAAACCAAACTAACGACATTTTCCAAAGTCTAATAGAGAAGAGAGCTACATGTTACCCATGTGTAAACAACGAAGATGGGTTTAAACAGGGAAATGTTAACACAGACAATACTTGGGTTTTACCTTTTTCTTCAAAATGTGGCTTCAGACAGAGCTGTGGCCCCACAGCAAAGCACATGCCCAATCAGCATTGCCTGTCTTCCCAGGCCACTTCAGTCCATGACTATGGCTCTAATATGTTAGCTAATGAGTCAGAACCACCGAGTAGATACCAAATTGATTAGTTACTGGGTAGGTGGAAAGGAAAGAAGAGACATCTTAATTAGTTAAGTTATTTGATTTTAGCCTCTGGACAATCTGGTACTAGATTATTCCATCCGGTACATTACATTATCATCTGATTCTGCTTTCCCAAGGAAAGCAAGCATTGATTTAGCTTTAAAAGATTGTTACTGTTCTCTTCATTTTAAAATTACATCTGTGTGTGTGTGTGTGTGTGTGTGTGTGTGCGCGCGCGCGCGCGCGCGCGCGCGCACACACACACGCACGCGCGCGCAGGTACCCACAGAGGCCAGAAAAAGCCTTTGGATCCCCTGGAGTTGGATTTATTTATGGTTGTGAGCCACTTGACATGGGTGCTGGGATCCAAACTTGCATCATCTGAAAGAGCAAGTAGTAAGTTTACTGAGACATCTTGCCAGCCCCATAGTGTTGTGGAATACTTTAACTATGTAAGGAAGTGTTACATTTGTTTATGCTGTGAATATTACTTCAACTATGTAAAGGTGTGTTACATTTGTTTATGCTGCATTTAACGATGTAAGTATGTGTATTTAATTGTGTAAAGATGTGTTACATTTCTTTCACCTTGCCTGCCTAAGACACCTGATTGCTCTAATAAAGAGCTGAATGGGCAATAGCTAGGCAGAGAAAGGCTAGGCAGGGCTGGTAGGCAGAGAGAATAGATAGGAGAAATTCAGGCTCAAAAAGAAGACAGAAAAAGGAGAAGAGAACAAGGGAGAAAGAGAGGGCCACACCTCAGACAAGAAGCCAGGTAGCTGCCAGACAGACAGACATGAGAAGCAGTGAAAGTAAGAGATACAGAAGGAAAGAAAAATAAGTCCCAAGGGAAAAGGTACATAACAACAAACAGGTTAATTTAAGCTAAAAGACCTAGTCAGAAATGAGCCTAAGCTAGGCCGATCATTCACAACTAATAAGAAGTTTCTGAGTCATGATTTGGCAGCAGGTTGGTGGCCCATAAAGAAAAAGCCTGGTACACAATAGTTTATTTTTATTGTGTCCATGATATATGACAAGTGGTTCTGTAGAACACTACCATAGCTGAACTGCCTATTACCTGTGTGGACTATGGTTGGTGAGCACTACAGTGAAAGTTTGTTTTTTAGTTTCTTGTAATTTGTATTCAGATATACTTATGTCCTCTGAAAGCCCAGAAGAGGCCAAAGAGTGACACATTCAGAGAGAAATCTGATCTGCTAACACTTTGTCCTTCCCTTCCTTTGTCTGCTTTCTCAGGGAATGCTTAAAAACAAAAACAGAAACACAAAAACAAAACAAGTAACAATAAGAACAATAGGAAACAAACCCCTAAGGACCCAATACTTATTCCACCAGACAGAATCCTCTGGATTGCTTACAAGTTCAATAACTTGTTTATTTATCTTGTAATTCATTCATTCATCGTGTATTCTGAATTTTCTATATCATTAATTCATTTATCAATTACATATTCAATTTTCTTTATGTAGCTCATGTTATAATAGGCATGCAAGGATATAATGATGAGTAACAGTCATATCTCTTCCTCAGCAGTTCTTTTCAATAAATATTCAAAGTGACTAATTTCAGAGGTTGAAATAAGAGACCCTTCTGTCAGTACAGTCAGGTCCTCCCTGTCTGGTCATGCGGAGTTTTCATAGTATTTTATGGCTCTAACATAGTAGTGTGAAATTGAACAATGATTTCTATAGATGGCTATGCTTCTGATTAGCACACAATTGTGATTTTAAACCAAAGGACGTGCTTTGGTTTAAAAACACATGTCATCGGATTTAAAGACTCAAGACTTTTGTTTAAATTGCACTAGTATCTTGACATATATTACATAACACATATTACATAGAGTAGATATTGGTCTAGGGATACTGGCTCTAGAAGTGCATTCAACAAAGACCATCCAATATTATATCTAATACAACCTACAAATTTTCTGTAATTTGAATCTGTAACAATCATTTTATTTATTTTCAAGGATTTTATTTTATTCTTGTCTGGTGTGTGGAAATGTATGTGTGTGTTTGCGTGTGTGTGTGTGTGTGTGTGTGTGTGTGTGTGTGTGTGTGTGTGTCCAGGTGCTCAAAGAGGCCAGAGGAAGTTCCGGGTGCTCTGGAGCTTCAGTTACAGGCAGTTTTGAGCTGCCTGACATGGACGCTTGGAACTGAACTCAGGTCCTCTGCAAGAGCAGGAAGCACTCTTAAACCACTGAACCATCTCTCCAGCCCTAAAGATGATCTGGGAGTACTTTGAATCTGTCACATTTTCTGTAATTTGAATCTATCAGCATTATTTTAAAACATATTTCACAGTATCTGCAGGTAGAAATTGCTGCTGGATAGGCAGGGGAATGGGAAACATGTCTGGCACTGTATTCCTGTTCTGAAGGAAGAAATGGGAAAAAGGGCAAATGAAGGGGGGCAGGCTGTCAGTGGGGAAGAATTGAAAGGACAAATGCAAATTCCTCTCTAAATCGGACAGGAAGATTGGGAGGAAGGGGGTAACTTGGAAGCAGGTAAATTGCTGAGTCAAAAGTGCAAAACCTTTTATGGACAGAAATCATGTAGACTAATCTATTTTATCAGCCGGGAGGAGAAATTCTAACTCAAATGCATGTTAGAAAAAGAAATGTTTATTCTTGTCCATAAAGAGAGCACCACACGTTTGTTAAACTTTAATTATATATATATATTTTTTTTTCCCGTTTGCTGTGACATTTGTCTTCTGGTTTAGTGCCTAAACATTTAAGATTTTCTTTCATTATTCACCCTAGGCAATATGTTGCTATTGAGTTGTATAACATAGGCAAGGATTACTCTGGAAATTTAAAGAAGAAACTTTGACTACATTTGTTTGGGTATTATATTAGTTACTTTTCTGTTGCTGTGATAAAAATGCCATGACTAAAGGCAACTTAAGGAAAAGAGAGTTTACTTGGGCTTACAATTGGAGAGAAAGAGCCACAATTAGGGCAGTGTGAGATCGTATCTTCAACTGCAAACTCAAAGCAGAGAGGAAGAACTGAGAGTGGGGCAAGACTATGAACTCTCAAAGCCCACCCTCAGTGACCATTTCCTTTAGCAAAGCTGCATCACCTCCCCAAAGAATGCTACCACCTTGTTGGAAGGTTTTTGCTGACTGGTTGCAGTCTCCCCATGGCCTGGCAGCTTATCTCAATAGTTCAACAACATGGGGCTCCCTCCATCCAGCAGAACTTCCTGCCTCTACCTGCCCTTATCTGGAGAATGTCCCTGGGCCAGGAGGACTGATCTTATCTGAAAGCTGTCTCTAAGCCAGACAGATGCCTGATTTATCTTTAGTTTGAACCTTGGCACAGATTCCTGCTAGAAGACTTGTGCTAGGAGCTCTGCGATAGGAACCCACTGCCACATACAGAGGCTTGCGATAGGAACATGCCACTTAATGCAAATTAGGGTTTGTTCCCAGGCTCCCCAATCCTATATAATCCTGATACGCTGGAATAAAGTTGAGCTGATTCACCGGCCTCTCCTGGAGAGATGTCTTCGGTCCTGCCCATAGCCGTCTTGAACCCTGTTCCCTGTTTCTGTTCCTTTCACCCTCATGGACCAATGCAGGCAAAGATCCAGAGGAAGAAGCAGAACCACACCAACTGACTAAGTGTTTGAATGACTGAGCCTATGGGTGACATTTCTCATTCAAATCATCACAGATATGTATTAAAATACAGCTTCCTCAAAGTACATCTAAAAGACTGTAATATGTATCTATTGGTATGCCTTAATAAGAATATATTGTTCCACTTGGAAGCATGATTTTATTTTATGTGTATAGATATGTTCAATGCAGGTGTCAAATTTCCTGCTCTATAATTACTGTTACCTTCAGCTTAAGGAAAACTCAAAATTGATATGCATTTGATGATTACAGCACACACAAAAGAAATGCAATGCATCACAAAGAAAACACATACACTGCAGCTAAGTAATTTATATGTCATGCTCAGTGACTTGTCAGTTGAAATGTGAGCATTTAAAATTTGTTCACGGTAATTAGGGGCAGGTTTTGGACACTGACATAGGATATTCGAGTACTTCTTAATAATTTAGAGTTATTTTTATATCAGGCCATGTCTTGCCCTGCAAAATGGTAATGTTCTTGTTTATCATTCTGCCCCAGTAACACTCCAGTATAGCGAATCAGTTTTTTCATTCCAAATACTGCAGCTCAGTAAAGGCTGTTTTTCTCTGCATTGAAAGAAACAGTCTGTTGACGAGGTAGGCAAGGATTAGGTGGTTCTCCTAATTTCAAGTGTTTCATTTGTGTAGTCGGGACTCTCCACTTGGTTGTTTATTCATACAGCATTCACTGGAAGGAAGCTCAAGGTAGAATTTGCCATGAAGTTTATGTTTTCATGTCAAAAGCATGCTATCACTCAGGGCTATTTTGGCTTAAGTTTAACCATATTTTCAAGAAAATTTTATTTTTAATACCAGCAATACAGAGATGATAATTACACTAGGCCTTGATACTGAAGATATGTCTAATTAAAGACAAAAGACCAAAATAAACAAACAAACAAAAAAATCAAACAAATGAATCCAAAGTATTGATATTTGTTATCATTATATAAAATAAAAATTATCTTACCTGCTTCTTCATATCTTATTTCATTCAAAGCGTACAAAAGAAATTTTTTAGTTGTGATACCTTTCTTTTTCCTATTTTGCAAATGGGAAACAAAAACTCAACTAGAAGATTTGAGAACTTATTATTAGACACTAGCCTGATGCTATGAAACTCTCCTCATGCATAAGCTAGCCATTTGCAGTTACCTGGATCAAAACTATCCTGTGTGAGACCTGCTCCCACTTTTTTTTCCCCAGGGTGCTCTTGCAGAGGTAGAAGTGGGAAATATTTAGATAGAAGGATGGAAAGGAGAGAAACAGAAACACAGGATAGCCTCAGGAGGGCCTAGATCAATATCTATTGGCCCCTTCTGTCTCTTCTGAAGGACTTTTTTTTAAAAAAAAAAGGAATACCAAGGGGTGGAGGAAAAGACCTCCTCTAGCACAGTTAAGTGCAGACCCTTCTAATCACCTGGTAGACACACATGTCGTCAACCTATCCTCTAATGCAGCCTGCTGGATAAATGTAGTGGGTAGCCATTCCAGCTTGGATCTGGAAGTCCCAACTCCCGTTGAGACTCTGGCAACTGTCATACCTATGAGGCTGGGCCAGGGGAGGCACCTGGAGACCCAGGAGCTGGATGGGCCAGTGCTCTCTCTGTGCACTCTCTCTGTGCCGGGACGCTGAATCGGTGGACCGAGCAGAGCTCCAGAGAACACTGCTGGACTGTGATACACCTTTCCCAGACCCTGTGACCTACCTATCACTTAATTTGTGAGTTACGCCATTAAATAAATATCCTTTTAACTACGTGGAGTGGCCAAAATAATTTCACCAATAACGTTCAGCGTCCTGGCACAGAGAGAGCGCACAGAGAGAGTGCTGGCCCATCCAGCTATCGGGTCTCCAGGTGCCTCCCCTGGCCCCGCCTCATAGGCGTGACAGTTGCCAGAGTCTCAATGGGGGTTGGAACTTCCAGATCCAAGCTGGAATGGCTACCCACTACAGATAAAGCAAGCTCAGATGTCACTAGGAACCTTTGTCACCTCCATACTATCCATGTGAGTTTCTATTTTGTGTCTGTCACAGATGCCACTGGCATTTACAAGATTACAAATCTTAGATACTTCCTGACATTATTGAGATAACAAGAGATGAGAATTCTTGAAAAAATGGTTATATTATATTTTTATTACTAATGAATATTACTAATTCTATTATTTCTTAAGTTATAACCTGCAGAATGTTTTGCCCTTAGATATTTAAAAATATTATCTTGTCTTGTTTGGGGTCAAAGGAATATACACTCATTGCATTTGAAATTTCCAAGTTTAAATAATCTGAAATAGATAAAACTTTCTAGTTATTATCAATAATATGAAGCTGTCATGTGGCTTAAGTAGCAGATCCAGGGGCAGCAAGATAGCTCAGTTGGTAAATCACTTGTCAGGAAAGTCTGACAACAGGAATTCAATGCCTGGAATCCATGGAAAGGTACGAGAGAACCAACTCCGCAAAATTGTCTTTTCACACCCCCAAGTGCACTATAGTCTATGTGTGCACACACATGGAAATAAACATTTTAAAATAAAAGAAAAAAACAAACATCAGATTCAATTAATGGATTGTGTTGCTGGAGGGCTTCTCTCCAGCTTCCACCAAGCCCCGCAGTCCCACAATTCACGTATAAAATAATCACTCAGACGCTTATAATACTTATAAACTGTATGGCCTTGGCAGGCTTCTTGCTAACTGTTCTTTTATCTTAAATTAACCCATTTTTTATAAATCTATACCTTGCCACATGGCTGGTGGCTTGCCAGCGTCTTTACATGCTGCTTGAACTGGTGGTGGCTGTAGTCTGTTTCTCCACATTCTTCCTGTTTCCCCAATTCTCCTCTCTCCTTGTCCCACCTATACTTCCTGCCTGGTCACTGGCCATCAGTGTTTTATTTATATAGAGTGATATCCACAGCACTTCCCCTTTTCTTCTTTTTTTTTTTTTTTAAAAGGAAGGTTTTAACTTTAACATGGTAAAATTACATATAACAAAACAATTACCGAGCAAGAATTATAGTTACAATATTAAAGAAGATGTCTTATCTATCTTATATTTGTGAGTTTAAGGTTTTATATCTAACTTATCTTTTATCATAACTGAGGAAATTACAACTATCTAGTTTTCAACCACATCAAAGACCTGAGAAGGAACATAATGGTACCTGAGAAATGGTAGATGGATGCAAGCAACTTTCGGGAATCTTGCAAGAGTAGACCAAGACAGCTGGCAGCCTGGACAGTCACCTAATGTTTCTCAGCATTGTTGGTGCATTCAAATTGGCTACAGGCCTAGAGTATCTGACAGACCATTTTTAGAAGCAGGAATTCTGAGAGACCATCTTACCCTGTCTTGGCAGAGTACAGTGGTCGTTTTCCTTGTGTCCTGCTTGTCCAGAAAGGACAGCATTGCATTTGTACTGTCAGCTGTCAAGGCAAGGGCAGTTCTTTGCCCAGTAGGCCATTTTGTGCCCAAAAGACAAACTTCCAAATGGAAATGTCTTAGAAGCCCAACATTCTCTCGGGATCAAATTGGTGCAGCCAGGAGCAATTGTGTCTCACGTCAACAGAATTCTAAGTTATTTAAATGCCATATTCTCTAGGTGTATGAAGTGTTTGAAGATTACCTATCTATCTGAAATATATCTATGTATACCTAGAAGAATTAACTAACATGGCTACAAATATGATTATTATAGATGACTAATTATTAATCTATTTTTTAATTATCCATTACAATTTTAAATGAGTTATATAAACATAATACCTCAAACAAGAATAGAAATATATATATACAGTATAACAAAATTAACTTCAAGTTTGTATCAATAAACTAAAATCTATACCAATGTAAAACATTTTAAACAAGTTGTTCTTTAAAAGTAGGTTCATTAATCTACCCTTTTATCTTATCATCTCTATATCCTCCTATATATCTATATCATATCCCCTTTTCTTTTTTAGAAAGAGATCACATTTATAATCAACCTGTTTTAAATAAAAATATTGGTTTTTTTCTGTCCCACACCAGAGGGCTCTTCTGATTTGGGACACAAGAATCTCTTAACCATTTTTTTTAAGCAATATGTCTGGGTTTAGAGGGGGAGTGAGCCAATTCCACCTCCAAAGCCAGCTTGGTATATTTGGAAATTTGGGCGTAGCATCTCTTACTACTTCCTGCTGGAGGGGGGCGCTGTATCTTATGGGGACGCAAAGAAAATTTTAGGCTTATGGGGTAGTCCGTGAAGCTGTATTGTGTGTACCAGTTGCCTTGAAACCGCTCTGGATGTTGGATCATCTGGGCCATAGTGTCATCGGAGACCTTTCAGGGGGCCTTGGCTGGTGAAACCTGATGTATCTTAATCTGGAACAAATCCACAGCCTCTGGTTTTCTGTGGAAACAAAAGCAGAACCTCTTGTCCAAAGCAACATATCCTTAAATCCAAATTTTGAAGTCAAGGTACCTTTAATATATACGTTTTGGCATAACTCAACAGCTTTTGCAATCAAATGTTTTTCCTCAGTTACGAATATCAAAGAGAACATAATCCAGATTTTCTGTGTGGTAGCCATCTTTATGTGGCTTATTTTTTATAATACCTTGAGCCTATTGCTTTAAACTGTACCATTCTAAGACTGAAACGGCGCTGTGGCTGCTGGCTCCGCCCACTTCAGCTTCCCAACATGGCAGTGGTACGTTTTCTGCCAGCTCTGGGAGTCATCAAGTCTCAGAAATAGTGGGTCTAAGCTTTTATCAAAGCAGCGTGTAGCCCAGAAACCTTTTTAAAATTTTTTTTTTAAATACTAGTAAAGACTAAATCTACCACACAGCTTAATGTGCCGCTGGCAGACGCCTCATTTCCACCATACTGTTGGTCAAACACACACGCCAGGAACACGCCAGTGTTCAAACCTGCATTTTGCGGCATCTAGCTGCCTGTATGAGACAAGAAACAGGAACCTGGTTTTGGCTCTGTTTAGAATTGGTTATTAAATATTCTCAGGTTTAAGGTGGAAACTCGAGCCGTTGGGCACGGGCTTCTCTCCAGCTTCCACCAAGCCCCGCAGTCCCACAATCCACGTATAAAATAATCACTCAGACGCTTATAATACTTATAAACTGTATGGCCATGGCAGGCTTCTTGCTAACTGTTCTTTTATCTTAAATTAACCCATTTTTATAAATCTATACCTTGCCACGTGGCTGGTGGCTTACCGGCGTCTTTACATGCTGCTTGTCCTGGCGGTGGCTGCAGTGTCTCTCCTCCTTCTTCCTGTTTCCCCAATTCTCCTCTCTCCTTGTCCCGCCTATACTTCCTGTCTGGTCACTGGCCATCAGTGTTTTATTTATATAGAGTGATATACACAGCAGGATTGTTCAGGTGTGTTGGACAATATGACCTCATTGGATATAGAACCTAAAACATATTGTACCTAACACTGTTTTGTGTATTATGTAAAGTAAGTTAAATTGAATTAACACTCTTAATTTCTGTCTTTAGATTATATATATGTATATATATATTTTTTTTTCTTCATTACATGCATATGAGACAAAAATTTTCTTAAAAGAATATTTTTGTTATTTTTTTTTTTTTTTTTTTTGGTTTTTCGAGACAGGGTTTCTCTGTGTAGCTTTGCGCCTTTCCTGGAGCTCACTTGGTAGCCCAGGCTGGCCTCGAACTCACAGAGATCCGCCTGGCTCTGCCTCCCGAGTGCTGGGATTAAAGGCGTGCGCCACCACCGCCCGGCCAAAAGAATATTTTTGTTATTTTAGTAAATCTTACTGTAATTTTTTTCACATGCCATTGTAGTTTCATACCTATCAATCCATTATTTGAGTCCCTTATCTCTGACATCCAATGTATTCTCTTGACTCTATGTCCAAAATATCTACAAATTGCTACATGTGTTTCCTTCATTATCTCCATGGCCATAGTGCAGGACATCTTACATTAGGTAATACCTTCAATAATAGAACCAAGACTCAAGTCTTTTGGTGCCATTTCTTGGGTTGTATTGAAATTTATGAGGCTAAGAAAACATATTCATGCATGTGGCAGAGACTGATGGGAATCATTGACCGCAAAACAAGCCGCTGATTTAGCCCTAATATTTTTTCTTAATTATCGTCCCTTACTTTGCTTTGTTTTCTTCATACTGTATATTTCAATTTGTGAACACTTATGTCAGTATTTTTGAATATTGTTTTTATAATATACACCATAGTTTTGTCAATGCCCAAATCAAATCAAAATGCTGTTAATTAAGGTATGGCATATATTTAATTACAAGATACATCCAATTTCATAAATCATTAAATAGAGCAAAAGTATTTCTAAACATCAAAGCACTATAGGATTTGCTTATATATGATTTTATATATTCATACATACATGCATACATAGATAGTCTACTTTCTTCAGTAAAATTAGGATTTGGAGGACAGAAAACATGTTTTCTAGTTTCATTGTTGGATACTCAGAAAAATGAGTATGATACCTACATTAAATCCAGAGCTATGCATGATTTTTTAAAATCAAGGAAAGATGCAGTTAGCCTTTAAAATATTTCTTATGCATTGATGCCACTGAATGATTTAGGAGCTTATTTGGTGTATGTTCATAACACAGTTATGATTCACAAAAGACTTCTCAGAATTCTCAATAATTATAGCTCTACCAGGTTAGTTTTGTTACAGTATAATATTTGATATTTAAGAAGGATGTGAATGTAGCTATAACAAAATATTCCACTTGTCAATGTGTCTGAGCATACTGCCCTGGAAAACTGTCACTTAACCTTAATTATGTGGTCATTTCAGAGTGCATTATAGTATTAAATGTAGTTAATATATAGTTAACACATTCACCATGTCTACCTCAAAAGAGATACATTGTTTTGTCTTACTACAATTGTACTGTTATAAATTTCTTCTCAACTTTATATTAAAAATTTGATTAATAAATTTATGTTTCTGTTGAAAAGAACTATATGACATATTGTATTACAAATTCTTACTTCAATAGTAATTAACTAATCCTTAATCTGTCCAGTGAATTTAAAGTTAAATTGTACTTTCTATTGTTTTAATACTCTTGCTTATTTTGGCAGTTGCCTAATATCATCTTTCCCATTCTTCGATTTTCATCTTCCCATTATTACTTTAATTTAAAAAAAATGTTTCCTGCAAAAGACGCATTAGACAGTTAACACACACACACACAAACAAAAAACAAAAACAAAAAACAAAAACCCCAAAACATTGCAATCCACAAACCTCAATCTTTTTTGTTTTTTCGAGACAGGGTTTCTCTGTGTAGCTTTGCGCCTTTCCTGGAGCTCACTTGGTAGCCCAGGCTGGCCTCGAACTCACAGAGATCCGCCTGGCTCTGCCTCCCGAGTGCTGGGATTAAAGGCGTGCGCCACTACCGCCCGGCCAAACCTCAATCTTTAAATAGCAGTTCTTTCCCTATATGGTGGCTAACATACTTAATTTATTTGAAATCATCTTCGTTTTAAAATTTCTTTTTATGCTTCACTGTTTTCATTGAATGCATTTTTGCTCTTTCAGAAACAATAGATATTTGAGGATGTTCAATAAATTGCTTTATTTAAAACCTTCAAACAGATGTGAAACAGTGAGAATCAATCCATAAGTTCCAAGATCTGAGGAGCTAGCCTATGGGTTTTCAGTATTTAGAGGTCAAAAAGATTACAAGGAACCCGCCAAGAAGCCCAAAAGATCAAGTAAACTATTTCATAAAGGAGAAAGTGATTAATTATGACAAACAGTTTTAATAGACCAAAGGAAATTAATACTAAGAATTGATTTAATACTATGGTAACAATGGGTGACTTTGCCAGATTTTGACGGCATTGTGTGTCAAGATCCTAACTAAAATCATTCAACTGGATGTGAGACTTACAGCTTTTTTGGCCTAGAAATGGCATGCTAGTTGTATTATTACTTGTCTGGTTACTCTGTTAAAATACATGAGGAGGAAAAAAATACATGAGGAGGAGCAGCTGAAGGAAGTACAAGTTTACTGTGGCTCATAGTTCCAGAGTTCAGTCCATCACAGCAGGGAACTCATGACAGCAGTGGCTGGAGGCAGCTGTTCACAGGGCATCTGCAGCCAGGAAGCAAAGAGCAGTAATTATTGCTGGGCTCCTTTGTCTCCCTTTCATTCAACCAGGAAGCCAGTCCATAGAATAGCACCACCACATGTCTTTCTGCTTTAGTCTAATCTGGAACATCTTCCACAGGTGAGCCCAGAGGCTAGCCTAATCTAGAGAATTCCTCCACCTCATGGGCATGCCTGGAGAATTTTCTCCTAGGTCAGTGGTTCTCCACCTTCCTAATGCTGCGACCCTTTAATACAGTTCCTCATGCTGTGGTGATCCCCATCAATAACATTATTTTCATTGCTACTTCATAACTATAATTTTGCTACTGTTATGAATTGTAATATAAATATCTGTGTTTTTCAATTGTCTTAGGAGACCCCTGGGAAAGGGTCATTTGACCCTCCAAAGGGATCGTGATCCACAGGTTGAGAACCACTGTCCTAGGTGATTCTAGAGTTGGCAATCAAGGTCATCAGAAGTATAAACAAGAGAAAGAAATTCCTTTTGTCCCCTTAGATTGCTGTTCTAGTTGCTGTGAGCAACAGGCTACCAAGGAAACAAAAGGGAAGATTCCAGAAATAATACAGAGATAAGAAAAAAGATATGAATTTTCCACATACTTCTGGTTTAAAGGAAAATGATAGGTCTGTGAAAGTTTTAAGAAATCCCAGCAACAATGAAATCCAAATGGAGACTTGTAATTGAGCAAATAATGGCAAAATGGTGGTGTAGTGGTGGTGTGGAGGGAGGTGTGCACTAGCACATCTGAAGAGCTTTATTGTCCTCTTCCTTGTGCCAGATCTTAGAGTTGCAGACAGTGCTGCTCAGTTGGAAGAATTAAATGCAATGGGTTTAATTGGTCTCCAAAGTGGCAGGGGCCAGGTGGCAGCACTGAATCACCAAAGGCAAGATGATTACAGTAATGGACAGCATAGACAAAGCAATGTCCGTAATGGCCCAACCCATAATAGTCAGCACAGGCAAAGTGAATTTTATGGTGGCATGAGTCATCTGGACCTTCGGTACTGGCTAATCAGTCATGGTGTTTCCAGGCATGAAATAGATAAGAACCCTACTACATTGGTATGCATAAGCAGAAAAATTCTCAAATGAAAAACAGGCTACATTAGATTGTGGCAAAAGGCAGTCTTAGTCATGAACCAATTTCCAGACTTTAGTCAATTTGTAGACTCAGAACCCTTTATATGAAGGAGTTACCAGGTCCCCCTGAGGAAGCATAAGAGGTTTGCTTCCCCATAGGGAGCTATAGCCCTTTACAAGGGTGACTGTACACTAGTGGAAAGAAAACTGGTTCTGAATTGATGCTGGTTCCGGGAGACCACAAGAAGCCTTGTGGCCCTCCAGTTAAAGTAAGGACTTATGGAGGTCAGGTGATTAGTGGAGTTTTGGCTAAAGGCCAGCTGATTTTTTGTCTCTTGATCCCTTAAGCAAGTTTCTCTGGTAGTGTACTTGGTAGACACTTCTCAGCAAAGAAATTTTCTACAAATCATTAGCAAGGCCCTCTGAATATTATTGTCTGATTGCTTCAACCTTCCTAATTCATTAGGAGATAGGTGAAGAAAGGGAGGGTATAGATGTAACCAACTGTCTTATTAAATAAGAAACACAGAAACAATGCGAAAGAGAAAGCTGAGAGGTCAGAGCTCAGAGCTAAAATCTCACCCTTCCGCCTGCGGTGTCCCAGCTTCCCGAATGAGGGTTCTATTTCCTGTCTGTTCGTCTATTTAAAGTATTTTGTTCTGCCTTCTCATTGGTTGTAAACCTAAACACGTGACTGCCTCGTCACTGTCTGAATTTACAGCCCCCTAGGTCTTAAAGGCATATGTCTCCAATGCTGGCTATATCCCTGAACACACAGATATCTATGGGATTAAAGGCATGTACCACCACCGCCACACTCTTGCTATGGCTCTAATAGCTCTGACCCCCCGGGCAACTTTATTTATTAACATACAATCAAAATCACATTTCAGTACAATTAGATTACCACCACATTTCCCCTTTTCTATTTTAATAAAAAAAAGTAAAAGGTTATAACTAACAAAAGAAAAACTATATACAAAAGTACAATAACTATATACAATATATACAAATAATAAATACCTAAACAGGTATTGGACAAATAAGAGAAAATAATTCCATTATCTATCCTATTTTGGTAAATCCAAGATGTATCTAATGCACTTTCTATCCTAATTAATTTTCAACTATAAGTAACTAATCTTCAACCATAACTAACTAATCTTCAACTCCCTCAGAGACCCAAGAAGGAAATAATATTAGCTAACAAAAATAAAAAACAGGAAGTGCATGCAAGCAACTTCCAAAAAATTTGTGAGTTGACAGAAACAGCCAGCTGCCTGGGCAGTCACCTGAGGTTTCTCCGCAGTGTTGGGGCATCATCTTCAGCCTATAGGCTTAGTGTATCTGACAGACTCATTTGTGAAGTAGGATATACACAAGGTCAACAGTTCAATCTCACATTGGGTGAGAGCAGTCCATGTACCAGAAACACCTGAATTCCACTAGTGTCCTGTCATGATTCAGGATTTTAAAAAAAAGAAAAGGGGAAGTGCTGTGGGATGTTAATGTATGTCCTGTGGGAGCCCTTCTTGGGTTCCTTGTGGCGTTACCCAGCAGGTTTGCATAGAGGATGATTAGGACCATGGGCCTGAGTGCAGGTGTCTGAGATGGTCTGCACTTGGCTGTACTGGGGGGATGGTCTGTATGTCAAGTTGCTCTGATTGGTCAATAAATAAAACCTGATTGGTCGTGGCTAGGCAGGAAGTATAGGCGGGACTAACAGAGAGGAGAAATAAAAGAACAGGAAGGCAGAAGGAGACACTGCCAGCCACTGCCAGGACAAGCAGCATGTGAAGATGCTGGTAAGCCACGAGCCACGTGGCAAGGTATAGATTTGTAGAAATGCGTTACTTTAAGATATAAGAACAGTTAACAAGAAGCCTGCAATGGCCATACAGTTTGTAAGCAATATAAGTCTCTGTGTTTACTTGGTTGGGTCTGAGCAGCTGTGGGACTGGCGGGTGACAGAGATTTGTCCTGACTGTGGGCAAGGCCGGAAAACTCTAGCTACAGGAGGGAGTTAAAAGTTTGAAACAATGATAAGGTTGATGTAATCCTCCCAGAGAGATGTGAACTAACTTGATAAGGAAACATGGTAGAATTATTGGGAAGCAGTGAGGATCTACTGAAGGTTGCTGTTGATAATTTTAAGTAAAACCTGTTTTCATGGCCTTTTCCCCATCTCCATTCAACTTTATAAATGCAAGCAGGAACTTGATTGTAACAATTACACAGGACCTATCCCCCAGATGTTGTTTCAAAGAAAGAAAGGGCAAGGGATTTGAATGTATCAACTCCTCGAAAGAAAAATGACTTTCCAATGCTTCCACGAGTGAATGACAACACTTAACCAGTATTTTTGCTGAATGAGTAGAAACTTTTAGACATTTTTCCTCCCAGCTCAGTACTTTTACAGTTGTGTCCTTTTTCATCAATTCCAGCTAGAATTGGGTGATCTTGTCTAGTCTGTGCAGTTAGCTGTTTCCTCAGCTCTGGGAAATTTTCCTCTGCTGTCTGTGTATTGCTTCTCTTTTTTGGTTCCCCTTATTCTTTTGATATACATTATTTGCATATGAGTCTCTAGGTGTGTCTTCTAAGGCTCTTCTCTCCACCACGCCCTCCATGATTTCTATCACTTCATTATTCTGCTTTAAAATTTTAGTTGTTACTTGCTCTTTTTACCTTCTACTCTACTCAGTTTAGATCTCAATAGATCCTATCGTCTATTTAAATGTGTCTACTCTGCTGCTCACATATGAAATCCCCCAGTGGTTTACTCTGCTTTTTATTTGTATGCTTGTTGTTGGCAACAATATCTCACTGAGTATTCCAAACTGGCCTCCAACTTGATATTCAGCTGCCTCAGCCTCCTGAATGCTGGGATTTTACACATTTTCTACCACACAGAAGTTTATTCAGTATTTTGGACTTATTCTTTTCTTCTGTCATTCACTGGCAGTTCATTAGAGACAAGGCACTTAACATGTTGGGTGTCCCATGAGTGGAGAAAGACATGATTGTAACACAGCTAGGCTTCTAGTACTGTACATTCCTGGCCTCAGATTGAAGACTCACCTACTGTACTGGCTGGTTTTGTGTGTCAACTTGACACAAACTCAAGTCATTGGAGAGGAAGGAGCCTCAGATGAGGAAATGCCTTCATGAAATTCAGCTGTAAGGCACTTTCTCATTTATGGATGAATGGGGGAGGCCCAGCCCATGGTGGGTAGTGCCATCCCTGGGCTGGTGGTCTGGGGGTTCTATAAGAAATTAGGCTGAACATGCCACCGAGAGCAAGTCAGTAAGTAGCACCCCTCCATTCCTCTGCATCAACCTCCAGGACCCTTCCCTGCTTTGGTGACTTCCTTTGGTGATGGAAAGCAATGGGGAAGTGTAAGACAAATAAATCCTTTCCTCCCCTACTTGCTTTTTGGTCATGGTGTTTTTGTCAGAACAACAGGAACCTGCTGTGGGATTGTCTGTATGTCAAATTGCTCTGATTGGTCAATAAATAAAACACTGATTGGCCAGTGGTCAGGCAGGAAGTAGGTGGGACAAGGAGAGAGGAGAATTCTGGGAAGCAGGAAGGTGAGTCAGAGACACTGCCAGCCACAGCCATGACCAGTAGCATGTGAAGACGCTGGTAAGCCACCAGCCACATGGCAAGGTATAGATTTATGGAAATGGATTAATTTAAGATATAAGAACAGTTAGCAAGAAGCCTGCCACGGCCATACAGTTTGTATGCAATATAAGTCTCTGTGTTTACTTGGTTGGGTCTGAGTGGCTGTGGGACTGGCAGGTGACAAAGATTTGTCCTGACTGTGGGCAAGGCAGGAAAACTCTAGCTACAGGAACCCTAACAAAGACATTAAGCTTCTTCCTGGCCTCTTATAAAGCAGGGGGAACCCTTATATTCATACCAGGGGCAAACTTCCTTTCTTCCTCTGCACTAACTAGAAGGCCTAGTGATCTCTTTAGGTCAAGTTCTGTGAAGGGTCCTGCTGGTGATTGACTTTCTGATTTTTAATATTCTTCAGTTATCTTTAAAAATATTATTTAAAGAGTATCTTTACAGAATTATTATTCTACCCTCACAACTATTTTACTGTCCTATAAAGAATCCCATATTTTCTATTTGAATTTAAGAAATGTTTTATTCATTTTACATACCAACCACAGATCTTCCTCTCATCCGTCCTCCCACTCCCCCCAACCTTCCCTCCCCAAACCCCACTATCCCCTTCTCCATGGGGAGTGAGCAAAGCCTGGTACAAGAATCCCATATTTTAAAAAGCTTATTGGAGTATCCTATTCTGCTTTGGAATGTGATTTTATGTCTACTGAATAGCTAGGCACCACCTTTTAAAATGATTCTTATATCTCACATGAAGCCCAACCAACATATAAATGTAAAAGGTAAGTTAAGGAGTAACATTTTACTCTATCAAATTTCTCAAGACAGTATTGCTGTGGCATGGGGAAACAGAGTGGTTTGCTTCCTTTATAATGCGGGTACCTGAGTTTCCATCTCTAGCACCTATATAAAAGCCTGTATCCCCAGCACTGGAAATGTGGAGACAAACAGGTCCCGAGGGCTTTCTGGCCAGCCAGCCAGTCTAGCCAAGACAGTGAGTTTCAGGTTCAGTGAGAGAATTTGTTTCAAAAACTAGGGTGAAGAGTGACAGGGGCAGACACCCGATGTAGCCTTCTGGCCATGATGTGTGCACACATGGGTGAGTGCACCTACAAATATACATGCATGTACCTGCATATAGCACAGTGCACACACTCACACAAACACACACACACACACACACACACACACACACACACACACACAGAGTTTTTCTTTAATCATTTGTTTCTTTACTAAAAGTAATTTACTTTGAGAAAATTGAATTTATATAAAAATTTTCAGGAACACATCATTGGCTGAAAAGTCAGACATTTCAGAACAATTTTGTACCTGTTAATGCATTTTCTAATTACTCTTAAGTCACAGAATTAAAACATATTGTATCTCTATCCATTATCTATTAAGACTAAAAACTGTACCAATTTCTTTGAATACTGTCTAACAATGGCTAGGACTATGTTTTGTATACTTAAGATTTTAATAAATGGACTGTTTGAATCTAAATTGCACAATTATCTGGACAACAGGATATCAAATGTAAAGCATATTATATATTGTAGTATTGAAGTATAATGGTCCAAAGACGCTCCCTTCTTTCAGATAGCTACTGTGATTAAAAGCTTGATATTGGAGGTAAGGGAAAAGTTTAAAGATGAAGTTGGAGACTTCTGGAAATGTAATGCCTTTCTCGCCATCCTTACCTATTTCTTCTCTTTTGCCTGCATCTTTTTTCTTCAATGCTTATTTTTCCCATATATTTTCTTAGGGCTTTTACAGTTTTCTTCTGAAATGCAAGTAGCCATGCACATTTTCATTATCAAATGAAAAACAGATCAATTTTTATAAAAACTGCATATTCTCCGAACTGCAAGATTATTTGCATTCATTAAGTCCCTCCAAGGAATATATACATCCTCTTCAGTTCTACTGAGCTCTCTATTATTTAACAGTTAAAAAATGTGTCAATGTTCCTAAACCTCTTTAGCTAGGGATGATTACTATTTTAACTTTGTATAAGAAATGATCATATTTAATAACTTGGAGGAAAACATGTTGAGTTTTATAGCTACTGAATAGGAAATTTTCAGTCCAGAAGTAAATTCATATGCAGAATCTAAATATTTCCCAAGCACTGTGTTTCAGGACAGTAAGAGATCAATCCATATTAAGAGGGGAATGTTATCATATGCTAACATATGTGTGAACCTTGAACGTATTGTGCTAATTGGCATAAGATAGTCCTAGAAGAACAGATACTGTTGGATTCCACTTTAGATGAGCAATCTGAAGTAGTGATACACATGGAAACACATAGGAAAGTGGTCGTTGTCGGGGCAACAGGGTGTGGGACAGCAGGAGATGTTCAATTGGTGTAGAGGTTTGGTCATGTAAAATGCAGAGTTCTGAGCATCTGCTGAACAACATTGTACCTACAGTTAACTATAATCTACTGGACACATAAACATTTGTTAAGAGAGCAGATCTCGTCTCCTCTAAACCAGAATTTTAAAAACTGAAGTTAACTTTAACCCCTTTCTCCTTTCATGGCCTCTCATCTAACAACCCAAATTTGGCATCAACTAACAACATGTACTAAGACAGTTTGACAGTTTAAAAAATTATACTTCCTCTGTTTAATTATAGCAAAGGAAATAAAAATTGAAAGTAGCTGCTGAGCTTCCACATAATATTTTGAGATCAAAAGTTTATTGAACCCAGTGTTTGTAATTCCACGGCTTTTTACTGTCTCCAAGAGGTAGATGCAAACCCCAAGCAGCCCATTTGTTTCTAATGGTATTTGCCTCATTACAGTAGGTTTTGGGGATGGTTTATTTTCCATATCCTTCCCAAGCATGTTTCATTGAGATTGGAATGGCTCTAAAAATGTGAAACAGCTGTTAGGTATCTCATTGTCCTTCATGATAAAAGATAATATTGCTGACATGGTTTCTTCCTGCAGTGTGTGTTACTGGGTGGGAAGAATATTATTATACAAAGTCTGTCTCTCCTCCCTTACTGATGTCTCCCTGTGTCCTTTGCTTAATACATATAGTCACACTAGGACTTGTCACTGTTCACAGTTAGAGTTACACTACAGGCACCTGACCTTCTAGAGGTAGTTGAAGGCGCCCAGCCTCTGTTTTCTTGTAGCGCTGTGTTTTCTGAGTGTGTTGGCTAGTGCATTAGAAGTTGATAATTCCTAATGTAGTACCCTCTCATGATGTGTTTTCTTGAGTCTCGATTATTGTATCAGGGCACAAGGAAATGATTAAATACTCCCAGACAGTGAATGACACACTCTGCAGCAAATAGAGCTAGTGCTTTTTTGAGTTTTTCATTCCTACCATTGTTTGCTCAGTTTCATTTTTTTCTCCCTTGGTAAATACAGCAAGGTCACAGAACTGGACTATTTTCTGTCCTTCCCCACATGTTACATTTTGGTCAGAATGCTTTTATATTATTCATTAGCTGAGTCTGCATTTATACTCCTCAGGAGGACAATCAGTTTGTGGAGATGTGTGTGTCAGGTTGCTGAGATGAAAGGGAATGTCATTGGCCCAGAAAGCCTACTGATTTTTTTCTTTTCTTTTCTTTTTTTTGGTTAGCACCAGAAGTGTGTCCATTTCAAGTGACCTCCCCCCACCCTCTGGCCAATTCACTAGCAAGAGCTTAATTCAAAAGCCAAGGTATATAAGTTTATGGAGGCATTTTAAATGTGACTTTTTTTTCTCTTCTCTGAAAGCAAAGTATACATCTTATTGACTTCCCTTGAATGCCAAATATTACTAAAGATATATGATGCTACCTCCAGATATTTTCAAGGAGCAAACAAAACACCCACAAAACCTATGTATCCTTTACTCTCTGAGAAAGTGCTACAAAAACCAGACATGTATTATGATTCTAGAGTTTGATAAAATACTGTTAAACTCAAAGTATATTGGGAAGGACAGAAGTGATCTCTAACAATTAGATGAACACAGCCTAACAACCATAAAGCACAGATACACAAAAGATTGTGTTCAAATCATCCTTGAAGCAGGGGGCTAACAGTACCCTTTGGTTTTGGTCACCTTGTTATAGAACTTGGAGGCAACAACGTGTGACTTTAAGTGAAGGTACAGTGAAACCACCGAAGTGGACCACTCTGCAGGTAGAAAGAAAAATTTATTGGGGGAACAAACTGCCATGCCCCTGGAGTAGAGGGCAGAAACTTGATGGGAAAGCAAGTGGATTTTGTATGAGTCAAAGGATGGGGTTCTTTGAGCTGCTGTAGGCTGTCCAGTTTAACAAGGAACTAGATGCCCTTGCCAAGGTAGTTGACCACTGGGGTAGATAAAGATGCAGTGGTTTTCCTGGTAAACTGAAACCTGAGGAATGGTGAACTTAGGCTTCTGTTTACCTTGTCAGGGTCCTTCTTTTAAGGATATTGTCACTAGCACTGCCATTTTGGGGGCATTTCTTTGGACTTAACAGTGGCTACATGGGGAAGAGGGACAAAGAGATTCAACAACCCTTTGCCCCACCTAGTCAATCTTCAAGGTATCAAAGTGATATAAAGTTTAAATCGTAGGCCAAGGACATACACATCTAAGCAATCCTAGGCAAGGAAGACTCATCCTTGTCTGGGATTCAATCTCATCATATAAGGCGGTCTGTAAGTGGTTAAAGGTGTGTGGAAACTCTTTGTGGGAGAAGTTCCCATTTTGCTTGGTTCTTTTTATTCCTCTCAATATGGGATTTCTGGGGGAACTTCCCATTTCTTTGGAGTACATTGTTTTAATAGTCTGTTAGATTGAGAGGCACAAATATCTCTTTAGAATATCTTAATTTCTGCCCAGCTAGTTACAATCTCACAATCTCCTTTGTAATTTAAACACATTGGGATGCTGAACAATCTGGAATGAGCTCAGGTCTTCTTAATGATTACTTTGACTTATGACTTTTTTTTTTTTTTCAGAAAAATCAGATTAAATATACCTAAACCAAACTCCTTTCTATTAATTGCTTGCAGTTATTAAGCATGTTTTCAAGTTTAACATATGTGTCACCTACAAAGATAATCATAATTACGATTTTTAAAATATTTAATGTTCGTAAGAGCTTTATGAGATTTACTGTTATCATCATTTTCAAAAGAAGAAGCTACAAATAAGTAGTGAAAGAACTTGACTAATAGCAGGAAACTAGTGAAGGGAGATGTTAGCATCTGAAAGTCAGATTGCCTCCAGGGTAGCATGCTTAGGTACTGCCTTAGGTGCTTTCAAGCTCCTTCTGCTCCTTAACAACATCTCTGTTTTAAGATAAGAAGTACTCTGATGGCTGGAGAGATGGCTCAGAGGTTAAGAGCACTGACTGCTCTTCCAGAGGTCCTGAGTTCAATTCAACCACATGGTGGCTCACAACCATCTATAATGAGATCTGGTGCCCTCTTCTGGCCTGTAGTCACATATGCTGTATACATAATAAATTAATAAAGTAAATAAATAAATAAAATAAATCTTTAAAAAAAAAAAAAAAGAAGTACTCTGATACCTAACAACTGTCTATGCTACAGTGAGCCTATTGTTATTCAAGCAGAGTGGGAGTGTCAGGTTTTTGTTGTATTCCTGAGGCAAAAAGGAGAAGCATGTGTGTGTGTGTGGGTGGTGGGGTGGTGGTATTAAAGATGAGCTAATCAAATCAAGTTGTGAGGGACCTAATTCAAGAACAGCCCACCTAGGTGAATACCAGGCCAACAGGTGATCACCTCTATCAGTAATACACACATAGATGTGAAAACTCAGAGTGATCCTTATTTAAAGCCTAAAAGAAAAAAAAAATCTTCCCTCCAAAAAACAAAAACAGAGAACTTGGGCATTAAACCACAGAAGTTAAACCCTGGCAAAAAGATAGGACTGAAGTAAAGAATCTGAGCAATAGCTTCAGCAGCAAGATGATCTTGATGTGGGAACAATCTTTTGCCTCACATCTGGAATTTTCAGGAAGTTCCTGTTAAAGTAGGTACCATTGATCTCGGCTAATCTAGAAACGCAAAGGAAGAGATTTAGCTTTTTTTTGCAGGGCTAGAAAATAAGAAAGCTAAAGTAAATCCAGTCCTTGAGATTTTTCTGTTTCCTTAAACGAATCTGATTTCAGAGCAAAATATTAGTCATTTTTACCTCAGTGAGAATAAGGTAAGTGATGTGTTGCTTCTCCTGGGAGATTTTACAACTTCAGCCCTGGGGCTCCTGTAGAAAGAAAAGCTTGATCCTGCATTTTCTCTTAGGCCACACACCAAGGAAGCAGAAGCCCTTCACAGAATTCTTGTTATCAAGCCACTTTGTATATTGCTTAGATACTACTTGCCAATAGTATTTTTTAAGCCACTGAGAGTACCTGAAGAACTTACATATTGTGATGATTCATTTAATTTCCAGTTGGGAATCTTTTGTGCTTCTCTCAACAATCGTCACTGTGGATATTTTGAAAATTAGAAGATAGCAAAACAAGGTTGACCTTTTAGTTCCTGCAGCTTTTGTTTGGGCACAGCAGTTTCATTGGTAAGTTGCTGGTCCTGACTGGTGTTCAGAATTAAGGTCGTTCAGAATTGTCAGATAACTGCTATTTTCTCTTTTTAATTATAGATAAAAATATATTTGTTAAAAGTACAGAAAATACATATATCTTTAATTTTTAAATATATAAACACTTTTAGATGTCTTCAATAAGATCCAAGCACGTACTTATTATTATACATTTAAACGAATATAAGTCAACATAACTTGCAAGATAAGCATAAAATTAACCAGGAAATAGATCCATTTAAAATATTAAAGTGCATATATATATGTATACACACACACACACACACACATATATCTTTTATCCCTGGTGTATGAGCCTGCTTTCTGGATCCCATTACCTTTGGTCAGACAGCATGCTGCCTCCTGATAAAGCAAGGAGGGGCTTGGTCCTCCCTCAACTGAATGTACCAGGCTTAGCTGTCCCCCCCATGGGAGAACTTACCCTGTTGGAGGAGGGGATGAGGTGGAGTGGGGGAAGGGGAGGGAGAGGAGGCATGAAAGGGGGGATCTGTGGTTGTTATGTAAAATTAATTTTAAAACACTGCCATTTTCTTATCAGTTGTAATTGTTAGAATTTTGTAGAAGAGAAACAAGGGAGAATCAAATTTTATATACTTGTGGCTTAACTGCATGAACACCATTCCTGGCTTGTAATTCATCTATCAGAGCAGCAAGAAGCTATGCTCACCTCATTGTTGTGTTGACTTTATTTAACAGTCTACTAAAGGTTGGGTATCGTAGCCCTGTCCTGGAGACAGGAGGAGCACACAGTAGTTTGAGGCCAGCCTTGGGTACACAGTGAGCTCCAGGCTAGTTTGGAATGATACCCTATCTCAAAAATAAAATAAAATAAAATAAAATAAAATAATAAATGATGAAGGTGGGAAAAGTACTACAAAGATAGACACATGGTTAGCTGGGAAATTCTGTCTTAAAATATTGAGTAAAGAGTAAGGATTTAGAGCTATAAAAAGTTGAATTACTGTAGGAGATAAGATGATAGGAGCTATGTTAATTTCTTACTATATTGGACTGATATATTTACAAAAATCAGTGTGCATTTAGACATAGAGCTTAAAAGAAATTCTTGGGCATTTCCATGTGAGTTACATAGATTGCGAGGCTTGACCACATGTTCACCTTCTGAGACTAACTTCTTAAACTCAGTTGCAGTTGCATTCTAGAAAATGGTGATGAAAATGGCCTATTGTGGTGAGAAGAGTATGAACAAAAGTTGAGCCACCAATATTTCTTTGTTTTCATGTTCCTGTTAACTTTTTCATATGGGTGTGACTTCAAAGAATCATGTAGACTGGGCCATTTTGTTCTGCATGTGTACAAATTATGAGTATGTGAGAAGGTCTTCTAGTGGCAGTCCTGGGCCTTTGAGTGCCTGTGGCCTTATGGCTGTTCTAGATGATTTGAAGACTTATGGCTACAAGCCTTGAGATCTAGGAGCCTATTGCTCTTGGCTTTTGATGTCAAAGACTCATGGTTCTGGTTACTTGGGTCTGACTCATTGTTTTGGTCTGTAATCATTAATGGCGGGGCAATTGGCTGCTAGCTATTACACTTCGTAGCTTCCAGCAGTAGTGAGCAACAGTACCAGCCAGCAGCAGCCTAATCAAGTTTCTCTGCCTTTGTTACAACTTCCAAATGGTCTTCAGGTGCTGGAATCCTCAATTCTGCTGCAACCAGTGGTGTGGCTCGCAGAAGGCTAGGCTAGTCTTAACTCTTGGGTGTAGGATGATGACATTCTTGCCTCTTGAGAGTGGCTTGTGTTATAAATTTGAGGCTAATATACCTGAGATCCTTGACTTTTAAGGCTTGGAACTCTGAAACATTTTCATCAACTGGGAGCTCACATTTTCTCCTCTCTGGAACCCTTCAGTTGTCCTTTCGCCACGACTATTGCCACCTCTGTCACTGCTGCTGCCTTTGCTGTTACTGTCATTCTACGGCCACTTCTACCATTTCCCTTTGTGTTAGCAGCTCAGTCCACTCTATCAATGATAAAGATCAAATGTTAGCAAGAAAAGACAAGTTGAAATAAACCATTTTATGGGTGCAGTGTTGTAATGCTAGGGTGCAACAAAGGAGAGCGTTTCCTAGCTGGCTAACACAGTGAGCTGAACAGCAGCAGCTCATACAGCCGTAAATAGAGTATGGCAAGGGTATTTGCACCAATCATGGTAGTAATTTATGCAAGTACATGATTTGTTGCACCAATCACAGGCCTTCCTCTGGGCCACTAGAGAAAGTGTTCCCCATCTGGCCTGGGTGAAAGTTGCTGCTAGAGTTCAATCAAGATTTGTGATGGTGAACAGATCTGGCACAGCTGTTTAAAATAGTCATGAATGGGCTATACCTTGGGGACATAGGGTGCTTTGATAGTCATCATTGCCACAGAGCTTCCTTAAGGCATCTGTGGAATATTCAAAGCAACTTTGCTAATATTAGGGTTGAGTCTGGCAGCTCAGGTGATGCTTCTCTATTCAGGGACACTGGGGCACCAAGAAATGGTCTAAACTGTGAGTGAGGATTTACCCAGTGCTCCAGGAGTGGGTCTCCCCCATTTCCACCAGGCTATATGCTTGCATTTGTGTGGCCCAAGTGCTCTCTGCATTTATAAACAAGGGGAACAGGACGTAGTCTGCCCCATACTTTAATACAGATAACACCTTCATGACTTTGACGAGTGAAATAAACATTTGGTATTGTTTTGATACCCACTATGCCTGCAGTGCTGATTTCATTTTTGATACGTTAGTCTTTTTGAAGATTTCTCATAATGCTAAGTAGTTTAGGACATGACAGGTATGATGCACCCATGAACTTTTAGAAACTGCAGTTGTCTGCACAAAATCACAGCACTCAACATTCCAGGATGGCTAGAGGAAGGGCTCACAAAGCCCCTCTTGTGGTTGAGGCTATACAGGCAGTTGACAAATGCTGAGGGAAAGAGAGTACATTTTCTTCAGGGACGAGCCTTCTGATAGATGGCTCATTCCCTAGTGGTCATCCCTACTCTCATGTGCTTAAGGAGAACACTAATTGGTCTTAGTATGAGATAGATGCAGATGGGCAGAGGAATAGATAGATAGGTAGATAGGTGGATAAGTAGATATAGGTAGGTATTTAGGTAGATAGGTAGGTAGGTAGGTAGATAAGTAGGTAATTAGGTAGATAGGTAGTTAGATAGGGAAGGAGGGAGGGAGGGAGATAGATAGGTAGTAGAAAAAGAGGACACAGGTTCATGAATTTGAGAGATGGATGTGGGAGGGGACATAGGAGGAATTGGAATGGAGATGATTGTACTTAAGTATGAAATTCTCTAAAGTAATTTAAAAAGATTTCACATATAAAACTGGACCTGTCTCGACTGAATCTATCAGGCTGAGCTAAATCCCCAGGGGAGTCCTTGCCCTGGAGGAGTTGGGAATGGGGGGTGGATTGGGGAGAGGGCGGGGCAGGAGGAGGGAGGACAAGGGAAATCCATGGCTGATATGTAAAATTAAATTAAATTAGAAAATAAATTAAAAAAGAACCAAGCACAAAAAGAATCTATTTTCAATAAAAGAAAAAATAGATCCCTGCACATAGTTATTAGCACATAGTGAAGAATAAAATAATTTCTAAATCAATGTTAAAAAAATTTCACATCTAAAACAAAGCACAATATATCTTTTTCATTACTTTGGCATGGAGCAAATGAAGACCCAGAAGAAGTAATTTTTGTGAAGGAAATACTTTTAAGCAGGTAAAAGGAATATGCTAGGAATGTTTGGGGATAAAAATGTAGTAAGAGATGTTCTATGACATTTCTGGGAAGAAGTAGAGAACGTGAATGAGGGACTTTGGAGAGTAGAAACTTCCTCTAAAGCAGGAATGAGAGAATGTATTTTGTGGAACATTAGTCATTCTAGAGTGGCCTCTGCCTGTGAAGTGATCTATTGGAGATTCTTCATTCTCACAGGGCAAGGAGAGGGACAGCATTACGGCAACAGCAGAACTTAGATGGAAGAGGGCAGGGAAGATTCTTAGAAGCTGAGAGACCTTGAGAATATGGAATATGCATGCATCATATTTCTGTGTAGAGATCTGGCAGGTCTTCTGGGATAGTCTGGTTCTTCTAGAACTATCCCTCCAATAAATGCAGCTTATTCATACATTGGGCCATGTAGTGCCCTATCATTTATTAGTGTTACACAGGGGCATTAAAAATGTGCCCTTAATCCCAAGAGACAATAATAATTAGAGTTAATTTTGAATTATAAAACTCCATTTTTCTGTACAAGTTGAAGGAGTAGAAATTGTTGGAATCTGTTCCACCTCCTCCTTTTTAGGTCCACAGCTTTCATTCCATATTTTTTTACTTTCAGTTCTCTGATGAGGGACAAAAGCAGAATTGCTCAGTGACTTTTTGTTAAGCTTTAATCAGATTCTAATGCTTCTGTTGAATAGGTAGCTCATATCAAAAGGAACTGTTTGCTCATCCATTCCAACTGGTGTTCAAATACATGACTATATGATACTCCTCTCAGTTCATACTGCTGTAATTGTCCTACATTTTCATGTAGTTATCTAATGTTGTTTCATTTAAAATAGTATTTTGCAATATCACGGATACTCTGTTTCCTTAAATATAGCCAACACTTTGCAGTAAAACCATGAAGAGAAATTGTTTACCTTCTTCTAACTATCCATCTTTCTCCTTTGAAAATTATACTTTCAAATAAAAGAATCAGCCTTTATACTCTGTCAAAACCTAAAGCCCATAGCATTTTTTAATAGCCTTGCAACTGTATCCAAATCTCTGAAGACTGCCTGTAGACTGTTTGAAGTTGCTGTGATTCAGGTAGAATTCAGACTTTTGAGAAAAGCTAACCTTTCACTTAAAAGCTTGTTTGGAGTGTGGGTATGTGTATTTTTTTCTTGATTTGAGCCAAGTATAAAAAGGCTTACAATCTTCCCCTGAACAAAAGAAACTGTTTCTGTCCTCACCTCTGAAAAGTTGGCTTTCCTGGTTTGTTTTTTTTCATCTCCAGCTCTCTGCTCTTGTAGCACTACAGTGTTAAAGCAAATAGTGATCAGGGAGCTGCTAAAGATGTTTATAGACGTATTAAAATGAGAAGTGCTAATGTGGCTAGGTTATTGCTGGTCATGTGGTCTTAAAGATTTATGTGTGTCAGCTTGAAATTCCACTCGCCAATCACATCATCATGCTAATCTTTTTCATTTTATAAACATGTATTTCTTTAATCCACTTGTTGGCAGATAAAATAATGGAAGTAGATTGAAATTGGCACAGAGAATACAAAATCAGTCTTCTATGGTGTGATCTGATTTGGATTTGGACCACCACTGAGAGAATTATGGAAGGTTTCAAAGCAGAAATTGGTGCACACCAAGCCTCAGCCCAGTAGCTTCTGACACTTGTTATACCATATTCCTGTCAACAACTTGATTTTGTGAAACTTGTCCTCCATCTAAATGATACAAACAACATATATTTTAAAACAGAGCAAAGGAAGCGTATATGTGTTTAGGAAAATATCTAGCATATTGCTACCAACTCCTGAGATAATTTTAAATTTCAAATTCAATTACTATAGATGATGATTGCAAATTTTCTTCTGACAGACAGTATTGTATGCCACTTGAACAATGGATTATCTCCTTTCCCTCTCTCTCCTCCAAAGAATTTTAGCATCCTGATTTTAACTTGTTTAGAGAATTTGCTTACTTTGGAGAAGCTGATAAATATGAATCAAACTAAAGGAAGTCAGTGATTACCATTATATCTATTTGTCACTTCAGTACTTTCACATTTTTCATTAGCAGTCTGAATGCTAATTACCCATTTTTAAAAATATTTCTGTAAAGCAAATGATTATAGTGTATGAAGCAGGAAATATTAATTATTATTATAAAGACTAATTAAAAGTTGAAATGAAAGCAAAGCTTTCATAAGTATGAATACCATTATTGTCAAATGTGAAAAACACACATTACTACTTTGCAAAACTCTATTCTTAGGCTCCTTTATGTGGCTAATAGATATACATAGAATAGTGGCATGAACAGTGATGGGGATAGGAACCTAAGACTCCAGGAATTAAGTACAAATGGAATTAGTCAGATCTTAGGGGTTTTGAGGGGCAAAATAGCTGTATTTTCTTTCATATCGTTGATGACAAAAGAAAAAGAATAAGTGCAAACATATTTATTTGCCTTCCATGTTCTTTGCTGGCTCTAAACACAGGAGGAAAGGGAAGGGAAAAAGAACATACTCAAATGACAGCTTGTGTAATACGCAAAATTTGCCACCAAATTGCCAGTAGTTGTGAAAAATGGGCGTGGGGTAAGGAGCAAAAGAAAGAAAAACAGAAAGAAATAAGTTAGGAGAAAATGGCATGCTTTAAATTGAAATGATATTTTGGCATAAATCACATTTGTAAATGCAACTAGAATAATAATTGTGCATACCAATATTTGCTAGTTTTATGACCTAGGTTTAGTAGAAACTGGGTCAAGTGGGGCTATTTAGCAGTGACAGATTGCTGTGAAATTTCTCTCATGGAACAGGGCAGGGAATGCTGAATTGTTTGTATTGCTCAATGTGAAACCAATATCTGGATTTCCTGTCTTGTGTATTATAACATAAAACATACCCAATACAGGCAAATTATAGTAACCAGAGACCAATGAATCTAGCAAAAAATAAATATGAGCAAATAGGGACTATCAAGACAGGCTGAAGTTGGAGATAATATGTCGATTAATGCCTATTGGACAGAAGCTGATCAAATTATTTTATATCAATTATGTAGTTCAGGGAAGCCCAGGAGATTAACAACAATGTCTTTATGTGACTGATTGGATATTAGCAAAAGAGAGTAATTTGTGTGGCAGCATTCATGTATTTGTTATATTCTGATGCTATAATATTATGACACACCTTGCTGGCTGTTCTTCTAGACAGACGGTTATTATTATCAAGCTTATTTTAATTAAAATAAATGGTATGTGTATGAGAATTGTCTGCACTTCTCCAATTCTTAACCAGTACCATTTCAATTTCCTAAAAACATTATCAATAATCTCCTAATTGCCAAATCTATTGCAGTGTGTATCTATGCCATATATGCATTTTTCATGTATGTCCACATACGTGTGCAGGTGTGTGTGTGTGTGTGTGTGTGTGTGTGTGTGTGTGTACATGGAAGATAGAGGTCAATGTTGGGTGTCTTCCTTTGTCAATATCTTACCTTGTAGAGGCAGAGCCTCTCATTGAACTTAGGAAGCTCACTAATCCAGTTAGGCTGGCTATCCAGTGAGCTTCAGGGACACACTTAACTCTGCTTTCCCAGTGCTGGGTAACAGATATATGCCACTGATGAATCTTTACCTCAGTCCTTGGGATCCATATTCAGATCCCCATGCTTAGGATGCAAAGATTTTACCTACTAAGCTATATGCTCAGGCCCTGTGGTTGCTGATATTGTTTTTTTTCAAATGATCTTTGACATCTGAAATTATTGACAACTGCCTGATTCTTGAACTTCTTTCTTCCACAGATTCTGTTCTGTTTTTCTTCCAACTTTGTTTCACTAGTGCCAAGGTTATCACGACCAACTCCATTAGTGTTTACTTTCTTTATACTGTCTTCCATTTAAACTTCATTGTCTTGCTGGATGTTATTGTCAATCAGTCCTCTTTTCACTTTCTCTGCTTCCCTTGAGGAATGTTATGTTCTTCTACAATTTTATTCTACTGTCTAAAAATCCTTGAGTTGAAATTCATACAAGTTTATATCACTTTTTTAAGCTGTGGACCCTTACTTCCAACTTTTTGTATAAATCTTCACCTGGACTTTCTAGTGCCAACTTAAATTGAACATATAATAATATAAATTCTGTCTCTGTAAATAGATTGTCATTAATTACCTTCTCTTATTAGTCTTAGTGCATCATACAGATTTCCCAGTGGTAATTGAAGCTACAAACTTGCAGCCTTGATTGTCTGCCTTCTCTTACTACCTGCATGTAAGTAGTTGTCTAGATCACATCTTCAATAGAAAACCAGAAGCTAAGAGAGTGAAGAGGAAATGGGACAAATCTTTAAGTTCTCAAAACCTGCCTCCAGTGATATACTTCCTCCAACACAGCCACACCTCCTAAGTCTCCCCAAATGATGTTTCCAACTGGGGACCAAAGATTCAAATCCCGAAATGACAGGAACAACTCATTTAAATTACCACAGTTCCCTAACTCAGGTCTTTATAATTAGTTATTAGGACACTTTAATTCCAATCATGAGTTTTTATACCCTCTCAACCTTCATTATACTACTGAAGTTACTCTGACATACAGCTAACAATTCTCCTTGTACCTTAAAACTACTATGACTGGTCATTTGGATCCAAGTGCCCACATGGAAACTCTTGTGGTGTGACTCTACTTAATTATCTGCCAATAATTTGTCTTAATTCTGTAACAATGCTATACCTTTTTTACTGTAGAAGAATTGAAGTACTTGAAAACTTTACCCTGTGTTTTGATATGTGAGTGAAGGTAAATCATCAAATATTTCTAGGACTTACTTTCCTAAGTTTTAGAGAAGAAAAAGCTCACAAACAAATTTTCAGTACTAAATAAGATAGTATATGTAAATGTAAATGTCCTCTCATAGTATCTCATGTTTTTTTAAATCTTCTCTTATTACTTTGTTTCTGTTTCCTTAAATGTTTATGTTTGCTTTATTGACAAGCTGATAATATTAGATATTCTAAATTCAGTACTTTTAGCCTTCTAAGAGGACACAACATAAGATGATTCAATCACCAAGTCAGTATTTTAGTGTGTATCTATATGTTCAGTTTTTCAGTCATTGCCCTGTATACCCTCTTCAATATTTTATCAAGGGAAAGTTAAGTATAAAAACAATGATTTTATAAAAACCTCAACAAAATAAAATATAAACCCGCTGGTTTTAAGATATTTCTTGGCATAGAATTGTAAATTCCTGTCTTTACCATGTCTAGAATTCTCTCACTTATATTCAATTTATGAACCACTAAGACAGCTAGATTTAACTCCATTGCTGGGAGTCTAGTCAATCGCCTTTTGTTTACTATAATGCACTTTCATTTAGACTCTCAGGGTGAATATACATGAGGATAAAGCCACTAGTTGGTGTTTTGAGGAGTGTAGAAATTTACCGAACTTGTTGTATTGGCTAGGCAAGCTCTTGAAAGTGATTAAGCCTGCAGCTACCTATAGAGACATGCTATCTGTACTGTTTTATTTAAAAGAAATACAGTTACAGTTCATTTTATTTCCTATATTAAAAGACTATTTCTAACTTTATGCTTTGTTGTGTTTGAAGGAATGTTTGCAAACTCTAGTCAACTTATTTTTCACAACCTACAGAATGTATTTTCATTTGTATCAGGTAAGTGAGCATTTTGAATGCAGCATGGAATCTAGTGAAACAGTTGAAATTCCAGTCTCCTTACTTGTAAAATTGTGCTTAGAGGCTACATGGATGGTTTTAAAGACCGAATCAAGCAATACTCACTTGTTAACATTGTGTCTACACCATTAGAAACTATTTCCAAAATTTAGCATTCATGTATTCTAGGTCCTTATTTCTCACACACTGGGGCAAGATTCTATAGACTTGATTTACAAATCAAGGGATACAATTCCACTTGCTAGAACAGGAGTAGAAGAACTGTGATTTTATAAAAGCTCACATAGAAAAAAAAACACTTCTGTTGGAAATAGAGGAGAAAAGGGGAGTCATGAAATGCTTGACTTGGATATTGATGAAGCTAGGAGTAAATATTTAAGGCCATTGGAACCCAGTATAAGTCGCTATCATGAAAAGATGAGCAGTTAAGTGTCTTGTCAACTAGAGGAATCAACCAGATGTTATGTTTTTTTCCAGTATCCAGCTGGCTACTGGTCAAGGTGACAAAGCTATAAAATATAGAATATCATTAGAAAATATAGAATAATCATTAGTAGGACAGGTAATACTCTCTTTTTGACATTTTTGCTTCTAATGATTTAGAAATCATTTATCAATTGAATTGCTGTATAAATTTGTCCTTTTGTTAAAATCCTCATGAATTGCCTGAAAAACCAGTACAATTTATTAGCCAAGTAAACTAATTATATAGAATTTTTTTTTACATTCTTTGATTCTTTGAAAGTTGATTTAACAAGATATCTTGTGGTTTGTATCATCTCCCAAATCTTCTTTCTTTCCTAATTTAGAAACCTTAAATGAATACAGGAGTAGAACATCAGATCCCTAATATCTTAGCATTTCTAAGATACTTATAAGCATCCATGAGTCATATCTTTCTGGGAGACTCAGGATTTTAATTCTTTTGTGAATTAAGCACCAAGATCACGTTGGAAGAGCAAAAGTGCTTTCTGTTGTGGATCATGCGTCATCAGCTAAATTTTAGTTGCAGAACCACTCTTCCTGGCAGTGATGAAAGCGGCAGAAAAAGCACAGCTTGAATCTCAGGTCTCGGGATGAAATTTCACATCCAGCATTGCAAACATCTTTTCACCTTATACGTGAAACAAATGGAGATTTAGCTCCAGTTAGTTATAAATGGGGAGTCTTGCAGTGTCGTAGTTAACTTCATTTTTTTTCAGCTTAGATTTCAGTTGATATTAGTCATGGTAGCTACCTGGTTTCTCATCAAGATGCCAGCACTCCTTTTATTTTCTCCAGCATATACTCAATGGATCATGGTCTAACTCCCAGTGGCCAACCCCTTAAAGATAACTGAGTCCTTCCCCAATGCCAGCTTTCTTGATGAAAGTAACAAGCTGATCTAAATAGCATGGATTGCTGTAGAATAGTAGTTCTACATGTTCCTCGTATTGTAGTGACCCCCAACCATAAAATTATTTTTTTGCTACTTCACAACTGTGATTTTGCTACTGTTATGAATTATAATGTACATATCTGTGTTTTCTGGTGGTCTTAGATGACCCCTGTGAAAGGGTCTTTTGGCCCTCAAAAGAGTTGTGACCCACAGATTCAAAACCACTGGCATAGAAGATGTTGACACCTTGCCTAATACTGATTAAAGTTTGATGCTTATCCAAGATAGAGAAGGTATGATGTGACAGTGGGCTTAAGAATCAAAGGTCATTATCTATTGGCAGTTCTTAGTGGTAATTAAAACAAAGGAAACTAGGTTGATTGAAATGTATTATGAGATTGTCAGAAAATTTGCTATGGACCAACATAGTTATTGCTATAGTGACTGTCACTTCTTTATTGTTGGGTAATAACAGAGAGTACATAAACCCAAGTATAACATTATGTCTGCTTAGATTTTTGCATATGTCTTGGGTATATTTTAAAATAATTTCCAATTCCATTTGAGTTGTGTTGTAGGAAATTCCTTCTTGTGGAGCAATTCACTTTTAGTCAAATTGTATGTGAAAATTCAATACAAAATGAAATACTCCTAAAGACTTGTAGGTATAGTGACTTCTCTTCTTTCATCACACTGTACAGAAGGACTGGCATATGGTATATGACAGACAAACTTCTGTGAACACTGTGACTCCTTACTATTTTTTAATTTTTAATATATTCTTGAGGACATTTTAGAAGATGAAAGAAAATGGAAATGTTTCTGCTGGCAGTAAGTTAACAATGTAGCAGAAGTTAACAATGCGTTATGGAAGATGAGAGTTGAAGCATTGAATGAAATGATTTTGGTGGGGATAATGGGGTTAAAATTCTTAGTGTAAGGTGAGGGTATGGACCTTACCATGCAAGAAATGTAGCACTCCCTTGAACATACCTGGAAAGTGAAGAAAGGAAGAAGAGGACGCTATATACATTTGAAGGACCTCGACATAAATATTTGAACAATTAGTCTCTCTTTGAGTTTTCCTTTTTGTACATTTCAAAACTTTTCCCTTTTAATGTGGAAATTCATATCTGGCTATGTGTTTCTAGGGCCGTAGGAGGTAGTGCAATATGAGAGACTTCTGGAAGGAAGGTCATTGGGGTGAAAAACAGCCAATATGAACATGGAGCACCCACTGGGGCCAAAGAGAATAATAAGATTTAATCAAATGGTTCCAAGCGAGTCAAAACAAGAAGAACAACCCAGGCAAATATATTTTCTTCATGCTTGATACCACTATGTGCATAAAAGAAGATACTATCACTACATAGAAAGAGTACTACATGCCAACTTTGTGACACATAGCAGGATGGCACTGCTTTCCCCCAGAGTTATTTCATGGCATTCCACTTCAAATATGTTATTTTCTCACACAAACATCACATATTTACCTCTGGCAAACACCTTATTCTGACTTTAAAATCAAGAAAAGAATTCCAAATAGCCCATAACAACTCAATGGACAATGATTATTTCCTGCTGATTGGTGCTTCAATTTTTATTTATAAAAATTTCAAAAGCTATCACTCAATTGATTATATAAAGAGTAAAAATCAGAAAGCCAATCAGGGAAGTACATTGCACATAGAAAAAAAAATCAGTCTAGTGGTACTCTAGAGCTGCTGTACAAGGTCTTATAGAACCTCATTAGTAAATTTTCAGGAATTTTACAAGCTGGCTAGCATTGTGTTAGAAGATTGAAATTCACCACAATGAGGCAGAAATTGGCAGATGCCACATATCAGGCAAATTGGGACATTTTCTTTTTTTAAATCTCAGGAACCTGTTTTTTTAAACATTTACCTCTGAAGTACCAGATTCACTTAAATGTAAGACAATATAATTTTTTCTTGCCTATTTCTTCTTCAGTTTTCCCATATCCCTATTTTTCTCCCTCCCCTAAGCTATACCTATAGCTTTTCTTTTAATTTAAGCTCAAGTTTTTTGCAAACAGACTTGCATGAAAACAATAGAAGCAGATTCATTCCTGTGGAAGTAGTTGGCAGAAGGTTTACAATCCTCTGATCTCCTTTAGCCCTGTGAACTGCCAACCATACTGTTCTCTGGCAACCCATTGCATGATTATTAAAAAAAAAGTGATATAAAGGAAAGAACTGAGTTCTGGAAACAACGACACAAACAGTTATAGTTCTACGTCGTATACCTTTATTTTTATAAAGTAAGGGTTTTGAACAAAACAGCATTAAGCCTCCCCGACCATAAAATTTTATATTTTTATGATAAAAGATACGTGACGGTTTGGTGAAAATGCTTTTCAAGTATGACTTGACATTAATGATAAATTCTACTTCCAGTGAGCTCTGTCATCTGCTCTCATCTTTTAGAGAAATTACTTTTGTATTCAAATTAAGGTACTTTTTACGTCATCCTTACAACTTGACTAATAAAAGCCATTATCTTGATGATCCATATACAAAAAATGTCTAATGTTTTTTTCTAACATATATTCTCATTAAATTGGTAGCATATCTAGTTAAATGGGTCAAATTATCCTTCCTTTCCATCTATTTTTGTTTTCATTTTCAGTGTTTAATAAATTATTATTTACTTATGATTTTACTAGCATCTTGCTGTATAGTACTGGTTGAGGCCAAGACTGGCTACATAGCTCAGGCGAGGTTCTAATTTGGGGTACTTCTCTTATTTTATAGGCTCTCAAGTGCTGGGTTGTATTTTGAGATGGTACCTAGTAGGCTGACCGTGCTCTAAAATATAGCTCACTGTCCTTGAACTCAGGACTGGAGAAATCAAGCTGTTAATTGACCTGGAGGCTTCTTCCCTGCTGGCTGCCTTCCATAGAACTGCATGTTGCTCTCCATGCTGATGGGAGAGGAAAGTCATTAATAGTTATGTGCCCCTTTTGAACCCTGAAAGCTATCATAAAGACCTACTAGGTAAGACATGCCCATTGGTTTCAATACAATGAATGGGGGGCAGGTAACTGTCCAAGTTAGTTTTCCATTGCTGTGACAAAATACCACCAGTAAAGGCAACTTGGGAGAAAAAGGTTTTATTTGACTTAAACTTCCACATCACAGTCATCATTAAAGATGTCAGGGCAAAAACTCAGGGAACCTGGAAGCAAGAACTGATACAGAGACCATAGAGGAATACTGCTTAATGCCTTGCTATCTATCACCTCAATGGTCTGGGCCCTACCACACCAATCATTACCAAGGAAGTGCCTTAGGTTGACAAGATGGCTCAGAGGTCAAGAGCACTGATTGCTCTTCCAGAGGACAGGTTCTAGCACCTACATGACAACTCACAAACAGATCCAATGCCCTCTTCTGGTAGGCAGCAGGCACCCATACAATTAAAAAAGTTAAAGAAAATGTTCTACAGGCTTGTCTATGGACAATTTGATGGAGTAATTGCCGCCATCAAGGTTCTTCTTCCCAAACAACCATAGCTTGTGTCAACTTGACAAAAATCTAATCAGGGCCGTAACCAATACAATAACTTCCTGAATGGATATAAGGCTCCTTTTACAATTTGAAACCTAGCCAAGGCCCTAGGGGAGAACATACTATTATTGTGATAAAGATACTGCCCTTTAACTATTTATCATTATACCCACAGATGTGTGAGGTTCTCAGCCTTCATCAGAGAAACTTTTGTTGTTATTGGTAAAATATGTATTTGCAGTGCTTCAAAGTTCAGGGAAGAAATGACTATGGAGTTCTCCACCCTAAATGGCCATGCATATCATATTCTCACCCCAAACAGAGGACATCTTGGAAAAGGGGGCAACATGGTTGTAAGAGCCAGCCCGAGTGAGATAACATTGGGAAACTACATTGTCTTCTGAGCTTGGCAGGACTGCTGCACTCATGAGCTCACAACAGGTGTGGTTGCCTTTGCAAGACGAAGCCAGTCTACATTCCAGCTTGAATGTGGGAAGGGCACATGAGCCTCCACCCCTAACTGAGGAGCTATTGATAGGTGATGGCTGCTGGCTAGAAAAAAAAAACTCAATTTCCTTTAGGAATATGGTACCTAGTAGGCTGACTCTGCCCCAAAATATGGCTCATTATACATACAGGCAACACTAACTGTACTCAGTGGGTTGTAAGTAAACAAAAAAAGAGAGCATTAAGTTTGGAGGGGCTTATGGGAACATGTTATTCAGGAAGAAAAGGAAGGTAGGAGTGGAGGGGTGACTATAATTAAAATCCATTACATTAATGCATGAAAATTTCAAAGAATACATAAAAATGTTGTATTAAATAATTGATCCTGTAGAAGCTAATCTGAAAGCAGCAGCATGTATGTTTTGTGTGAGGGTACAAATGTATTTAGGCATCCATCCATCCATCCACATTTGTATGTGTATAGTGGTAAAACCATAATTGTCCAAAGGAACTACTTTCAAAAGAAGAAAGGCAATGTGTGTAGCCGTCTTTTAATATAGATATATATTGATAATCACGTGGGCTAAACTAAAATATATATAGTTGTTCATCTTTAAAGGCATTAAAATTTTTGAAATGAGTGAAAACAGCTATTGGTAATGATCTATTGTTCAGAACTAGAATAAATTGTTAAAATCTTGGTAGTTGCTACGGTCTAAATGTATATAAATCACTGAAGCTTATGTACTGAAATTCTAATCTATAATGTGAAGGTATGAAGAGGAAGGAACCTCCAAGGAGTGGGTAGATCATTATGGCAGAACTCTAATGACTGGGATTAGTTCCATTACAAAAGAGACCAAAAAGAACTAGATAGAACCTTCCACCATGCAGTAATAGTAAAAAGAAGTCATTACAAGATAGTAAACATTTTCTAGATGTTAATCTGAAGATGCCTTGATCATGAACTTACCAGCTCCTAAATCTATAATAAATAAGTTTCTTTTTGTATACAAGCCACCCAGTGTCTTGCATGTTGTAATAGAAGTCCAAACAGACTAGACAAAAATAATGACAGTATACTTAAATGTGATTGAAGAAATTTTAATGGAAATACTATTTTGGTTGTCTGGTAGGACTAAGGAAAACTCATAAAATAGGTAAAACAATCAGGGCTAGTAACAGTAAGGACCTTTTATTATCTCCTTGGCTGACGGGACAGAAAGAGGGAAATAATGCTCAATCTGGAGATATGAGCCCTGTGATAAGGCTACCTGATCTGGGACTGTAATCTTTATAAGAGGGAGGCAGTCAGTCATTATTGAACTCTCTAGGACATCATTATTAGAATAAATACCCTGATCCCTTTCTACTCATGCCTTTTAATCTCTTGTCAGTGTTACCAATGGTCCAAACCAAGCAAAAGACAAAGGGAAAGGAGGCTTGTTGATTCTAACATAAAGCTCACTTATTGGTTTATAAACCAAAACGAGATGAGATAAAAATGGTGGAAAAGAGGGTTAGGTTTAAAAAAAAGTTACAGACCTATTCACTACTTTTTGCCTCCTGCAAAGTAAGAATAGCCTTTTACCTTTATCCATGCATTCCATCTGTGGTTATTTAACACTTCCTATCCATAAAATATCCTTCAGGTTACATTTTTTCCCCAATGGTCAACATGTTAAAAAAGATTCTGTCCTAACTGGAAAGAAAACCAGTTAACAAAAATAGTAGTCCAAATTGCTTTAGATAATATTAAGTTATACTGTAAAGTAAAATGAAAAATCATGATGGAATGATCATAGGAATGCTCTTTAGCTATTCTAGGTAACTCAGCTACAGCCTGTCTGAGGTGGTGACAACTGAAATGAGATCTCAATGATGAGAAAAAGTTTATTACACTCACAACTGAGGAGAGATGCGTTGTCAAGGCAAAGGGAACAGTGACTTTAAGAGCCATGAAATAAGAACAGAGCTTCCATGTTAAATGACAAAAGGAGATCTTAGTTTCAGATGAGTCCTGCGAAGTAGGAAGACAAAAATGACACAAGAGATTTTCCATTTTCCATTGCTGCCATCAAATCACCCCCACATTAGCTGAATAGACAGTTTATTACAAGCCACCCAGTTTTGCAATTAGGAATCTGGGCATTTCCTGACTCCATGATGCCTTTGCTCTATGTGATATCAGCAGCAGACATTTGGCAGTGCTTGTTTTGTGCCTGTGCTGAGCTGGATTGTTCTATAAAGTTCTGGTGTCCCTTGCACATAGGTGCTTTTCTACATGTGCTTTGTCTATTTGTAATACCACCTTGGGCTCCCTTGGCGCATGGCAGCATCAGGGTTCTCATAATTAATCCATAGCAACTGGTTTCCACCAGAGCGGAAGCAGAAGCTACAGTTTGACATTATCTGAGCTTCAAAGTCCTAGAATGTTACTTCCAAGGCATCTCATCAGTCAAAGCAATTCACAAGGCCAACTCAATTTCAAGCAGAGGGAAAATAGACTCCTGCTCTTGATTGATGCTTGCAGTCTTTGGAGACCAACTACCATAAAATCTTTTGTAGGACATAGTAATGGGTTTAGATTATAATCCAAATACAGGAGGAAGCTATTGAAAGTTTTAATCAAGGGAGTGATGTAATTTGATTTAGACTTTACAAAGAATAGTCTGGCTGCTGTGGAAGATGGACTTCAGTGTTTCCAGAGTGAAGCCTGAAAGACCAGTTAGGAGGTGACTGTAACACACAGAAAGAAAAAGACAATGGCTCACACCAGGATGCTCTTCATAGATACAGTGGCATACAGGCACATCGGCAAAATGCTGGGAGAGGGAGAGCTGAGAACACTTGATGGTGGATTTAAAGTGTGGTGAGTGACAAAAGGAGAGTCAGAGGAAACTGAGGTTCTGAGGTTTTCATCTGAAAAATATGTGGGATCATGGTGTCATTAAAAGAAATGAGAAGTCTTTGTGGGTGACACAAGTTGAGACAAAATGAATTGAAGGATTTCTTTTGCCAACTGTAAAACTGAGTAGTAAGCATCCTGAGTTATTTAAAGGTCTCTTCTGGCCCTTCCCCCAAACCCAAATAGGAGCAGCACTAATAACTGATAACTTAGTCCTCGCTACATGCCAGGCACTGCTACCAGAGCTGTTTGCACATCAACTCCTTAAAACTCACACCAATGCTGTGGGAAAGTAAGGAAAGTCAAGCTCAAGGAAGGCTATATAATTTCCTCTTGGTCACATAATTATTGAGGGTGGAGCTGGGGTTTGAACCCAAGCAACCTGGATCTGAAGTCTGCTGATGAAGAACCTACACTGCAACACCTTCTTACCAAAGTTGAAGTATTTACATATTTCCTACAAAGGTGAGGTACTTACATACTTACAAGAAAAAATTAAACATCGGAAATCCTCATGTATAAGAAAAACAAGAGTTTAAAATCAAGTTGAGGACTATGGCCCATAGCTCCATTTAATTTTTTTAGTATGACTTTGGGCCTCAGAGTTGCTTAGGTGTCAAATGTAGAAGTTTTTTCAGGCTAGCATTGTGTTTACTTTGCTGGTAATAGTTCTGAGAAAAACATTTTAGGGTTCTGGTAAATGTGTTTCAAACATACTGCTTCTGTCATTACATAGTCTTTTAATATGCAACTTTACTGAGATGGCTGGAACTGAGGGATGATTAGGAAGTAGTGTGGAAACCCAGGGCAATGGAAACTTCCTAGAATCTGTGGAGGTGATCCTTATGAGGACTTTTAGTCATGGAGGACATGGAATCTGATCTGGTCATCTTGTGTAGCCAGGCAAGGTTTCCAGTGGTAGACTTTGGTTGCATTCAGTAGAGTTGTTGGTGGGGCTGGGGGTGGGCTTTCCCATGGAGACACCCAGACAAGCAAGGCTGATAGTAGGACAGAGGGTAGCTCTCCACAAACTGACTGTGGGGCCTTCATTGCTGAGGACAACATCTACACAGCTTATTGAACAGAGATAGGTCAAGCTGGTTACTGCATGGAGGCTTCACCCTTACATTCTAGTCTCTTTGGCATAGGAAGGTACTCTGTAGCATAGTGAAAGAGTAACCTGAATATCAACCTAGCCACAAAACCTCCAACCTACAGTCTGTCCTGCTGCAAGATGTGCTGGGGCAATGGTGGCTCAGAATTTTTGGAATGGCCAAGCAATATCTAGTTTAACTTGAGACCCACTCTAGAAGAAGCCCATGCTATACACTGCCAGGATGGCCAGGAACTGGAGACTGAATAGCCCAGAGTGTAGGCAGAAGTTTCTGTCTTGCCAGCAACTCCCAGATACTTAGCAGCCGCTTCCCAAATAATTGACTCAGAGGCTTAATATTACTTATAAATGCTCAGTTTAAGCTTATTACTAACTAACTCTTACACTTAAATTAACCCATAATTCTTATCTATATTTGGCCACATGGCTCAGTACCTTTTCTCAGTACAACATTCTCATCTTGCTTCCTCTGTGTCTGGCTGGCGACTCCTTGACTCTGCCCTCCTTCTTCACATCATTCTCAGTTTGGCTTTCCCACTTAACTTCCTGCCCAGCTACTGGCCAATTAGTGTTTTATTCAACCAGTTCGAGTGACAAATCTTTACTGTGTACAAGAGGGTTATTCTATAGCACCAGAGACCTAGGATCATCAACTGTTGTACAGTATTAGTTAAATGTTACATTCTTTTATGCTGTAGAATATTTGTTTAATGATGCGAAGATGTGTTGCATTCTTTTATGTTGCATTTGTGTTAACTCTGTAATGCTGTGTTATTTTGCCTGTCTAAAATATTTGATTGGTTAATAAAGAGCTGAATGGCCAATAGCTAGGCAAGAGAGAGAAATTAGGCAGAGCTACCAGACAGAGAAAATAAATAACAGAAGAGAAGAAGAGGAGAGGAGTGAGAAAAGGAGAAGAGAGGACCCCACCCAGTCATACAACCAGTCACAAGGTACAAAGGAAAGAAAGGAATATAGAATAGAGAAAGGTAAAAGACTGGAGGCAATAGGTAGACATGGTAATTTAAGTTAAGTAAAGTCAAGCTAAGACCAGGCATTCATAAGTAAGATGAAGAGTCAGTGTGTTTGTGAGCTGGTGGCAGGCACCCAAAGAGGAAAAAAAAAACCTACTACTATCATCAGAGAGCCTTCCTCCAACAACAGATGAGGGCAGGTACAAAGACCCACAGTCAGACAATATACATTGAGAGTCTAAACCATAGGTCTCTAAGGGGGAGGAAAGATTAAAGGGATCGGAGGAGATGGAGGACCACAGGAGAACATAGTCCACTAAATCAACTAAGCAGGATCATATGGGCTGACAGAGACTGAAGCGGCAATCATAGATCCTTCAAAGGTCTGCACCAGGTCCTCTGCATATGTTATGTATGGTTGTGTAGCTTGATATTTTTCTGTTAGATTTCTAACAGTGGGAACAGGTGTGTCTCTCAGTCTTTTGCTTATTCTCAAGACTCTTTTCCTCCTATTGGGTTGCCATGTCCAGCTTCCATATGAGGGCTTTTGCTTTGTCTTATTGTATCTTGTTTTGTTGTGTTTGATCGTCTTTTGGAGGCATGCCCCTTTCTGAAGGGAAATGGCGAGGGAGTGGATCTGTGGGAAGGGGCATGTGCTGGGAAGAGCAGAGGGAGGGGAAATTGTGGTGGGCGTGTATTATATGAGAGAAGAATCTATTTTTAGTAAAAAAGATACAATAGGTAAAAGATTATGTCATTTGTAACATATGTGTTATATTTTCTCTTCAAATAAGAATATATTTTGTTTTTTCTTGCCTAATTGTGATATATATGTATATATATATACATATATATGTATGTAGGTATATATATAGAGAGAGAGACAGAGAGACAGAGACAGAAACAGAGAGAGACAGAGAGAGAGTGTGAGTGAATTTATATTCCTGACCCTTTTTGTAATCCAAGGCATAAACATTTAGTTCTTTACCTTTGAAAATGATAATGGTTATGTTTTTTTCTTATATGTCCTTTACCGGATTGAGAAATTTCCTTCTTGATCCTACTTTGTTTAATGTTTTTATCATTAAAAGAAACTTGAGTCTGTCAAATAGTGTGTTCTGTGTTCTTTAAGTATTCACATGCTTTGTCCTTCAGTTATTAATGACATATTAGAATAATTAATTTCAGGTCATTAAACCAATATAGTCTTCCAGGAGTAAGTGCCAATTGGTCATGCTATGTAAATCTTTTTTTACATTTTGCTGGATTTAATTTGTTTGTTTAATTTGTTTTTCCTCGTGATTTAAAAATATACAATCAACTAAATATTGGTGAAATTATTAAGGCCACTCCACATAGTTAAAAGGAAGATTTATTTATGGGTAACTTACAAAAAAGGGATAGGTAAGTCGTGGGGTCTGGGGAAGGTGTATTGCAAGTCCAGTGGTGTTCTCTGGAGCTCTGCTCGGTTAACCTCCACCGTCAAGGGTCCAGGAACAGAGAGAGTGCTGGCCCATCCAGATCTCAGGTCTCCAGGGATCTCCCTTGGCCCTGCCTTGTAGGCGTGACAGTTGCCAAAGTCTCAATGGGGGTTGGAACTTCCAGATCAAAGCTGGAATGGCTACCCACTACAACTAAATCTATTGTCTGTAGCTTTGGTTGTCTTTATAAGCACTGTCTTTTGTGCCTTTATCAGGTAATACTATTCTCATAGATTAATTTTGAAAATGTTTCCTCTATCTCTTTTTTTTTTTTGGTTTTTTGAGCTATCTCTATTTTAAAAAAGTGTTTGTGAAAGAATTCTGTTTATTCTTCTTTAAACATCACTAGACTTTATTGTTAAGCCAGTTACTAAACTCTTCTCATGGGAATATATTTTGTAATGTTACTAAATGTCTTTACTTCTTACAGCTTTATTCAGATTGTCTATTCATTCTCAAGTTGATTTTGGTAGTTTTTAGGAGTACTTTTATTTCTTTTGGGTTATCTAGTTTTTTTGGCATAAAGTTATTACAAGTTTCACAGATAACTGGCTACTCATCAAGTTGGTAGAGATTTTTTCCTTTCATTCTTGATTTTATTATTTTGAGTCTTCTCTATTTGTGCTCTCCATAGTGAGTGGACCTAAGAATTGGTCAATTTTGTTATCTTTTCAAAGATTTTAAATTTGATATATCCATGTATATATAAAGTCCCTAATTTTCTCTGCAATCTACCTCCCTATCAGGTTGGTAGTGACATCTTGTCATATATTCTTGATTTTAATGTTTTGTGTCTTCTTCTAAATTTAATTTGTGTGGTGGACTGAATGATAAACATGGCCCAAAGTCTTGGGAATTTGAATACTTGGCCCCCAATTGATGGCACTATTTGGAAGGTTTAGGAGGTAAGGCCGTTTCAGAGGAAGTATGTCACTGGAGGCAGGTTTTGCAATTTTAAAAATTCTCACCATTTTGATATCAATCTCTGTTTCATCCTTCAGGTTCAAGATGTAAGCCCTCACCTTCTGACTCTGGCTGCAATGCATTTACTCTACAATCATGAATCCTAATCCTCTGGAAATGTAACTCCAAATACCGTTTTTTCCCCTAAAAGTACCTTTGTCATTGTGCTTTTTCACAGCAACAGAAAAATAACTAATATAGTAGTTGGTAACAGAAAGCAGGATGTTGCTATGACAGATGAGAACATGTTCATTTTTGAGGAATGTGGAAGACTGGAACTTTGGACTATAAAGGTCACTGAATACTACAAGAATTGCATAATGGTCTATTATAGTGGGGATTTAGAACACAGTGGTGTTGAGAGCTATATAGTTCCTGAAAGTCTAACTCAAGAGGTTTCAGGAAAGAACAATATTCACAATTGGGCTAGAAACTCTTCCTATGAAAGAATCTGGTTGCCTTTTGTCTTTGTCCTAAGAACTTATTTACTTATATATTTTATATTTTAAAATTATTGTTATCATCATTTTTATTTACTTTATGTGTATGGATGTTTTGCATATGTACTATGTGTGTGCCTGTTGCCCTGGGAAGTTAGAATAAGGTGTTTTGTCTCCAAGAACTGGAATTACAGATGGTTGTGAGCTACAGTGTGGGTGCTGGAAATAGAACCCAGGTCCTCCAGAAGATCAGCAAGTGCTCTCAACTGCTGAGGTATGTCTTTAGACCTCTGAGTCTAAATTTAAAAGTAATAGTATAATTTATTTAGTGGAGTAGATCTCAAAACAACCTATTATTGATTCCTTCATGGTTATTAGTAATCACTCTTCTGCTAACTTTTACAAAAATAAAGGGTCTGGGATGATAGAAAATCTAGCCATGCCCCCATGATCGTGCATGCTCTGAAAAGACACTTAGCCATTTCTGCCTAGTCATTTCCAGGTTGTACATCCTATGTAATCCATGTGCTGTGTGGTCATGTAATTTGCGCTCAGCATGATCATGTAATCTATGTGCATGCATGGAGTAGCCATGTGGGCTCATATGTGCATGTGCAGGTAGTTCTTAAAAGGCTGGTCCCATGTACCCTCCTCCTTCTCAGCACATATCTTTTCAGCAGGCCTGACCACACTTCCTGTCCTGTCCCCTCCATCCTCCTAATAAAACTCTGATAGTGGGTTTTGTTGTGTTTTGTGACTTTTCCTCTCAGAATAAGAGTGCCGCATAAAACCAACATTTGGTTCTTTCATTGATTCTTTCACAGGTCTACTATGAAAATGAGCAAATGGGCATAAAGAGATAGAAATTGTATAGTCTTGAGAAGAAAAGAACATTGAAAGTTTTAATGTTACAGCCAAAGTCTGTACTGGAAGAAGGACTGCATTGTTAATGAGGTTAGTTCTATTAATGAGAGGATCGATGTGCATTAGAACAAAGAGAAAGTATCCTCAGGGTAAGACCTCACCCAACTAAGCCTTCAACCTATGAAAGAGATCATGAGTCATTTTTCTGCTCTTGGAAAGGAAGGTGAGATCCCACCCAACTAAGCCTTTAACCTGTGAAAGAGATGATGAGTCAATTTTTGCTCTTGGAAAGGAAAGTCAGTTAAAATTTACTGCTAATGTGGTGAGTCATTATTGTGGGGGCCAGGTTCCATCCCAAGCTGGCAACTGAACTTGACATTGTTATCATCTTAGCCAATATTTTATTGCTGTGAAGAGACACCATGACCACGGCAACACTTATAACAGAAAGCATTTAATTGGGGTTTACTTACAGTTTCGGAAGTTTAGTGCATTGTCATCATGGCAGGAAGCATGATAGGAAGTATGGTAGGTAGCATGTAGGCAGATATGGTGCTAGGGAAGTAGCTGAGAGTTCTACATCCAGATCTGCAGGCAACAAGAAGAGAGAGATACTTAGCCTTGCTTGGGCTTTTGAAACCTTAAAGCCCAAGTGACACATTTTCTCCAATAAGGCCACACCTACTTCAACAATGTCACACCTCCTAATCCCTTTCAAGTAGTGTCACTCCCTGATGACTAAGCATTCAAATAGCCTATGGGGCCTATTCTTATTCAAACCACCATAGCTGGCTTTAGAGTCACGAAGGATAAAAAAATTAAAGCATCATGGAATAACCACTGTAGTTTCAGAGAGCTGCTGAGGCCATGCTACAAGTGGCCCTGAGAGGTCAAGAGGCCTTGAGGACCTTTGTGTGAAACTGTGGAAGTGAATCTTCATTTTTTGGGAAAAGCCAAGATTTTGGAGATACCAGAGCTGCTGAGACATCTGCCAAGGAAAGCTGCATACATGAAGTGAAACCAGCACAAGAGAGACAGAGAGATGTTGCGGGCAGCAGAGCTGGAAGGATGGAGTTATCTAAGCCTTTTGACACTGGTCTTGGAGCTATAGGATTTGGACTTGGCCTTGATGAGTTTCAGTCTTTTTTTTTTTTTTGAGACAGGGTTTCCCTGTGTAGCCAGATCTCATTACAGATGGTTGTGAGCCACCATGTGGGTGCTGGGAATCGAACCGGGGTCCTCTAGAAGAGCAGTCAGTGCTTTTAACCTCTGAGCCATCTCTCCAGCCCGAGTTTCAGTCTTGTCTCAGTCCAGGTCCAGGATTTCCTTACTATGCCCCCATTTCTCCATATTGTAATGGCAATGTATAATCTGTGCCTTTATATGCTTGAAGCATGTAATTTCCATTTTTAAAACACCAGACAGTTACAATTAAAGGATTGTCTTTAGTCTCATAAGAAACTAGCTTTTTAAACAGTATTGGGACTGTAAAAACAATTTAGGGACCTTTAAAGTTTTACTAAATGCTTTTGCTTTTATGACATGGCCATGAGAATTTGTGGGCCCAGGGTTAGAATATAGTGGTTTGAATGATGGCTTTCCCCTATAGTTTCAGCCATTTGAACACTTGGTCCCCAACTGATGCTGTTATTTGGAAAGTTTAGGAAGTGTGGCTTTGTGGGAGGCAACATGTCATTTATAGCAGGCTTGTCTTCACACACACACACACACACATAATTTTTTTTCATTTTACACACCAACCACATTTCCCCCTCCCCCCTACTCCCACTTCCTCCCCACCTTCTGCCCCCCACCTCCCATCCACTCCTTAGAGAGGATAAGGCCTCCCATGGGGAGTCAATGAGGTCTGACACATCAAGTTGAGGCAGGCCCAAGCCCCTCCCTCCTGTATCAAGGCTGAACATGGTATCCTACCATAGGTAATAGGCTCCAAAAAGTCAGTTCAATGCACCAGTGATAAATCCAAGTCCCACTGCCAGGAGCCCCATGGCTTGTCTTCTTTTAAGAAGTCATCACCCAAATGTATATACAACCCTTTATCTAGGTACTATTATATATTCATCCTATAATATGCGTATAGTAAACAAAAAAGGCTTAGAATTGCTACTTATTTTCTGGTGTACAGCATGTCCATATAAAATTTAGAACTCTTAATTTTTGAGGTAGTATTTAGTGGAAGATATAACCTTAAAGAGTATACAGTGGTCTTCCTTCCTTCCTTTCTCCCTTCCTTCCTTCTTTCCTTTCTTTCCTGAGACAATATCTTACTATGTAGTCCTGGCTGGTTGACCTGGAGCTCACTATGTAGAAAAAGCTGTCCTCAAACTCATAGAGTTCCACTGGTCTCTGTCTCCAAAGTACTAGGATTAAACTGGTGTGTCAGTTTAGGTAGAACCCTTACAAGAAAATGATGAAAGCATTGACCCTTTTTGGAAAAAAAAATGAAACATTTTCTTTCCACTAAGGAAACTTCCCCACCTCAATACATACATATACATATACATGTACAGATAGATAGATAGATGATAGAAAGATAGATAGATAGATAGATGATAGATAGATAGATATAGATAGATGATAGATAGATAGATAGATAGATAGATAGATAGATAGATAGATAGATAGATAGATAGCTATCTCACTAAGGAAACTTCCCCACCTCAATACATACATATACATATACATGTACAGATAGATAGATGATAGAAAGATAGATAGAGAGATGATAGATAGATAGATAGATAGATGATAGATAGATAGATAGATGATAGATAGATAGATAGATAGATAGATAGATAGATAGATAGATAGATAGATAGATAGATAGCTATCTCACTTACATTGCCTATACAGAGTTTCTCTATTAGGTTCAGGGCCATATTTCAGCATGAGGTTTTATTTCATCACAGATGTACTGATAACTTTTCCACAGTTAATGATTAGAACTTCTTGATACTCTCACATATCAATGACATGTGAAGATAATTGAGCTTGTATAGAAATTAGAAGTTGTGTGATTTGTTAAAACTAAAGACAAAGGATTTTATTCTAGTTCATAAGTGAGCATCAGTTCTAAAAGTTAAAAATAGATTTTAAATGAGCCTTAATTATTTTCTAAGACTAAACTTTTAGAGTTAAAACTGGTGAATTAAAGTGTTAGAGAGGTTTGATGCACCAATTTTGTTTTTAGAAATTTATTTTACAACAGTAATCAAAGATATGTACAAAGGTTCATACAGAATAATTTTCAGCTCAGTTTAATTTATAATAAATATTGGGAAATGCCCTATAGCCAAAGACTGATTATGTAAATTAAAGAATATTAATCTGATTGAACCACACTATACACTTATAATCATGCTGTAGAAGTCTATTTATTGACATAGGAAATGCTCATATTATTAAATTAAAAAAATGAAGCATAATATTAAGAATGTAATATGTATTTTGTGAATATTAAATCTGCTGTACAAAGACACATTTTATATTAGTTAAATGAAAATTGTAAATCTACATATATAATTTGACAAAATGGCAGTGGATTGTCTCAAGTTTTGGGTAGTGGTATTATATATGATTTTCATTTCATTTTGTGTTTGTGTTTTTCTGTATTATAACTTCTTGTGTTTATGCTTTTATCCATTATACCCACTTTTCTTTTTTCCTTTGGCTTGGGATTGAACTCAGAGCCTCGTGGGCAAAACTAAAGTACTCCCCCACTGAGGTACATCACCAGCCTGTCTTATCTTCATTTCACTTTTATCATAAGAGAAATAATTCTTTTATTATGAGCTAAAAGTATACAAACCAAAAAGGGAACATTTAGCCTTTGAGAGTAGATCCAAATGAATACATAGATTTGTCATCCCACTATACCTATCAGTACACAAGTATTTCAGTTTGAATATTTTAAATGTAACCTTTAACTTTCTGTATACTAACTGTGTTCTTGAACATTCTTTCAAGACACTTGTTTGTTATCAATGAAGGGACTGATGATATGAATCATTCAATTTTATTACTACCTATGCCACGAAGTCCTTTTCACATAAAGTCAGTCACTATGCATATGTGAATATTCTTGAGCAATAGTTTGCATTTTTATATGACACTTGTGTGTAAATGACAGAACTTCAGAACTTTATCATGTAGTCATATCTCAACAAATATATCAGTGCTTTCTTTGTTAGTAGAATGAATAGCCGTGACACTAAGTCCCCTAAAATATTGTCATTAATCAACCATTTCTTTTTGTGAACATGAGATATTTATTTCCTTAGACTAAGCCCAAATTTTAAGAAAAAGTCAGAAATGCATATAAATCAGTTTTAGTATCCAAAAACTCAAAATGAGTAAAAGTCTATAAATTCATTAAAAAGGTCAACATCTAACAGTAACTCCTCCCATCAACTGTTTTTCTGTATACAGTGAGAAGAAAGTTGGGGATAAAAGTGCATTTTGGATTATTAAACATATAGTTAAGAAACTAGGAGAAACACAAGCCTACTACAATATCGGACCAGTCTAAAATAAAACAGGACAAACAGTGCCTTGAGAACATGCTGTACCAGACTCTATGTCACTAGCAGTGAACTCAAGATACTAAAGAGTTTGGATTCAGTTAATGATAAGAGCTCACTGATTCCATACAATTTATCTCACCATCCTATTCGAAAGAAATTCAAGCCATTGTTCTGATACAAATCTACATTTGTTCTGAATATATAAGGAAGCTTCTGTTTGGTGCTATTTACTTATTTATCACAATTACACAACGATATAATTTAAACAGTTTAATAGTTTTTTGAGGGCTGTTGGAGTTTCCCTGAGACTAGAGAGATGACTCAGTCTTTAAGAGGGTTTCTTGTTCCTGAAGAGGACTGGAGTTTGATTGCCTCTATTCTGTATTTCAAGCTACCTAGAAATCGCCACTCTTATTTAAAAATATTATAAATTTATTTTTTACAATAGTGTGCATGTATAGACTATACTGTGATTATTTTAATCTCCATTACCTTCTCTATACATCTACCCAACACTTGCTGACTGGTTTCTCCTTGCCAACTAGTCTTTCTCCAAGCACGAATGCCTTATGTGTGTGTGGGTATATGCATGTCCTGTGTAGGTATCTGTAACATTCCATAGTTATCTTCTGCTTTTAGAGTGTTTTTGCTTTATCTTTTGTGAGGTTCCATAGGCCATGGAAAGGGTAATATTTAGAGTCAAGCATACAATAGTTTCTCTTTCTCATCTTTTTGCCCAGCCCTGGTTCTCAGCTTTATCCACTGCCCTCTGCAAAGAGACGTTTTTGAATAAACACTTAATAAACTGGTGTATTACAAAATTAATATGCCCAAATCAGTGGCCTTCTCATATCACAGATTAAAGGACTGAGAAAGAAATCAGGGAAACAATCCTATTCACAATAAATAAACAAACCCCATAAAACAGATTTAAAAAAATTATGTGCAAAGGTATTTGTTTTCTATGTTTTGTGCAGACTCTAAACACAGAAAGAAATGGAAGTGAAAAAGAATACAGTAAAAGGACAGTTTGTGAAATATGTAAGAGGAATACAGCTGGAATTGTCACTTTACCTGATTTCAAGTTTTATTAGGTAGCTAAAACAGACATATAGGTAAATGGAATAGAATAGGAGATACGTATAATTCTACACAGTTTCAGCACACACTGGTTAAAGAAGAGTGTCTTAGTTAGGGTTTACTATTGCCATGAAGAGACATCATGACCACAGCAACTCTTGTAAAGAAAACGTTTAATTGAGGGTAGCTCACTTACAGATTCAGAGGTTCAGTCCATGATGACCATGAAGGAGAGCATGGCAGTGTGCAGGCAGATGTGGTGCTGGAGCTGAGGGTGATACATCTTTATATATATATATATATATATATATATATATATATATATATATATATATATATATAATTAACTTAATTTCACAAATCAGTCATGGATTTCCCTGTCCTCCCTCCTCCCTCCTCACACTCCCCAACCCTCCTCCCAATCCACTCACCATTCCCACCTCCTCCAAGGCAAGGTCTCTCCTGGGGAGTCAGCCCAGCCTGGTAGACTCAGCCAAGGCAGGTCCAGTTCCCTCTTTCCTACACCAAGGCTGAGCAAAGTGTCCCAGCATAGGCCACAGGCTCCAAAAAGCCAGCTCATGCAAAAAGGACTGGTCATGGCTCCACTGCCTGGGGGCCTCCCACACAGTTCAAGCTAATCAACTGTCCCACTTATCCAGAGGGCCCAGTTCCATGGGGGCTCCTCAGTCATTGGTTCCCAGTTCATGTGTTTCCACTATTTTGGCTATTTGTCCCTATTCTTTTTCCAATCATGGTCTCAATATCTCTCGCTCATACAATCCCTCCTCTTTCTCGCCAATCGGGCTCCTGGAGCTCCACCTGGGGCTCCACCTGGGGCTTGGCCATGGATCTCTGCATCTGCTTCCATCAGACATTGGGTGAGAGTTCTATCATGACAGCCAGGGTGTTCGGCCATCCGATCACCAGAGCAGGACAGCTCAGGCACTCTCTCGACCATTGCCAGTAGGCTACAATGGAGGTATCTTTGTGGATTCCTGGGTATATTGCTAGCACTCTGCTTCTTCCTATTCCCCTGGGGTCTCCATTCATCATGCTATCTTCCTCCCTGTTCTCCCACTCTGTTCCCGATGCAGCTGGGACCTCCTTCTCCCCTAAGCTCTCTTTCCCCTGACCCTTGCCCTCCATTACCCCCCCAACCCCCAGTTTGCTCATGTAGATCTCATCCATTTCTCTGTGTTTGGGTGATGAGGGTGATACATCTTGCAGGCGACAGGAAGTTGACTGACTCACACTGAGGGAATCTTGAGAAAAAGAGACCTTAAAGTCCACACCCACAGTGACACACTTCCTCTAACAAGTCCACACCTCCTAATTGTGCCACTCCCTTTAGGGGCCATTTTCCTTCAGACCACCACAAACAGCATCCTCAACAGATGGTTCTGTGGAAACACAATGTCCACATGTGGAAGAATGAAACTAGAGCCTTATCTCTCCCCCTGCCTGAAAATCAACTCGGTGTCAAAGAGCTTAATATAAGACCTAAACTCTGAAACTGCTGAAGGACAATTTAGAAAATATACTATCTTTATTAGCCATTTAACCTCACCCCAGTTACATACATTTTCATGTCCTTAAAGGATTTCATAGAATCCACCTGCCCCCGCACGTGTGTGTGTGTGTGTGTGTGTGTGTGTGTGTGTGTGTGTGTGTGTGCTTACATGCACCTGTGTGAGTGTGTGTATATTGGAATCTTTGTTTTCTTCCTTTTCCATTGCATTTATCTTGGTTTTAGGGCTGTATTGTTTAGTTGTGTCTTGGGATGGATGTATGGGTGGCACACTTTTTGAGATGCTGTGTAGCTAATGTTTTTATTGCACCTTAGACTTAACTGATAATCTATACTCTAGCACTCTAATTTGCCATGGACTTTGTGTGAGGTTGCGTAAGTCTCTGAGCCACTGTCCTCTAGCTTTGCTGATATTGCTGGGATCTGACCCATTGTGTAAAGTATCTTCTTATCTTCATAAGATGTCTCTAGTCATCTAAAAATTTATTTTGGTTTGTTCAGTGGGGGTTAGTTTTCACATTCTCTGCTAGGTTTGAATATGACAGCTCTTTGAACCTGGAAATTGTGTTGAATTTGTTCTTTGGTTAGCACACAATTGGGGTGAAGCTACAGTCTGTCTTTCTGCAACTCATCACTTAAGTTTTGTGTCTCTTGGATTGTTTTTTTTCTACTTTAAATATCTTTCTATTCTACTTCTCTTTCTTGACTTAATTATCCTTGTTTTGAAATCTGTCTTAAATTTAATCTTTTAACTCCTATTAGTTATTTCCTATCCAAGGGATTACTTTTAAGTTTCAAGGGCTCTTTATTCTTCTTTGAATGTTCCTTATTTATTTGTTTTAGCAAAGTGTTTTGTTTTATGGGTTCACAACCCCTATTATTTCTATAGATTTGGGTTGATAAAAAACATGGATACAATTTAGCATCTCTTTCTGCCATGTTACCTGATTACGTGTATTTGTTTTGATACTCATCTTTTTTTTTTTTTTGTTTTTTTTTTTTGTTTTTTTTTTTGTTTTTTCGAGACAGGGTTTCTCTGTGTAGCTTTGCGCCTTTCCTGGAACTCACTTGGTAGCCCAGGCTGGCCTCGAACTCACAAAGATCCGCCTGGCTCTGCCTCCCGAGTGCTGGGATTAAAGGCGTGCGCCACCACCGCCCGGCTTGATACTCATCTTTTATGGGAGAGATGTTTGTCACTTGTTTCATTCTCCTTACTGCCACTTCATAGTTAATCCTTTAAAGAGCATATTAGAAGCTTCACATGCTGGATGCATTTTGTTGACCACGGCTTTATAGAAATGTAATCTGGATAAACTCTTTCCTTGGAGGGACACTTGAATTTTCTAATCGCCTTTAAGGAATAAGCCTGACTACCAGCACACTGCAATCTTAGTAGGAAAAGAATTATGTGGTTGTTAATATTCAACATGTGAACTTTCATCTAATCCTTCTTTTAATACAGTAGCTCCATCTGTGGTTATTCTTAGTATCTCCTATTCTAGAGATCCTTAATTCTGTCTTCTCTAGACAATTAACTTCCATCATTTTCCCACTGATATGGAAAGGGCAGTTTGCCATTTAAAAGCAGTAAACAAGGGTTTGGATTCTACCTCTAGCTAAATTTAAGGGAACTTTAAAAATTCATTTTCCTGCTTTTAGCCTCTCATTCATCTTCCAGGGGTTCCTGAAGTACCCTCACTGAGGAAAATCTGGTGGCTTCTTGGCATCTGTAACTTCTAGGCTTAGATCAATGTTTTTTGACCTTCCTAATGCTGTGACCCTTTAGTATAGTTCCTCATGTTGTGGTAACCCTGAACAAAAAAATTATTTTTGTTGCTTCTTCATAACTATAATTTTACTACTGCTATGAATCATATTCTAAATATCTGATATGTAGAAAATCTGATATACAACCTCTGTGAAAGGGTTGTTCACACTTGGGTCATGACCCACAGGTTGAGAACCACTGGTTTAGACATGCCAAGTTAGTTTCTAATCATCCACCTCCTGTCCAGATTGCAATATTTTTTTTATTATGTCAATTTCCTATTCTATTTTTTTTTAATGGTTTGTTGAGACAGGGTTTCTCTGTGTAGCTTTGCGCCTTTCCTGGAACTCACTTTGTAGACCAGGCTGGCTTCGAACTCACAGAGATCCGCCTGCCTCTGCCTCCCAAGTGCTGGGATTAAAGGCATGTGCTACCAACACCCAGCTTCCTATTCTTTCTATCTTATTATGTCCCCCTTTTAGTATTAATCTCTCTGCTACCATTTTGATGGACCTTTGCAAGGGTAGTAAGTCACTAAAGCACTGTTTTCAATCTACAAATTGAAAGCCATTTCATCCCTTCAAAACAGGCCTGAGGTATATGGTCACAAAGTATGTCCTATGGATTTCTGCTGCTTTCTGCATAGAAGCATGAAGTATTTCATTTTTATCAGCTTAACATTGATCTCAGTTTACATATTACTTCCTTACAGAACTCTTCCAGATGTATTTATCTCAGGTAACAACCTAGTTCTCCAGCATTTTCTACAATGCCTAAACTGTTTTTTTGTTCTGCCAGAGAAAAATCACAATCTGTAATTACTTAAATAATATGAAGAGGCCAGTGATGATTCATTTAAGAGAGCCTTCATCCAGTAACTGATGGAAGCAGATTCAGAGATTCACAGCCAGATGACAGGCACCAGGCTAGCCCCAGGAGTCTAATCAATGAGAAAGAGGAGGTGACATCAAGATCATGATGGGGAAACATACAGAGACAGCCAGCCAAACCAGTGGAAACTCATGAACTGTGGACCAGTAGCTGTGGAGCCCCCATGAGACTAGACTAGGCCCTCTGGATAGGCAAGACAGTTGTTTAGCTTGAACTGTTTAGGGGCCCCCCAGGCAGTGGGGTTGGGATCCATCCCTGGTATGAGGGGGCTTTTTGGAGTCCATTGTCTATGGTGAGGTGCTTTGCTCAGCTTTGGTGCAGGGAGAAGGGGCTTCAACCTGCCTCAACTAAATGTACCAGGCTCTGTTGATTCCCCATGGGAGGCCTTGCCTTGGAGGAGGTGGAATGAGGGGGTGGGCTGGGGGGAAGGCTGTGGGGGGAGGAAGAAAAAGGAAGGAGAGAGGTATCTGTGGTTGGTATATAAAATAAATAGAAAATTTCTTAATAATAAAAATAAAAAAGAATAATATGAAGAAAATTTGGCCCATTCCATAATAGACTGTTCTCTTATTGAAGGATGGAGGAACAATTTCTGTCATGTATATTGTCATTTAAATAATATAAGAAATAAAATGTGCACTAAATAAATATGTACTGAAATAAATAAAATCTAGAGCTATTACCCTAAAGTAATATTGAAACACTCCTTCCATTTTTAATTATAGATCAAAACATAAAATGATAAAAACCAAACTAAATAGATGCTGGAGAGTCGGTTCAGTAGTTATGAGTATTTACTGCTCTTGCAGAGAGAGGATCAGGGTTTTGTTCCTAGCACCCACAAAGTAGCTCACAACCACCTGAAATTCAATTCCATGGGCTCTAATGCCCTCTTTGGCCTCTGCAGGCATTGTACACATGTGGTGCATATACATACATGCAAGCAAAACACTCAGAGCTAAAATAGAAATAAATATTTTTAAAAGCGACAGAATCAAAATAGCATACAGTTCACATGTATAGATGACTATTTACTAATTCTCAATTATAATCTAGTATTTTCTTCTAGCATGAATCCCATACATATTATTGTTATATTGTATACTATCAGTTAAGAAACTAGAGAAATCCATAACCAATAAGATTCTTGTCTAGTATTTATAACAAAAGTTCACAAAGCTTCAAATATTTCTGCCCTTCTGAAGTCCTGCATTAGCAAGATTTTTTTTTAAATTGAATCTGGCCTATGAAGGGAAATCATTTTTGGAGCTAGAAAATGTTTGAATTGGGGCAGTATTAGAAAAGAAACCAATTTATTGAATGGCACAGCTGTTCACTGTATGATCATTATGATCCTTGTTATTTGGGTGCTGGTTGGTATTTATATCTAATTAGCTCTCTTACACACCATCAAGCAATCTGCATTTAGGGAATAGAGCAAAACTAAAATATATAGAGTTTCAAGCTGCCAAAAACATATAACAGAATGAATTCAGGTTTAATTCACTACAGACCAGTTATTAACAAACCACTGAAATTAGTTAGTTTGCATTTTTACTTGTATGCATGTGGTTTTTTATAGCAGACGAAAAGGGATCAGAAACATACTTCTTCAGAAAATTTCTCTTATGGTTGACTCTTTTTTCTCATTACTCACTGACCTTGGAGAGCTGGACTGCTGTCAAAATGGGACTTTGCAATCCATTGCCTTATTGATGTCTATTTATTGGTATACATATAACATTTTATAATGCATTAATAAAAATGTCAGTTCTTAGTTTTTTTATTAGCAACTTATATGTTTCACAGCTAAAGCCATGTTTCTGTTATATTGCCACACATAAAAATACTTATGGGTGGATTAGTGTTTATGAAAGCACAAGTGATCACAACCAAATTTGAAGTACATTATTTGGATATTATAAATAGCAACAAACTCTTGTTACCATATAGTCATTAGGAAAAACATCATAATGGCTCTACTGAAGTTATAATCTTCTATTTTCATTCCATGTACTATGCTAACCTTTAGATTTAGAGAGGAATTACAAATATAGTACAGAGATGTTACTGACTGAATGTGTTTTCCTTAACTTTATATGTTGAAATCCTAGCCCTTAATGTGATTCCATTTGAAGATAGAATCTCAAAGGAAGAAATGAAGCTCAAATGAATTCAGGAGAATGGAACCCTGATCTGATAGGATTAGTGTCCATGAGCGATCTCATACTCTTGTATCCTCTTCTGTTTCATCTTCCTCTCCATATGTCCACTTACTAAGATAAGGGCATATAAAGAAGACATAGGAAGAAGGTGGCTATCCACAATCCAGGAGAACCTTCGGGATAAAGTTACCATGATGCCAAATTGAGCTCAGTCTTGTAGTAAAAAAAAAAAAGAGTAAGAAAATAAATTTCTGTTATTTAAGGTACCTAGTATAAGAAATTTTGTTATGATGACACAAAAAGAGAATCCCCATATTTCTTTCACTCAAATTTCATGAGGAATGTAACGAGTCTTCCTCTGCCCTGCCATCCAGCTCCCAAATAATGACACAGAGACTTCTTTTTAATTATGAAAGCTCAGCATGTAGCTTAAGATTGCTCCTAACTAGCTCTTATACTTAAATTAACCTATAGTTTTATTGATCCATGTTCTACATTGTGACTTTTACCTCTGTCTCATTTTGTGTGTCTGACTTTTTCTGCATCTGGCTGGCTTCTCTGCCTCTCTTCTTCTCAGAGTCCTGTGCCTGGAAGTCCCTTTATCTCCTGCCTAGCTATTGGCCATTTAGCTCTTTATTAAGTCAATCAGAAGGCACCTTGGCAAAGACACAACTTCACAGTGTACAAAAAGATAATTCCACAACATTTCCACATTTTTTTTTTTGGTTTTTCGAGACAGGGTTTATATGTGTAGCTTTGAGCCTTTCCTGGAACTCACTTGGTAGACCAGGCTGGCCTTGAACTCACAGAGATCCACCTGGCTCTGTCTCCCGAGTGCTGGGATTAAAGGCGTGCGCCACCACCGCCCGGCCATTTCCACATTTTTATCTAAATAAAAAAGAAAGGAAAAGGTTTTAGCTCTAACATGGTAAAACTACATACAATAAGAACAATTATTAAGTAAGAATTACATTCACAATGTCCAATCCGCATTTGTCAAACTAAGAGAAAATACCTCATTATCTATCCTGTCTTGATGAGTCCAAAGTTTTGTCTCTAAAAAGGTTTTGTACTTTCTATCCTAGCTTTTATTACCAACCCAAAGCTATCTATTTAGACCTCAAAATATTTTCTTGATATGCAATTTAAACTTTTATGTCTCTCAACCTTATACACTTTACACCTTTTTGTGAGTTTCTTTTCTGAATTTGGTAAAAAGTAAACCTGTAACTATAACTCTCTAGTCTCTAAATCTATCAGAGACCCAAGAATGGTATATTATTACACAAGTAAACAGGAAGTGCAGAGCAAACAACTTTCAAAAGTATAGATATGACAGATATTTGGCTGCATTGACAGTCACCTAAGGTTCCTCGGTAACATTGGGGGTATCCATCGTTGGCCTACAGGCCTAGAATATCTGATGGGCTTTCTTGTGAAGCAGCAATTTTGAATGACTGTACTACCTAGTCTTGGCAAAGTTCAGCAGTTGCCTTTTTTGTGTCAATCTCATCCAATTTGGACAGCATACTCTCAGCAGTTGAAGCAAGGGCAGTTTCATGCCCAATTGCTAACCTTGCCACAATGAAAGCAAACTCCATATGGAGATTCTTCAATGCCCATCATCTTTTTTTGAAGTAATTTGGTGCTGCAAGAAGGAGACATATCTCATTGTCATGACAAGCCTTAGATTATTAAAACATCTTAAATGCCATATTCTTTAGGTTTCTGAAGTGTTTGAAGATCATCTATCTATTTAAAATATATCTCTGTTTGACCTTAGAAACATACCTAACATGATTATAAGTTTGATTGTTACAGAGGACTACTAATCTGCATTTCTTAATTATCCTGAATGGTTTATAATAATAACTTTCAAGGACTAGAACTTTACATTACATTTTGAAATGAGCTGCATAGGTATAATACATTAAACAAGAGTAGAAATATTTATACAATATGTTGTAACAAAAATGTTAAATTTGTATCAATATACAAAAATACCTTACAGAAGAGTAGAAACATGTATATAGTATGTTATAACAAAATAACCTCAATTTTGTATCAATATACAAAAATCCATACTAAGTAAAATATTTGGGACAGTAGTTGCTTTTTAGTCTAAAAGTAGATTCAATAATCTAACCTTTTATCCTATCATTTCTATACTATATCCCCCCCTTTTCCTCTTCAGAAAGATATCTCTGAATCTAATCTCCTTTGTTTAGATTTTTTCCTGACCATGACCAATAACAACTTGTAACCTCTAAATGATGACAAACATCCATAACCCACTGAATGACCAAAAACCACCCACCTCACCTCTGGGGAGTGTGGGTTTCGTATTCTCTAGATTGCTTCTTGTTGTCTGAGGGTAACAGAATCTTTAGGGGACACTGAGAAAATTGGGATAATGGTCAATTCCTGGGAAAGCTAGCTGTATTATTTTTTTATTTAGTATCTATATGGTGGGAAAATGTAGAGCTTATTTGAAGTCTTGGCTGGACAGCAGCTTTGAAGTTGTTCTGGATGCAGACTTTTGAGGAAACTGCAACAGTGGCATTCTGAGAGGCTGGATCACCTGGGCTACTTGTCTCCATTGGTGTTTTGTCCTTTTTTTAGTTCTGAAAATACACAAACTTTTAAAGGCAGCACGTATATCTGCATTAACACAAGTATGGAATTGTGGTGTGCACAAGTCAGTTAGAGATAATTTTTTTGTTCTGGTTTGAGCTGGTAAAAGGCACCTTTTATCTTTATAAGTTCATTTGGACTGTATAGCCAAACCTCTATCCACACCATATGAAAGGATGGCATCAAATAATAAGTAATAAGGGCACTGTAGCCAACAAGATATATCATGTCTCATCCAGTCTCAGAGCTGTTCCCTTGTAGATGGATCAGCACATACATCACCTCTCCTGTAGTCTTTCATGGTTTCTTTTTGTGTGTTTGTAGCCAAGATTGTCAGTAGGTCTCCCCTAATCAAATCTGATCTTCATTAATCATGAGGGAATCCATAATTTTTTCTTTCCTGTGGAATCAAAAGCACAACCTTCCCCACAATGCAACACATTTTCTGACTTCTATTATGAAGTTAAGACATTCTTAATATATATAAGTTGGTTTAGTTTAGCAGTTTCCATAATTCAGTGTCTCTCAGCAGCTATTGTTTTTGTTCCTTAGCATTTAAAATATTCAAAATTAACAAAAGCACCATCTAAGGTCCAAACTTCCTGTATTATAATATTTCCCATCCTTACATGGCTTTTTAAAAACATTACTTTACACACTCTTTAAAGATGTTACTTTATTATTTTAAAAGTATTTTTTTCCCGTGATTGTCTATATCCATTTTCTTTACTTTATTTAGGGCCTAAGCAACTTTTAGAGGTTTTCTGTGTCTGGACCTGGCTTTCTGTGCATCTGCAGTGCTCTCTCATGATGTGAGCTGAATCTTAAACTGCTAGGCTACCACTACATGGCTCTGCTTAGTACATAGCATACTGGTGGCTGTCTCTGTCCCCCAGGGTCCTCAGGCAGGAGCTATGCCACACCTAAACATCAAGCTCTGGGAAGCCTGCAATGCGACAGGTGTTTTTACCTAATGCTGGCTGCTCACGTGCTCAGCTGCACATCAGGACCACTTAAAAGGGTTAAGATCTTCTGGGTACCTCCGCCACTGGTTCACAGTTCATGTGCTTCCACTAGTTTGGCTATTTGTCCCTGTGCTTCCTCCAACCATGGTCTCAACATCTCTCACTCATACAATCCCTCCTCTCTCGTGCCGATTGGACTCCCAGAGCTCCACCTGGGGCTCGGCCATGGATCTCTGCATCTGCTTCCATCAGACACTTAATGAGAGTTCTATCAAGACAGCCAGGGTGTTCAGCCATCTGATCAACCAGAGCAGGTCAGCTCAGGCACTCTCTCAACCATTGCCCGTAGTCTATTATGGAGGTATCTTTGTGAATTTCTGGGGACCTCTCTAGCACTCTGTTTCTTCCTATTTTCTGGGGTCTTCATTCATCATGGTATCTCCCTCTTCATTTTCCAACACTGCTCCTGATCCAGCTGGTACCTCCCTCTCCCCTAAGCTCTCTTTCCCCTGACCCTTGCCCTCCATTAACACCCCCACCCCCAGTTAGCTCATGTAGATCTCATCATCTATTTCTCTGTTGTTGGGTGATCCCTGTGTCTTTCTTAGGGTCCTCTTTACTAGGTAGCCTCCATGGAGTTGTAAGTTGCAGTCTGGTTATCTTTTGCTTTACATCTAGTATCCACCTATGAGTAAGTACATACCATGATTGTCTTTCTGAGTATTGGTTGCCTCACTCAGGATGATTTTTTCTAGTTCCATCCATTTGCCTGCAAACCTCATGATGTCATTGTTTTTCTCTGCTGAGTAGTACTCCATTGTGTATATGTATCACATTTTATTTATCCATTCTTCAGTTGAAGGGCATCTAGGTTGTTTCCAGGTTCTGGCTATTACAAATAATGCTGCTATGAACATAGTTGAGCATGTGTCCTTGTGGTATGATTGAGAATTCCTTGGGGATATGCCCAAGAGTAGAATAGCTGGGTCTTGGGGGAGGTTGATTCCCAATTTTCTGAGAAAGCACCATATTGATTTCCAAAATGGTTGTACAAGCTTGCATTCCCACCAAGAGTGGAGGAGAGTCCCCCTTGCTTCACATCCTTTTCAATGTAAGCTGTCTTCAGTGTTTTTGATCTTAACCATTCTGATGGGTGTAAGATGTTATCAACCCCCATGGAATTGGACCAGGCCCTCTGGATAAGTGAGATAGTTGATTAGCTTGAACTGTTTGGGAGGCCTTAAGGCAGTGGAGCCAGGACCTATCCTTGGTGCATGGGCTGACTTTTTGGAGCCTGGGGCCTATGCTGAGACACTTTGCTCAGCCTTGGTGTAGGGAGGAGGGGAGTGGACCTGCCTTGGCTGAGTCTACCAGGCTGGGCTGACTCCCCAGGGGAGACCTTGCCTTGAAGGAGGTGGGAGTGGGGGGTGAATTGGAGGGAAGGGCTAGGAGGTGGGAGGAGGGAGGGTGGGGGAATCCGTGGCTGATATATGAAAATAAGTTCATTATAAAATAAAAATACTATAAAAAATATCCTGGGTAAACTGGGAGGTGGGAGTAGAGAGGAGAGGATGGGAGGTGGAAACATAAGGGCTCAAGTTGAGGGAGAGACAGGGAGGGAGAGCAATAAAATAGATATCTTGACAAAGTGTACCATTGAGGGGATGGAGAGATATCTGCAGATAGGGAAAACCCCAGGAACTGACAAGATTGTTCCCAGCTAAGTCTCATAGCAATGGTGGACAGGGTACTTGAACTAGCTTTCCCCTGCACTCAGAATTGGTGTCTATCCTAACTGTTATCATAGAACCTACATGCAGTGACTGATAGAAGCAGATGTAGAGACCCATAGCCAAGCACTTGGCAAAGATCCTGAAGTTCAATTGAAGAGAGGGGGAAAGACTATATGAGCAAGGGGGGAGGGTATCAGGATCATGATGGGATAAACCACAGTGATAGCTGACCCAAGCTAGTAGTACCTCATGGACTCTGGACTGACAGCTGGGGAGCCTGCATTGGACCAAACTAGGCTCTCTGAATGGGGATGAAAGTTGCATGGCTTGATATGTTTGTGGGTCCCCTGGTAATGGGACCAGGACTTATCCTGGGTACAGGAACTGTCTTTTTAGAGCCCGTTCCCTATGGTGTGATGCCTCATTTAGCCTTGAAGCAAAGAGGAGGGGATAGGTCTGGCCCCAACTTGGTATGTCAGTCTTTGTTGACCACCCAAGGGAGGCCTTACCATCTATGAGGAGGGGATGGGCTAGGTGTGTAGGGGGAGCAGAAGAAGGGAAGGAAGGCAGAACAGGGGTTGGTATGTAAAAGGAAAGAAAAAAATTTAAATAAAAAAAGAGCATAACCTCTGTATGCCAAGCCTACCTGAGACTGCTTTCTTAGGCCCTATATGGATATTTGAGCCTCCCTGTTGGACACCATATGCAGTCAGACTTTTTTTCCACTGCCAGCCCCAAATAATGACATTGAGACTTCTTATTAATTATGAAAGCTTGGCCTATTGCTTAAGCTTATTCCTAACTAGCTCTTACAACTTAAATTAACCCATTTTTTATTAATCTATGTTCTACCACCTGGCTTTTACCTTTATCTCAGTCTGTGTGTCTGACTCGTTCTGTGCCTGGAAGTCCCACCTATAACACCTGTCTAGCTATTGGCCATTTAGGTCTTTACTAAACCAATCAGAAGGTACCTTGACAAAGATACATCTTCACAGTGTACAGAAAGATTATTCCACAACAGAATAGTGTGGTACACTTACCAAAATTAATAAATTAGCTTTGGCTGGAAATGGTGACACATGCTTTTTATCACAACACCCAGTAAGCAGAGACAGGCAGAGCGTGGTGAGTTCTAGGTCTTCCTGGTCTACACAGGGAGTTCTAGGTCAGCCATAGTTACATAGTGAGATCCAACTTCCCTCTACTTTCTGTGTGGAGGAATAGGAAAGAATTTCTGGACCTTTGTTAGACAACAACTGCAGCAATTATGATTTTGATAGGAAACTTTGACCTATATGTAGCTGCCTTTCCTTAGAATTTCATCCATTAATTGTTGTATCCATCCATTGCTATTGAGTCAGATAATTGTGAATTTCTTCAGTTCTCCCTTTTTGTCTACATTTGTCCACTGGATTTCTTTGAGGAACTTTTATGTATTTTTCCCATTGTATATTTATTTGAATATGGAATCACAGATCTTTTATTCTTTTCATTGTCATCCAGTACTATGACTCGTTTCGTCACTCAAATTCTTCTGCATTTGGCCACTGGGAGTTCTTTTGTAATGACTTCTCTGTCCTCTTTCTGTTTTTCTCATTTTGAATATCTTTACTTTTCTGCATCATGAGATTCTAAGTCAGATACCATTTTCCTTGCTATAAACTCAAAATCAGCCATTTCTCCAATGTTTGCTGGTTCATGTAATAGTTTGAAATATCCCCCATAAGCTCATATTTTGAATCCACGCTAGTCCTCCGTTGGTACTATTTTAGGTGGTTCTGGAAACTTTCAGAAGAAGGTTATGTAGGTTGGACTTTGAAGAGCAGTGAAAGGTTCTGGCTGTCGCTGTTTCTTGGTCTGTCATGACATGAATTGTTTATATCACAGGTTTGAATCATCCTAAGCTGAGATGTTGCACATGCTTTTTTTGCCACCATGGACTGAATCTCTCTGGAACTTAGGTTGTTTCTGTCAGGTTTTATGATCACAGAAACATAAAAGTAACTTAAAATAACTCCTTTAATTGGAGAGTATCACTGGGGAAATGTGAAAAACTTATAGCAGCTCAAGAGAAACTAAAGAAGAGAAGAATATTTACAAACCAGTATCTGGCACCTAGGTAATCTCCTTGTAAATGAAGTGTAATTTCTCTAAGCCATCTCTATGACACATGATATATTTATAGTTTTCCTATCTATATAAAAAAACTTCTTGAGTTCATAGTGGCATCTCTTTGTCTAATTCAACACTACAGGTTTTACTTTGTGCTTTGCTTATTTGTAATTTCTTTTGATGACCTGTGAAACCCAGATCACATTATCCACATCATCTCCAATATATTTAGTCACATATTCAAACAGTATACTTTCAAAATTGTTAACCCACTCACTGTGAGAATCAAACATCATGTAGAACCCAATGTTGTCGTGACACTTGTTTTTGCTGTTGTGTTTTTTTTCTATAGCTTAAAGTAGTAAAAATTATATTTTGAAATGCCATGTGGGTCAGTTCTTTCCTTCATTACTATCTTCAGAAAGCTTTTGGATCTCCACTCCAAGAGAATTTCTTGGACATAGCTATGGATTATTTTTTCTTAGCTAGCATCCAAATGACTCCTTATAGACACAATGCCTGGCCCTCAATTTGCAGCTTTCTGATCTTGGGCTAGGTGGATGTGTTAGCTGGGTTCATGGCAAGCCAATTTATTGAGTTTAAAAATGGTAGTGACAGACAAATCTTATTCATCCAAGACACTGAGAACTGGGTACTCAGTGCTGAAAGCTGAGTGCCTCAACCTCAGAGTAGTTCCAGATATGGTACAGAGGGGTGGATAAGGGACAATGCCCCTTTAGTTACTCAATCTATAGAGTGTGCCTCAGTAGTTTCCATCTAGAGCCAAATAGCAATCCCCACTTAACAATTAGGGCTTGGAAATGCTGATTCTGCTATCAGCAAAGAAATCAGCAGCAGCAGCAACAGTAGGGCAAATCAGCCAGGTTCCAGCAAGGTAAGGCCAGGGGATCAACGGTAAAAATAAACTTCTTTCTGAAATACCTTTTTTTTTGTAAAAAAAAATTGTTTTTAATTTATTCTTTTATTTTTCTCTCATACAATACATTCTAAATGCAGCTTCTCCTTCCTCTACTTCTCTCAAACCCACCCCCATGTCCACCCTCTGTCTACCCTTTTTTAACTGAATAACTGGATACCTACCTGAAGATGCTGTCCCCAATTGGGATGGGCCTTCTCACATCAATCAAGGCAATCAAGACAGTTCTTTAGGGAAGGCTCTCTACTCAGATGATTCTAATGTGTGGCGAGTTGACATTAAAATCAACCACAAAAGTGGAGTATAAATGGAGCCCATGCTCCTTTTCCAGGCCTGGGGGACTCAGAAAAGCTGAAGGACACAACACAAAATGTCCCTTGCTAAACCAGGCCTGAGAAGAACATTATGAGTACCAGTTGGCAATTTTCCTTTTCCCCTTATATTTAATATTTCTCTTTATGTCTTCTTTATGGAGTTCTGCATACTTAGGTGAAATCTAAGGGAAAAGGACACCAAAATATAGCTTCCCGCTCCTCTTTAAGTATTATTCTAATAACAGAAAGTAGGAAGCCAGTTTCAGGAACCTGAGAGATTAGAAGCTATCAGTGTTGTACCAGGAACAAGTTGGGGTCAGCCTTCTTTGCAACCTTGTGTTCCTTGTGTTTTATGATGAGTGTTCTAGCGCTTCACTGTCTTGGGAATGCATTGCTCCAGCAAAGTAAAGCACCACAGCTGTTGCCTTTAACAAGGTAATACTTGAAATAAAAATGTTTTACCATTCATTTTTAAGTTCTTTACTAATGGTGATTTCTGTGGAAAACTTAAAAGTGGAACTGTTGGATTATTTTCATTTTTGAGGTGATAAAAGAGAAATATAAAGCAGATGAGATTTCAGTATTCATATACCACCAAAGTCATTTCCAGCTTAGCTTTGTCAATTGCATAACATATTTGTATTGCCTCTCTATCTGATTGGCTACAGTCAGCAGACATTCACTTGCATAGAATTTGAGGAACCAAATAAAACATTACACATGATAACAGGAAGGGATGGTAAATATTCCCCAAACTTGGTATGGGTTCTGCATTGCAACTTTCTTTATATTTTTCAAACATTGACTTCAAAGTACTATTTTTTTCCTTGAGGCATGATAACTGGGGAGCATTGTGAGATACTAGCAAGCAGTTAGTTATGTAGAAGTGCTAGAATTTCAATAAGAATATCATTCTACATCCAGGCAATACAGTGATGCTATTAAATAGAATGAACAGTGCAAAGAAAAAAAAACACCCTATTTTGGAGAGCTTTATTCAGCTGGTGATCATCAGCAGGGCCAGGTACTCAGAATTGTTAATTCAGAATAACTGAAAGCAAATCCATTCAGACTTGAGCTTATTGGATTTGTCTATGGTATTTTTTATAAAAGAAAATCAAAATTCTATGTGCCTTAGATCTAGTAATATATTTCTCATCATTCTTTTGTCTGAAATAATTTTCCCTTGTTACCTTGTCTAATACAGAGGCCAGGTGACTTTAATCGAACAGCCATTCCCAACAAATACGTTACAATTGTGTGACTTGCTATAACTTTCCTCCCTTCTTTTACCATACCCTCTATCACCAGCCAGTGTGTTTCTAGTCACTCATGGAAAATAGACTGTTATTCTCCTCTGAAACCAAGTGGACTACTGCCTACAACTAAATCAGGAATCTATGGAAATAGAGGAAAATGGGAATTCAGAATGCACTCAATCTAACAGTCAGCACAGCTGTGGTCTGAACTTGGTCAGTGAATATATTTATTTTAGAAGGTTATGAACCCATAGGAAATAGGGATCTTGCAAATATCAAACTATTATGCCCTTTCATTCCTCTGACTTTTAGTACCTGACAATTGGCCAATTAACAAAGAATCTGTGCGTGTTTTACAAGATTCATTTGGCACAATGCAACACCTTTCTATCTGAGAAGACTACAAATACAGAGCACGATTATGTTACATAATTATACATTATATTATTCACAGCTAATGGAAAGAGACAGTTCTGCATGCAGACACATAGTGCTTCAATGTTTAAATGCCAATAGAATGGAAGCTCTTTGTTCAACTGTAGATAAAATGAATAAAAGCATGGGATTGTTTAGTCCAGACTGTGTAGTACTGAGATTAAGTATTTAAGTCATATTGAGAGAGACAGTTTTTCCTCAAGGGATCTATAAACACCATCTATCATGTTGAAGGAAAGACTTTTCATTTGAGCTCCTAGAAATATTCCCAGGGTATCTTCCACCCCTGCCAGCTGTTGTCACAGTTTGACATTGGATTGGTTTAGCAAGGCAGTGATGCCTAATTGCCTGCACCCTGTCAATTCAATATGGAGTGAGTTTGGTCATCCCTTATTCCCATTATGATAATAGTCAAATGAAAAGCACATGAAGAAGACATGAAACAATTGAATTATCTCTGATGAATTTTTACATAGGGAGAAAGCTCTTTGCTTAGTACTCAACTAACATTAAAATTGCTAACCAGGCTACCTACAATACTAACCTGCCAGGCAAGATGTGCCCACTGCAAAAGCAGTGCCACGGATATCTTTGTGTGGGGGCGGGGGGGGGGTAACTGTTTTCTGGCTGTTATCAAAGCTCCCTTTATAGGAAGAGATGCATGCCTGGTACTGTAAACCTGGTAAAAAAGCACATGACTGTGAAGGTCAGAGATTCTAGAGGGGGAACCTACTATTTTTTATTTTGCTAAATCGACATTCTGGCAAATTATCTTCTAAATATTTATCCTTATGTCCATAGTTTAGAGCTATTCTCAGCTTTGGTAAGAGAAGCTTCCATTTTTAATGGAGAATGGTTAAACGTGACTCATAATTGGTCAAAGTGCTGAGACAAAGTGACTACTGAGCACTTAGCACTAAATAGGGTGTTCTAGGTTGTTTCTATGTTGCTGAGATTAAATAGTAACCAAAACCAACTTGTGCATGAAAAGCATTTATTTGGCTTAAAGGTTACAGTCCATCATTGAGGGAAATTGGGGAAGAAATTTGAACAAGAACAGAAGAAAGGACCACAGAACAAAGCTGCTTACTACCTTGTCCTCCATGGCCTGTTCATTTTACTTACTTAACTGAGGACCAACTTTCCAGGGGTGCCACCACCCTCAATAAGTTTGGTCTTCCTACATCAATCGTTAATCAAGAAAATGCCCTGACAGACATGCCCACAGGCCATTCTGATGGCAGGAAATTCATCTATTAAGATGACCTCTTCTGAGCCGGGCGGTGGTGGCACACGTCTTTAATCCCAGCACTCGGGAGGCAGAGCCAGGCGGATCTCTGTGAGTTCGAGGGCAGCCTGGGCTACCAAGTGAGTTCCAAGAAAGGTGCAAAGCTACACAGAGAAACCCTGTCTCAAAAAACCGAAAGAAAAAAAAAAGATGACCTCTTCCATTTCTCCATCACTGGGCGACCCCTGTGTCTTGCCTAGGGTCCTCCTTACTATCTAGTTTCCCTGTAGGTGTGAGTTGCAGTCTGGTTGTCCTTTGCTTTACATCTAGTATCCACCTATGAGTGAGTACATACCATGTTTGTCCTTCTGATTCTGGGTTACCTCACTCAGGATATTTTCTAGTTCCATCCATTTGCCTGCAAACCTCATGATGTCATTGTTTTTCTCTGTTGAGTAGTACTGCATTGTGCATATGTACCACACTTTCTTTATCCATTCTTCAGTTGAAGGGCATCTAGGTTGTTTCCATGTTCTGGCTATTGCAAATAATGCTGCTATGAACATAGTTGAGCATGTGTCCTTGTGGTATAACTGAGCATTCTGTAGGAATATGCCCAAGAGTGGTATAGCTGCGTTTTGAGGTAGATTGATTCCTAATTTCCTGAGAAACTGCCATCCTGATTTCCAAAGTGGTTGTACAAGTTTGCATTCCCACCAACACAGATGGAGAAATTGAAAAGATCTACATGAGCAAGCTGGGAGTGAAGGGGACAATGGAGGGCAAGGAATGGGTGAATGAGAGCTTAGGGGAGTGGGAGGTTCGAGCTTGATCAGGAACAGAGTGGGAGGACTAGGAAAGAGATACCATGATAAATGAAGGCACCATGGGAATAGGGAGAAGCAGAGTACTAGGAAGGTCCCCAGGAATCCACAAAGATGACTCCACCATAGACTACTGGTAATGGTCAATAGGGTGCCTGAGCTGACCTACTCTGGTGATTGGATGGCTGAATACCCTGTCATCATAGAACCCTCATCCAGTGACTGATGGAAACAGATGCAGAGATTCACAGCTGAGTCCCAGGCAGAGCTCCAGGAGTCCATTCGAAGAGAGAGAGGAGCCGGGTGGTGGTGGCACATGCCTTTAATCTTAGCACTAGGGAGGCAGAGCCAGGAGGATCTTTGTGAGTTCGAGGCCAACCTGGTCTACAGAGTGAGCTCCAACAACAGTACCAAAACTACACAGAGAAACCCGTCTCGAAAAGCAAAACAAAACAAAACAAAAAAGAAGAGAGAGAGAGAGAGGAGGGATTCTATGAGCAAGAGATATCAAGACCATGATTGGAAAGAGTACAGAGACAACTAGCCAAAGTAGTGAAGACACATGAACTGTGGACCAATAGCTGAGGAGCCCCCATGGTACTGGACTAGGCCCTCTGGATAAGTGAGACAGTTATTTAGCTTGAACTATTTAGGGGACCCCCAGGCAGTGGGATCCGGACCTGTCCCTAGTGCATGAGCTGACTTTTTGGAGCCTGGTGCCTATGGTAAGATACTTTGTGCAGCCTTGGTGCAGGGAAGAGGGGCTTGGACCTGCCTCAATGGAGTGTACCGGGCTCTGTTGACTCCCCATAGGAGATCTTGCCTTGGAGGAGGTGGGGATGGGGAGGGTGGGTTGGGTGGGAAGGTTGGGAGGTGGGAGGAGGGAGGATGGGGGAATCTGTGGTTGGTATGCAAAATGAATAGAAAATCTCTTAATATACGGTTTGCAGGCAAATGGATGGATCTAGAAAAAATCATCCTGAGTGAGGTAACCCAGACTCAGAAAGACAAGTATGGTACGTACTCACTCATAGGAAGATGCTAGATGTGGAACAAGGATTACTGGACTGCTACTCACATCACCAGTGAGGCTACCTGGAAAACAGGACCCCAAAAAAGACATGGAGAAATGGATGAGATCTACATGAACAGCCTGGTCATGAGTGGGAACAATGAAGGGCGACAGTCGAGGGAAAGAGAGTGGGAGATCCTAGCTGGATCAAGAAAAGAGAGGGAGAACAAGGAATAGGAGACCATGGTAAATGAAGACCACATGAGAAGGGGAGGAAGCAGAGAGCTAGGGAGGCCCACGGAGATCCACAAAGATACCCCCGCAAAAGACTGCTGGCAATGGTCAAGAGACGGCAGGAACTGACCTACTCTGGTAATGGGATGGCCAGACACCCTGATAGTTGTGCCATAAACCCCATCCAAGGACTGAGGAATCTGGATGCAGACATCCACGGCTGGGCCCCTGGTGGAGCACTGGGAGTCTAATTAGTGAGAAAGAAGAGGGTTTATATGAGCGAGAATTGTTGAAGCCAAGGTTGGATAAAGCACAGGGACAAATAACCAAATGAATGGAAGCACATGATCTATGAACCAAAGGCTGAGGGACCCCCAACTGGATCAGGCCCCCTGAATGGGTGAGACAGTCATTTGGCTTGATCTGTTTGGGAGGCAGCTGTGCGTTGGTGCCGGGTCCTGGGCTCGTTGCATGAGTTGGCTGTTTGAATCCTAGGACTTATGCAGGGACGCTTGGCTCGGTCTGGGAGGGGGGGACTGCACCTGGCTGGACTGCGTCTACCAGGTCGATCCCGGTCCTCGGGGGAGACCTTGATCTGGAAGAGGTGGGAATGGGGGGTGGGCTGGGGGGAGGGGGACGAGAGGGGGAGAACAGGGGAATCTGTGGCTATTATGTTGAACTGAATGGTGTTGTAAAATAAAAAAAAAATGACCTCTTTCCAGATATGCCTGTTTGTTTCAAGTTTATAAAATTGACACACATAGAAGGCATCTATATTACTCCCACCAAGGCTCAAAGAATATCTAGGAAGAAAGACTACAGAGTATAAGAGTATAAGTATGGAGAAGAATGGTATAAAGTGTCTTCTAGACATGACATGGCTTTGTACCAATGAATCCACAGAAGCAGTGGTTACCTGAACAAAACACAAACAAAATCAAGCTAGGCAATATTTTAGTATGGAGTAGAGGGCATGACCCAACTCCTTACTGAGGAGTTATTGGCAGTTAATGGTTAAGGGAAAGTGACTCATTTTCTTTAGTGGTGTACCCACTGGTATGGTGTCAATGCTCCAGCAAATAACCCTAAATCATGCTCATGTAAGCAACAATAAATAGACCCAGTGGATCACATTTCACTAGAAAGAGTAGGACTAGTTGGGAAGAAGAGGGGATTCAGCCAGAGTGAAAGGGGGATGAGAAAGGGTAACTATATGCATTAATGGAATGATTAAAGAATACAAAATAATAAACCGAAATAATGGTCTGTAGATTTTTTTGTTGTGTTTTGTTCTTTTACCCTTTGGGGTCCCACCATCCAACTCCCAAATAAATAAATGGAGACTTATTCTTTCATATGAATGCCCAGCCTTAGCTTGACTTGTTTCTAGCCAGCTTTTCCAAATTAAATTATCCCATTTCTCTTCAACTACATTTTGCCTCTGTGATTTTTTTTACCTTTCTTTATTTTGTATATCTTTCCTTCTTACTCTGTGGCTGTCTGTGTAGCTGAATAGTTGGACCCTGGCATCCTCCTCTCCTCTGTTTCTCACTCCTTGCTTTTCTCTCTCCTAAATTTCTCCTCCTATGTATTCTCTGTGCCTTGCAGCCCCACCTATCCCTCTCCTGCCTAGCTATTGGCTGTTCAGCTCTTTATTAGACTAATCAGGTGTTTTAGGCAGGCAAAGTAAGATAGCTTTACAGTTAAACAAATGCAACATAAAAGAATGCAACACATCTTTGCATCATTAAACAAATATTTCATAGCATAAACAAATGTAACACATCTTAAACTAATATTAAACCTTAAATGATTACAAAATAAAAATTTGGAGTCTGTGAATTTTGATGGCAAAATGATGTGATATATACACTTGAGCAATTGCCCTGTAAATTTCCATTACATAGAAGGTTCATGAGGGTATGTATCAGAGGAAGAATCTGAGATATGCCTAGGAAAATAAGTCCATAGCAGTAGAGAAAAGAAGGTCAAAGTCTCCAGATAGTTTCCAATACAGAATGAAGTGAAGACAAGAAAGGTAAGGAGTGACCCAATGTTCTTCCACAAAGGGAAAGAGCTAAAAACAGTCCTTAATTGAAAATTTCCAAGGCCTCTTTACTTAATGTCATTGAGAAAGGAAGGAAACTATAGTGCATATCCTAATGAAGCATCACACAGACACACACAAAAAAGAAGATACCCATAATTCTGTGTGCTTATTTATATGGCAGGCCCTGTGCTTGGCACTTTATGTATATATGGACTCTATGAGTCTTCACAAAACTACTATGAAAATGGGTAAATACAGGTATGTAAAAATTATATGCTTTGCCCAATTCTGCCACCTGTTATATATATACCATTGACCTTCTGATCCCAAGAGCACAAATTCAATCATACTTCCTTAAATATAACTGGGAAAATTACTGACCATTTAAACTTGAAGATGGTTAGGACATTCTTGTTAACCAGTTGTGAGTTCTCATGATCTCTCATTGTAGAACTTGGAAACTACTGATCCTGTAGGGAGGGAGTGGAATCCTTAGAGAATGTGTGTTATTTACATGGGCAGGACCATGCTAAGGATCCAAGTGCTTCAGCCCCTTGGGAGTGGTTCAGATGGATGGCAAGTCTTCCTCTGTTCCAAAGTGAATGTTGACAGAGTATACAGAAAATGTTGACCATAGCTTTTGGCCACAAGTTGTTTACATCCTGAAGACTGCTCCTCTACAGAGACTGCTCCTACAGAGATTAGCTAAAACTGCCTCCTTCTTCAACTATACATAACAACCCTGTCTCCTTGTTTATCTTCATGGAATAGCCCTGCCTCCTTGTTCAGCTATATGAAATAACCCTGCTTCCCTGTCTAACTGCATATAAGATATGTGCTGCTGAGTTTCTGGTGTGTGGTGGCTTTTCCATCCAAGAGCCCAGACTACCCAATCACAGCCTTTCTGTCCACGTGTCTTGTTGTCTGTCCTTTCATCATTCAGTCATCACCCCCCAGTCAGGGTTCCAAGATCCAAGCCATGCAGTGTTCAGCCAGTTCCATTATTAGAAAATTGCTCCATGTCTGGAGTTTTTCTGAGTTTCCTTCTTTTACCTAGTTAGCCTTATAATAGCTGTCTAAAATTTGTCATTTCTTGTTATCACCTTAGGTGAGCATTGTTTTGATCTTTTCCCTTAATCCATAGAGCTCAATGTGAACATTGGTAGCCTGTTGTTTCCCAATACTATTTTTAGACTTTTTTCTTCTCCAAATTTTCTGAAAACCTGGGTATGTAATTATTATCATTCACCTGTTTGTTTCAATAGCCCTAACCTGGAAATTTTAATATAAATAATCTCTTAATTTTGCTGCCTCTAATTTTGCTCTAATTTCAGTTTCTCCCTCTTCACAGTCATTTTTTTTGCCACCTTGTCTATTTTTCCTTAATGTTCTGGTTCTTTGTCACTTCCTGGTGTCTCATACTTCATCAACAAAGAAGCCATTAGATGCGAATTACTGCATCACTATCAAATAAAAAAAAAGAATAACTTACTATTATCCATTTCTCACCTTTGACGTTTTCTTTCTATCATAGTAGATGAAGCAGAGGAAATTGCAATTAGTATGTGACCCTCAGGGATGGAGGGGTTTCAATCATTAAAAAGGTTTGACAAGCAAGTGTGAGGACCTGAGTTCAAATCCCTTAACTCACATGAAAGCTATTTGCAGTAGTATAGCATCTGTAATTCCAGTACTGCTATATGAAGATGGGAAGCAGAGACAGGATTATTCCTAGAAGCTTTTGGGTCAATGAGCCTGGCACAAGCTGTAGAAAAGCAACAAAGAGACTATCTCAACACAAGGTTAGAGGTGATGAGTGATACCTGAGGTTGCCCTCCGACTTCCATATGCATGATATGGCACATGCATATTCCCGCCCCCCCCACACACAAAGTAACAACAACAACAAACACAAATTACCTAGAAACAATAGTTTTTATGACCATGGGACAGATATAATTCAGTAAGTAATCACTTATAATAGAGGGAACAAAAGCAAGAAATATGAAGAGTAGCAAGTTAGTCCAGAGGTTACGGTTGTTAAAAAAAAAAAGGTACAGGTCCAAACAGCTGTCTGAAGGATAAACATGTATCATGAAGTATAAATTTTTTATTTTTTCTGAAAACAAGCTGTGATAAATGTGCTGGAATGATTAGGCTCACTTGATTTCAGTAAATAACAGACTTATGTGAAGGACCACATGCACATACTTAGAAGAATTCAAATGCCCCTGTGGTAGTAGAGAATTAAAATTCTTTGGGGAAAATGTCTATATCTTTATAGTGGCTTCTACTCAAAACTATAATAAATTTGTCCAAAAAAACCCACAACACACTGAGTGTTGAATAACATAGAAAAAATTCGCATGCCAATGATACAAAAATATCATAAGAATAAAAGACTAGGAAATAACCATATTTAGACATAGATGAATATTTATCAGAATATACTACAATAAAATGAATCACATGTATAAAGCATAACTGCAAATCAGAAATGTATGTCTGGAAAGAAATGGTGAAACAACATGGATAACAAAGTGAGAATATGAATCACTAAAGAAATAAGAGTATAAAACAAAGAAAAAATATATCCATGCAGAAAAATAAGTGATATAATCACAAAAGAAAAGAGACACTATGGAAAATTAGATGTGACAACAGGAAAAACAGAATATAGACATTCTTACATGACTATATATTCTTAGTTATATTATATGTTGTAGTGATAAAATATTCTGAAAAGGCAACTTAATGGAGAAAGTGTTTCTTTTGGCTCACAGTTCAAGGGTAAATTCCATCATGGTGAGGAATTCCTGGTGGCAGGAGATTGAGGAGATAGCTGGTTACATGCCATCCAAAGTCAAGAAGCAAAGAATGATGATTGCTGATGCTCAGCTAACATTTTACTTTTTATACCAATCCCAACTGAGGGAATGATGCCATCCAGAGTGGACAATTTTTCCTACCTCAATTAACCTAAGCAGATAATCCACTGAGGGAATACCCAGAGTGCTGTCTCCCAACTGACTCAGAATCTCATGAATTTGACAAATATGATTTGTTACTATCATACACACACACACACACACACACACACACACACACACACACACACATTAGATTCTAAGGGTGATAAGAACATTCAGTACTGGGGATGCTATGAATGTGTTGCTGCGATTTGGTTGATAAATAAAATGCTGATTGTCTAGTAGCCAGGCAGGAAGTATAGTATAGGCAGGACAAGCAGAGAAGAGAATTCTGGGAAGAGGAAGGCTGAGTCAGGAGACACTGCCAGCTGCCACCATGAAAAACAAGATGTAAAGTACAGTAAGCCACAAGCCATGTGGCAACTTATAGAATGATAGAAATGGGTTAATTTAAGATATAAGAACTAGGTAGGAAGAAGCCTGCCATGGCCATACAGCTTATAAGTATTATAAGTCTCTGTGTGTTTACTTGTGTTTGAACAGCTTCAGGAGCTGGGTGGACTGGTGAAAACTCCAGCAACAATTTATTACAGATCTTATAAATCTCTTGGAATTTCCTAGGGGATAGTGGCATCTATCCTTTGAATGAGGTGATTCTTGGAGAGCTTCTGGATAGCCTTGGAATGTAACATTGGTTGCCAGTGAAACTGAGCATGTAATTAGAAGATTGGAATTCTCAGTCTTACTCCTCCCATTCCATAGACTCCATGGAGAACAAAGGAATTGAAGTTGAATTATCACCATTGGCCAGGGATATAACCAATCACATTGACATAATGAGTCTTTCATTAAATTAATCAATCAAATAACAGCAACAGAGAACTTTTGCCTAGTTGAAGATGTCGTGACTAATGGTAAATGGACATGACAAAGGCATGGAAACTTCTACCCTTTTCCTTTATGCCTCAACTCAAGTGTGTTATGGTGTTTCATCTTTACTTTTTGTAGTACCCTTTATGATAAATGAATACATGTAGGAAAAGTTCTGCAAGACACAGTAGCAAATTAATAGAATCTAAGGGGATCTTGGGAGTCCATGTGTTGTAGCTGGTCTTTCAAAAGAGGAGGTATCTACCTGCTAACATAAAATTAGCATCTAAACACAGACACAGGACTGTGGGACTAAGCTTTCATCCTATGGTATTTGGTGATATTGCCAAAGACTGTCATATTGAATCGAATTATCAGATCCTGTCTTGGTGTGCCAGAACTGATCATTGATGTGGAGAAAGTGCCACTGTTTCTGACATATATTGCTCTGTATTCAATAATATGAAGCTATGGTGAATTTTTTTCCAGATAGAGATAGAAACATTGTGGTTATAAGTAAATGAAAATAATGATGATGAGTATAATACAATGAATAATTTAAAATAAATAGGCATGAAAATGTTACATCTAGAAGTCAGGTGAAGAAGAATAAATGTATTTGTAATTAGAGGGCCCAGGGAAGAAAACTAAAGCAGTAGGACAGAAATAAATAATTAAATGTATAGAAGATTTTAATTTTAATGAAAAGTAAGAATGAAAGCAAATATTCCTACAGAAAGAAGTATTTAAAGGATACTATGCCTTCAAGAGAAAATTGAACCACTATAGTCAGTGCTGACAAATGTCCTAGTAAAGTTACATGTTGTTAAAATGGAGACAAGGATCCTTCGAGCACCCAGACAGAAAAGATCAAGTCATATATAAAGGGAAAAGAATTAATCTAGCTTTAGATTTCCCCACTGAGACATTCTATACCAAAAGACATCCAAGTAGCAGCTACAAGATATTCAAGGGGAAAAAGGGAGCCAATGATTTATATCTCGTCAAACTGTCTTTCATGAGTGAAGACTACAGGCACATGTTTTCTAATTAGAAGGGTTTCAAAGGCAATTGTTTTTGTGAGGTTCTATGAGGAACTTACAAGGGGACCAATTTCAGCCAAAAAAAAAAAAATGACAAAGAAAGCGAAAGCAAAAGATTGGCAATGAATGCAGACTACATTTCACTGTATAATTGAGATGAAACAAAAGGAGAGTGTTGTGACAGAGCAGAACTTACATGTCATATTCTTTAAAATTATACAGATCATGTAATTAATACTAAGAGGTAGGAGGACAGAGTATAGCAAAGGATGTGGAAGTAAATGAATGCTCTAATTACTCCACCTGTAGTAGATGGGAATTAAAAGAAATCATCAAACTATGATAACACTGTAATCATTGAGGGAGTTAATCTACATGCTTGATCATACAAAAGAAATGCTAAGAAAGAATATATTATCAGTTCAATTTTAATTACAAAATGAACCCAAATACATTTTTACTGTTTGGGAAGGTACATAGACTTAGATCAGTAATTGAAAGAAAACATCAATTTAAGATTATATCACAAAACAAAATTCAAGTTTGTGCTGGACAAGAGACATTTGAATCAAATTTATTTGAAAGGGTGGTAAATAAAATAGGCACCTGGCAAGTGCCAACAAGAAGAAAAGGATTGCCTTCTTCATATAAAGCACTATGAAATTAATGCAGCAAGCATTTAAAATGATAGAGAAGTGCACTCTTTGACATGGTAAAGATCAATTTACATGTGAGATACAATATAATTATGTACCTAGGGCAAAGTGACATAGTAATAGTTTTCAATATCAAGTATTATGGGAAATAGCGGATGTAGAAAAAACAAACTAGTAGAATGATTATTATACACTTTCAATTTATATAAAACAAAATTATAAACATATAAAATATACACATGGAAGAAGCTGAAAGATAATTTATTATTTTAAATAAATGATTTGTATATTTAATGTTATAACACAAAAAACAGAGAATGGGAAGTCTTTCACTAGATTCTACAGTATTCACTAACTTTTATATAATACAAAAAGAATTGCCATCACAGTAAATCTAGAAATTATAAAGCATAATTTTAAATTATAAAACATTTTCTGCAGATAAATTATAAACAAATCTCTATAAATCTTAAAAGACACAGAGGAAAAAGTAAAATTCAGATATATATTTATTTGTAACAAGTACAATGAAAGCCTGTTTATTAGTAACTGAGGGATAACAGCTAAAATAGTGGGGAAAAATTCAAGCCCCTAAATATGCTGGTCAGTAACAAAGCAAATAAATCAGTACTCCATCTTAGATTTAGAGGTATAGCAGCAAGATAATTAAAACAAGCTTGACTTCAAGAATTAATAAATATAAATTGAGTTAAAAACTAAAAATACTAGAATTAATAAATTTGAATATACTTATCCACAGTTAATCATATACAAATGTCAAGGACTGGGTACATGGCAGATCAGTGAATATGTACAAATAAGTCTTGACGGGGTCCCAAGGTCTCATAACTGGCTGACCTTTTGTCTCCACAGGAGGAATAAAGGCTAAAGAACCATTGCCAACTACTGAATATGTATTGAAGGTGTATATGATAATGTAAATGCAGTCCTTCAAAAAGTCCTGGAAAATTTATCAGAGCTGTGATTGAAAAAAATAACTGTCCAATCATTCATTACCTGACAACTAAATTAACTGAAAAAAGAATTTAGTGTTCAAATATACTATTAACTATGGTATCTGCATAACTGATACAGAAAGATTCTAAAGAGCTCAGTTTGTGTCTTAGTTACTTTTCTTTTGCTGTGATGAGACACCATGACCAATGCAGCTCCTAAAAGAGTTTATTGTGCCCTTACAGTTGATAGGGTGAGTCCATTATTATTGTGACAAGGAACATGGCAACATGCAGGCATGCATGGTCCTCCATCAATAACTGAGAGCTTGTATCTGATCCACAAGCACAAGGCAGAGAGAGATAACTAGAAATGGTGTAGACTTTTGAAAACTCAATGCTGACCTCCAGTGACATACCTCCTTCAACAAGGCCAGAATTCCTAACCCTTCCCAAAACAGTTTCACAGCTTGTCTTAGGGTTTTTATTGCTGTGAAGAGACACCATGACCATGGCAATTCTTTTAAAGAAAAACATTTCATTGTGGCTGGCTTACAGTTCAGAGGTTTTCTCCATTACTGTCACATCAGGAAGCATGGCAGCATGCAGGCTGATGTGGTGCTGGAGAAATAGCTGAGAGTACTACATCTGGATCTTCAGGAAGCAGGAAGAGAGTAACACTATGCCTGGCTTGAGCATCTGAAACACTTTCTCCAACAAGGTCATAACTACTCCAACAATGCCACACCTCCTAATAGTGCTACTCTCTCTGAGCCTTTGGGGGCCACTTTCATTTTCAAATCACCACACAGGTCCAACTAGGGACCAAATAATAAAATATATCCACTTACAGGAACTTCCCATTCAGATCTCCATATTTGGTAAAAACCTTAGCTGCCAAGCCCAATGACCCAAATTTGATCTCTCAGATCCATACAGTGAAAGGAAAGAACTGACACCTATGAGTTGTCTTCTGGCCATTCTGCATGTTCTGTAGCATGCTTGTGCTTGCATATACATGTATACACACACACACACACACACACACACACACACACATACATATTCACACACCAAACAAATAAATGTATTAAAAATAGATTTGTAAAAGGAGGGTTACTAAAATCAAACAACTTTAAAAGATCACAAAACCAACAAATTCTAGATATTTTATGCATTTCTATATATATATATATATATATATATATATATTCATATTCAACAAAGATGAGCTGTATGTCATGTGATGACCTACACCAAATTTCTGCTTACAACATAGATTGGCCTATCTTCGTCCTCCCTGGGATTATAACCCTGCAGTCTGAAGACCTGAACAGAGTACCTGATTGTCCGATGCATAGCCCTCTACTCTCCCTTGCCCTTGAACCACAACACTGCCATCTGAGGGCCTGTGCTATGTGAGAGGCAGTCACCCCACAGGTATCCCTTCTTTCTCCTTCCCCTTCAGAAGTTCTGTTAAAAAGTTCAGAGACCAAATAGAGGATTTACATAAACAAAGAGTTTAACTTAAGACTGGGAGAAGAAACTTACAAATCAATTCAAGACATAGACAAGAAAGTTATCAAAGTAGATGAAAAGATCAATAACTTAGAGAAAAATCTTTTAAAATATTGAGGAAAAAATTCAGTGAGGAAATTGAGACATTGAAAAGGAACCAAACAGAAATATTGGAAATGAAAGGATCAGTCAGTCACATAAATAACGTGTAGGAAACATCATAAACAGACCATACCAGGTAAAAACAAGAATCTCATGGATGGAAGACAAGGTGGAGATAATAATATATAGAGATGTATGTAAATTGATAAACACAACCAAAATTTCCAAGAAGTCTCGTATACACCCTTGACACCAAATCTTTGAATCCATGGAATAGAAGGAGCCAATATAAAAACTAATGGTATAGACAAGCTAGTCAATGTAGTTAAAGCTCAGAAGTTCTAAAACATAGAGAAAGAAATGGATACCTAAAACAAAAATATATTAGAACCTTAACTATACATGTGTGGTTGATCTAGCAAAACTACCTATGATAATAGATGGAGAAATAAGAATATTTCCAGACGCCGGGTGGTGGTGGTGCACGCCCTTATTCCCAGCACTTGGGAGGCAGAGGCAGGCGGATCTCTGTGAGTTCGAGGACAGCCTGGACTACCATGTGAGTTCCAGGAAAGGTGCAAAGCTACACAGAGAAATCCTGTCTCGAACGCCCCCCTCCAAACAAAAGAATATTTCCAGACAAATTAAAAGCAGAGTGTGGGGGGTAGGAAAATGGGTAGAGCAGTAACGGTTCAACCAACCACCCCAAAGTATCTTGAACAGCCACTAGGAAACCTGTTACTCTGTAAGCTAATTAAAACGAAACAAAACAAACAAACAAACAAACAAAAATAGATGTTAAAATTTAAGGCATACCTAGAAAAAGAAAAAAGAAAATAGACATTCATGACTAGGAGAACTGACCTATAAAAAAATACTTAAGGGAACATGTGTCCTTCATTACTCCTCACAAAAAGGAACAATACAATGTTTACACACACAAAGGCTAAGTAAAGAATTGGTTCACTCATTTACAATGGCTGAAACAGCCATGGTTTGTCATGAAAGGCTGGTAATGTACTTGTGAGAATTAAAGAACCAATGGTTAAAGTTTTAGTAGTGGGCAGAAGGGAAATGTCTTCTGTCATGCTGATAGGCAAAGAAAGGAAACTTCCTATTCTTTTTATCCTCTCTAGATCTCAGTAGACATACTTACCTACATTGGGTAAAACAATCTTTTTCACTCATTCCACAGATTCAAATGCTAATCTCATCTGGAAACAATAAGAAAGAAACACTCACAAATATATAACCTGGTCACATCATGCTGCAGTCAAGTTGACTCACAAAATTTTCAATTACAAGTTCTCAAAGTAAATAAAATGAGTTTACTCCGCATGAAGAAATAGAGAACTAGTAAATGTACTTATATTGGTAATAGGAGCAAAATTTACTGTGATTCATTGACTTTATGGTTCACTACAACGAACTCACTTCCTGGACATACAAGTGTATGTGGATATAATTTTTATAAATAACACAGTTTAAGAGAGAAGACACGAAGTAAAGCACACATAAACAAAGCTTTAAATTTTTTGTAGTTTAGTTACTATTAATCTAAAACAAAAATGTAATTGAGGTGTTGCAGTGACGTAGAGAATCCAATATTGCAGACAAAAGGTAAACCCAATTCAGAAGATAGCTAGGAAATAAACACAGTAATAAAAGAATACCAGAGTCCCTAAAGCTGGCAGAGATTTACGACTAGACAGCTATTTGCATAACTCATAGTTGAGGTGCTTCAGAAATGATGGAAATAACTCATCTGTGTTTTGTGCATGTGCATCTCCAGAAAAATAAAATAAAATAGTTTTAGATGCCAAGGGAAATTTCAGAACACCACTAAGACTATAACCCAACACTCACAATGAAAAGACAAGAGAACTAAAATTGTGCACTAAAATGTCAATTTACAGAAAAAGACCTGTCATGGGAGAATGAGGAATCAAAATGACATGACATATAGAAAACCAATGGCAGATATAAAGACCACCTTATTAGTGCTAGCTTGAATTGTAATAGATTACATTCTACGATTCAGAGACTGACATTGACAGAATGCAATTTTTTAAGTGACTGAATTATGTGATGTCTATAAAAGACAAATTTTAGATTCATGACCATCAAACAATTCAAGGTAAATTGATAGAAAAAATGATATGCTTATATAATTAGATATCATTAGAACATGATACAAAATACTGCTGGAGTGACTGCCTAATACCAGGCAAAACTTCTTACAAGACACAAGGGAACACCTTGTAATGAAAACTGAATCAATCCATTAAGAGGGTCTAATAATTGTAAGTGCATATGCACCTAAAATTGAAATCCTAAATACTTTTAGAATTGATAAAAATAGTTTAACAATAATTGAAGATTGACATCACACAAGTGTAGATAATCACCCATGAAGTAAAATATGTGATCAATATTATAAACCAATTATACTTAATAGCAATCCATAGATTATCAGTCACAAAATATATATTTCATAAGTGCACATGTTGGCTCATAAAACAATTGTGGCTAAACTAAAAATGTGTGACATCATCTAAAGCATGTTTTTTTTTTTTTTTTTTTTTTTTTTGGTTTTTCGAGACAGGGTTTCTCTGTGTAGCTTTGCGCCTTTCCTGGGACTCACTTGGTAGTCCAGGCTGGCCTCGAACTCACAGAGATCCACCTGGCTCTGCCTCCCGAGTGCTGGGATTAAAGGCGTGCGCCACCACCGCCCGGCCCTAAAGCATGTTTTTTAACCAAAGTGAAAATAATTAGAAACCAATAACAGGAGGATACTCGAAAACTAAACCAAACAATAAACAAAATAAAACAAAACAAGAAACCCCAAACCAAACATACACACAAAGAAAGAAAGAAAAAAAGAAAGAATAAGACCTAAAGAATGAAAATAAAATTCAACAAACTGAAATTTGGGGGTTACACTAAAAGAAATAGTTATAGGATGACTTAGACTGAATGACAAAACAAAAACTTTAAACCCATAGCTTCACATATCCCGGTAACAAATTCAGATTAAAATGATTTCTAATGACTTTGTGCTATACCCATAGGTTTGAGAATCTGTCAACTATATTCAATGAAGTTTCTCCTTGTGGTAGATGGTGCTTCACACACAGACCCTGAACTATTCAATGAACAGACAATAAAAACTGTGGAGTGCTCAGCCCTAAAAGGGACACACAACAAACGTATTACATGCCTCCTCCAAGGGGTCAAGGATCTTCACAGAAGGGGGATGGAAAGAGTGGAAAAAAGAAAGCTGTGGCATATCTTCAAAGAAACAGTGTTTTCTAGAAACAATAAAGCACTTGTTTGTAAGAACTTATAGCGATTGTGACAGGATGCCATATAAGACCTACCCAAGTTCAAACCAGATGCCTACTTTTTGTGTGTATGTGTGATTTCTGGGTGTTGAACTTAGGTTCTTGTGTTTGTGTGGCAAGCACTTTACTGACTGAGTTGGCTTTTTTTGTTTTTGCAGATATTGACAAGCTAATCCTGAAACCCATATTGGAACTGCAAAAACGACCAGGAAAGTTCTAATAATTTTACAAAAGCACATTATAGCAGTCATCCTTTGTGATTTGGAAAGCTGCTCTATTGCTACAATAATCATTGTGGTGATTTGGGCATGTGCATAGACAAGAAGTTAAATACAGTTAAATTAAATTGAGAATTCAAATACAAGTCTATATATTTATTTTTACCCATTTTTAGCAAGGTTTCATAAGCAATTCAGTGGGAGAAGTGATCTTTTCAATGAATAAAAAGCAATAGGATCATGACTTTCAAAGAAATGAAATTAGATTCCCATTTGGTAGTACACAAAAAGTGCAAAATAGATGGAAGACCTGAATGCTCTAAGAAGTAAATGATAAACTTCTGAAAGAAAATACAGCAGACTTTCTGGCCTTGTATTAGACATATATTGCACCTATTACAGACAATAAAAGGGAATAGTTAAATTGTATTCTATTGAATTGAAAATAAAGGTGAAAGCACAGAGCATAGCATGAGAGAGTACTTGCAAAATGATACACCTGCATCTAGAACAAAAAAAGACTCCAATTTTACACCAGAAAAGGGAAAGTAGCCTTTTCATTAAAAATAGCAAAGAAATTTAATTATTTCTTCAAAAACACCAAAAATGAATAAACACATGTGTAGCTGGAGAGTTTTCTCTCTGGGTCTCGCCAAGCCCTGGCAGTCCCTTAGCCCACTTATAAAATAAACATACAGAGGCTTATATTATTTAAACTGCTTGGTCATTAGCTCAGGCCTATCATTATCTAGCTCTTACTCTTATATTCAGCCTATTTCTATTAATCTATACTTTGACATATAGCTCGTGACTTACTGGTACCTTACATCCTCCTTGTCCTGGTGGCAGCTGCAGGTAGTCTCTCCCTTCCCTTCCTGTTCCCTCAATTCTCCTACTTGTTAGTCCTGCCTATACTTCCTGTTTGGCTATTGGCCAATCAGTGTTTTATTTATTAACACATTTGCTATACAGAACATCCCATAGCACACATGAAAACACATTAAGAACCAAGAGTTACAAAATCCATATTTTGTGAGCCCACTTGGATGACTAAATTTCAAAAGACAAGACAATTACAAATGCTATCTAGTATATAGAGAAATTGAAATTATTAAACGTAACTATTAGGCCTTTAAAATCATATGGAAAATTTTGGAAAACAATTTGAAAATTCTGCAAAAATGATAAAAACACACAACTAACAAATAATGCATGAAGGTTACATCTACAAATGCAAGAATTTTACTTCTATGTATTCATAAGTATTCTATGTATTCTATTCAAGTAAATAGAAAACCGCGTCCTTACAAACATTTCTTTATTAAAGGTACAGTAGTATTGTTCATGCAGCCACACTGGGCAAGTGTCCATCAATGGACGAATGCATAAATTAGTGTGATGCATCCACACAATTGAACACTATGCAGCAATGAATGAAATAATGACACATGCTGAAACATGAATGAATCCCAAAAACTTGCTAAAAGAAGGAAGTCAAACATGAAGGCCCCAGATATTATTACTCTATGTATATGAATTATCCAGGACAGGAAAATTTACACAAAAAGAAGAGAACATAGTGGGTATCAGAATCTATAGGTAGTGGATTGGCATGATAAGAAATATTCTAGAATTAGTAGTTGTGTTTGTACATCCTGTGCTTTTAACTAAAAAATCACTAAATTATATACTTTAAAAGTTAGATTTTATAGCATATGAGTAATATCTTGGATGAAATACACAACAACAAAATCACACAAACAATGTCAGCTGAGTACGAGGTATGGTGGTACACACTTATAATCTTAGCACTTTGGAGGCTGAGGAAGAAAGATCAAAAGTTTGAGGACAGACTGGACTCCATAGTGATTCTCAGGATTTTGAGGCTAGTGAGACTGTCTCAAAACAAACAAATAAAAAGCTACTGAAAAAGAATACCAAACAAAATATTAGTGAAAGTCATCCCACAGTATATTTTATGAAATATACATAGAAACCCGTAAGTTTTTTGTAAGAACCAAGACTGCTCCATTGTTTTGAGATCTATTTAAATAATCAATGATATTAATTGATCAAAGAAGAAAATTATATGCTCATCTCCATAGATGCTGAAAATGCATTTGACAAAATTCGATGACAAGTCTCTGTTTCAACAACTCAATAAGAATAAATCAATAGTTCTTTTACATGATTAACTATATTTACTTCAAACTCAAATTCAATATTATAGGGATGCACAGCAATCATTTCTCTAAAACTTAACTCTACTTTTATTTAATAATTTACTCAATGAAAACATACAATTTGATAAGATGAAGAATATCCATATATGAAATTTTGGAGGAGAGAAGGAGGGGAATTATTACTTATTACAGATGGTAGAATTGTGTTAATGGAAACACAAGACAATGAACTGAGAAAAGTGTCAGAAAGCAAGAGTTCAGTAAGGGAGTGGAACCTAGAACATGTGTGTGTGTGTGTGTGTGTGTGTGTGTGTGTGTGTGTGTGTGTGTGTGTGTGTGTGTGTGTTTACAGTGGCAACACTATGGTAAATAACCAGGAAGGAATAGAAAATGTATAATAAAGAAACTCAGCAGATCATCTAATTATTCACCAGATAAAAGAACTTTCTTAATCCTTACCATCTATAAATAAATTTTCACTGTTTCACCTTTAATTTTACAAAATATATATACCATATAATTTATTATTGAACCATTTTATTTGTATATTTCAATATTGGTTTTTAAATTTATTTTTTTTATTTTATGTGTATGGGAGTTTAGCCTGAATGTATGACTATGTCCCACTTTTGTGAATGTCTGTGTACCACTTGTGTGCATTCGTTATCTAAGGAGTCCAGAAAGAGTATCAGATTCCTGAGAATTAGAGTTACAGATTGCTTTGAACTGCCATGTGAGTGCTGGAAACTGAACTTTGATCCTCTGTAAGAGAAGACAATGCTCTTAGCCACTGAGCTGTCTCTCCATGCATGGTGAAGAAAACTTTTAATAAAAACCAATCAAAAGTTGGCAAGTCTATTTCATATAATAGCAAATGCCTGTCTTGATGGCTTTCTTTGTTGTCACCTGGAAAGCAAAATGTACTTTATTGTTTGTTAATCACAGCAACTCTGTGTGCTGTATAGTTTTATGTCACCTTGACACAAGCTAGAGTCATTTAGGAAGAAGGAACCTTGATCGAGAAAAAGCCTCCACCAGATTGGCCTGTGGGCAAGCCTATGTGTGTATTTTCTTCATTGATGATTGATGTGATAGGACCCAGATTGTGGGATGACTCATCCCTAAAAGGCTTGACAGCCAGCCTGCCCAAACCAGTAAAGATACTTTCTATACTTTCTGAGGGCCAACCTGGGTCTGCCTGAGGGCCTTAGCAACAACAGCTGAGACATGATCTGGAGATGACCTAAACCAATGAGAAGGCAGCCATGTCATGCCAGCAGATGCATACTCATCAGACGTTCCCCCGGGGTGGGGTGGAGGGTACATAAGGCTTCCCTCTTCCTGAATAAACTGAGCTTGTTATTTCGACATTCTCCCAGAGTCTGTGTGGTTTGACTCTGTGTCTACTTGGCCCCTTCCCCCAAAGGGAACAACAGCACAGGACCCAGCCACACCAGATCATTGTGAGTAGTGACAACCCTAGACGTGGTCTTGCTGCTATCAGAAAGTAGCCTGAGCTACTATTGTTCATACAGAAAATATTTAAATAACAAATTATGACAAAGAAAGGTAATGTAAGCATGCTTTGAATCTGACCTATCCAGTCAAATGTTTTTCTTTCTTTGTAATAGATTGCTTATAGTCTGATGGTTCTCACTTTGTTGTCTACTTTCTGTCAAGTGTGAACTCTAACTCTAGACACATTTCTTTTATATTTCATGAATGTCCTAAACAAAAGCCTTTAGCTCCCTTTGCTTTAGTCAAAAACCTTTAAAAATTAAATTTATTTGTTTATGTATGTATACATATATGTATGTATGTATGTATGTATGTATGTATGTATGTATGATGTGTTCACTTTTTGAGGTCAGAGTACAACTTCTGGAGTCTGTTCTTTCCTTCTATGATGTAGATACCAGGGATCTTGCTCAGGTTACCAGACTTGGAGGCAAGCACCTTTACCTGCTGAGCCATCTCCTTGGCCTCATAAGTCCCTTTTCACTAGGAAATGTCTTAGAGTTTCTATTGCTTTGAAGAGACACCATGACCACGGCAACTCTTGTAAAGGAAAACATTTGATTTTGGTGGCTTACAGTTTCAGAGGTTTAGTCCATTATCATCATGGCTGGACATGGCAGCATGCAGTTAGATATGGTGCTGGAAAAGGAGCTGGGAGTTCTACAGCTTGATCTGCAGGCAACAGGAATTGAACTCTGCCACACTGAGTATAGCTTGAGCATAGGAGACCTCAAAGGTTGCCCTCACAGTGACACACTTCCTCCAACAAGACTACACCTACTCCAACAAAGCCATACCTCCTAATAGTGCTGCTACTTTTGGGGGGGGGCATTTTCTTTCAAACCATCACAGGGAACATACATGCTCATTTGTTTATATGTCTCTAAACAGTCCTTGATAGGGAAACTCTGCCTACCTATAGCAAAGACAATTTCTTAGAAGAGTATAGTTTACTGCCACAAGCTAACTTACTTGAATTTACAACTGATTCCAATAAGATACTATTAAGATAAATAAACACCTTATTTATCAAGAAGTAATACATGGAAATACAGGAGCATTCTACTACTATCATTAACATTAACAAATACACTCTCGTCATTTGTCACTCAATATGACCTACAAAAGGGAAAAATACTGGATCAAATTTGTTATTGAATTCTTGAGTATTTCTATTTGTCAGGTTGTTTTTTGTTTGTTTTTTTTTTTCTTTGACAATTATCTTCTTTGAAGAATGCAACCAATTCTCTGTCTTAACGGCTATAACTGCAATGCACTGGCTGATCAACCATACAGAATTATTATGGGTTAACTTAAAAATTCCCATTTCATTGAGCAAAGGGATTCATATGTGTATGTAAGGTGATAGATAATCTAGAGGAAAACTCATGTAAATTTACCTACTATATATATATTTTCTCTACAGATATAATTAAGCTGTTATAAAGAAATATTTTCCTTAATGTATCTATTAGCAAAATGTTAATGTACCTCCCAAGATATTTTGTTTATTACTTCATACCAAATTTTGGTTAAAGGAGGAAAGAGCAACAGATTAATTTTGAAAATGTAAGCAATCAGTTAACATACATTGGCTAGATTGCTTATGTGCAAATATGATATACATATAATTAGGGATATTGGGATCTGTTTTTTTTTCAAACTTCTCCAGCCTCAAAATCATTCTATGAAATTTTTGTTAATTTCTATTTTCTTGACTGTTATACTTTGCCTTTCTACTTTGAATGGATACTATAAAGCTTACCACAGGAAGAGAGAGTCAAGGATCAGGTAATGAGTGAAGCCGTCAATGGAGCTTCCCCCAGCAGGATGCTTTACTAGCCCTTGATTGGACAGTGATGATTACAGCAGTTTACCTTTATCTCCTGTCTATCTTTGATTACAAACTAGCAATTTGAGGAGCTGTTAATCATGAGGGATCCAGCTAATAATTCAATTTGCTTCATTCAATGACAGAAAAAATGGACTCTACTCAATTCCTTTCTTTTGATTGTCCCCTGTCACAATCAAATAAGTTGTTATGTATAATAAAGTAATGAAAAGATTGCTAAAAACAATCAGCAATCTTCTGTGAAAACATGCCTGCACTGTAAACAAACTTGATGGTTGTTTTCTATTTAAGTACAGAAAAAGAAAGAACTCAATAAAGACTTCCATTTAATTACTGTTATACTTTTGAGAATGTAGTTCTCAATTCCTTTTGTTTCATGCAAATATACTTCATATAGCTGCCACCATTCTCATGGCCAGTAGCTGAGTCCTTTTTAATTTTACTGGTCAGATAAGAACCCTCATTTTAAAATGCAATTTCATTTCCCTTTTTCCTTTCTATTGTACTGTGATATAAAATAATTTAATATTTCTTTTAGCTGTTTTAATTTTCTTACAGTCATAACAATTGAACTTTATTTCAAATGGAAAAGAATTTACTCTTAAAACCTAACATATATACAAAGTAAAGAACTTTGGATACACAGGATCCTCAGGAATCTTGAAACTACATGCTTTTTCCTTGCCCTTTTAAAAATTCTTCTCTCATACATTACATCCTGACTACAGTTTTCCTCCCTCCATTTCTCCCAGTCTTCTATTTCTCCTCTCCTCTAGATTTACTCCTCCTCTGTTTCCCTTCAGAAAAGAAAAGGGCTCCCAGGGATATCAACTGAACACAACATAACAAATTACAATAAGACTAGACACAAACCCTCACATTACAGCTGGATGAGGCAACCCAGTAGGAGAAAAAGGGTCCAAGAGCAGGCAAAGAAGTCAGAAGACACCTCCCACTCCCATTGTAAGTTGACAAAACTGTATTAGATTTCAGGGATATGTGTAAGAAATCATATAGGCATAGTGAGCATTGCACTACCAATAAATTGAGAAATCATGTTCATTGGATGTGATCAGAAATAGCTTGATTCTCCTGTATCAATCAACATTTTTCTTTTCCCTGTTTGAGGCAGCCCCTCAGTATTTAGCACAGATTGGCCTTCAACTTGTGATTTTTCCTTCTTCTGCACTCTCAGTTTGGGGATTATAGGTCTGTACCATCATGTGTTTCTCAGATCTTTTTTTTCAATGATGCAATATTGGAAACTTTTATGATTTCAGAAACAAATTCCCCAGTCACTTTTAATAACAGCACCAATACTCAATTATAATTTTTCCCCCTAGGAAGATTCAAGTATGAAATGAGACTAAGGGAACAACAGTTTCATGTGAGCTCACAATTTCTTTTAATATCTAGTTCCTCATAGTGTCTATTATATTATTTTTGACAAAGCAAAACCACCTGACTAATCATGAGTGCAATGAGCACCAGGTCTATAATTCTACATACCATTCGCTTTAAAAGTAAATTGAGCTCTTTGGAATTTTGGGCTTGAAGAATACAAAAGAGGGACTATTTTATAGATGGACTATGAAAAAACAGAGTATCATATGAGAAGGAAGTCTTCAAAGAAGTATATGAAGATGTCACAAAGTCAATTCAAAGAAGAGCTCTTACTGGTCATATTTGGAATTATTTCAGTACGATAAATAGAGTAACAGTGGCAATATGTTGGCCATTTGTAGTTTGTCTTTTGAGAACTCTGGCTGTTTGCTTAGTTGATGTTTATTTTTTCTGAGTTCTTTGTGTATTTTAGACACTAATCCTCTGTCAGATATATAGCTAGCGAAGATTTTCTCCCATTCTGTGGACAGCCTCTTCGTTTGATTGATAGTTTCCTTTACTGTATAGAAACTTTTAGTTTCATGATACCTTACTTGACAATTTGTTGGTCTTATTTCCTAAGCAACCATAGCCTTTTTCAGAAAGTCCTTGCTTCTGTCTATATGTTGAATTGAACTCCTTACTTTTCTACAACAGGCAAAGTTTATTAAAGTTGTTTGAAAATATAAGTTGATATAATTTAAAGGTATTACCCTGAAGATTGGCCACTGATTTGAAAGAGGAAATGTAACTTAATATATTCAAAGTTAGGGTTTAAATTGGGAATTTAACACTTAGGTACAAATTAAACATTTGGAGAATAAACACTATGAAGGTATCCTGTGTAATCTCAGTCTAAGATTAATGAGTCAACTGATAGAGAAATTTTTCATTTTTACAAATAACTTTTTAAAGGAAATAATATTTATGAATCATATTTGTGATTTCATATTCTAAATGAAGTATAAGAGACAATACACAAAATTTGTGATATATGTTGTGATGCAGAGAACACACAGGAAATTTTAGAAGACATCATTATCAGATAATTAACAAATATTAGCAGATAATTATCAAACTTTATGATGATAAATGGATATTGACTTCATCATATTAAAACAGTATACATACATTACATATACTCTATTGTATATATACACGAATCTGAGATCCAAGCTCTGAAGCCAGAAACAGAAGAAGATCACAAGAAGCCAGAGGTTGACATGAATGAAAGGAATATAGACGTATAATTCATACTTTGTTTGCTATGACCATGGGCCTGCAGGCAAGCAAACACTTGCAGGCACCTAGGCATAAACTTGCATGTGTGAGTTGTACACAAGTCAACACTGGCACACATTCAGACTTGCACACAGAGGTAAACCCACAGGCCTACAGACAAACATGTAGGTAAAGTAACAAAGACCCTTACCTCTGACCTCAAGTCCATATTTATACATAAACAACACAAAAGTGGCATTCTATCAGGAATAATTATATAACAAATAACATTTGTGTTTACTTTTGGAGTTCTTGGATATCCTGTGTCAGTCATTTGAGTGTGACACACAGTCACTCAGAAATGCAGAGTTACCAATTTGGCACATGCCATATATCCATACCATTGCCATGTTGTCTAAATATAAACTGGCCCTAATGGCCCATGTTCTCTATAATAACACATTTCATAATAAATATAAATAATTGTGAGCAAATATCAGACAATTGCACAAAATATAAGCAAGTAATACTTATTAAAAAAGTTCAAAGAGAAACTATTTTATCAGTATACATAGACATTTATTACATTTTCTTCTAATATATTTCATATTTATGGTGTTTTATTTTCATAAATCAAAGGACAGTATATACAAAAATATGCATTACATAAAATTTAATAATCATTTTTCCCAAGCATTCCAAATAAATTTTGTTTTGCTTTTGAGAACACATCTTTTTTATTATTATTATTTATTTTACAATACTATTCAGTTCTACATAATAGCCACAGATTCCCTTGTTCTCTCCCTTCCTGCCCCCCCCCCTTCCCCCCAGCACACCTCCCATTCCCACCTCCTCCAGATCAAGGTCTTCCCCGAGAACTGGGATCGACCTGATAGACTCAGTCCAGGCAAGTCCAGTCCCCTCCTCCCAGATTGAGCCAAGCATCCCTGCATAAGTCCCAGGTTTCAAACAGCTAACTCATGCAACGAGCCCAGGACCTGGTACCACTGCCTAGATGCCTCCCAAACAGATCAAGCCAATCAACTGTCTCACCTATTCAGAGGGCCTGATCCAGTTGGGGGCCCCTCAGCCTTTGGTTCATAGATCATGTGTTTCCATTCGTTTGGTTATTTGTCCCTGTGCTTTATCCAACCTTGGTTTCAACAATTCTCACTCATATAAACCCTCCTCTTTCTCACTAATTAGACTCCCAGTGCTCCACCCGGGGCCTAGCCATGGATGTCTGCATCCAGATTCCTCAGTCCTTGGATGGGGTTTATGGCACAACTATTAGGGTGTTTGGCCATCCCATCACCAGAGTAGGTCAGTTCGGGCTGTCTCTCGACCATTGCCAGCAGTCTTTTGTGGGGGTATCTTTGTGGATTTCTGTGGGCCTCTTTAGCTCTTTGTTTCTTCCTTTTCTCATGTGGTCTTCATTTACCATGGTCTCCTATTCCTTGGAGAACACATCTTATATATACCAGGCTGACCTCAAACTCCCCAGCCTTCTGATTCAGATTCTCAAGTGCTGGAATTAAAGTCATGAACCACCATACTTGGCTGGCAGCCATTTCTATGTGCTAAACACTATGCCAAGTAGTCACAGTGCAACCTGGAGCAAATCAGTCTCTTTTCACCAAGTAGCTCATGCTGTGCATATCGCTCTGTATGCTGTAAATGTGTTGCTCTGATTGGTTGACAAAATGCTGACTGGCCAGTAGTCAGGCAGGAAGTATAGGTGGGATAAGCAGACAAGGAGAATTCTGGGAAGAGAAAGGCTGAATTAAGAAACGCCAGCTTACCATCCAGGGAGCAGCATGTAATGGCACACAAGTAAAGCCACAGAACATGTGCCAACATATAAATTAACAGAAATGGGCTCAGTTTAAATGTAAAAGCTAGTCAGTAGTAAGCTTGAGCTAATGGCCGAACAGTTTTAATTAATATAAGCCTCTGTGTGTTTACTTGGTCTGAGTGATTATGGACTGGGCGGTACATAGGAAAATTTTAGCTACAAGCTCATGTTTTTATTAAAATCTTGTTCATTTATCAGGAAAAATAAAGTCCTTATGGTCTCCTCTCATGATTTAAATTGTACACTCCTTCTGAATTCTTAGGTTGAGTTCATAAGCTTTAATACTCATTTTTTGATACATTGGTGACTTTACTTAGAGTTTCTATTGCTGTGAAGAGACACCATGACCATAGCAACTCGTATGAAGGAAAACATTTCACTTACAGTTCAGATGTTTGGTCCATTATCATCATGGCAGGACATGGTGGCATTCAAGCAGGCACAGTGCTGGAGAGATAGCTGAGAGTTCTATGTCTAGCATATGAAGCAGGAAGTGGTCTGTCTCACTGGGTGGCTTAAGCACATATGAGACCTCAAAGCCCGCCTCTACAGTCACACACTTCCTCCAACAAGGCCATACCTACTCTGACAAGGACACACCTCCTAATAGTGCCATTCCCTTTGGGGGTCATTTTCGTTCATACCACCAAAATTGCTCTAAAATGTAATCAAAGCTGGTCTTGAAATTTTAGCACTTCCATATCAGCTTCTCCAAGTGCTGAGATTACAAGTATGGAATATCATATGCAGAAAAATAATTTTAATAATTTAATTCAAATCTAACCTTGGTGTGCTTATCATTAGCTGTGATTCATCTGCAAAGAAAAGATTTGTTTATGTCCTTTTTGCGTATCATTATGAAATCACAGATAATTCTAAGTGGAATGTATTATAATATATTATTATCATTCTTGTGTTTAAAATTTAAACTTTCTATGAAGATTGTAATTTATTAATTTCTGTCAAATTACAAAGAAACTAAAAGCCTCCCACATCAAAATTAAAATTATACAAGCTATTCTTTACAATGATGTAATAAATCCAGACATTGATAATAATTTAACTAATGAAATATTATCTATTCAAAAGGAATCATCATTAAAATGTAACTATTTAAAATAAGGATTAGGTAAAACAGAATATCAAATAAAAATGTAGATAGCTCTTACAAATAACAGGCATAAGAAATGGCAAAGCTGGAGACAGAAAGTAATTCCTTACATAAAATAAAAAATAAAGAATTCAAAATTTAATCCAAAAAAAAACGTTTCCTATGTATAAAAACAAAACAAAACAAAAAACATTGAAAACCTAGCTCCTCCAAATCCTCCTGCTAAATAATCATGAAAACACAAGAAAAGAGACATAAAAGTAATAAAGATGACAAAATAAGAGATGTATAAGATTTCTTTATAATAGTTTACTTCATGGTCTGAAGTCAGTGTACTACATTTGAAGTTACATTTTGCTATTCAAACATGTTTTAGGACTAGGTATATTTTCTTATGCCCCTCGCAATCTATTTCATTTTGAGAATTTGTTGTTGTTTTATCGGTTCTTTCTCGTCCATAAATGAGCCCACTAGGTACATTTCTCATTTCTGTTATAGTAGTTTCAATTTGTAGCATTTAGTGTTGGTATTTACAGCTTCCATTGGTGTGAACTCAGTACTCCTATTCTTCCATATTGCCCTGTTTTCTCCGTAGAGCCATTATCATAGTACTTGTAGCTGTTTTAAACTCCCTGTCTTTTTTTGTTTGTTTGTTTTTTTCGAGACAGGGTTTCTCTGTGTAGCTTTGCGCCTTTCCTGGGACTCACTTGGTAGCCCAGGCTGGCCTCGAACTCACAGAGATCCGCCTGCCTCTGCCTCCCGAGTGCTGGGATTTAAGGTGTGCACCACCACCGCCCGGCTAAACTCCCTGTCTTATGACTAAATCAGCTCTGTCCTATTTGAGTTTATTTCTAATCATTGCTATGTTTCCTCAAACTTTATTATCTGTGTTTTAGTAGACTTTGTAATTTTCTGCTAAATTCTGAATATGATAAATATTACTATAAATCCAAATGTAAGTAGACTTTTTATATAAAATATTTAATTTATCTGACCATGTTTTAGGCTGTACAGTTCATTGAGTTTTAAATAGCTTTTCTGTTGCTGATAAAGTACCATGACCAAAACCAACTTATGGATGAAAAAAAAATGCATTAGCGCTTATGATTTCAGAGGGAAAGTCCATAATTGATTGGGAAGCATGGCAGCAGGAAGGATAAGCAAGAGGCTGAGATATCACATCTTAAACCACAAACACAAAGCAGAGAGTAAGCTGAAAGTAGGGTGAGATTCTTAAAGCCCTTCCTCAGTGACGTACTTCCTCCAGCAAGGCTTTGTCTCTCAAAGATTTCATAACCTCTCCAGATAGCCACCAACCAGAAATCAAATGTTCATGTCATGCACCTGTAGGAAACATTTTTCATTCAAACCACTGCAGTGGCTAAAATTTCTTCTGAGTTCCTGGCTTTTGTTTCCTCTGGTACCTTTTGGTTTTCCAAAAGGCTTCTTAATATGTAAGGTCTAAGCGCTGTAGTTGAGATGCAGTTTAGTTTTTCTGTGATCTTCCCATAGTATACAAGAGTCCTATTAACAGTGAAAGCAAGAGTGTATGGGAACCATTCTACAAACTTGTGGCTAGATATTCATTTTAATAAGCCTCTGATTTAGGCTATGACCTTCACCCATCCTTCCCAGTCTTTCTGCATCTGTTTCCGAGTGTCATAGAAAGTCAAGGGGCGGGAAAGGTTTGTAGTTAAATGTTTTCATTTGGCTAGAGCAGACTAGAATGTCTTTCCCTTCTCTCAAAACCTTCTATAATTAAACTAAAGTTGGTTAGGCTCCAATTAAATAGTTATCCTCATTGAATAGGGAGTGGCCTGAAAACATTTTTGAAAAGTTCTTTTGTCTGTTTTCCTACTGGAAACAGGAAGGGATTTCTTTTTCTCCAGAGCATAATAGAGATCCTAAAGGTAAAATTTATTAACATTTGATGGCTTGTAGTTAAGCATACATGTTGTTCTTGCAAAGGACCTGGGTTCTCTCTGTAGCACCCACATAATGGCTCAAACTATCCATAGCTCCAATTCTAGGCAATATGACCCCCTCTTCTGACCTCTGTGGACACCATGGATGCATGTGACAGACATACATACATGCAGACAAAACACTTATATGTATAATAAAATAAATCTCAGAAAAAAATTTAACGCAGAGTGTCCCTGAGATTTTTTACCTGGTCCACATTGAGTTGCTAGCAATTGGTCAATTAGTTGTCTTTATGTTATTTTTTAAGCATTGATAGATTATAATTGTACCTTTGGGTCTCTGTCCAGTTTGAGGGGCAGTGTTTTGTGCCATGAGTTCTATTCTCTGGTGTGTTAAAGATATATTACTAATTTTTAGTTTGTTCAGCTTTATCTCTCATTATAAGGACAAGAGTAGCAACTTTTCTGCTCTTTTCATGGTGGTCTGGATTGCATAAAATACTGATATTATTTTAATTAAATAGAAGAAGGAAATTTTCACTTTCATAGTTATTATAATGTGAAATTCTTCCTGAAAAGATAAATGGCTATATAGATGCTTCACTCCATTTAACAATAAAGGATAAACTGTGATCTATATGATTGTTTGATAGCCAGTCTCCAAAACTATTTCTAATTGTTCTTTTGTCCTGGTTTTCACTTCTATTCACAGTCTTTAAAATAACTGAATAGAGCTGACTTATTTAATCTGTAATATATTGGGAAAATAACAATGTATTAATTGTGAAGATATTTATAAAAGATGTTGTTTCTCTTGATTTATCATCTTGGGGAGAGATGGTTGTCAAGTCATAAGATGAATTCACTAGTTTCATGATGAGGTGATAAGGGTACTTAGCAATCACCATCAACTTGTGTGTATAAATCAATTGTATTAGAAAATGAATGTGTAGGGCCCAAACATCTAGAGAATTTCAGACCCAATCGCATCTGTAATTTCATAAGAAACCTTGAGCCCAAATGACCGAGTTTAGGTATTTCTAGCTTCTAGAGCCACAGAATGTATGTACATAATATGATAAGCTGTTAAGTTACAGTACAATTTTGGTGTTAAGTACTTGTAAAATTTATCACACAACTACAGAGTACAATATACAGTGGTGTCTTATTGAACTTCTAGTTTTGGCTATCTGTATTTCTGGAAGTGTCCCATTCTAATATTTGAGCTCATAAACTCTCTTGTCCAGTACACTGAAATTTTTTTAGTATCTTGAAATCGAGATGGTTTCTGCTTATCTTATAGTCATTGAATACAGATATGAATATTTTCTCCTGCTGGAGTCCATTTGAATCAAATAAAGTAAGAGAACAGATTTTTTTCTTAATACACATGAATAGATTTTTCCTATTCTATTTGTATATTTTATGACTTGAATGAAGCTTTCAGGCCCCTCTTTTTCTTTAATCCTCCCATTCCTTTATAGAATAAATGGCTATAAACTGTCTTAGTTCCAAATTTAGAACTCTAGCTTCAACCTGACTTGCTTAGCCAACTCCCAATATGCTAAACTCGACTTTGAATTTAAACCCTACCATTAATCAGTATGTGATTTTTGAGTAACTGATTTAGCTTCTTTGAACTGGGCTTTCAACTGTAAAATATGGATAGGTATTATTTTATGGACTTATGATGGGAAAATAAGATCAGATATGTAAGGTTTGTAGCCCAATGTATGGTTCATAAAAAGCACTCACATATGATTAATCCCCTTTCCTTTTTTGCAGTCTATTTCCTAGGGAATGAATCCTACATGTATCATTTAGTTCTATGCTGTAGCTCCCCCTTTGCCCTTATTACTTTGGCACAAACTGAGTTTGGCAGGAGAAGAACTGACTGATGCCAGAACTCAGTGCCTACAGGTAAGAAGGAACCACCTGACTGAAATCTGCAGTGCTAAAATAATACTTTTCCAAACTCAAGCCATTGTACTTTTTTTTTTACAAGACTAAAAACATCCTTTTACTTATCTCTGCCCGTTCAAAGCTTAAACTTAGAGTTCCCCACCAAACACTATGAGCTTAATGATCATGATCGTTACAGATGGCAGTTGATCCAATCTTGGTCTCTTTTATAATTTGTCACTGGTCATCCCCAAAGTTCCCCTAATAGGGTTTATGTTTTGTGTTCACAATATGTAGATGTATGAAGTACCACTTTTAAAAAGGAATATTGGACTTGTGATGGAGTCAAGTTGGTAGCATCCTTGCCTAGCAAGAATAAAACCCTGGGTTTGATCTCCAGCAACACATAAATCAGGTTTGATGGTGTACCACTTGCATTCTTAACATGCAGTAGGTACAATCAGAAATTTCAGGACTTCAAGTTCCTCTTCCACTACATAGATATGTGGAGTCCAGCACAGGATACACGAGATCTTGTCACAAAAAAAAGAAGAAAGATTCATTATTTTTATTTAGGTACTATCCATTTTGTTTTACTTGACCATAATATATTACATCAATAAGTAGCCCATTTCACACTACACAATTCTGCTAGAGCCCTCACTGACAGGACTGTTAGTCTCTCTCTGCAGGTTGGGTATGTGACTCAAGATAGGCCTATCAGATTTTCTTTACTGAGAATTTGGTTGTTGAGTGAATTTCGGTTGACCTGTAGAAGTCAATTGGATATAGGAGATGAGATGTGAATACACTGCAGAGAGGGTGCTGGAGTAACAATAGCTGAGGTCTTTTATATTGCTCTGGTTCTTTGACTTTAGGGAGTCTGGGTTTTATATGTTTACAAAACTCCCAAGACAATAAATTCAAATGAAGAACAGGAATTCTGCAATCTGTTGAAGATGTAAATGTAAAAAAAAAAATGTTTGCATCATGAGGACCATTACTATGAGATGAATGATTTTTAGTATGGACCTGGAGAGCTAGATCAGTGGTTAAGAGAACTAGCTGTTCTTGCAGAAGTTCTCAGATAATGGTGTATAATCATCTATAACTGCAGTTGTAGGGGATCTTATGCCCTATTTTGGCCTCCTTGGGCACCAGGCATGCATGTGGTGAACATTCATTCATCCATGCAAAACATTCATATACATAAAATAAAATAAAATAAAAATTTTAATTAAATAATTTTAAATTAGTAAAGTCTGTTTTTTATCCAGTAACTATATAGGTTGTCATATTCATTCACTCAACAAAATGGTTACTGGTGCTTGTTATGTGTAAGACAGATAAAATATAAAGAACAAAGGGAGATAATTTTTAGTTTTAGTAGTTTCTGCTGGATACCTGGAAACATTTCAGACTTTAGTAGTAAGGCTTATATTCATGAATATCTATGGTGATATTTTATTTGTACTGAAATGTAATTTTAATTTTATGTTAATAAAGTTGCCCTGGGGTCAGAGCTATTAGAGCCATAGCAAGAGCGTGGTGGTTAGAAGAGCTAGGTAGATTTCTGTGTGTTCAGGGATACAGCCAGTATTGGAGACATACGCCTTTAAGACCTGGAGGGCGGTACTTACAGGCAGTGATGAGGCAGTCATGTGGTTGGGTTTACAACCAATGAGAAGGGAGAACAGAAAGACTATTTAAAGACAGACAAACAGGAAGTAGCTCTCTCTCTCGGGGAAGCTAGGAGCACTGCAGGAGGTAAGATTTTATCTCTGAGCTCTGACCTCTCGGCTTTCTCTTTTACATTGGCTCTGTGTTTCTTATTTTAATAATACGATTGGTTACATCTACATCTGGCGCCCAACGTGACAAGAATCCATTAAAAACTGCTTGGGGCCGGCTCCCTAGCCGGAGCAGCCGGCTCCCTAGCCCCGGCCCAGGTCTGCTTGGGCTCAGGCTGGACTGTGAGCTGCTTGCTTAAAGCCAGTGCTACAAACAGCTCAGGCCTGCCCTGCTAAACAGGGCCCCTTCCTGTAAAGCCAAGCCTTGACTCGGCTCAAGAGGGAACAAGTGGCTGGCTTTAAGCTTTAGCCGGCTACCCCTTCGCTTTCACTTTCACTTTCACCTTCGCTTTCGCTTTTGCTTTCTCTCTTGCTTTCTCTCTGTCTCTCTGTTTCTGTCTCTCTCTCTCTCTCTCTCTGGATTCACACCTAGGACACTAGGTGGCTCTTTTGAAATTCGCTCGGATTTCTACTGTTCTACGCAGATTTGGTAAGTCATAAAGGAAACTATTTAAAAGACAAATTTTTTCCACATTTAAAAAAATGGGTTTCCTGTGTACATTGGAAGAAAATTGGGTTTCGTTTGAAATTTTAGGCAGTCTGACAATGGAACAACTATATGAAAAGATTAGTATTGTGGGAATTATGCAGTTTATCACCATGCTTATTCTCATTTTACTATTTAAAAAGATAGTCGATTTAAGTGCCAGGATAACAGCTTTAGAAAAACCTGTTAATTTTAACAGTGAAGTTGGTTCAAGTTTGGATCATAAGGTTACAGAAAGAAAGCCTGTTTTCACACAGTCACCCTTAATTTATCCTGTAACCGTACAGCAGATGCCTGATCAAATGGCTACACAAAATATCTGGGCTCCAATTGAACTGATGGATTTTAAAAGGTTTAAGGAGGCAATAGTATCTTATGGCATGCATTCCCCATATGTAAAGCAAATGTTAAACTCTTGGTCAACATATAATAGGATTATACCACAGGACTGGCAGGACCTTGCACAAGCTGTTCTGGAACCCAGCCAGAGAATTCAATTTCTAACGTGGTTTAAGGATGAAGCTAGAAACGTAGAAAAACAATGGACGGATAAAGGAATACAAGTTTGTCAGGATCAGCTTATTGGAGAAGGCCAATATGCTTCAATACAAACACAATGTTTATATGATGTTCAAACCGTAATTTTATGTCGAATGGCAGCCTTGAATGCATGGGACAGAGTTGAGGAACCAGGAAAAAAACCTGAGTCATTCACAAAGGTGATGCAAGGCCCAAAAGAATCTTTCACAGATTTTTTTAGAAAGACTGGCTTCAGCAGTAAACAGAATGGTCTCAGGATCAGAAGCTAGTAAGGCAATAATTGAAGCTTTGGCATTTGAGAATGCGAATGCAGCATGTAAAAGAATAATCAGGCCGTTAAAGGCAAGATCTGCACCTTTGGAAGATTGGATTAGAGAAACAATTAATGTTGAGGTTGATGAGGATGATGATACGTGGGTAGGAGAAGTAATTTCAAAAGGTTTGAGGAGTGTTAGATGTTTTGGGTGTGGAAAGCAAGGACATTTTAAAAGGGACTGTAAACAGGTCATTCCTAGAAGCAATGTTTCTTCAAGGAACAATGGCAACAGAATGCCCCTTCCTTCTGGAGTATGCAGAAGGTGTGGTAAGGGAAAACACTGGACCAACGAATGTAGATCAACAAAGGACAGACAGGGTAATCCTTTGCCTCAGTTTTCGGGAAACTCCCGGAGGGGCCTCATGCAGGCCCCCATAGCAAAACCAGTTCAAACCTTTCCTGCAGCTGTAGAGGAAATCCCTGCTCTGAGCGATTAAATAACCAAATGACTATTGGAATAAATCATGCTGGTCAGGATGATGAAACAGAGAGAATAGAAAATTCAGGAGAAAACATAAAGAAAATTTTTTGGCAAACTTCTATTAATGAACAGAGACCAAAATTAACGATAAAAATAAATGGTGTTTTGTTGTCTGGTCTGGTAGACACAGGTGCGGACATTACCATAATTGCACCAGAATTTTGGCATCCAGCTTGGCCTCTTCAGGAGGTAAACGTTCAACTGTTAGGAATTGGGACATTATCTGGAGTGAAACAGAGTGCAACATGGCTGGAATGTATAGGTCCAGAAGGACAGAGAGGAAAATTAAAACCATATGTCGCTAACATAGCTATGAACCTGTGGGGTCGAGACTTGTTGCAACAATGGAATACTCAGATTAAAATCCCTCCAATCTCAGAAACAAATCATAAACTAGCACATGTTTCTGAGAGAAATATTAGAAGGCATTATTTTGAGTGGTCACCAGCCATCCATATTATACAAGAACAGGGCACAACAACTGATAATCTTCCAAAAATACCAACAGCTCTACCTTTAAAATGGTTAACAGACAAGCCTGTATGGGTTCAGCAATGGCCTTTAACAACAGAGAAACTCCAGGCTTTAGAAGAGCTGGTAGAAGAACAGCTAAATGCTCAGCATATTGAACAGTCAACCAGCCCTTGGAATTCTCCTGTATTTGTTATTAAAAAGAAATCTGGTAAATGGAGAATGGTAACAGACCTTAGAGCAATTAACAAAGTAATTCAGCCGATGGGCTCTCTACAATCTGGAATTCCTTTGCCTACTCTGTTACCAAAAGGATGGCCTCTCATAGTTATTGATTTAAAAGACTGTTTCTTTTCAATACCCTTACAAGAAAAAGACAGAGAAAGATTTGCTTTCACAGTGCCTACTTATAATAATTCTCAACCGGTTAAAAGATTTCAATGGAGGGTCCTCCCACAGGGAATGTTAAATAGCCCAACTCTGTGCCAATATTTTGTACAACAGCCATTGGAAGTGATACGTAAAAAATTTCCTAAATCTATAATTTATCATTATATGGATGATATTTTACTAGCTGACTCAAATGCAGATACTTTAGAAAGAATGTTTGAAGAAGTAAAGAAAATTTTGCCTTGCTGGGGATTACAAATTGCTCCTGAAAAAATACAAAGAGGAGATTCTATTAATTATTTAGGATATAAAATAGAGCTACAAAAAATTAGACCCCAAAAGGTGCAAATTAGGAGAGATAGACTACAGACTCTTAATGACTTTCAAAGATTATTTGGAGATATTTCTCATCTACGAACTATTGTTGGGGTAAAAAATGATGAACTGACTAATTTGTTCAAAACCTTAGAAGGTGACAAGGACTTAAATAGTCCAAGAGAATTATCACCTGAAGCTGAGAAAGAATTGGCCTTGGTAGAAAAGAGAGTACATGAAGGGCACGTGGATCGTATTGATCCAAAGCTGGATTGCATTTTGGTTATTTTACCTTCTAGGCATTCCCCTACTGGAATATTAATGCAGAGGGAAGATATTATATTGGAATGGATATTTTTACCAAATAAACCAAATAAAAAATTAAAAACTTATGGGGAAAAAAATCTCTGACTTGATTTGGAAAGGAAAATTGAGACTTCGTCAATTAGCAGGAATAGACCCAGCAGAAATTGTCATACCTTTAACTAAGGAGGACATTGAAAAATTATGGACAGAAAGTGAACCTTGGCAAAGAGCTTGCAGTATTTTTTTGGGAGAAATTAACAGCAAATATCCCAAAAGCAACAGAATTGATTTTATAAAGAGAGCTGATTGGATCTTGCCTCGAATTGTATGGCAAAAACCCATATCTGGAGTTTGTACATTTTATACAGATGCCAACAAACAAGGAAAGGCAGGTTACAAATCAGAAAATTTAAGTAAAGTGGTACAAAGTCCTTATAATTCAGTGCAGAAATCAGAATTGTATGCTATTCTGTTGGTATTAATAGATTTTTCAGAACCTCTCAACATAGTAACTGACTCTCAGTATGCTGAAAGAGTGGTATTACATATTGAGACTGCAGAATTTATCCCTGATGCTTCAGAATTAACTTCACTATTTATTCAATTACAAGATACAATCAGGAAAAGGAGTCATCCTTTATATATAACTCACATCCGATCTCATACTGGTTTGCCAGGCCCTTTAGCACAAGGCAATGATGAGATTGATAAATTATTGATAGGAAATGTGCTGGAGGCCTCAGAATTTCATAAAAAACATCATGTCAATAGTAAAGGTTTAAAAAAGGATTTTTCCATAACCTGGCAACAAGCCAAAGAAATAGTAAAGAAATGTCCTACTTGTTCCTTCTATAATCAAACACCATTACCAGCAGGATGTAACCCAAAGGGTACTCAGAGGAATGAAATCTGGCAGATGGACGTGTTTCACTTTGCAGAATTTGGAAAATTGAAATATGTACACCACACCATTGATACTTATTCAGGATTTCAATGAGCAACTGCTTTGAGTTCTAAAAAAGCTGATTCTGTAATCACTCATTTGCTAGAAGTTATGGCCATCATGGGTATACCTGCACAAATCAAAACTGACAATGCTCCATCATATGTCTCTGTTAAAATGAAACAGTTTTTTGCTTATTACAATATAAAGCATATTACAGGCATACCACATAATCCTACAGGTCAAGCAGTTATAGAAAGATCAAACACAACTCTAAAGGATATGCTAAATAAACAGAAAGGAGTTACAAAAACCCCCAGAAATAGACTGCATAATGCTCTATTAACTTTGAATTTTCTGAATGCCAATGAGAAAGGAACAACAGCTACAGAGAGACATTGGATAATAGAAAAAACTACAGAATTAAATCAGCCTATATACTTTAAGGATGTGCTGACCTCAGAATGGAAGCCAGGGTATGTATTACGTTGGGGACGAGGTTTTGCTTTTGTTTCTACAGGAGAAGATAAGCTGTGGGTACCATCAAAATTGATAAAGGTTCGATTTGAACAAGAGAAACCTCTTAATTAGAGGAGGTGATAGGTCATCAATCAGCATGAACATCCAATTTAAACTAACTTGTACAGTAACACATGTCTTTTCATTTAATCAGATAATAACTTGCCAAAAAGGAACATCCCCAAAATTAGTCTTGGGGGAAGGTTTTTGTTTTTGTCTTTTAGGAGAATGAAGGTTAAGGAATCTGAAGGACACAAGACAAATGAGACAACTGAAAAAAAGGGACAAATCATCTATCCCAGGAAACAGAGTATATGGGAGTATATGGCATATGGGTATATATTATCTAAAAAATTTTATGTCTTCTTAAATGTTTGTTTCTGCTTTTCTCTAAAGATTTAACACTATTGGTTTTCTAATAGTCCCAGTTCAATTAAAATTTAAAGCTGACTTTGGAGTTGGAGAATGGCTCTCTCCTTCTTTAAACTCAAGCATATTGTTAAAAGGAAAATGCAAACTCCCTGTATCATGCCAGAAAGAGCCATTTTCTGCTATGGGACAGGACAAAAGCAAAATTAATTAAGGGACTATTCTATTACTAATCTCAACTCTTTGATTCTATTCTGATTCTTTAAACTTTTCTTAAAGTATAAATTTTATATCAAAATTTACAAGATATATATATATATATATATATATATATATATATATATATATATACATTTTAAACTTTGTTAAGATATGAATGGTCATATAGAGTACTAACTAATTCTAGAAAAAAGGCTTCAATTAGCTGCATATATATGTCTTTGTATTCGAGTTTCTTATCAGTTTTCTGCAGGAAATCATGGCCAGGCCTAACATCAACTGAAATCTCCAGGAAGAAGATGGGGCCCCACAACAACAAACACAACAACAACAATTCCACGTGGACAATAATAATATCACTGAACTGACAAACATCATCTATAGATCAGCTTTGAACTACAAGGTGCTCAGAGCAATTTTGAGATGACTAGCTGAGATGATCCAGTCTCAAAGACTACTTGAATAAGGACTTGAGATAAACCCTGAACTTTGGCTTTATACATAGACTGGATAATAATGAAGGATATAGTTACCTTTCCTAGAATTTGACAATTAACCTAAATTTTCTTTCAGGATAAAGATAACTTCGCCCATACCCAGCAGGAAGCAATTTTAAGAATATGACACCCACATTGCCAAAGAAGTGGTGTGGGGCGGGTGGTTTTTTGGTTCTTTTAATGGGTTTTGGGTCTGGGATAATTTTCATTATTTAGGGGGGTAGGTTACAAGTTGTCAAGGGTTAGGAAAAAGGCTAAGCAAAGGAGATTAGATTTAAGGTTCTTGTTTTTTAAAAAAAAAGAAAGAAAGAAAGAAAGAAAAGAAAAGAAAAAGACAATTACTAGTTTTAAATACTTTACATTATTACCAACTATTAGGATATAAAGAAATGAAAGTTAGTACTTAGACATTACAATAGAAATTGTAGTCATATTAGATATGTTTTAAAAATTGAGCAGATGTATTTTAGACAGGTCATCTTCAAACCCTTCAGAGATCTACAGAATATGGCATTTAAAATGTTTTAATAACTTAGAAATTTTTCTTTTTTGAGACATGTCGGCTCCTGGCAGTACCAATCTACTTCAGAGAAAATATGGGCATTGAAGAAACTGCATATGGAGTTAACTTTCATTGTGGCAAAAGTTAGCCACTGGACAACAAAGTATCCTCGTATCAACAGGACAAAATGGACAGACAGAACACGAAACAAAGGACTACCGATTCCTGCCAAAACAAGTGTGGTTATGGCTTTATCAGACGGCATCTTCTGAGGCCAGGACAATATGGCACCATCCCTGAAGTGGCCTTCACAATCTGGAAAAGGTACAGTGCCCTTTTCTTTGAAGGCAGCTGAACAGGCAGTGGGCCGATGGCTTCTGTTGTGCAATGGAACAGCAACTGAAAGCTCACGCCTCTCAATAGTAGACTGGCATTTAATAGAGGGATGTGGAGAAGGGGATGCTTAGATGAAGCCATATATACACAGCCAAGAAGAATGGACAGCTGAATTCAAAAACCATCAACAATTTCCAGAATTTAAAATCCTGAATCATGACATGACACTAGTGGAATTCAGGTGTTTCTGGTACATGGACTGCTCTCACCCAATGTGAGGTTGAACTGTTGACCTTGTGTACAACCTACTTCACAAATGAGTCTGTCAGATACCATAAGCCTATAGGCTGAAGATGATGCCCCAACACTGTGGAGAAACCTCAGGTGACTGTCCAGGCAGCTGGCTGTTTCTGTCAACTCACAAAATTTTTGGAAGTTGCTTTTGTGCACTTCTTGTTTTTATTTTTGGTAGCTAATATTATTTCCTTCTTGGGTCTCTGAGGGAGTTGAAGATTAGTTAGTTATAGTTGAAGATTAATTAGGATAGAAAGTGAATTAGATACATTTTGGACTTACTAAAATAGGATAGATAAGGGAATTATTTTCTCTGATTTGTCAAATACAAATGGACTAGACATCGTTTAGGTATTTGTTACTTGTATATATTGTATATAGTTATTGTACTTTTGTATATAGTTCTTCTTTTGTTAGTTATAACCTTTTGCCTTTTTTTCTTTTTATTAAAATAGAAAAGGGGAAATATGGTGATATTTTATTTGTACTGAAATGTAATTTTAATTTTATGTTAATAAAGTTGCCCTGGGGTCAGAGCTATTAGAGCCATAGCAAGAGCGTGGTGGTTAAAAGAGCTAGGTAGATTTCTGTGTGTTCAGGGATACAGCCAGTATTGGAGACATACGCCTTTAAGACCTGGAGGGCAGTACTTACAGGCAGTGATGAGGCAGTCATGTGGTTGGGTTTACAACCAATGAGAAGGCAGAACAGAAAGAATATTTAAACACGGACAAACAGGAAGTAGCTCTCTCTCTCGGGGAAGCTAGGAGCACTGCAGGAGGTAAGATTTTATCTCTGAGCTCTGACCTCTCGGCTTTCTCTTTTACATTGGCTCTGTGTTTCTTATTTTAATAATACGATTGGTTACATCTACAAATATCACAAGTTTTTCCAATAAACATATAAACATTGAATATGTAGTAATCCCCAAATTATCTTCATTTGTAAAACACAAAACTTTCTCATTAGCAATGTGACATTTAAAAATTTGTATATACTGCAATTATTTTAGCTGTGGAACACAGTAAATGTGAACAATTTAAAATAATCTTTTGTGCTTAAAATTGTCTCTGTTAATGTAGAGAAAACTATACATTGAATTAATCAATATGGTTACTGAAATGCAAAGGTAAAATCTCACATAGAGAGACTAAACTAAAAATAAAAATATAACTTTATACTCCTCTGAACAACTTATTTATGAATATTCCACAGACAATAAAACAAACATGAAAAACAAAAACTTCCCCAAAGTCTAATTTTCAAATAATTCAGTTTTGGATTATCCAAGCCAAATTGATCTATCATTTCTATTACATAAAGCACAGAATAACAAGTCATTAACACCCTGACATTATCTTTAACTAATATGACAGATGTAACAGATCATGTATTCTGAGAATGTATGACCTATTTTGTTTTGTGTTTTGTTTGGGATATGAAACATGAATTAAATGTAATTATATATGTACTCATTGTTAATTTGGGGGCCATGACAGATCAATTTTCAGTATTTTTTACAGGAATAAATTTATGAGTTGAGAAGGCATTTATGGTTATCTTTTTTAATATAATATTTTTATTTTTGAAATTACTATATAACTACATAATTTACCCCCATTTCCCCTAAACCCTTCTCTTGCATGCTCTTGATTTCTCTGAAATTAGTGGCCTCTTTTCTTCAATTGTTGATATATATATATATATATATATATATATATATATATATATATATACTGGCTCAGTCCATATAATATTACCTGTATGTGTAAGATTATCTTTTAAATATTTTCCTCCTCTTTCCCTCTTTTATTTATGTCAAATTAACATGGTAAAACTCTGTGTTTGACTGAAAAATGTAAAGCCGTAAAACTGAAGAAATGTCCCTTGATGCTAATAATTAACAATCCAAGAAATATCTAATAATTGGCCCCTTAACCGTTCTCTCTCTCTCTCTATATATATATATATATATATATATATGTATATATATATATACATATACATATATATATATTTCTTAGACTTCATGAAGACTTTAGCATATATGTAAATTTCATTATATGCACTTAGCATTCCAGCAACAATCAAGTATTTCTAAATACGCTGTTCTAAAATCACAGCACAATTCTTCAGCTCCCTTATACTTTCTATTCTAAAAATATAAGAAGTAAAAGCAACCCCCACCGTGTTATTATCTCAGAATGTTTCAAGTACTACTTTATTATATTTTTCTTTAGAATACATGGTAATAATGATAAGATGGAATCCTCTAAATGATTTGAGAGGATTCAGAGTAGCAATGAAAAACTGAATGTGGAAATTATCTGGTTTAAGCACTTTGCATCATGAATGTACTTAGCTTAGTAGCAAAGTTTTCTACCTCTCCAAAGATGCAACATTATCACTCTCAGATACATAAAGTTTATTTATTTTTATTTTATGTGTGTGTGACTGTTTTGCTTGAGTGTATGTGCATCACAGGGGTGCCTGGTACTCTTAGAGGCCAGAAGGCAGTATCCAATCCCCTGGAACTGGAGTTACCAGCTGTTTTGTACCATCATGTAAAAGGTGCTGGGAACAGATGCCAGGTCCTCTCTGCAAGAAGAGCCAGTTCTCTTAACTGTTGAGCCATCTCTTTAACCTCCACTCTTTTAAAACAATCAAGTAGGTAGTCTAGATATACATTTTTATGTAGTTTCATTTGATCTGTGATAGACGAATAAACATGGAAAGGGAAAATGTCACTATTGATGAAGGAGAACTTCTGAATACCAGAAGACAAAATACTAAGTTCATAGTCAGTAGGACTTCTACACATACCAACAAGTCACACACCAGTGCTATAGGGCTTTGATCTGTGGGTCTGACAATTCAGGCCCTTATCCAGCAAGGATGTTGTTAGAAATGGAAATCTCAGGTTCTGCTTGAGATGGATTCAATCAGAAACTCTGAGTGGCCTCCAGCAATCTATTTTAACAAGTTCTCCAGGTGATTCTGATGCACACTAAGGTTTGCAAGTCATGGGTGAGTTGCACATTTAATCTAACAAGTCAAATATGTAGCTCACTAGGAGTGAGTAGTTTGTGAATTCTGGATTATGTTATCCTAAAGACTTTACAATTGCTTAACATTGTAAAGAAAAAAATGAACTTCAACGTTAAACACATCACAGCATAGGAACCTTGCAAATTTAATTTTCCCCCTTTCCTTCCCCAGCTATCTGAAACAGTTTATGTCAAATTATGTCATTGCTCCCATTATAACCCTCTAATGGCTGCCTATCCGACTTAAACTGAAAACTGCTTCCCTTCTTGCTATTTATATCTACTTTTGGAATACTGTGTATTCTGTATACATGTTATTGGAAATCTTTCCCTGCTAGAATGGTGGTTAGTGAAAGCCATAGATTTCATCCATTTCACTCCCTGCTGACTTTCAAGTGGCTAAAACAGTGCCTGGCATACAGTTGGAACTTGGTAAATATTAGGAAAGTGGGGGAAGGAAGGAGAGGTGAATAAGAAGAGAAGAAGGCAGGCAGAAGGGAATGGAAATCTTAAGTCACTCTTTGCAATTAGTATGGTAATATCTACATAATATTAAAATTCTGTATCTGTCTAAAAACCTGAAATATATGGTTATACTTAGAATCTTTACTGTTCACCTATCAATGCATTTCCTTTTAGTATCCTTAATCTAGGTTACTTCTTTACCTCTCAACTAAACTGAAAAAACATCTTATCTACCAGTAACATCACAATGCCAGCTATTTGTAAAAAATTGCTCTTTATTATATTTCTCAAATACATTTCCCATTCTTACTTTTTTTTTAAGATTTATTTATTTATTATGTATACAGCATGTATGACTGCAGGCCAGAAGAGGGCACCAGATCCCATTTCAGATGGTTGTGAGCCACCATGTGGTTGCTGGGAATTGAACTCACGACCTCTGGAAGAGCAGCAGTCAGTGCTCTTAACCTCTGAGCCATCTTTCCAGCCCCACATTTCCCATTCTTTACTTGGAGTCTGTCTTACTTTTTAAAAATATTTATTTCTTATAACAGCTTGGGAGATGGCTTAGTTGATAAAATATCTGCCCACAAACACGAGGACCTAATTTGTATCCCCAGCTTGTCAAATCCTGGTCATGACAGCACGTGTCTGTAACCTCAGTGTAGGGGAGGTGGCAGAGACAGCCAGACCCCTGGAGCTCCTTGGCTAACTAGGTTTAGTGAAAGACTCTGTTTCAAAAATTAAGGTGGGCATTGATGGAAGAAGATACTCAACATGGACCTCTGGTCTTCCCACACACACATGGGCACATACATACACTACACACACACACACACACACACACACACACACACACACACACACACACAAATTGTTTACGTTTTATATTAAACTTTAAACTGTACTTACCTTATACCTAATTAATTGGAAAATTAGTCAATTTTCATTCAGTGATATAATATATAAATTAAAGAGTCATGATATTTACTTTTTGTTTTTGTATAGCATTTTTCATAATAGTCTGTACTTGCTTGGCTTTATTTTATTTATAATTTTTAGAATTTTATTTTCTCTAGTAAGAATATTTAATGTGATCTCTCTCTCTTTTATTTTTATAAATTTTAAGTGTAAAATATGGTAGCATAAACTATACATCAATTTGCATAGCAGATCACTAAGATTTATTCATCTCTCATAACTGAAAATGTATGCATGTTGGTCAGCAGCTAATTCTCACTGCTTCCTATATATATTTCTGTTGTTTTAAACATCTTGTCCATTGTGAATAGTGATATAGTGAACACTGGAGTCTTCTTTGAGATCCTGTTCTCAATTACTTTTAAGTACTTAGAAGTGTGATTGTTGGACCATGTAATAGTCATACTTTTAATTTCTGAGGCTTTACAACCCGTTCTCCATGGTGGCTGCACCATTTTCAGTTTTGACCAGCAGTGTCCAATCTGTCTCTTTCTACCACATACTTGCCGATAATGTATTACTTTTTTTTTTTAATGATAGCCACCTTGGGGTGTCTGTGAGACTCCAGGATAATCTGGGAGACAGTCCTCTGTGCTTGGCTTTGGAGAATCATCCTGATTACCTTAATTGATTAGGGAAGACCTCATCATTGTGGGTGGCATCTTTCCCTAGCTAGGATACTGGGTGATATAAATGGATAATGAGAACTAAGCAGCAGCATGTATAAATCACTCTCTGGTTCCTTATTCTGGTTATGTTGTAACCAGCTGTTTCAAGCTCCTGACACATGTTGGACTGTACCCTTGAATGGTGATATTACCCTTTCTCCCTTAAGTTGCTTTCATCAGGGTACTTTATAAGAGTAACACGAAAATAAATCAAGAAAGACATAATATCCAAATGTAGTTATGGTATATATTTTCCAGGATCAACAGTGATGATCCTTTCATATACCTGAGGACCACTTGTGTGTCTTCCTTGCAAAAATATCTATGCATATCCTATAATCATTCTTAGTTAAGATATTCTGATTTTCCTCTTGAGGTGTATGGGTTTCTTGCATTTTTTTGGAGAATAAACCCTTTATTTGATGTATGATTTAGAAATATCTTGTTCCATTTCACGAGTTTTTATCACTTATAAATATTGTCAAGACTAATTTTATGACATTATTGGCCTATCTTGTCTTATCTCTCACTCAGGCCTAGGCTGACCTGAAACATGGCAATCCTGCCTTAATCTCCTGAGTGCTAGTGTTACGTGTTTGGGCTACCAGGGCCAACTTCCTACTTTAGTAGTAAAAGAAGATTTGAGCAACATAAATTCTTCACATATGCCCATTAAACAATATGAATGGATACATATACTTTTATATATTTAAAAAAATAAAAGAGCTATAGATATAGATATTTTTAAGGATACTCAGGACAGGAGTAGGAGTGGAGAAATGGATTAGCATTTAAGAGCATAGTGGTCTTACAGAGGACCCAAATTCATTTCCACCATTTTTGGGTAATTCACAACCACTTGTAGTTCCAGCTCCAGGAAATCTGACACCATTTTCTGTCACTCCCACACACATTCATGTATGTACACACACACACACACACACACACACACACACACACACACACACACACACACATTTAATAATAAAATAAACATTTAAAACAAAGAACGAGTTGCAAAGGCAGGCAGATCTGTGAGTTCAGGGCCAACCTGGTCTGCATAATGAGTTCCAGAACAGCCACCGTATTGTAGAAAGACCCTGCCTTAAAACAACAACAACAAAAGAGTTAAAAGAACTAGTTGTTCTTTCTAAAAACAGAACACACAGGACATTCATAAAAATGGACCAACATACTCTAAAGAAGTTGTCAAAAATTTTATAGTATCTTGTACAGATGAATTTCTTTTAATAAAGCAATTGAGTAGGGTATCAATTAGGAAAAAAGGAAAATGACATTGATATTTTCACAAATTAAAATCCTATTTCTAAATTACTCATAACTAGGAAATTATAATGTAAGTTCTAAACTGCTTAAAACTGATTTTGAGATACCACAATCAAAAGTTTTAACTTCAGTATAAATGGCATATTTTTCCACCGTCTAATTCTACCCTTTCCTCAGCTCTACACTTGGTGACTGCCTATTGTGTCCCCTTGAAAAGAGTGTGGAGGATTTTATTGTTTCAACTTCCTGAAGCTACCTAGGAATTTGAAAAGACTTTCAGATGCTTGTTTTCTACTTGTTTCTCATACAAGTTTTCATGACAAACTAGTTAGTAAGGACTTTGGGAGAGAAAAGACCTGGCTTTATTTTATTTATACACTTGGATATGGCTCCCACTTCTGTGTTGTTTGGGCTCCAAATTGACTTTTGTATGGGTTATAAAATCAATTAATCATTTTAATTGTTTCACATGTTTTATTCCAGGACAGTTTAAAATAGCATATCATGGAATAATGCTGCCACAAAGATTCACTGGCTAGTCATGTTTCATTTCTCTTAAAAATCAGGTTTGTAGTGTAGAAAACTGTTTTCAAATTCATGATCATTTCCAGGTTCTGGCTATTAGGAATAATGCTGCTAGAGAGGGTGCCTAAACAGTCTTACCCCAGTAATCAGATCGGTGACTACCTTAACTATCATCATAGAGCCTTTCTCCAGTAACTGATGGAAGCAGATGCAGAAATCCACAGCCAAACACCAGGCCAAGCTCTAGGAGTCCAGTCAAAGAGAGAGAAGAGAGATTCTATGAGAAGAGCACATGAAGACCATGATGGAGAAACCTACAAAGACAACCAAACCAAACTAATGGGAACTCATGAAATTTAGACCAAAACCTGTGGAGCCTCCACTGGACTGAACTAGGCCCTCTGTGTAAGTGAGACAGTTCTGTAGCTTGATCTGCTTAAGGGGCCCCCTGGCAATAGGATCAGGATCCATCCCTGGTACATGATCTGGCTTTTTGGAGCCCACAACCTATGGAGGGACACTTTGCACAGCCTGGAGGAAGGGGTAGGGGCTTGGGCATGCCTCTACTGAATGAAACAGACTCTGGTGACTCCCCATGGGAGATCTTGCCTTTTTGTAGGAGGGAATGGGGCATGGGTTGGTGGAGGGAAGGCTAGAGGGGTGGGGAGAGGGAAGAGCGGGATCTGTGATTGGTATGTAAAATGAATAAAACATTTCTTAATAAAAAAATTCAAAGTTGTTCTTGGATATAACATCTGTACCTCTTGCTAAGCAGATCATTAGCAATGTTCAATTTTTAGATGGGTGTGATGTGAAAAAATACATTTAACAGAAATGAAGTGATAAGGAAAAAAATGTAAGCAGACTCTAAATAAGCAAGATGAAATCTTTAATCAGCTAAGCATGTTTCATGTTTTACAATTTCGTTTGGAATACTAATAATGGACCAACACACTTGACAGGTGGAAGCGCTTGAGGGCCATTGAGCATTGAATTTTCCAAAAGTAGAGCAATTACAGAAACACCTGTGTTAAATAACCAAGCACTGATTTGCTATGAAAATATGCAGAGTGTTTAACAGCCCTCCAAAATCATGATTTGCTTTTGATAGACTTGGTGCATTTACAATGAGTCAATAACTGTTTATTGTCATGTAAACCATTCCACTTTATAAATTAGTTCAAACCATCACTATATATTAAATGCATATGGAAGTGGAGGTACATGCAGTGAAAAGAGTTGTTTGTTCTCTTATAGGAAACAGGAAGAAAAAGAAGGAAAGAAAGAAAGGGAAAGCAAACCTACACCTTCCTTGTTTGTCTCATGAGAAATTTTGTGTCTGATTTTAAGAGTGAGGTTTTGTACCCTGCCTTAAAAGTGATCATTAGAGACCTTTATTTTTCACATCTGATAAAACAATAAAAAAGTTGAAATATTACTGTGGTAGTTGGTAGTATATGATACACACAAGGGAAAGGAGGGCTCAGTGCTCTCCACTGTTGGAAGATGAGTGAGGAAAGAAACAGCATTTTCATGCCGAAAGCACATTGCAAAGGGGCTATGCAGCACTTGACGTCAAGAGCAAGACAGGGCTCCATTTGCTTTCCACGTGTTTGTCCCTGAACATGTACCCCACGTCTTTCCCCAAATTACCAGTTGTCTTTGAGTTTACTTCCTGGTTACAAGTTTTAAAACAATAATACCGATCCCCTTGAGTTTAAGACTTTGAAAACAATGCTAAAATAACATGAAGGCAGCCTGAGGCTGTTGGAAATAAAGTTGATTCACCATAATGTGAACTTGGTCTACAACATCTGTTAAAGCAGGTTTTTGAGATCTGCTCGACAGCAGTGAGATTTCTTTTTTTTAAGATATCCCAAAGAATATTTATTAGGACATTTCTATATCTGTCATTTAATGCAAGATAGACTGTTCTTAGAAGCATAGATTAAGTCTTTTAAAGTCTGCTAAAGTTTTATTTTGGAGTATTCATTTATTTTTATTTTGATGTCTGATTATCTCAGAATTACTTTTTACCTCTATTCTAGATGAGCTCAATGAACTAAATATAACTCCAATGGAGTTTGAAGAACTGAAAACAAACTGTAAACAAATGAGAAAAGAAATAACTAGTGTTTCCAATCCCTTTGGCCTTACGGCAGTGTTTTGCCTTCCAGCCTACCTTCTGTTATTGGGCAAGGGAAAATAAAAAGAGCTGCTTCATGTTAAGTGAAGTATAACATAAACAGGATTAATTCTTCCACTGAGCCAGTTATCTGGATTAGAAGAGAAGAGAAGACTTGATTAATAGGTGTATAATGACTTTGTAACACTTTGTGTTTGGAAGGAATCTCCTAAAACACACAATTCTTTAACACCACCCCTAAATACACACACACACACACACACACACACACACACACACACACACACACATACACAATTTGAATAGAAGACTATTTTCCATTTTCAAAGTTGAGACAGAGAGAAGTGACTTTTATGAAACTGTTAGAAACAACATGAATGAAGGCACACAAATGCACAATCATACTTGTAGCTGAAGTTTTTCTGTGTCCCACCTGGCCCATGGTCAGGACAAATCTCGCTCACCAGTCAGTCTTGCAGCTGCTTGAATCCAACTTAAACACACAGAGGCTTATATTAATTAAAACTGCTCAGACATTAGCTCAAGTGTCCTACTGACTAGCTCTCACACTTAAACTCAGCCCATTTCTGTTAATCTATATGTCACCACTTTTTCCATGGCTTTACCTGTGTGCCATTATATGCTGCTCCCTAGATGGCAGGCTGGCATCTCCTGACTCAGCCTTCCTCTTCCCAGAATTCTCCTTGTCTTCTTATCCTGCCTATACTTTCTCCCTGGCTAACGGCCAATCAGCATTTTATATATCAACCAATCAGAGCAACACATATTCACAGCATACAGAACATCCCACAGCACCTCTCCTTTTCTGTGTGTTTACTTAGGTCTGAGCAGCTGTGGGCCTGAGCAGGACTGGAGAAATCTCCAGCTACACATACTAGGGAATTATTTTACAGAATAGCTTGTAAAGTATGGGACTTGGGACTAGAGGTATGACGGCTTATTGTTTATCTAATGGTACAGTGATTTCTAGTAAATGAATAGCCACAAAATCCCACTGGCATACAATATATGTTTGTGGTGATATTTTGTGTATGCTCAAACAGATAAAGCTTGCCTGAAGATCAGAGAGCCACCAGTTAGCCATAGAGGCTAGGCAGTTGTGGCACACACCTTTAAACCCAGCACTTGGGATCTCAATCTCTTACTCTCGGTACTTAAGAGGCACACAGGCCTTTTATCACACTACTAGGGAGGTTCAGACAGGAAGTGATATGGCTGAGCAGAGAAAGGAATAGAAGGCAGGAGGAGATTTCAGCTGAGGAGTTGGTGAAGTGAGAGGTGGCTGTGGCTTGTTCCTTTGTCTCTCTGATCTTTCAGCCTTTACCCTGACATCTGGCTCTGGGTTTTTATTAAGACCAGTTAGGATTTGTGCTACATATGCTTACTGTTTACATGTCTTGAATGATTTTTCCATTCTTTTTCTTTTTGTTGTTGTTTTTGTTTGGGCTTCCTTACATGTCTAGTAATATTTAACTGGCTGTTGATTCATTAGGGTGACCTGGGCAACACATCTTTCCTTATTTCACATCTCTCATCATTACTTAAGGCATGTTCTTATGGCATTGAGAAAGGAAGAAGAGAGAAATCTTAGACATGTAGTTGTTCCTAAGTGTCCTTTTGTTTCACTGTTGCTAATAACAAATGAGTTCATGCCCTACAACCGAGGGTCATAGTAGAAGACCTTGAAATATAAAGTAACAGAGTCACCTTTCTTTGCAATGTGGTTACTATTAGTCTGCCTATGCCTGAGTGGATGACCCCATATCCCCCATATAGGAGAACTAATTGAACTAAAAGTGACATGAATATGGGAGAGAGATGTGTTGGTGTGGTAGAGGCACTGGAGGGAGGGACATTATCAAGATGCATTGCATACATTTATGGAATTAAAAAAAAACATGGCAATTGGTCCTGGATAAAAGAAGGGTGAAGCTACTTTTATCTACTGTTTTTCTAATGGGAAAACTGCAGCCTCATCCCCAATGTTATAACTGAAACAGAAAGAAAAATATCTAATTTCTGGAGAGGTTAAGCTTTAGTTTGTTAATTTTCTATTTTTATATTTATCAGTTTGTCTCATATTCTGTGACAGTAATGTAAAACCCTGAAAATCTAAGCTTCAGGTGGGGTAAGGTCAAGCTTAGTTGATTAACTCAGAGGTCTGAGTTGCCAGAAGCTTTCTCAACAACTGTTTCTATGTTTCTACATTCCTGAGGATGCAGGGATAAGAAAGCAACACGATGATCACTATGAAGTCTTCATCCATAACAGAATATGAGTCCTTTCCACTCATATTTTATTTGTCAAAGCATCACATGTCCTCAAGAAAATATTCTGAGCATTTTTTCCATATTTGTTATATGTATCTAAATTTGATAAAAGTCTGTTGAGGGCCCATTTTAAACTTGATTGTTTGAGTTTTTCTATTAAGCTTTGGACAATCGCTTCTTACCATTCAATAGGGTGTGTCATTGCTAATTTTGCCCTGGGCTACTGAAGTCCTCTGCAGGAAGTCATTGTCTATGTTGAGACCTTGAAGTGTTTGCATCTAGGAGTTCAAATGTATCACTTCTTCCATTAGGCTTTTGGACCATTTGAGGTGTCTTTGTAAAGAGGAAGGTGGAGGAAGTTCCATCTTCCCCTACACCACTTGTTGAAGAGGCTTTTTCTTTTCCAGTTACATCTTCAGTGTTTTTGGAAAGTGCTGATTGGCTATAGATGTTGACGTTTAGTTAGCTATAAATGTAAAGTTTTATTTATGAGGTCTCTACTCTGTTCTACTGGCCTATCTATCTGTTTTCAAGCCACCATAGTGTTTTTGGTTGATATCACTGTCTTCAAATCAGATATCCTAATTACTGCAGCTTTGGTCTTTGTGTCAAGATTGCTTTGGCAGGGTTTCTTGTGCTTCTCTATAAATTTGGGGTTTTGTTCTTCATTGAAGAATTCCATTGGTGTTTTGGTCAGGATTGCATTGAATCTGTAAACCAATTTAAGTACTACAGATGTTTTGGCAATTATTAATTCTTTTTTTTTTTTTTTTTTTTTTGGTTTTTCGAGACAGGGTTTCTCTGTGTCGCTTTGTGCCTTTCCTGGGACTCACTTGGTAGTCCAGGCTGGCCTCGAACTCACAGAGATCCGCCTGGCTCTGCCTCCCGAGTGCTGGGATTAAAGGCGTGCGCCACTATCGCCCGGCCAGCAATATTAATTCTTAACAATTTGTGACAATGGAAAGTTTTTCCATATTTATTGTATTCTTCTCAATTTCTTTAATCATGCTCTGCAACTTTAATTGTGCTGTTGTCTACTTGCTTAACCTACTCCTGTGTATTTTACTTTTTGTAGGCGCTGTGAATAGAATTACTTCCCTGATTTTTCTCTTAGAACTCTCTTTGGTGTACAAGCAGGCACTAATTTTTGTGTGAGTATTTTATGTTCCTGAACTTCTAAATTTAGTTGACTTTATCAATTCTAAGAGTCTTTTATAGTGTAATGGTTAGTTCTTTCTATGTACAAAAATCCTATCATGTATGAATGGAGAGATGGCTCAGCAGTTCAGAACCTCGGTTGCCCAATCACCCATATAACAACCTACAACTGTCTATAACTTCAGTTTCAGGGTATCTGATACACTCTCTGACCTTTATTAGTATTTGGCATGCACCTGGTACATACACATACACACAAGCACATACTCATACATTTCCCTTGTCTAATTATTCTAGTACAAGCTTCTAACACTATGTTGAATAAGAGAGGGAAAAATGGACACTTGTGTCTTGCTGATAATTGGGACAATGTTTTTGGGTTTCCTACTCTCTGAGACAGTGGCAGCAGATTTGCCGTACACAGTCTTAATTATGTTGAGATGCATTCCTTCTACACCCAATTTATTCAAGTTTTATATCATGAAGGTATGTTGAATTTAATCAAATACTACATCTGTATCTATTGAGATGCTAATATGATTTTTATTCTTCATTCTGTCGATGTGAGGCATTGAATTTTATTGATTTACATTTGTTGAATCATCCTTAAATTCCTAGCATAAATCTAATTTGATTATGATGAGTGATCTTTTTGACGTGCTATTAGATTTTATTTGCTAGAATTTTTTGACAATTTTTACAGCTTTGTTCATCACTCATATCAGTCTACAGATTTTTTGTTTACTGTTGTGTCCTTGTTTTGATATCAAGATATATTAGACTCATGACCTGAACTCAAAATTTTCTTCCCTTTCAAATCCTTTCAATATTTTGAGAAGAATTAACATTAGCTATTCTTTATATATTTGGTAGATCAGCAGTGAAGCTACCTGTTCCTGATTCTTTGTTGTGTGACAATGTATTATCAATGTAATTTTAATACCTTGCAATTCCTTGTTTTCGATTTCTATGTTTTTATAGTTTAATTTTGGTTGGTTATATGTGTTCAGAAAAAAATTTATCTCATCTAGACTTTCCAAATTGTGAGCAGAGATGATTTTCTAATAATCTATAATAATATTTCATATGTGTGTAGCATCATAAAATAAATCTAATTTGATCATGATGATTGATCTTTCTAACATGCTATTTATTTACTACATTTTGTTTTGTTTTCTGAGATAAGGTTTCTTTTGTGTAATAACCCTAGCTCTCCATGAACTTGCTCTGTAGATGAGGTTGGCCTCAAAGTCACCAAGATCTGCCTGCATCTGTTTCCCAAGTGTTGGGAATAGAGGCATGTTCCACCATACCTGGCTTATTTATTATCTTTCTATTTGCTATTATTTATCTTCTTTTTTATCTTCATTTTATTTGGATTACTTCTCTTTACTTACTCAAGTTAAAGGTTTGTAGATTTTAACTATATTTTCACAATAGAAATTCTTTGTTTAGTGGGCCTTTTGTGTTACTTTCAGCTTTAGTCATTTATTTGTGCTTTGATGTTTGCTATTTATTTCCTTCAGCTAATTTGCTCTTATAGGCCCTTGAAATACATCATTCGGATGCTTATTTGAAATAATTCTAGTACAGGAGCATTGGGAGACAGAGTCTCTGGTCTGGAACTCATGGCATAAACCACGCTGGCCTTGAACTTTCAGTGACCATCACGCTCCATCTATGAGTGTTGGGATTATAGGCATGTACTACCACACCTGGCTATTTCTATCTCATGATGTAGCCAGAAAGTTTGGTATGTTGAATTTCACTTTCATTTTTCCTAAGAAAAAATGTTAAGATCCCATCTGATTTCTTCAATGACGTTGTTTATTCAGTAACATGTTGCTACATTTCCAATAATTTTTTATCATTTCTGATGGTTCTTTTCTTCATCATCATCTAGTTTTATTCTACTAGGTTTAGAGAACTTACATGAAATTGCTTCAACTTCTTTTTAAATCTTGGAACTTGCATATTCTGGAGACTGTTCATTTGCTGGAGAAAAGAATTCTGTAGTGGTTGAATGAAATGTTCTAAAAATATCTGTTAAGTCTAATTTCTCTATATTATAGTTTAGTCTCTTTGCTGATTTGTTTTGTCTTGAAGATCTAGCTATTGTTAAAGGCAAGACTTTGATTTTTTTCTATTACAGTATTGCATATTGTATGTTACCTTTCAATGCTGTATTATCTGTTTTATAAAATAGGATGCTGTCTATAATACATATATGATATGTTTTTTATAGAATTTATCAATCTATGTTAATCTTTTACTCTTTGTAGCTCTTATTTTCAAATGTATTTTGCATGATATAAGCAAGGTGACTCCTGCTCTCTTTTGGCATCACTTTATTATGATCAATTCACGTGAATCTATTAAATGGGTGACAGAATTTTTTAAGATATAAATTGAGAGCCGGGCATTGGTGGCGCACGCCTTTAATCCCAGCACTCGGGAGGCAGAGCCAGGCAGATCTCTGTGAGTTCGAGGCCAGCTCAGTTTCCAAAGTGAGTTCCAGGAAAGGCACAAAGCTACACAGAGAAACCCTGTCTCGAAAAACCAAATATACATATATATATATATATATATATATATATATATATATATATATATATATAGAGAGAGAGAGAGAGAGAGAGAGAGAGAGAGAGAAAATACACTCACAACTACAGAATGGAGTACACAGTAGAAGTTGTCCTCTGATCTGATCTGGAATGAATCCACCTTGTAGCCAAGAGTTGGGAGAAGGGGCCTGTGTCCTTTCTCTAGCTCCTTATCAGAGGTCATGTGCGATGGCAGCAAGCACCGCCTCCTTTGGGCTATATAGCCCAGGGTCATGGGTGGAGCAAATACCACTACAATTCCCCCTTTTGTCTACATAAGAAGGTTCTAATCTTAATGTAAACTATATATAATAAGAATAATTATCAAGTATTGTCCTGAAAAAACAAGGATAATAACATAAAAAAATGGAATTACAACCAACAAGAATAGCATCAAACAAGAGACACATACTAAAATCCAGAAAAATCTGGAGCATAGGTAAATGGTACATTACTTCCAAAAAGTGTTCTATCCTGAAGAACGTGAATCTAGTACTGAATATGTTCTAGCTAAGATACAAGAAGATTGTAGCTGTTACTATTAGTCTTCAGTCCCATTAAAGACCTGAGAAGGAATATAATAATACCTGAGAAATGGGAGTAGGATACAAGCAACTTTCGGGAGTCTGGTGAGAGTAAACAGAGACAGCTGGCAGGCAACCTGGACAGTCACCTAGAGTGTCTCATTATCGTTGGTGGGTTCAAATTGGATACAGGCCTAGAGTATCTGTCAGACCATTTTCAGACGCAGGTTTTTTTGAAAGACTATCTTACCCTGTCATGGCAGAGTTCAATAGTTGCTTTTCCTTGTGTCCCGCTTGTTAAGAAGGGATAGTATTCATACTGTTAGCAGTCAAAGCAAGGGCAGTTCTTAGCCCAGTAGGCCATTGTGTGCCAAGAGGAAGACAAACTTCCAAAGGGGAATGTCTCAGAAGCCCAACATTGTCTTGGTATCTTTTCCCATCTTTTGGTTTCCAATTCCATGCATATCATTGCTGATGAAGTTGTTTTCTTACAAATATTCTATCTTTGGGTGTTTTAGTCACATACATCCAGGAGTCTACACATTTAGCTGGGGAATTTAGTACAACAATATTCAACAATTTGTAGAAACATGAGGATTTATCTCATCAAATGTCTTTTATTTGATTTAAATAACATTTGTTTAGTTTCTCTTCCCTTGTTCATTTTTTTTTCTGATTTGGTGATTTGTTGTTTGGATAAGATCTTATTGTTTTCCATTTCTCTTTTGTGCATCTATCTTACCAGTGGTTTGCATGCTTTCTTGATTATAGCAATCACTCTTTCGATTTTGGATATAGGACTCTTTTAAGCATCGTTTGTCAAGCTAATCTGGTGGTAAAAGGTATCTGCATTTGCTTTCCATGAAATTTTTTTAAAGTGTATCTTCATATTTTTTGAAGCATAGCTTTGTTGCATATGGTATTCCTGATTCTTACTTATTTTCATTCAAAACTTGGACTATATCATTCTGTTGCTTCCTGTTCTGTAAATCTTATTGTGAAAATTGCTTTTTAGGATAATGGATGCTATATTAATGTGATTTAGTGTTTTCATGCTACAGTTCTTAGAATTCTCTTTGTCTTACTTTGTGTTAACCACTGAGCCTCTTTTATGTTCATTTATATATGAGGCCTTTATGACACTTGATATCCTTATCTTTCTCAAAATTACAGATTTTTTAGTGATTATTTCATTGTATACATTTAGTATGCTTTTTACAGTCTCTTTTCTGAGTACCTGCAGAATTTTTTTTATTCAATTGTGCACTGCAGTTCTTAATGGTCCATATCTTTCTTTTTCATTTTTATTTTTTAATTTTTGTCAAATTAGAAAATATCAGAAGATCTGTCACCATGTTTAAATATTCTTTTTTTCTTCTTTGTTTAATTAATTGTTAAATCTTTCAACTTTGGTCTTTTTTAAAAACTGACTTACTTAGTTCTTTATTTCCAAGATTTTTTTCAACATCTCTAATTTGGCTGAATTTCATATAGTGCACTGTTTTCCTAATTTAATTGAATTGTTTTAATTCTCTTGGATCTCATTAAGGTTATGATTCATCATTTTAAGATTCTTTTGTTGGTTACTTTGTCAGTATTGGTTTTCTCTATAATAAAGCTATTATATTCTTTTGGAGATTTTGTGTTGTCTTATTGTTCATATTTCTTGTTTTCCTGTGTTAAGATTTAGCCATCTGCTGTATTTTATGTGATGGACCTCATCGCAAGTAGATTTTCTCTAAAGATTTGTCTGGATATGCTACCACAGTATGTACTAGTGCCTTTTGTTACTGATTGATACCGTAGTGTAGCTCTTATATAGATTCTTTGTCTGCAATATGTGATATACTATCTCTTGAGTCTATTCATGTTTTGAGACTTTTGATTGGCTCCAACAGGTGCAGTATGGACAGCAGTAGATGTACGGCACTTACTGTGTCATCATCCCTGTAATGAATATATTGGCTTCAGTCAGGCAATTTTCTGTGGTACTGCCATGATATAATTTGGTGCTGGCAATGGCTTTTAGCTCTGGCAGCCCCAGCAGCAGTAGAAGACCTTAAGCTCTACCTTCAAACCAGATGTTCTTGTAGGTTCAGTCAAGCTATGCCCAGGAGAAAGAAGTGGAGAGAACTTCAGGATCTCCTTGGTTTGCTCTCTCTCTCTATCCCAACAGCAATGTGTGTAATCTGACAGCAGTGCACAAGACAGAAATGGAGCAGCAGATTGTGGTAGGAAGTATGCTTTATTCTCCAGCCACTGCAATGGCGAGTGCCTGAGGGTCCAGACATATAAATTCTAATGAATAACAAATCTCCATTCTCACTTTCAAAGAGTGGGCCAACTCTCACCTATTATAAGTCACTAGAAAGTTAGTTAAGCAGCCAATAAACAATAGTAGAATTGTTGGTCAAAAAGTAAGTTGCTTTGATAGAGATGTTGATGATGCCACAATAGTAGGAGATTCATCCATTTATGAGGAGAAAAGGTATTTCTATTTGGCATTATAACAAGACAGCAAGGGTAACAACTGGTCACTCAGTTAAAGAGGCTCAGAGGCCAGATGCCCTCTGTCACCCTAGTAAAACTGATATTGTTATGTGAAGTTACACATTTTTTAAAGTGACAGAGGAAACACTGTATGACTAGTTTCAGAAGCACTGTCTCCTGGAGGCTCTATTAGTTACTCTTCTATTGCTGTGAGAAGACAACATGATCAAGGCAATGGAGAAAACATTTAATTAGGGGCTGGCTTACAGTTTCAAAGTTTAGTCCATGACCATCATGGCAGTGAGCATGGCTGCAGGCAGGCAGGCATGGCACTGGAGCAAGAGCTGAGAGTTTGGATTTGATTCACAAGCACACTTCAGGGGGTGGGGGAAAAGAAAAGACAGAAACAGAGGTGGGTGTGCAGTGGGGGAGGTTGGGCCTGGAGTGGGCTTCTGAAACCTCAAACCCACCCCCAGTGATTCATCTCCTCCAAAGAGGCCACACCTCCTAATTCAACCTAAATAGTCTACCAACTGAAAATCAAACATCCAAAAGGCTATGGGGCCATTTTTATTTAAACCACCACAGAAGCCATTAAAATTCTTTGATTCTGTCATTGCATTGCTTTGATTTCTTGATAAAAACAAACCAGTGCATTTATTATGAACTGTAGACCTGCTTTACCAAAAGGAATGTTCCCGGCTGCGGTAGAATTAATGTACTGTTTGTTGAACCTTCTCCTTTTCTCTCCAGAGGAAGTGTGTCTGTGGAAGAAAGTCGCAAAGCAAGGCTCTTCAGGAGGATTGATTTTTCATAGTTCAATATCTTCAGCACATTTAGGAGAGAAGGGGAATGCCTGGTACCCTGAGCTTTTAAGAAAGGATGGGCTTTTATGCTTTTAAAGTTGGTTTAGAGTGTTCCTTGTCCATTTGTTTTACAGACCAGGCCAAGCTTTTTACCTGTTTGCTTCAGCTTATTCTAAAAAGGGTTTAGGAGGTTTGGCTTCATTTGCTCCTTAGTGTGTCTGTTTCAAAAGAATATGACCACCTCTAAAGATTGAAGGTTCTACCAGACCCATCTCATATCATTAGAGTTTGATTGCATGAAGCATTTCATTCTCACTCCTTCTTAGTTGTGTTCTCTCCCTATTCATTTAGAAAGGGGATGACCACTCATAGATACAGTACCTTGGCTTGATTATATCATATATAAAGCAATCATAGTGCTAATCAGGCTGCTTCTGATGATCTTGCTCCATGCTCCATGGCTACAGTTATCAGCAGCACACAGCGGGCCTGATGACTCCCATATTTATCAGCCCCACCCAGGATAAAGCATAACAATTAATCTCTAGTCACACTGGATTGAAGACTGACATTCATTATTTTAATGAAAACAGTAAGAAAGGCCAGTATTGAGACACTCAAAACTATCCAATTATTCTGTTGCATGTTCTGCTTACCAATACACAAAAAATGAAGTCAGGATTGGAAAGACAGGATGCTTGCATAAAAGAGAATAAAGAGCAGGTGCCCAGAGCCCTATACTCCTTACCAACAAGCTCTCACAAAGCTTTAGTAATCCTTTGCTAGAAGAGAAGATGGAGGAGGTCGCTCTTATCTCAGGAGGGAACTGTTTCCAGAAGACTGACGTGGCATCATGTAAAATGCTGGTGTGGATGCCTTTTGGTTTCTTTTCCTGGAGCCCATGTTACATTTTTTTTTCAGAGGTTTTTCTGTGCTCTTATTCTGCATTGTACTCTGAACTGAACTCAAATCTTCAGAGGAAAAGGATATTTATGAACTGGCACATATGACAGACATAATAAGCACATTTTTTTCTTTTCTCTTTTCCACAAAACTATCATTCCTGTAACATAAAAAGCTCTTTACAAACATCATAAAGCCTCCTTTAAAAATCCTCTTCATAGAAATATCATGCTTTCTTTCATATGTAGAACCTAATCTTAAAATTATATGTATGTATACACAACAGAGAGACAGAGATAGAGAGAGAGAGACAGAGAGACATAGAGAGAAATAGAGAGAGACAGAGAGAGAGAGAGACAGAGACAGAGAGAGACAGAGACATTTAGGCCATAAGACTAGAAAACAGATCTTGAGCAGGGAAGAAGAGATCTTAAAGAAGTAGAGTTGATAGTGAAATACATGTAATAGAAGTGAAGGATGAAACTAACTGGGGGAAAAAGTATACCAGCTGGAGAGGAGAGGAGGAGAGGAGAGGAGAAGAGAGGAGAGGAGAGGAGAGGAGAGGAGAGGAGAGGAGAGGAGAGGAGAGGAGAGGAGAGGAGAGGAGAGAGAGAGAGAGAGAGAGAGAGAGAGAGAGAGAGAGAGAGAGAGAGAGAACACAGGAGTGGGATGGGGGAAACAAATGAGATCATGGTGGAAGCCAACACTTTGTATGTCAACCTTAAAACAATGACTAAACAAAGCCCTTCATTTTTGAGAAATTTAAAGTAAGTGCTGAGCCATTGCTGCTATATACCAGAAACTGTACTACATACAGTGCATATATGCTGCTTGGATTATAATGGCTCCCTCTGGGGAGAGGGGTGAGAAGGTGTAGCATCAATGATTCAGACACTGGGAATCTGTTGAAAGCAAATAATGAACTCCTTTATTCAATAACAGGAAAGGCCTTATATACCCTCCTCCCAGCGCCCAGTCTGTGTGGTTGTCCCTCATTGGCTGGGCACAATCAGGAACTCTGACATCACATCGACTGTTGCTAGGTCCTCAGGCAGACTCGGCATGATCAGGAACTCTGACAGCGAATAGGAACTCTGACAGGAACTGTTGCTAGGCCCTCAGGCAGACTCCAGGTTGGCTCTTACGGAGTACATTATGTGCATTCCTTGGCTATTGGTCTGAGCCAATTTCCTCCACCCTATGGGCCTGTCCTACTACAGATATAACCATGTGTAATCCTGGAAATCCTGGATTTTGAGAAACTCACTGTTTTAAATTTTGGGGTACAGGGACAGGGATAGTTGTACACACTGCTTTTCTTGGTAAGCACTTCTGATACGGGAATATTTGGGTATGTCAGTTTCAGTCCGTAAGCATGTGTGGCCTTTAGGTAGAGGTGCTTACTTAAGAGATAATAGAGAAATGATAACTGTACTTTCTTTGGGCATTTGTGGCCTCTAGTACAGATATTCTCAGAACTACTGCTTTGGGGTCCTTGCCCTACTTGACCAGTTTTTGTCTTCTGTTTTTAGAATTTCCTTCTATGAAGAAGTAATCCTAAAATCATTTAGGAACCAGACCAGGGATCAGAGGCCCCAAATACTTCCAACATTTGGGATCTCCAGCTAGGATAGGACCAAGGACATTTTGGGATTGTGGCCAAGGACACAAACGGAGGCCCCTAGTCCTAAACTCCTTGCTCCATTTCTATCTCCTGTCCTCATCATTTCATTTTATATACTTTCTGTAGACAAAATAGGCCTCAAGAGGGTCTCTTCAATATTTGAAGTCCACTTACATGGGAATACCAGTAATTTTTGCTGCTGAGTATGCAGAAAGGGTGTGAGCATTCAAAAATTTACAGTATATTCAAATAATGAAACTTAGCTAGAAATACACTGTCTTTGTTTTCTCTCTTTTTTCATGCATTATTTCAGATCTCTTTCTTTTCAATTAAACATAGCAATAAGTGTATGTTACTAATTAGCAGAATCACAAAAGGCACTGGGCTCTGGCACAATGTGACTCACTCTAAACTTTTCAGACATTGAGTCTTATTTTTTCTAGTGCACAGAAAACTTGAATTTTCCCTGGAGTCCAGCCCAGACTCAACTGTGGTTGAAAAGCTGAGCTGTGATTAGTGGTCTATACATTATGACATATTTCCACACTTCCTTATACATTTCTGGGAGACACATTTTACTGGAGGCAGAACATCATCTCTTTGTGTCTTGAAGTGGGGACAGTGGCAATAGTGCTATGAGGTATTATGGAGCAACTGTTCATGGCCAAGGAAGGGAAGAAGAGACCTATTTCCTTGGCTTTCTCTGCTTCAGCAAAATCATTTCTAACTTCCTTTTATATCATTCCAATTCATTTAAACAGGAAATCAAGTCAAGAACATTTTCCAACCCATCACATCTCTAACTGGGATTTCTGGTTTATAAATAATTTACATATGGTAGGAGTATTTACCAAATGGCATTTGATCTCAGAGCCAACATTTTCAATAGAAGTGTTTTAAAGTGATTCCTTTCTGTATAGCATACAGGTTCAGAGTTCACTTCAGTAATTACTCATTACAACTGCCTTTGGATAATCCTTCCACTGGGACTTTTGTGACCACTTTCAGTAGAATAAGAGTGCCAGTATTAGAAATGGGATATCACATTTAAATCCTAGTCCCTAGTCAGTTGTGATTCAAAGTAAACTGCCTGACCTCTCCTGTGCTTGTTTCCATATTTGGAAAACAGAAATATTATTTGTCTTCTTCATTTGCAATTTTACATTTCTTAAATTTTTTTGAGTGCTACCTGTTACAGGAGAGATGCTTAATATTTATTGAACAAAGAATATTTAACTCAGAGTTATTATATGGATTAAAAATAGATACAAAGAGAGTAGAAATATCTGATACATTGTAAACCATCAATAGGTGTTAAGCTACTGTTATCATGATTATGCTCTCAATCTTGAGTGTAAATGAGAAGGTTTCCCAACCTGCTACATTTGGAAGCTAGTTATTTTTAAAATCATGGTTTTACAAGGAAGTGCCAAGAAAGTTGAGAACTTGCTCATATGTGGCCTTCTTATGACTGAAGACACGGAAGAAAGTTCTTGAAAAATCTAGGGCTTGTTTAGTAAAAGCTATGTATAATTTCCTCTTTATCCCTACATTCATCCCTTTCTCCTTTCCTTGAAATGAAAATAAGATATATTAAATATAGAACTAGGGATATGCCTCGTTGGTAGAGTACTTGCCTAGCATTATCAAGGCACTAGGTTAGGGATTAATCTAATCTCACCAAGAAACATAGCTTAATTGACAGAGATAGAGAGATATATGTATACAATACAGGTACACTCTCAAATATCCACTTATTTCTTTAAAAAGAAAGGGATAAAATTCACCTATAATCTAATCAGTGTTTTAATATATTTTAACTAGCCTTTTTACTGTGACTATATATACATTTATGTATTTCTCAGACTTCTTGGTTTATGTACATTTATATGTATATGTATATATGGACAAGTGAATGCATATATACATAATACTTCGAGAGCAACAGACTGCATATTTTTATCTCAGTATTTCACTGAAGAATTGTTTTGTGTTATCAATGATAATTCTACAATATGCAACTGTTCTAAAATTGAACTTCTTCCAGAGAATTGCATTAGTTAGCATGGAGAATGAAGGATGGAGATTTCAGCTTGAGTTCAAAGGAAATCCCTAGAAAGATGTTGAAGCCCTGTTAAGTAAAATTTCCTGAGAGTCAAATGCATCCAGATTATTGCTCAGAGATGAAACTGGTTAAAATTAATTTTAATTCTATATTATTGGGAGCTGAAACACATTTAAATCACTTTTAATTCCTGCCTATTCCCAGGTTGTGTTAGTTTCTGTCCAGTATAGGCTTTCACAATCATGCTTTTTAAGTGAATTCTGTCATTTATTGAGGATGCATTGTATATCAGAAATGGTGCTAGATGCTTTATAGCATAGTATTTCAAAGAATCATTTCAGCAATATTTAGAGGGACCTAATGTTGCCACTTTCATCTAAACCACTGTGGGAGATACAAAGATTCATGAGACTCATATTGGTTGCTTTTAAAACTCGTAACAATTATCTCTTGGGGCTATTGTAAGGTTTGAGAAGATGTATGTAATGTAGCACACATCAGATCAGTGAGATAATAAATTTCCAATGAATCCCATCACTAATACTGATCAGGATGAAGATGATGGTAATGATAATTGATTGATGGTGAGGATGATAAATACAATGGCATGATGTAAAGGAGTAATAACCATGGAAGGTGAGATGAAGCCAGTGCATCCTCTGAGTATCTGGGTACTCTGGCTGAGGCAATGGATTTGTCAACTTGTTATCTGATTCTCTTTTCTTTAAAGAACAGTTGGAATATTGACATTAGGAGAGACATCCAAGGTCAGTGTCCTTAATAGTAGACACAATAGGAAGGGGCAATTTTTATGTTTCTGAGTTATTTGATGACCTTAAGAAATGTTTCTCAGCTTTTCAAATGAAGATCAAAATTGAATTATTTTTTTTCAATTATTTTTCCAACATTACAGTTTAAATAATCACTATTTTTTTGGTCAGTTTTAACAAGGTGGTCATGTGGGAGTAGAGTTAATTATAAAGAAATACACATTTATTACCATATCAGAACACTCCAGGTAGTGCTTAATTAAAGATTAATATTTTTTAAATTAGCATATGACACCTAGTGTTTCTAGAGAAAAGAAAGTCAGGGTTTAAAGTTCAGAGGTAAGGGACTAGATCTTGAAGTTCAGAGATCCCCTTAGACAGAAGATGACCCAGTGAACTTGAGTTAGTTATATATCATCTCAGAGGTTCAATTTCCAATTCCTTTCAAAATCCAGTTTATCATAGCCATGTTGCATATTTACATTTCAGTCTATGGTATGCAAAGTATCCTCATGTATATTCCCTTCTTTTGATCTTTACAGTGACCCTGAAAGGAGTTAGGCAAGCATTATTGTACACATTTAGCAAATGAGAAAATCTAATTTCAGAAAGATAAAATGACTTTTTTATTTTTAAAATTTATTTATTAAATTTAATTTTACATATCAGCCACAGATTCCATTGTTCTCCCCCCTCCCACCCATTTCCTGCCTTCCCCCCAGCCCACCCCCTATTCCCATCTCCTCCAGGGCAAAGACTCCCCCGAGGATTGAGTTCAACCTGGTAGATTCAGTCCAGGCAGGTCCAGTCTCCTCCTCCCAGGCTGAGCCAAGTGTCCCTGTATAAGCCCCAGGTTCCAAACTGCCAGTTCATGCACTGAGGACAGGACCTGGTCCCACTGTCTGGATGCCTCCCAAGCAGATCAAGCTAATCAACTGTCTTATTTATCCAGAGGGCCTGATCCAGTTGGGGGCTCCTCTGCTGTGGATATCATTCTATATAAATAAAACACTGATGGCCAGTGACCAGGCAGGAAGTAGGTGGCCAGGCAGGAAGTAGGTGGGACAAGGAGAGAGGAGAATTCTGGGAAGCAGAAGGCTGAGGGGGGGAGACACTGCAGCCACTGCCAGGACAAGCAGCATGTAAAGACTCTGGTAAGCCACCAGCCACGTGGCAAGGTATAGATTTATAAAAATGGGTTAATTTAAGATATAAGAACAGTTAGCAAGAAGCCTGCCACGGCCATACAGTTTGAAGGAATATAAGTCTCTGTGTTTACTTGGTTGGGTCTGAGCGGCTGTGGGACTGGCGGGTGACAAAGATTTTTCCTGACTGTGGGCAAAGCAGAAAAACTCTAGCTACACTCCTCAGCTATCGGTTCAAAGTTCATATGTTTCCTTTCGTTTGTATATTTGTCCCTGTGTTTTTGCCAACCTTGGTCCCAACAATTGTTGCTCATATAAACCCTCCTCTTTCTCACCAACTGGACTCCTGGAGCTCCACCTGGGGCCTGACCTTGGATCTCTGCATCCGGTTCCCTCAGTCATTGGATGGGGTTTCTAGCATGACAATTAGGATGTTTGGCCAGGTGGCTTTCGAATACTTCAGAGATCTATTCAGAGGGCCTGATCCAGTTTGGGGCCCCTCATGTAGATGTAACCAACAGTCTTATTAAAATAAGAAACACAGAACCAATGTAAAAGAGAAAGCCAAGAGGTCAGAGCTCAGAGCTAAAAATCTTACCTCCTGCAGTGCTCCTAGCTTCCCCGAAAGAGAGCTACTTCCTGTTTGTCTGTCTTTAAATAGTCTTTCTGTTCTCCCTTCTCATTGGTTGTAAACCCAAACACATGACTGCCTTGTCACTGCCTGTAAGTACCACCCTCCAGGTCTTAAAGGCGTATGTTTCCAATGCTGGCTGTATCCCTGAACACACAGAAATTTACCTACCTCTTCTAACCACCACACTCTTGCTATGGCTCTAATAGCTCTGACCCCAGGGCAACTTTATTTATTAACATACAATTAAAATCACATTTCAGTACAAATAAAATACCACCATACCCTCAGCCTTTGGTTCATAGTTCATGTGTTTCCATTCGTTTGGCTATTTGTTCCTGTCCTTTATCCAACCTTGGTTTCAACAATTCTCGCTCATATAAACCCTTCTTTTTCTCACTAATTGGACTCCCGGAGCTCCACCTGGGGCCTGACCTTGGATCTCTGCATCCAGATTCCTCAGTCCTTGGATGGTGTTTCTGGCATGACTATTAGGGTGTTTGGCCATCCCATCACCAGAGTAGTTCTAGCTGTCTCTCAACCATTGCCAGCCGTCTATTAAAGTCACATAGCTAATGTGTTTTATAAGAGTCAAAATCTTTGTTTATATGCTCCATACAATGTCTTTGTATTACTTGAAGCAGAATATCAGTGATGTTGATTCTTGATTTTTAAGAAAATATTTATTTTGTTTTATGAATCTGAGTGTTTTGCCTACATGTATATCTGTGCTTCGCATACAGTTTGGTGCTCCCAGAGGCAAGAAGAGAGAATCAGACCCCCTGGGACTGGAGGTAAGGATGATAGTGAGCCACCACGGGACTCAAACACAGGTCCTCTGGAAGAGTATCCAGTACTCTTAACATCTGAACCATCTTTCTTGCTCCCCATTTTTGCTTTTAATGATTTTAAGAAGGATCTTGTTCAGTACATAGGAATGTCATAAACATTCATGTTTTTCCAAGATGCACAGACCTGAGTTCTAAGCCCAGTTCCCCTGCCAAATAAGTGTGTGATGTTCAACAAGTGACATTGCTTCTCTGAATCTTTCCCCCTTATCCATAAAATGAAGACACAATTCATTTATTCAGGGCTTCTTCAGAGTATGTGTTAGCATCATCTCCATAAGTAAAGGGCCCTAAGGAGAGAAAATGTACACTGCTTTGTTCAACACTGCACAGTATGTGATAGAGATGAGGTGGTTTGCTACCCAGAATGGTCTAAATTTTGCATAGCAAAGGGTAATTACCTATAGAGTTCAAAAGTGTGAAGAAGTGAACGAATCCATTTCTAATGTGCCACTATGCTTCTGGACATCTACTTCCTCAGTGTAACAAGAGGTAAAGAGCAGAAATTCCCTACTGTCTCACAATTCACTATAATCCCCAATTCTAGGAAACCCTCTACTAAGTGGTGACAAGGATGATGGATATCTGCAATTACTCTACAAAGCAATGCCCCTCACCTAACTGAAAAAGGAGGTTATTAGGTACTTTATTCCAAAGCTTAGAATTAGGTCTTGATGGTGCTGTTAACAGAGATAATTGCTGGTGAATAATAAGTGCATGCCGTCAAATGGCCAACATGTTTTCATTTTTGTTAATGATAGGGTCTAATGTACTCAAGATGTCTTGAACACTTTTCATAACACAAGGGTGGTTGGAACTCTTGTGTCTACTTTATAAGTGCTGGGATTACAGATGTGAACCAACATGACTTACCAAGGGCAAACTTTTTGAGATTTATCTTTAATTAGATTTTTATTACAGTATATGCTATGTATTCTCTATGCCCAAGAAGCCAGCATTTGATGGCATCTGCCCCCCATTTTTCCTCAGCTAATTCCTCATCATTCTTCATATCTCAGTGCCTCAGAGAAGGTTAATGGCAGTTCTAGTTGCTAGAAGTCATCTGTTTTGTTTTGGATCTTGTAGTTTTTGTTTGTTTTGTTTTTCATGAGCACCAAATGATTCTGCTTCTTTGAAACACAACATTGTGTTTTCTTTACTTGGAGTGAAGTTCTGTTCACTCATGAAGTGCTGATAGGGCTATCAATGAAGGCTATTTCCTTTTCTCTAACCAAGTACTAAGAATGTGATCTGCAGTAGGCTACAGTGACTCTCCTGCACAGTAATACGTACCCTTAGCAACATTGCAGCAGCAAGAAATTGAGCCAATTCCTTTGAAGATCCTATCTGATTTTTCCTGATTTCTTTATGTCTGAAGCCTCTCTGCTTCTTACTTCTCAGATCTCTGGTTTATAAGGAATTTCCTTTTGTTCTTTCAATACTTCCACTTTGCTTTTGCTAAACTAACAGGTTTTGGTTCCTTGTAAGCAACCAACCACATGACACATCCTTGTTGTGTGTTCTCATGGTACACATATACATTTCCTTAATAAAACTCGCTATCATTAGTGAATCTACATTTTGCTTGATTCTGGCTAACGTCAGTCACTTTTAGGGAGCAGTGAGCTCTAGGAGAGAAAATAAATATCCTAAATTTTCAGGATAGTGTTTGTGATTTTTGAGAAGTTGAGTATGTAATGGTTAAAAAAGGAAAGGTGAAGTGGGTATCTTTCAGGCCCTGCTTAGGTATATATGCCACTAAGCAAACACTACATGCAACAGAGTTAGTGCAAGAGATTTATTGGGAGCGGGGGGGGGTGTGAAAGAACAAAAGGCTCTGTTGGAGTGGGACACCAGAGAAGCAGGCAGACAGACAGATGTAAAGACAGAGAGAACAGGGAAGAGACAAGAGGAAGAAGAGAGGCAAGAGAAATAAGAGTGGTAAGAGAGGAGCAAGAGGAGAGAGAGAGAGAGAGAGAGAGAGAGAGAGAGAGAGAGAGAGAGAGAGAGAGAGAGAGAGAGAGATGTGCCTGGTGGGCACTTTTTTTGTTCTTTTTGGTTTGTTTTCTTTTCTTTTCATTTTTCTTTATTAAGAAATTTTCTACTCACTCTACATACCACCCACAGATCCCACCTCCTCCTTCCTCCCACCCCCAGCCCTCTTTCCCAAGCCACCCCACAACCCCACATCACCTAAATCAAGGTCTCCCATGGGAAGTCAGCAAAGCCTGACACACTGAGCCTAGGCAGGTCCAAGCCCCTCCCCACTGCACCAAGGCTGCACAAGGCATCAGACCACAGGCACTGGACTCCCTAAAGCCTACCCATGCACCAGGGATGGATCCTGGTCTCCCTGCCTGGGTACTCCCCAAACAGTTCAAGCCAAACAACTGTCTTCCATATCCAGAGGGCCTAGTCTAGTCCCATTGGGGCTCCACGGCCATTAGTCTACAGTTCATGGGCTAGTGTAGCTGGTCATCTCTGCACGTCCTCCCATCCTGATCTCCAACATCTCCTGCTTGCAAATTCCCTCTTCTCTCTCTCATCGATTGGATTCAGCCTGGCGCCTGGCAATGGATCTGTGAATCTGCCTCCATCAGTCACTGGACAAAGGCTCCATGTTGACATTTAGGGTATTCACTGGAGGGCACTTTTAAGGGTGTACATGTCGCATAGCTGATGGCAGAAAGGCACCTCGTGAAGTAACTAACTGCTTTGTTGGCACAGTGGAAACTAACAGAGTACAACTTTGATTAACTTAAAGAATAAATGAATGATATTTCAGGTTTCTGTTGCTTTCTGCTCTTCCTTGGTATTAATATCCCTAATAGCTTACACCATCGATAATTTATCTCTGAAGATTTCATGCTTTGAATCTTTCCATTTCTTCATCTCTTGCTTTCTGTCAGATTCTTGCCACCTCTTTCCTCTCTTCTTATCTCTTTCTCTAAGCTCTCCTCCAAGTACCCAGTGGCAATAGTGTTTTTAGGGACAGAGTTTCTCTCTTGTAATAAAAATCCTTCTTTGACTCTCTCTGTTAAAAAAAAAAAATTACAAGATCTTTCATGATCTGAAGTCTGGATGATGACCTCTGTCTCTGGTCCTCATCTGTCCCTGTTTGTTTTCTTTTCTTTTTGGTTTTTCAAGACAGGGTTTCTCTGGGTAGCTTTGCGCCTTTCCTGAACTCACATGGTAGCCCAGGCTGGCCTCGAACTCACAGAGATCTGCCTGGCTCTGCCTCACGAGTGCTGAGATTACAGGCATGCGCCACCCCCGCCCGGCGCCTGTTTGTTTTCTTGAGAAGTCTTAAAGTTCCTGGATGCGCCAGGCTTCTCTCATTTCCCTGCCCCCTTGTGTATGCTGCCATCATGCTCTGTGGTGATTTTTCTCGCACATTTTCCTCCACCCTGGAGTTCCGTCCTCTATGCTCTCTTCCCACCACAATGCCCACCTTTATCTAAGCCTGCTCTGGGTTAACTGGCTTTTCTTTTTGTTCCTGAAAGCTCTCTGTGTATAGTTCTATTCTGACATTTGTTACATATTTCTTTTCCTGCTTCTATATTTATTTTATTGCTTTACCTACTCCCTTCAAAATGGAACCACAACTTTCACTTGTAAATCCCCATCAACTAGCACAATACCTGGGATCCAGTAAGTGCTGTGTTCATTGGTTAAAAAAAAATGACTTGAATGTTGAATTATCCAGCTAGTTGAAGTCTCTCTGCCTCAGTTTTAGTGACATATTTACAACCCTCTTTCACACTATTTGTGACTTTCAACTTTTTATTACAGATGACTAGACACTTAATGTTCTGTGATTGTTATTATTCTTTCGTCAAACATACATACACATTGGTAGCATCTGATAGCTTTGTAACAGAATAAATCCCAAACATAGAATTTCAAATTGGTTCAAATGGAAGAGAAATGGGAACCCTTTTATGATGTTTCTTCAATGGACAACTATACAATCATCCTAAATAAGACCAACTAAGGTTGAAATTAGTTTGAGGAAATATTCAGGTAGTTGGTAGTAGGTGAACATTGGAACCTTCAGTAAAACACTAGATTTGTTTTGGAATAATACTAATTCAATGTATAGAATGAAACCTGTAGTCAGAAGGTTTTGTGGGTCCCACCTGTTCCCCACAGATCCGCAGCCACTTATAAAATAATCACTCAGAGGCTTAATATTATTTATAACATCTCAGCCATTAGCTCAGGCTTATTACTGACTAGCATTTACACTTAAATGAACCCATAATTCTTATCTATGTTTAGCCATGTGACTTGGTACCTTTTCTCAGTTCTGCCTTGTCATCTTGCTTCCTCTGTGTCTGGCTGGTGACTCCTGACTCTGCCCTTCCTCTTCCCAGCATTCACCTAGTCTGCTCATCCCACCTATACATCCTGCCTAGCTACTGGCCAATCAGCATTTTATTAAACCAGTGTACAAGAGTATTATCCCACAGCAGAAAACCCAATTTTTAAATTAGAAAATATATATATGAATCTTCATTTTTATTAAAATGTGTCATGATAAGGGAATAATGAGGAAAAGCTAAAGACTAAATAGGCATATTCATACAATGAATCATAAATCATTGTGTTAGACATCCAGTTCAGTGTACTGAAGAATCAAGTTTATTAGAATAATGTTAGATGAGGCAGTATTTTCATAAAAAAATTATGCAGGGGCTGGAGAGATTGCTCAGCATTTAAGAGCACTGGTTGTTCTTCCAGAGGACTGGGATTCAATTACCAGCACCTACATGCTAGTTCACAACTCTCAGTAACTATGGTTCTAGGAGATCCCATACCCTCCGTGGTTTCTGAGGGCACCAGGCATATATGTGGTACATAGATGTTCATGCAGACAAAACATTCACACACATAAAATAAGCTAATAAATAAATAAATAAACAAATGGAGTGAATTTAGTGCTTTTTTTCCTTTTCTTTTATTTTACAATACCATTCAGTTCTACATATCAGCCACGATTCCCTTGTTCTCCCCCCTCCTATCCCCCTCCCCTTGCCCCCAGCCCACCCCCCATTCCCACTTCCTCCAGGGTAAAGCCTCCCCCAAGGACTGAGATCGACCTGGTAGACTCAGTCCAGGAAGGTCCAGTCCCCTCCTCCCAGGCCGAGCCAAGCGTCCCTGCATAAGCCCCAGGTTTCAAACAGCTAACTCAGGCAACGAGCCCAGGACCTGGTACCACTGCCTAGTTGCCTCCCAAACAGATCAAGCCAATCAACTGTCTCATCTATTCAGAGGGCCTGATCCAGTTGGGGGCTCCTTAGCTATTGGTTCATAGTTCATGTGTTTCCATTCGTTTGGCTATTTGTCCCTGTGCTTTATCCAACCTTGGTTTCAACAATTCTCACTCATATAAACCCTCCTCTTTCTCGCTAATTAGACTCCCGGAGCTCCACCCAGGGCCTAGCCGTGAATCTCTGCATCCAGATTCCTTAGTCCTTGTATGGGGTTTCTGGCCCAACTATTAGGGTGTTTGGCCATCCCATCACCAGAGTAGGTCAGTCCCGGCTGTCTCTCGGCCATTGCCAGCAGTCTATTGTGGTATCTTTAGTGCTTTTTAAACAGTATACAGGGCCCAGTATATTTGTTTGTAACAGTTTAGGTGGTGACATACTTTTCAAACTCTATTTGAAAAAGAAATCATTTTGAAAGAGCTATATCCCTAAATTTTCCTATTATCTCAATTCAACCTCATATGTACATGGAGGCAGAGAAACCACCTTTTCCATGGCACCTCAAGCAATAGAACTACTGTTTTCCCTTCTCTTATCACTAAGAACACCTTTCATTCCACATTGCTGTATAACAACAAATTCTATTATTAGGTCTCATGTTGATATATGAGTATGAATGTAGGAGACAGATAGACCTAAGTTTGAATCCTAGCTTTGCTTCTCACTGTCTTCATCATTTGGCACATCATTTGACTCTTTGTGTGTAAATTTTTTCCATGTCTAAACTGTATTATCAGGATTCCAGTTAGGGCATATGAAACAGCTGTTACATTGTTTACCCTTTACTAAGCAAAACAAAATATTGCTACTATTATTATTATATTATTAAAATAATGTGCTGCTGTGAGATATATGTTAAAATTCAAATTGTCTTGAGAGTGACACATTTGGGCATTGTCAGCAACTATCACTATAGTTTAAGTAAATGAGCAGATATTTGAGCACAGGAACTGCATGTTTTAGTCAGTAGAATCATGGAGCCAGAACAAAGTAACTGGTGATTAAGACAGATGGGGGCCCCACATACTTTTGTGAAAGGGACCTAAGGTAAGCTAGTTTTAAGGAGAATGGCTGCCATAGACTCATATGTTTGAATCCTTGATTTCCAGTTGGTAGAACTGTCTGGGAAGGTTTAGGAGGTGCGATCTTGTTGGAGGAGGTATGCTACTGGAGGCATGCTTTGAGATTTCAGAAGGCCACACTATTCCCAGATAGCTTGCTCTCTCTCTTCCTCGTGGTTGTTGTCTCAACATATAAGCTCTCAGCTACTACTCCAGTGCCATGCTTTGCCTGTCTGCTGCCATGCCCACCACCATGATGAACATGGACTCACCCTTTGAAACTGTATGCCACAAATAAGCTCTTTTATAAGTTACCTTGTTCATGGTTTCTCCTCACAACAATAAAAAAGTAACTAAGACATGCAGAAAGCAGATTTGAGACCAATGTCTGGAGAGCTAAGTTAATATATTAATGTTATAGGCAATTGTTAACCAAATACCAGCCCAGAACATAGAAACAGACAAGAAAGAGGCAAAAGAAAGGATCATAAAGAAACAGCAATGGGAATTAACCATCATTTCTATAACAGAATTAAATCACCAGAAGATATCAATCCTTGTGTTATAATTTATGCTTAATTACTTAAAATAAATTATATACTATTTTTTAGACAAAGTGAATTTGATAGCTTTCAGCTATTTAATTGGCAATATCTTTTTTGTTCCCCAGTGCATGCAATACCTCACTCTTTCTAACCTTTGTAATGTTTTCTTTTAAACTCTCATGCTATCTTCAAAGGAATATTAAGCTTTCACTTTACATTTTAAATGGTATGTACCTGGTTTACACATCACAATACAACTCCCCGTGCACCCAAATTGCTTTTACAAGTGGAAATTTGAACGGTAAGAGCATTTAAATGGAAATTCACATTTTTGGTGTAATTCTCTACAATACAGGGATTGTACATTTTCTAAATAAGATATGTGACACCACAGGCAAGGTTAGATTGCCCTTATCTTATGGAGCTGAGCAGACTTTCCATTTTTTGAATAGTATCAGATAAGCACTCTATAAAGGTACTACAACAGTTCATTCACTGGCTCTATTTTCCCAAATGTGTAACTACATGCAGTGCACAACAGGTTGGAAAAAGTGAAACTGCATTAAAAAAATTCTATGGTCGAATTTCTATATTCTTTGCTGCTGATATCACCACCTGGAGCGTTCAAATAGGTAATAAATCTATTTGAGCAAAGTCATAGCAAATGCCTCTGTACAGAGAAAAGGGCTCCATAAGGAAACCCACAGGACTGCAGGCCATTCTCATGTAGCAAAATCCCACTTAAAACAAATCTCCCCTTTCTCTTGGGATTGCCTGTAATCCCGGGATTAGGTGGATCAGCATTGGCAGTGGCTGCTCTTTGCTCAGAGACTTTGCTCAAGTTGTATGGGGCTCATTCTGTTTTTCTTCAAATTTCAAAACCTAGTGTAGAGAACATTTTACTTAGTAATGAATTTCTCAAGGTGGTCTTTGATCCATGATTCTACTTTATATTCTCTAGGGGCAAATCTGATCCTCAAAAGCCTAATTTCATCACTTTGGGATGAATCACAAGAGCAAATGTTGCCTAGAATCTCTTTCTTCCTAATAGACTGTGAGAGAGACATAACTTACTTTTCCTTGTTTCACTGTTCTCTACTGTGGTACGCCATGCTGTAATTAAACACTAGTTAAATGTTTGTAAAGTGAATACATGGCATACTGTACTAATGGATATAGCTAGCACTAATAACACACTTGTTTGCTATCGGACAGAATTAGCTTAAACTGGGTAAAGTATATGAGCACTTTGAAACTTTGGCAAAGACACACATGTTGAATTAGTGTGTAAAGAGCTTGACAACCTTTTAGTTTTTCAAATTTCTCTTTGTGAAAAAATAACAGGTCAAATGAAAACTTTCTATATATTTAACTTTAGGTGATTGAAATATTGAGAGTAAAGCAGAAAACCATAGTATTTTTCCAAAAGATTTCTTGACTTTCAACTCACATTGCTTTGCTTACTGCTAAGTCATTGGTGTATTGATCTTTGACAGCAATGTTAATTTTACTCACGTTGGGAAAATGAGATGTCTTTTCTTTGAATGTGTCAATTCCTGTCTATTGCACATACAGATGCACAAACCATTGTAATGGGAATTTCTCCAACGTGTGTTATATAGTACATTAAGTAGATATATGTGCTATACATTTTTCATAAATTCAAAAGCTTTGAGAGTCAGGAAGCTTTGAATTATAAATGTCATTTTCTTTAGTTTCCATTTGAAAATTTCCAAAAGATCTACAACACTTAACTCTCATCCCATTCCTCTAAAAAAGAGTAGGAGGAAGATATTAAAAAGAGTTTCTGCTCCACCTTCTCAGATCATTACTTTATTTTCCAGAAGTGAATCCTATTCCGGGAAGACAGATATGTCCCATTGATTTTAGAAATATGTTGTTCCATGGCTGCAATTTCTTTCTCTGAAATCATCTTCTGGTATTTTAAATTTATTACCAATTGGCTGCTGCAGTGTGGTTTTCAGTTGCTGAAAATGTAGAGTCCATTACAAAAGCGAGGTTTGGAGTAATTTCCTGGACTATGTTGGATGCCAAAGTCCCCTCACACTGACTTTTTGTCACACTTTTGGCTTCCAGTCTCAATGGGCAGATCCACCTTTGTATTTGTGTGGATATGCTACAAGGAACACTTTCCATGGACAGCCTTCATCGAGAGTGTAATCTTCTATTTTGTAAGAGAGAAACCTGAAGCAGAAATATTCAAACACATCTGGAAAACAAAATCCACACCAGAAATCCAGATCTGATCTGTTGGATGGCTTCATCTGCTCCTAGGCCTCATGGCACGATCAGTGCTGCTGTTTATCATGAATGTCTAGGTCATGGAAGTCAATATTCAGATTCATTCCCCTGAAACAAATGATTGATTTTCCTATATGCAATGATAGAACTGGTGGTCTAGGCCAAAGAGGAAATAGCTCTTTTAACGGACAAAAGCTCAGGAGACCTCCTCCTTCAAAAAGGAACAGGATATTAAAAGAAGTCTAAGAAAAGATCTAATTGTGATGATGCTTCTTAGGAACACTTCACCTGGCAACTCTTAGTTGTCTCACTAGCATTTGGTTGTAATTAGGCAGAGTTCCAAGAGCATTTGGAAGAAAGGTTCCTTCAGTAACCCTTAGCCACAGACTCCAACGTTCTTGTACTAGGCATGACACTAGATGTTCAGAGTTTGGTGGACACAGGTTTAATTTAAATCTCAGTGTCCATCAGTGACCATGCTCACTGAAAACAAAGTAAGAACTCACAGAACTTGGATAATGTAATAAACTAGCAGTTGTCAGTAAGTTTGAGGTTGTCATCAGTACACATGTTTTAACACACCCTTACTATTTTCAATGGATGTTCTGTAACTGTTTTCCTTGCCCTAAATTGGATACTGAAATAAATAAGGTCCCATATCTCTGAAAATAAGTGAAGATGCTTACATTTCTTATATTCTGTATTTTTATTAGACCAAAACATTTGAAAAAATCAATTTCTTCTCCACCTGCCTATCAAAGCCTGGATTAAGGATTTATAAGAATTGAAGACAGCACTTGCGAAGCACAGAGCACTCCCTGACTGCTCCTCTCCCTTCACTTCTCCCAGAGCAATGCCAGAATACTGATTTGTGGGGAGGGTTCATTTCTGGTGAAGGAAATGTACTTTTAAATATTTCACTTTTAAATGTGCATGTGATTATGATTATTGTACAAATGCTGTTGGCATTGCTGGCATATTTCAGTTTCAGCACATAATGCACAGTCTTGATTTAGAAACTTAAATAGTTTAATTTTTAAGAGCTTTCCATTTCACCTTTAAGCTTGTGTTACATAAGCTTAATGGACTCACTCAGCTTCATTGTAGAGAGATCCACCAGGTGAATAGCAGTAAGCTCATGAGCTTTGAAGGGCTTATTTTGCCAGACTTCACCTCCAGCTTACTGTTTAGAGATGTACTGTTCTGTATGCACTGATTCTTTCACCGCAAAACTCTGATAATATTTACTGCAGAATGAAAATGTCTTTTCCCCCTTTCCTCCCCATTTCTTTTTTGCACAAATACAGTAAGATGGATTTTAACTGAATTAAACTGACAAATCCAAATGTCTGAAATTTAGAATTGAATTTATGGATTTCATCTACAGCATATCAGCATCAAAATGTCAGAGACAGTAAGTCACAGCAAGGGGAAGTTTCGATGAGTTTGGAACTTTCAGTTCATGTCATTGTTGTGTCATCTCACATTGCGCAGAGTAGTGGGACTGGAGGGCTTGGTGAGACATATTTAGTGCTTAAATATTCCTTCAAACTAGAGATTGACTCTGTCATAAGGGTGGAATAAAGCATATCTTTAGAGGAATGTGTGTAGTTTTCACAGAAAGAAAAGGAAAAATGCTAGAGAAGATTGAACCAGAACTCATTTCAGCAAAAACACATACAGTAGATTGTGATTTGAAAGCTCAAATACCAACGTCTTTGGTTACTTAGGAGAAATAGAAATAGATGTCTTGCTTTGTTCTTCTGAAGGAAGACAACTGTTCAGTTTTGACTCACGGTTTTAAAGTATTTCTACTATTCTCAGGTTTCTGAATGTTTACCAGATATTTGAAACTCAGATGCTTCCAAATATTCAAATTTATCTGAGAATTTTATACATTTAAGGAGATATATAAACTGCAAATGAATTGTGTGTTATTTTTCAAAATAATATTAAAATGTGCTTATGCCATTGTTATAGGTTACCCACCAGAGATGACCACTCAGACACAGTCTATAGCAAAATGAAAGTATTTATTCCAGTTTTCTAGGACAACTCTCAGATGTTTGGGGACCCATTTAGAGCAAGAGGCTTTTAAAGGCAAACCTACATCCTAGTATCTTGCTATGCATGCATAAGCAAGCAGATTAACGGAAGCTAAGATAAGATAGCTAGAACATCTTGACCTTGGGTTCTTAGAATAGAGTTGGATAATTTTCCATGAGATTCTCCATTAAAAAGATCAAATTCTAGTTAACCTAAATGGTCTCAGCAAGAATCCAAGGTAGAAAAATCCCTGCACTGCCGTGCCCTGTTACACTATGAAGGATCATCCTTGGTTAATGTTGTATGGTGATTTCCTTCAAATTGCAACCTTCCCTCCTGGAAACAGGAAGGTATAAGACTCAAGAGGTAAACAAAATGTCACATGTGTAGGAAAGTGAAAACTTGGAAGATTCTTGAAGGTTCATCTCCAGCTTTATAGAAAGAGCTTTAACAACTACTGGAAGAGCAGACTCTGATCACCAGTCAAGCTGTTAAGCTTCTATAATTAGCCCCAATAAAATCTCACGGGTTCACCAAGTTGACCTATGGCACAATCATTACTTTTGTCTGACATGGGTTCTATTCCTGGGGTGAGTGTGTGTGTGTGTGTGTGTGTGTGTGTGTGTGTGTGTGTGTGTGTGTGTGTGCGCGCGCAAGCGTGTGTGTATGTTGCTTCTCTCCAAAATATTCTGTCAGACAACAGTTACTGATATTTAAGTGGAAAGAAATTTTAGATTTGGTGCTGGATTGTCCTGTGCTAGGATCTTTCCAAGCATGGGCTGTGTAAAGTGATAACATGGGAACTTCTGACCTCTATTCCATAGCCCTACAGCAGAAAAGCCATCTCCCTGTCATGATCTCACAGTATGTAAAACTGTAACTATTGCTAATACCATTGTGCAGGTCTTGTTTAGGCCACCATATTATTGAGATTGTATGGGTGTGTCATAACTGTCATGTCCAAAAGATACTTTTTCGCACCAGATTTCCTATCAATTGGGGCAGAATACACGACAGTCACTTATTCTCTTTGTTTTGACCAGTTTTAGAATTTCTGTGGTGGTCTCTGCCTCTCTCTCTCTCTCTCTCTCTCTCTCTCTCTCTCTCTCTCTCTCTCTCTCTCTCTCACACACACACACACACACACACACACACACAAATCAAAACCAAAAAAAAAAACAAACAAAAACCACAAACCCAGCTTATTTGATGATGAGAATATACTTACTTGTGGATACAAGGATAAATACTAATAAGCAATTGGAAATTATACTGTGTTTAGTAATGTAATAGCAGTAAGTTTTCCTTCAGGGTCTGTGACTTCACCAGCTGTAGGTAGTTGGCTAGGATTTTTAGTACTAGGTGTGAATTCTCTACTATTAAGCAGGGCTTATGTCTAACTAGGTAGCTGCTGGTTACCTTTAAGATAAAAGTGCCACTATTATATCTTTGGATATCTTTCCTAACCACTCACTGTTACGGTTTTCAGGCTGAGTGATAGGTAGGACTATTGATTGCTTTTCCCCTAGACAGCTCAGCTCACACAGTACCTTCAGATACTATGAGAGCTAATCCTCAGGAAGAAAACTTACAGGTAAGTTCTAGCTAGATTCCTCCAAGTGCTGTGTCCAAAGTGTGTGATATCTTTAGCAATAGTTCTGGGAAGCAACTAGGGTCAACAACAGTAATGTAAATTTGTTTGTTTCTCTTGAATTCCTCTAATCAATAACTCAAAGAGATTTCTCATGCTTGACACTGGGCAATGCCTCTTTAGGGGGTGGAGACCATTATAACTCTCTATATACACATATGAATATATATATATATATAATATATTATTTTATTCACATGAGTGTTTTGTTTGTGTATATGTCTGTGTACCATATATAAACTTGGTGCCTGAAGAGGCCAGAAGAGGGCATTGGATCCCTTGGAACTGGAGTTACAGGTAGTTGTGAGCACACATGTGGTGTGGGTGCTGGGAATCAAATCTGGGTCCTTTGGAAGAGCAGCCAGTTCTCTTAACTGCTGAGCCATTCCTCTAGCCCCTGTATACTAACTTTGAAGTAAGTTCATAAAGATAGTTTTTCCATGGCTTTTCAAGATATCCTCATGTTTATTTATCTATACTTCTTATTTCTAACTATGTATTCCCCTTACTCTTCCTCCCCAGTTAAAGTATCCATGTTTTTCCCATTTTCTACTCATAGCACATACATCATATTATCTCCCTCTATAGAGCCTTGTCAACTCTGTCAATCATTTCTTTCTACTTTCCTGGCTTCTATGGTTGCTTAGGTTATATACTTAACTCTAAAGACTCATAAGTAAAATCCAAAAATAAGAGAGAGTATGCATTTTTTTGAGTTTGGGTCACATTGCTTAATATTATACTTGCCAGATCCAACCATTTACCTGACATGTTCATGATTTTATTTTTCTTTACAGTTAAATAGTATTCCATATTGCACATGTACAACATTTTCCTTATCCATTCATTACTTGAAGGACATTTAGAGTATTTCTATTTCCCAGCTATTATGAATAGAGCAGCAATGAAAGTAGATGAAAAAGTATCTGTAGAGCAGGATTTATAGTCCTTTGGGAATATATCAATGAGTAGTATAGCAGGATTACATAGTAGATCTACTTTCAGCTTTTCAAGAATTCTTCACAGTGATTTCCAGAGTAGCTGGACCAGTTTACAATGTCACCAACAGTGAATGAGTATTCCCCTTTTCCAACAAACTCAGCAGCATTTGTTATCAGTTGTTTTTTTGATTTTAGTCATTCTGACTGGGGTGTGATGAAATTTCAAATTTTAGTATGCATTTCCCTAATTGTTAAGAATGTTGCCTTAATTAGGGTTACTATTGCTGTGATAAAACACAATGATCAAAGCAAATTGGGGAGAAAAGGGTTTATTTGTCTTACTCTTCCACATCACAGTTAATAATCAGAGGAAGTCAGGACAGGAACTCAAGCAGGGCAGGAATTTGGAGGCAGGAACTGGACATGCAGAGATCATGGACAAGTGCTGCTTACTGGCTTCCTCCTCATGGCTTGCTCAGCCAGTTTTCTGATAGAAGTCAAGACCAGCAGCCCTGCTATGGAACAAACTTTTTGTACAATATGAATATGCGTTACTGTCATTAGTTAATAAAGAACTGATGTGCCAATAGGGAAGCAAGAATTTTCAGGGTAGAAGAATGCTGGGAAGGAGAAGGACAAAGTCTGAGGAGTTGGGGGAGATGCAGGAGAAGAAGGAGATAAACCTGCAGTTGAAAGAAGATACTGCCACATGGCAGAGGGTAGATAAGAAATTCTGTTAATTTAAAATGTGTTAGCTAGGAACAAGCCTGAGCTATTGGCTAAGCATTTATAATTAATATTAAGTCTCAGTGTTATGATTTGGGAGCTAGCAGGAGGGCCAGAAAAATCTACCTATACATCCCATGCATGGCACCACCCACAATGGACTGGACTTTCCCCCATCAATCACTAATTATGAAAATGTTCCACAGATTTGCCTACAGTATGATCTTATGAAGACATTTTCCCAAATGATGTTCCCTCCTCTCTGATGACTCTTGCCTGTGTTAAGTTGATGTAAAACTATCCAGCACAGATATTTAACAACTTAAAATTTTCTTCTTAGATGTTTGATGTATTCTTTTAAAAACTCTCTGTTCATATCCATATACTATTTTTAATGGGAGTTGTTTTTCATTCTTTGTTTTTGAGTTCTTTATATATTCTGGATATTAATCCTTTGTTAGCTATATAGCTGACAAAATCATCTCCCATTCTGTGATCTTCCTCTTCAACTGGCTATTTCTTTTGCTATAAAAGGGGTTTTTAGTTTTATGCTGTCTTATTTATCAATTGTTGGCCTTGATTATTCAGAAAGTCCTTCCCTACACCTATATCTTATAAAGTACTATCTTTATTTTCCAAATTTTTGTTTGATAAATTGTGTATGTATGTGTGGATGCCAGGTATGGCTCTAATTTCATTCTTTCGCATTTGAGTTTTTCCAGTACTATCAGCTAAAAGTGTTTCATCCTATCCCTTTCTTTTTCCAGCCTCTTCTCATCAGGATGAAACTGAGAGAGAGAGAGAGAGAGAGAGAGAGAGAGAGAGAGAGAGAGAGAGAGACAGACAGACAGACAAACAGACAGATAATGGATGTAGAGAAAATTATTCAATTTAATTTTCTCCCAATTTAAGTGTCCTTGATTTGCAATAATTTGAATCAAATGAAACAAAACCAAGTAGAAAAAGCAAGCCCATATTGCCCAGGTGACTAGCTCATTTTAACTGAGATCTTATTTCCAAAACAACAGCCTTCTGTACAAAGCAATGAAGGGAAAAAAAGAATCTTTAAAATACAAGAAAATGTGAATTTGGGAAAACTAGACATTGTTGAGAGGTAGAGCACATATGGATAGAGGGGATAAAAGAAATTTCAGTAAGAGATGAAAGAAAATAAAAACAGGAAAAGGGGACAGAAGCAATGAAGGGAATGTTGTAGAACTCAAAGAATATTTATTTATCTGACTTTGAGTGGTCAGTAACACTTGCATCAAAACCATTAGTGTTCAGTGTGGTCACATCCACTGAACATAGAAAACTCATTATGTACATAATATTTCAGGATAAAAATGAAAAGACAGAAGTTGACAATTTGTTGACAATTAAATAGCAATGTATATTCTTCTGGGTAGAGAACTACAGTATGTCTAACATTTCAGAATATCAGATTTTGGCAACTTTGGAGTAATAAGACAAATTCATTTTGTGTGTTTAAATAACATGAATGTGTTTGCCAAAGTAAAATATCAATCTTTATTCACTTAAGAAAATGAAAGCTTGAACCTATGATTCAAATATAAAGACATTCTTCTATATAGATTCCTTCAAGTTCATAGTTCATAGTTCCTAGCAATGTTATACCGTGCCAGGAACTCCAGACTGTATAGAGTTTTGTTAGAATTGCAAAAGGAACAAATAGGCTGTGTTATATTATAGAAAATTTTTATAAATTTATTTCATCTAAATTAAACTACCCATTTATTATAAAAATTGAATAAGTTTGTGGATTATTTGAGAACACTGCACTCATGTATAGAGCTTTGGATCATCAAGCTGTAGTTTTATAAGATTCTTACAGACACTCATGAAGTTCTTAAGAAAAGGGATATTTCCTAGATTTTAAAGATGGAGAAATTGAAGCTCAGTACCTTGACTTGTGTAATGAGTTTTCTCTGTTCCACCACCCAGCTCTCAAATAATTACATGGAAACTTATTATTAATTATAAAATCTTGGCCTACAGGGTAGGCTTGTCCCATTAGCTCTTATAAGTTAAATTAACCCATTTCTATTCATCTACGTGTTGCCCCATACTCATGGCTTTTACTTTTTCTCCTGCACATCTTGCTCCTTCTGCATCTGCCTGGCAACTGAGTCTTTCTTCTTCCCAGAGCTCTCTCTGTCCAAAAGTCCCAGATGCCTCCTGCCTAGCTATTGCCTATTTAGCTTTTTATTATACTAGTCACAGTGGCATATCTTTACACAGAACAGTGTAGTCAAATATCTCACAAAATTTCCCCCTCTTTGTCTGAATAAAAAGGAAAGGGTTTGAATGCTAACACAGTAAAACTATATACAATTAGAACAATTATTGAGTAAGAATTACATTTACAATGTCCAGTCCATTTGAATTTGACAAATTCAGAGAAAATACTTCATTATTAATCCTATCTTGGTAAGACCAAAGTTTTGTACCTAAGTTACCTTCTATCATGACTAAGGAAATATAACTATCTAGTCTTCAACTCCTTCAAAGACACCAGAATAATATAATCTTACCTGAATAAACAGGAAGTGCAGAGCAAGCAACTTCCAAAACTAAGAAATGACAGAGACATCTGGATGCCTGGACAGTCACCCTAAGGTTCCTCTATAATGCTGGGGCATCCATCTTTGGCCTGACAGGCTTTACAGTGAAGCAGGAATTTTGAAGGATTGCTCTGCCTTGTCTTGGCAGAGTTCAGCGGTTGCCTTCTTTTGTGTCCTGCTTGTCCAATTTGGACAGCATACACTTAGCAGTCAAGGAGAGAACAATTTCTTGCCCAAATGGTTAGCTTTTGACACAAAAAAAGCAAACTCCATATGGAGGTTCTTTGATGCTCATCATCTTTTTTTTTCCTTTTTATTTCATTTTACAATACCATTCAGTTCTACATATCAGCCACGGATTCCCTTGTTCTCTCCCCTCCTGACCCCACCCCTTCCCCCCAGCCCACCCCTCATTCCCACCTCCTCCAGGGCAAAGCCTCCCCTGAGGGCTGAGATCAACCTGGTAGACTCAGTCCAGGCAGGTCCAGTCCCCTCCTCCCAGATTGAGCCAAGCGTCCCTGCATAAGCCCCAGGTTTCAAACAGATCTGTTTGGGAGGCATCTAGGCAATGGTACTGGGTCCTGTGCTCATCAACTTTTTTTTTGAAGTAAAGTGGTGCTGCCAGGATCAAACGTATCTCACTATTCATGAAATCTGTATGTTATTAAAATATTTTAAATACCATATTATGTCTTTGAAGTATTTGAAGACCACCCTTCTAAAATATATCTCTCTTTGACCTTGAAAACATACCTACCATGACATTAAGTTTGTTATAGGTAACTAACTATTAATGTGCATTTCTTTATTATCCTCAATAGTTTGTAATAATAGCTTTCAAGAACTAGAAATTTACATTACATTATTAAATTAACTTCATAGGTACAATACTTTAAACAAGAGTAGAAGAAACATATGTACAGTATGTTCTAACATATATAACCTTAAATTTATATCAATATATAAAATTCGACCCCAATATAAAATATTTGAGAAGAGTGGTTGTTCAAAAGTAGGCTTAACAATCCACCCTTTTATCCCATCATTTCTGTACTATATGCTCCCTTTTTTCTTTTAGAAATATATCCTTGAATTTAATCTCCTTTGTTTCACTTTCTCCCTGACCATGACCAATAAAAATGTGTAATAAATCTCACTAGATGATGATAAACATCAATAATCCACTAATTGACCAAAAACCACCCACCCCACTGCTTGGGAATGTTGACATCTTGTTCTCTAAACTGCTTCCTGTTGACTGATAGTGATTGTAGCTAGAGTTTTCCTTCCTGGCCCACAGTCAGGACAAATCTCTGTCACCTGCCAGTCCCACAGCCGCTCAGACCCAACGAAGTAAACACAGAGACTTATATATGGCCATGCCAGGCTTCTTGCTAACTGTTCTTATATCTTAAATTAATCCATTTCTATAAATCTATACCTTGCCACGTGGCTCGTGGCTTACTGACATCTTTACATGCTGCTTGTCATGGCGGCGGCTGGCAGTGTCTCCGTCCTCAGCCTTCCACTTCCCAGAATTCTCTCAATTCTCCTGTTAGTCCTGCCTATACTTCCTGCCTGGCCACTGGCATGTTTTATTTATTGACCAATCAGAGCAATTCGACATACAGACTATCCCACAGCAAGTAATGGCATCTTCGAGGGTCCCTGAGAAAATTAGGAAAATGGTCAAGTCCTGGGAGAGCTAGCTGTAGCATTTGTTGTCCAGTCTTTGTGCAATGGGAAAGCACAAAGCTTATCTGCAGTCCTGGCTAGATTAGTCTGTGAGGCTGGACCACCTCAGTCAGCAGTCTTGAAGATGTTCTTGATGCAGAACTCTGAGGAAATTGCAACAGAGGCACTCTGAGATCCTGGATCACCTGAGCCATCCATTTTTATTGGTGTCTAGTCTGCTTGCTCTGAAAACACACCAACTTTTAAAGGTAACATACATATCTGTATTGACACAAATGTAGACTGACTATGTATTGTACATAAGCCAGCCAAAGGTGATTTTTTGTTCTATGTTTGAGCATGTAAGATATATGTTACCCATCTTATAGTTTTATTGGGTTTATTTTTTTATGTCTGTAGTCAGGATTTTGAGGGGTCTCCACTGATCAAATCTGATCTCTATCAACCATGAAAGCTTCAATGATTCTTCTACCTTTCATTTTCTGTGGAAACAAAGCATAACCTCTTCCCCAACATGACATTTTTTTACTTCCATTTTGAAGTTAAAACATTTTTAAAACATGTAGGTTGATTTAATTTAGCAATTTCCATAGTCCAATGTCTCTCAGCAATTATTTCTTGCTCATGAGCAATCAAAAAATTTAAAGTCAATAAGACACCATATATATATATATATATATATATATATATATATATATCCAGACTCTTTGTGTATTTTCCATTTTTATGTGGCTTATCCTTTTTATATTATTTTATTCTCTCTTTAAAGACTTTATCTTATTATTTGCAAACTATCTTTTTATGATTGTAAACACCCATTTTTTAAGCCTAAGCATGATTTTTTAACACAGTGTAACCTGTTTAGAGGTTTATTCTGTCTGGATCTGTCTTTGCAGAGCATCTGCAGCGTTCTCTGATCATGTTGGACAAATCTTGAACTGCTAAATCTGCTGCACGCACCTCAACTTAGTGCATGGTGCTAGTGGCTGGCTCCATACTTCATGCAGAGGCCAGTAGCTGTGTCTCTGTACTCCACCAAGCCTGCTTAAGAGACTATGGTTCTGAACTTTGATTTTTTTTGTTTTTGAGCTTTCTCAGGCCTTATGTGAATATAGTGGTGAGACATTCGGTGGCATATGTAACAAGTCTTCCAGACAGCTCCCAAATAATGACACAGATACATATTATTAATTAGAAAAGCTTGGCCTTAGCTTAGGTTTGTTCTTAACTAGTTCTTATAACTTAAATTAAGCCATATTTTTTAAAAATATTCTTTTATATGCTTGTTACCACATATTCATTTTGCCCATCCTGCTCTCTCACTATCTGGCTGGCGACCCCACCTTTCTTCTTCCCAGAAATCTCTCTGTCCAGAACTCCCTGCTATACCTCCTACCTAGCTATTGGCTGTTTAGCTTTTTATTAAACCAATCACAGTGACATATCTTTACACAGTATAATCAAATATCTTGCAACAGACTTGACTTGTGCAAGATCATAAGAATTTGTAACTTAAACACAGATCTCCCAAATACAAGTTTTTCCATTAACTATACTGTTCCCTAAACTAGGGAAAATACAGTTCATGAGACTACACTGAATGTGATCATTTGAAAACCTTAGTAGAAGATTTAGAAGATGTTCTAGGAGATACTCCAGTGATTTAGGGAAATCTGACACCTTTCCACCTCTTGATCATTGCATTTCTGAATGCTTTATACACCAGAAATCTTTGACCATTCATAGCTTGTAGCAATTCTTCCCCAGGTATGCAATAGGTATTTGAGAAATATGTATTTAATTCAATGGGATTATTATTTATAATCAATCCAATAAGATGTTAGTGTTTCTATTTACCTTTTGAATTGATGGACAGATTCAATAATTAAGGGATGCACTATGTTAAAAGCACCAAAGGTGCATCAATTTCATTGATCTGTTTTTTTTTTGCAGGAGTGTGCTATAAAGCCTTTCCTTCTGTTAACTTCAGTGAGCTTGTCATGCAATCAAGAATATAATTGTAAAATATTATAGGTTTCAAAATCTATTTATTGATTTTTGACCATAAAATTAAAACTTACTAAAATAACATTTTGAAATAAATATCTATGTGACATGTATTTGTGATATATGCAGATTCGAAGTAATACAATAAGTTGGATGCAAAAGTATGTATGTGTATGTATTTTTCTCTAATACATGCAAAAAACACTAAAATCAAATTCAGAACCATGAATTTTCTATTACCATTATTCTATTCTATTTCTTTTTTCCCCATTTTTTAAATAGGCAAACATATAAATCAATTGTTTTTCTTGAAATATAGTATTGGGCTAATTCAAGGTATTTAATTTGAAATATAAAACACTAATTTTGCAGGAAATATTCTAAAACAGGGCCTGGTTGTTCATAGGTCATGCCATATTTGTATTCCTGGCTACTACAGGAGATCAGAAAGTCTCAAAACACTAAATTTGTTATCTACCGAGAAGCTCATAAAAATAATGGCTTCTGAAGTATCTTGGACAAAAGAGAAAGTTCAAGTTGTTGTCCATGTCTAGCATATTTGCTAAAATTCTGTAAATTAACAGAGGAATTAATCCTGAACCGTTTTTTTTTTTCAAAGACATGCTCTATTAGCTACCTTTCTCATTACTGTGACAAACTACTTGACAGAAACGATCTAAGGGAAGAAGGATTTATTTGGACTCACAGTTTTAGAGACTCTAGTAGACAGTTATTTTGTTCTCTGTTTCTGGGACCTTGGCAAGGCAGACCAAATCTTGGCAGTGTATTGGGGTGTGTGGATGAAGAGGGTGTTCATCTCATGGCGGATAGGAAGCAGAGGATAGGAGAAGAGGCCATAATAAGATAAGGTAGCTTTCCAAAAGCAGCCTTGGTGAATCACTTCCTCTAACTAAGCCATACATCCCAAAGACTTCAGTCAGACTTCCTGAAACAGCACCACCATCTGGAACAAAACATTTAAAATATGAGCCTGTGAGGGGCATTTCACATACAGATCATATGTATCGACTTTGTGTTGCTTTTTGGCACCACATGTTATACAATTCACATAATTTTACAGACTAATTTTATTGTTTTAAATGTGTGTGTGTGTGTGTGTGTGTGTGTGTGTGTGTGTGTGTGTGTGTGTGTGTGTTTGTATCTGGGCACATGAATGTAGTTATCTGCAGAGGCTTGAGGAAGGTCTCCGATCTCCCTGGAGCTGGCAACAGGCAGTTGTAAACCTCTTGATGTGGGTGCTGGGAACTGAACTTGTTTTCCTCTGGAAGAGCAGGACATACTCTTAACTGCTGAGATAGCTATCTATTCCTATAATGTTATAATTTAATGTCAATATTTTTATTGCCATTGAAGTAGCTTAATGAAAGCAGGGATCCTAGTTAACTGGTACCCAATTTTATTTTTAACATCAAGAATTATACATAGCAAGAAATAGATACCTGCTGAGTGAAAAAATCAGAATTAAGAGAGTAGGTTTAAATTTAGAAGACTGCTTCAAAGATATACAGAAAACACAAATATACAAACAAGGGTTGAAATAAAATGCTTTTTCCAAAAAAACGGCATTTGTTAACAGAAATGAATATATTAAGGAATAAATAGCTGTTCACATCCTCATGCTGGGAATGGTCAGTTCATCAATATGGAATACATTTAGTGGTTGGTTCAAAAGTCAATCTTCCAGGTACAATGTCTGAAAAAAATATAGAGATCATGTTGATAGAACAGAGAACCTCCACAGAAAGAAATCAAAAGTTGGAGACTGAGTAAGAGACTGACACCAAAGGTCAGATGCAATAAGGCAATTCATATCATGTTGTCCCATTTTTGTAGTCTTTGAACAGCCAATTCATTTTCAGGAGTTCTCAGGAGACCAGTGAACATAATAGTAGATACTTTGACTGAGATAGAAGTGTGTGTGTGTGTGTGTGTGTGTGTGTGTGTGTGTGTGTGTGTGTGTGTGTGTGTTTGATGATGGGTTTAGACGGTGTAGAAACATTTATACATTTCAATAAGTCACAGGTACCTCACTGTCCTTTACAAGCATATCATGCAGGAAAGTTTTTCACTGTCTAAAGAATTATAGTTTTAATGAAAGGGGAAACTATGATGCCTCTGTGGTAGGTCTAGAAACACCAGACAGTGTTGCTAACAAATCAAAATGAGACTTAGAGCAATAGCCAAGTTTTCTGGGAGGTAAAACAGTGATGTGGGAGAAGGCATTTTGGATTCTGAGTCAATTTTCTAGAGCAGTAGTCATGTCACACCTCACTGGAGACCAAACTGCTACAAACGCTTTTCTTCTGCTTTTATAAAAAAGAGGTAAATTAGCAAATCATAGTTTAGTTATTTAAGGCTTTTGAGGAAAAGAACTCTTGGCTTTGGTACTCATCACATCTTAGCAGCTAAATCTATTTCATCATGTTTTTGATGATGGTAACTGAGTAAGGAGACAACATTAAATAAAAATTATATTTCATATAATCTAATGGAGGTTAATGTATTTTAGGTATGTGCCCATTTGGGAAAAATAAACAGGAAATTTAAATACAACATTGATCCTTACAGGATTATATCCATCCAAGTTATCTGGAAATCCAATTGGCTATGCCCAATCTTTCTATATGATCTATGTATATCACTGCCTGTAGATCAGGGATTAGCAAAACATGAGTGGCTTTAGCTCAAATGATGGAAATGCACCAATTTCAGTTTATACTCTCACAATTATACAACTTTATTCCAGACAGTAAAGCATAGGGATCTCATAGCAAAGTAGAGAGAGAACAACATAGTCTTCCTATTTTGGAGCATATATCTATATCTGTATCTATAATGAGATCTGTGATACTAGACTCTTACACAACATAACCTCACAAATATCTTAACCCAAACCATATTTTAATAGAGCACCTACTAGTAAGATCCCCTTCATTAAATAATGTTAGAAACAACCCAATTTATTGCTGTGATCTTTACTACATATTTTTTAATAATACCATAGGCAATTCCTCCATTCCATTTTCATATGGGGCCATTATTTGCAACTATTTTTAAAAAGAAGAAACAGTCATAGCATGTGCTGAGATGAATTCTGTCCATTGTTACAGTGTTTGTAGTTTGTGAGATGAACATTCCAAACAAGTAAATGTAGTGGGAACACTTTTACCAGGGAACTACTGGCCCAGAGTCAGTGACCCTTGATGCTAGAAAGCTATTGAATAAGCCACGTTGATTCTGTGATCTTCCTTTTGAGCCAGCATGTGTATCTCCTGCACAGAATGGAAAGAAAACAAGATTTTTAAGAGCTGTCACTTTACAATTATTCATAACATTAATTCTGATTTGCCTAATTGCCAGTGAAGTACATTTATCTAGTCTTTTTCTAGAACTTTTTTTCATGTTATGGATTCTACATTATGCTCTCTTCACTGTTTCAGTGCACCCTCAATTAGGAAAAATGAAATAGGGATGGATCTGGTAATCCCACATTTGGAAAGGCACTCACTCCCCAGTGCCTAAGTCACTTATAATATATTTTATTGATATTATTCCCAGAATCTAGGACTTAAACTTTCCAAACTGTCCACTAAAAGGAAGAATGAAATGTTTATATGTTCATTCACTTAGCACTTATGCTGTACTTGATTTAGTCTTGAGGCCTGTAGTTTTCAACCCTTTAATGTTTTAATCATATACTCTTTACTGACACACTTAGGTTCCTTTCCTGATAGTCTTCAATATGCTTCCTTCAGTGTTCTGAAAGTCTTCTTCCTTCTAAATCAGTTTGGGCATAGAACGAAAACAGAGGTGAATAGCTAATAAAGTACTCATGTAGATTACCTGTAATTCTTACCACAGGTACAATGTTTTCTATGAGTAGTCAGAAGCAATTTGACTAATATACTAATAGTGACATTTTCTGTCTAGACAACATGAAAGGACTTTGGAAACTTACTTAGCTGAAGTAGACCCTGTATGGTATATCAAACCACACACATAGAAGATGTGAGGCGAATGAAGAAAATACATGGTTAGTTTTCTTAGATGGCTTGGCAGGTGTGGGCAGTTTGGCAACAAGGGATGCTTACAATCCACCAAGTCAATGATTGCAAGGGTATGATTGATTAAGTGCCATGGCTCTCATCCTTCCCAATGCTGCAACCATTTAATATAGTTCCTCAGGTTGTGGTGACCTACAACCATACAATTATTGTTGCTGTTACTTCATAACTGTAATTTTGCTACTATTAGGAATCATAATGTAAGTATCTGTGTTTTACAGTGGTCTTAAGCACCCCAAAGTGGTCGTGATTCACAGGTTGAAAACCACTGCAGTAGATCCTGAAACATTACATCATGTGTATTACGGTCTGAATTTTCATCTAATACGGTTCAATAGTCTAAAGAGGTAGAGACTTTAGGAGGTAGTTGAGGCATGATTGGAACTCTCATAAAGAAACACTCTTAGAAATGTGGTTGAGATAGTCCCTGCTACCAAGTAAAGATACAGCCTCAAGGCACTTTTTGTGAAGCAGAGAATGAGCTGTTAATCAGTCACTGGACTTAAAACCTTAACATTGCAGTAGATGGTAACAGATACAGAGACTCACCATTGGACAATACACAGAAAGTGAGAGACTTTGGAACATTCAGTTCTAAATTGGATGCTTCCATCAAATCTCTCCCCTAAGGGCTCATGGAACTCTGTGAAAGAGGAGGTAGAAAGATTTTAAGAGTCAGTGGACTTGGAGGACACCAAGAAAACAAGGCTTTCTAAACACAGCAAGACTGATGCATATTTGAACTCACAGAGGCTGTAGCATCACACACTGGGCCTGCAAAGGACCAAGCTAGATGGATTCCTAGTGCTGAGGACGTGAAGTGGATGCAAACCCCCATCCCGAACCCAGGAGCTATCTCTAGGTGATAACCACCTTCAAATGAAAAAAATTAGATTTCTCCAGTGGAGTCTCACTGGGGATACAAAGCACCTTAAGGGCAGACCCCATGCTCAGGAGTAGATGGTCAACACAAAATGAACTCAGTGATATTTTTGCAGGTTTTTGTTTTGTTTGTTTGTTTATTTAACTCATAGTGCTTTGTCAGGACATTATTTTATTTTTTTCCTTCCTTCCTTCTTTCCTTCCTTCCTTCTTTCCTTCCTTCCCTCACAGGTCTTTTGTGTATATATTATGGTTTCTGGTGTTGCATTGTTAGATTTCTGCATGTGCCAATGTGTGTCTCTCTGCATATATATGTATTTCTTGTGCATTTCTTTGGCTCTTTTTCTCCTGGTAGTTTGTTTGCTTTGTTTTATCCTTGTTTTTATTTTATTTTATTCCATTATTGTTTTTAGATGCCCGTTTGTATCCTAGTGATAGAGAAAGAAAGGAAGGATGTGAATTGAGGTGGGTGGAGAGTCAGAGACGATCTGGGAAGAGTTGGAAGAGGAGAAACCATAATCAAATGTATTGTATAAAAATCTATTTTTGATGAAATAAACCTTAAAATTGTACAGGTCCTGTCAATGGATATTGTTATTTATGTGAGAGTATTTAAATAGCATAGTCACTGTCTGCAGTGGTAGATTTGCTTTTCTTTCTTCTTGTCTGCAATCAGCTTTTACATTAAACAATTTCCACTGCTTTTTTCCCATTTCATTTCCTACCTAAAATGTATTCACTAATTGTTTATAATATTCTATCTGTAGTGTCTTTATAATCACCTTTTTGTATTCTTCATTTTTCATTGGTTAAACTTGCTATAGTATTATGTATTTTACTGGTCTGTTCAAGAAAGTTGCTTTTGACATTGCTAATTTATTCAGTATTTCTTAATTACAATTTCATTAATTTGATATCTTTATCATTTCCTCTTTAAATTCTTGGAGTTCAATATACCATTTCTAATTCCATCAAAATTTTTTTAAAATGCATATTTTATTGTTAGTACTGTTCTAGTTTCACTCCAGGAATTTTGTTCTGTAATATTTCCATTGTAATTAACTGAAAACCTTTTCAAATTTGCATGTGACTTTTTTCACCCAAAAATTGTTTATAATTCTGTTTTAATCTTTCTTCAATTTGTTTTTAGGTTGTTATTAATTTCTAGTCTTTCCCCCCTTTAGCATTGTTAGACCATGGCCAGTTCTCTAGTTGTTTGGACTGTGTTTTTAAAAGCCCCGTTATAAGTTTCTTGTAAAGTAAAATACATGCTTTCTGAATGTTACTTGCATGAGTTCTATTTTTATGCATTTGTCCAAGGTTAGCAACTATGGTCTCCAGATCTATAATCTTATTGAGGTGACCAAAAGAGGAAGACAAAAGAGAGCATATAACCAAAACAGCTGGGTATAAGGGAATGAGAAGCTGAGGAAGGGAAGCCCATGAGCTGGAGAAGTTTAGGGTAGAAGGTGGAGTGAGAAGAAACAAGAAGAGCCAGTAGTCACAGTACCACATTGAGGCCATCATGTGTTTTGCTGTGCTAATAGGTACCACAGATAGCCATTTGAACCTGGTATGTTTGCCTCTCTTTGTAATTATTTCAAGTATTACTTCATATATTGAAACTATATCATTAAATTTTATAGAGTTCAGAATTATTCTGTGATCTGCTAAGTTTCTCCATTTCATTATTGGGTAGTATCTCCCATAATCTGTAATGAATGAGTCTTTGAGGATGAGATATATTATATCTGATAAAGATGAGCTTACAAATTCTTTTATTTTGATTTATGTTAATATTTGGTCAATGGTATGCTTTCTCACTCTTTGTATACTTCATTGTTTTGTTCTTAAAAGTGCTTATGATTTTAGAATGTTGTCTTAAAATAACCCATAGCTCTTTTTGTTTGAAACTTCTATAACATAAAAATATGACAACTTACAATTTTGGTGTTTACCAAAATATTGGGATTTGATTTCTTTTCTTTTGTCACTTTGCTTTCTCCCATATTATAATACGAATTGATTTTTTTCTGTGTTTCTCTTTTTCTCTATTCATGTTTTCAGAATAATATGCCTTTTTCCTTAGGTGATTGTCTTTATGTTTTTATTAGTTTATGTAAATCCACTAATTAATTTTGCTTAAATGTTTTGTTTTGGGATAATTAGAGATCCATGTACAATAGTAAGACTATAAAGTGCAGAAAACTACATGTACTCTGTTACAGTTTTTCCCAGTAATATCCTCTTCCAAAACAATACTGAAATATCATAAACACGATCTGAGGATGTAGCTCAGTGGCAGAGATAAGCTCACAGAAAGCCCCTGGTTTGATTCCTGGCTCCAAAAACAAAAACAAAACAAACAAACAAACAAAAACAGTGAAAGGCTTTGCCAAGCCCAGTTCTGGGTCCCACAGCACTCTCTTCTTCCTTCCCTTGAAATGCCACACCATTGCTATCTGAGGAACTACCCTACACAGTTTCCACAAGTGGAACTACCCCTGTCAGACCTCAAGCTGCTTCATTTGAGGAACAAACCAAGCCCTGTTCAGGTGTTAGCCAGACAGCACTATCTTCTTCCTCCCTCTGTAACCCAAGCCACCACATTCTGAGGATCTGTGCTGAGCTACTGCACATTCCAAAGTACTACTTCCTTCTGCCTTCCCTTTGGAACTCAAACATTGTGAATTATATATCCTTGTTGAGTTCTAGTTCCCAACACTGCACTGAATATTTCCATCTCCTCTCTGGTACTCCAGCCTACATTTTCAAAGAACTGCTAGCCGTGCAGAGGGTTCATTCATGAGGCAGAAACTGTTCCTTGCTCCAGCTGAGTGAACTATAACTACTGTATGGCCCTGGACTGGACCACAAACCCCACCTAGCAGAGGCAAAACATGCAAGCAAATAGAAATCCAAATATTCACTCAATAAGGGTGGGAAAGGTATTTATACCAAAAGCCAAACAAATGACTTGATCCCATATGCCCTAGTACCATGAGAAAATGCTACAAAATAAAACTGTATGCCTCTTCCAAAAATGAGTACTCTCATAGTAGTGTCTCCTGAGGAAAGTACCCCAGCCAGTGAACTGCAAATAACAATTATGAATTTGTTTAAAAATCTCAGAAAAGATACAAATAAATTTCAGAATGAAAATAAAGAAAAAGCAAACAAATAGTTGAATGAAATTAGGAAGACAACTCAGGATATGAAAATAGAATTCAATAAAGAGATATAAATTCTGAAGAAAATCAAAACTGAAGTGAATTTGTAATGAAAAATTGGGGAAGTAAATAAAAAGCTCTGTGGAAAGACCCACCAATAAATTGGGTCAAATGGAAGATAGACTATCAGGGCTTAAAGACAAGGTAGAGGAATTGGATCACTCAAAGAAAATGATAAAAATTTAAAAACAACAGTGAATATAAAATATAGGATCTTTGAGAAACCACAAAAAAGAAAAAATCTATGAGTTATGAATATAGAAAAAGAAGTAATCCAGATTAAAAGGCACACAAAACGTCAACAAAATCACAGAAAATTCCCCAAACTGAGAAAAAGAGATGCCTGTGCAGGTGCAAGTGGCACACAGAACATCAAATACAGGGCCAGAAAAGAAATTTCCAATATCACGTAGTAGTCAAAACACAAAATGTGCAGGACAAAGAAAGGATACTGAAAGCTTCAAGACAGAAAGACCAAGTTATATAGAGAGACAAGCCTAACAGAATAAGAGCTGACTTCAATGGAGACTTGAAAAGCCAGAAGAGTTTGGAAAAATGCTCCACAAATTCTGATGCACCTCAAATGCCAGTCCAGAGCAACATACCTCCAAAATTGAAGGAAAAAGAAAAACTACATGATGAAAGCACAGTAAAGCATTTATGACCACCAAACTAGTCTTATAGACAATACTGGAAGGAATACTTCAGATGTAAGTGAAGAATAAACCCAGAGGTATCAGGGGGAATAAAACAGTGTTAGCATAGTAGTTAAACAAAAGAGGACTAAGAAAACAAACACCATTAAAATCAACAATATGATAGTAATCAATCCACATCTATTTATTGAAGGTAGATGGTTTCAACTCCCCAAATCAAAACACACAAGTTGGCAAACTGGATTATTAAAAGGCAAGTTTCATTGCTGCCTCCAAGAAACACACCTCACCACCAAAGACAGATTATATCTCTAAAAGGATTGGGAAAGGTATTCTGAGAAATGAAACCAGGAAACAAACAGGAATTGCTATTCTAATATATGATAAAATGATTTCAAATCAAAACTAATAATGAAATAATGTTGCTTCATACCAATCAAGGGGATAATCCATCAAGGGAATATTGTAATACTAAACAAATTTGGGCCAAACTATAAACCCTCTTCAGTTAATAAAATATTTAACAATACTAAGAGTTCAGTAAATATTGAAAGACTGAACAAGTCTATAATTTAATACCTTCTTACTTGTCTTTTACCATTTACATTTTAATGGTTGTTAGCAGTAATAATAACATGACTATAGGACACATATATGCACAGAGTCATTCATTACTTAATGAGGGACATATATTCTGAGAAAGATGTCATTAAGCAACCCTGTTACTTTATGAGGGTCACAGAGTATAGTTATACCAACTAGATCATATACATCAGCTACTCAAGTTGACCTTATAATGTAGTCAAGAAATGTTGAAAGGCATATGAGGATGCTTCAGAGTTATAAAAGAATACTGTTTCATATTATGTATTTTTATAATTAGAATAAGTACCAACCAAAGTAACTATAAAAGTATAGTAAAAATACACATTCAATAACGTAGTGTTTATTATCAAGTATTATGTATAATGCAGAACTATATATGCTAATCTTTATAAAACTGCTCAGGTAGGTTTACTTATATTAGCTTCACCATGAGGACATGAATAATGAATTGAATTATAACACCATACCTATTATGTGATGAGAATTTTTCAGTTCCACTATAATACTTTAGGACTACTGTCATATATGGATTTTGGAGGTAACAAAAATGTTTTGTGATGAATGGTTGTATGTATGTGTACGCACTATTTTGTTTTATACATGTTCACTTATTTAATTACCACAACATGCCATGTATCCCTCTTTTTCAGAAACTATGTCATACATAGTAATTATGACTTGTCTATGATCATAATAACCAATAAATAGTCAAGTTGGAATTTAATAAACGCAGGCAGTTTTTTTCAAAATCCATGACAACTCTGATGGGGGATGTCTTTCTGTATGCTGCGAATATGTGTTGCTCTGATTGGTTGAAAAATATAGCTATTTGGCCTATGGCAAGGCAGCTTAGAGGTAGGCAGGAAATTAAAAGAAAGACAGGAAGAAGGCAGGGGGGGTCGTTATGGCACAGAACATGTGGCGATACATAGATTAATAGTTATGGGCTAATTTAAGATATAAGAGCTAGCTAGCAAAAAGGCCATGCAGTTATATTAGTATAAGCCTCTGTGTGTTTACTTGGGGAATGCAAGTGGCAGAAATTTGTCCCGACCAGCAGGCTGGCACACAGGAAATCTTCTGACTACACATCTCAAAATATGTTAAGAAACTTACATTACTGATAGTGACATAGACTTCATGTGACATATATAGAGCAAAATTTAATGTAAAAGTTAACGTTGGCCTCATTAGCATATGCTGTTGTTATTCCAGTATTTATTATTCTTTTGGCTCTCTCTAATCTTCTCTATATCTTTTTCATGGCATTTATGATTTTTATATATAAACCAGGTTAATTACCATGAAATAGCATTGAAAACCCAGAATGCACAACTTTCATGATTGCCAAGAGCAAAGTTTATATCTTTTTAAAGACAGAGTCTCACTATATAGCCTCGAACTTGTTATGTAGATCAGGCTGTCTTGGAATTCACAAGATCTGCTGGCCTGGAACTTGCTATGTAGATCAGGCTGTCTCAGAATTCACAAGATCTGCCTGCCTCTGCCACCTAAATGCTGGTATCAAAGGCACATGGCACAATACTAAGTTTGAATTTTGCATGGTAGAGCTACGGTTTGTTCTTTGATCTTTCTTATTCCTAAGATCAGAAATTATTCCAATCTTGTCTTTTAGTCACATGCCTTTTTTTGAGTGTTACATTAGGCAGCTTGGATTATCATAGCAGAAAGAGATTGGATGGGTGATTGAAATGACAGAAACTATTTCTCACAATTCTGGAGGATTAAGAGACCAAGATAGGTTTTGCTTATCAGTTGCCATCTCCCTATGCTTATACAACTGTTGCTTTGTGTACACACAGTATATGATCCCTGACTTCTTTTTATGCAGTCATCTAGTCCATCATGACAGTGCTGTTCTCTGGCCTCATCTAAACTTCCGTGCCTCCCTAAAGTACCTTCTCTAGATACCAACACATTGAGAGTTAGGACTTCAACTTATGAATTAATTGAGTAACACAGACATTTAATTTATAATGAACTTGGGAATGATGAAGAAATATACAGCAACATTAAAGACTTGTGTAGATAATTTAAGTTTTCTAAACAATCATTTTAAAAGTATTTTCTCAAGCCAAAATCAAAGTACAGTTTAACACATAACAGACACAGATTTGTTGTTTGTTTCTTTTAGATAGGCATCAACATTATAGTCAATCACAGCTCTTAGAAGTTTCTAGTTACTTTCACAATGTATGATTATTTTGGAAATCTTTCCCTACTCTGAGCTTCCCAGAGCTCAAAGCAATTATCTAGCAAAGAATTGTATCAACAACCAAGAATATACTCTACTTTTCAATAATTATTAACCTGCTGCAGAGTGGAAAAGGACACTAACTTATTCTTTCGTGTGGCATTGCTGTAGCCCTTATTTTCTTGTACACATAGGCCTGAATCTCAGAGATGGGATGCAAAGCTATAGGCCCTATATGCTGATAAATGAGTGCTAAATTATTTCACTGTTACTATTGTATGTATATGGGACAGGCCAAATCTATGTTGTTTTAAACAATAACAGGCCTCCTAATTAAATGATTAAAAATTTAAACTCTGAAGAGCCGATGCTCTGTAGATACCACAGTCTAGCTGAAGTTAGTGAACTCCACTGATATGACAAGGCAACTTCTTCCTCTCCACTTTAATTCAAAGGGGCGGATTGTGACTCTCTCTCTCTCTCTCTCTCTCTCTCTCTCTCTCTCTCTCTCTCTCTCTCTGTGTGTGTGTGTGTGTGTGTGTGTGTGTACAAGTTGCACGATAACTCATTCTAGTAAGCAAGTGCTATATATTTCTTGGCTCTCCATACCTAGACTTTTCCAGATGATATGGGGAAAGAATTGATTTCTTTAATGCTTTTAACAGTTCAGCTAGGTGCCTCCCTTGTTCGTGGAGTCAGAGATTTTTCTTTCCCTTTCTCAATGTTACCTTTTCCTTTCACTACTGATTTGGCTTTGACATAAGACAAAAAGGTTAATGGACTGCCCAGTTCTTTCCTTGATCTTTTTTGCTCTTCTCTGACAATCATTGTATGCTCTGTCTTTCACATTGATTTGGGAGGACCTTTTATACTCTTGAATAATGAACCCCTAGAACTGAACTTGTAAACCCCTTCAAAACAGCAAATACATTTTGTATGACTCTTGAAACCTGTGGAATTCCAACTCTGGGGTGAGGGGATCCTGGTAGGCAGCCTTTGTCTTCTCTGTACTTACATTTGCCAAAGCTTTGGCACTTGGTAAGTGCAGGTGCATGCATGTGCTTATTTGGAGAAAACAAATTGGCTTTCTCAATAAAGCAAATGACCTTGTTATTTATAGATGCTGTCTGAATATTCTTCTTTTAACAAAAAGAAAAAGAAAACATGTTCTTTACAGTTAAATCTATTTGAGTTGTCACCTTCCCAGTGCTAGTTAACTTTTTGGGAAATAAATTGCTTTGTCTTCTAATGTCAAATTTTTCTGGACCTGGGGTGTTTGGTTTTTTTTTTGAGCAATCTTCATTGAATTTTAAATATTGCCTGATTTTCAAATATGTGCATAATTTCCCCTCCCATAATCCAAAATATGAAGGAAAAATGTCATTGGAATCGTTCTCACAATAAATAAAACATGCACATATTTGTTGGAGAAAAAGAGGTAATGAATTTTAAACATACCATCAAGTCTTGAAGGAGTCATGTTTTACAAATATAATAACCAAACATTATTTATTTTGTTGTTTTGATTTCTTTGTTTTCAAGGATTTGAAGTATAGACCCACTAAAAAGTTAGAATAAGTATTTGAAAAGTGTTTCCTGAGTCACCTCAGGGAAAGTGTTGAGTCACAGAGAACATACCTTTTCACCTTTTCATGAGGCAGGATAAGTCACTTTGACTGATTCACTGTTTGACCACTGGGCAAAGAATAAATCATGTAGGAAAATGTCAGTTGAAATGTTAGTGCACTGTAAGGTCATCTGTTGAAATTTTCCTGTGTAACTGTATCATCTTCAAAAATCTCCAGTGCTAAAACATAGTTGTAATGCAATGAATATTTACTCTTCATTATCTCTCATTCAAAATGGATATAATGCATTGTGCTTAATATCTACTTCAGGACCAATATAGTAGGAACTAACTAACACAAAGAATGAAAAAATAGAAGTTGGTAGTTCCAGGTTTAAATAGAAATGAATTTAGCAAAAAGTAAAACTCCTCCCTTCCTCTCCAAAAATATTCAAACAATGTAAAATCATAATATTAAACAGACATACAGGGAAATTGAAATTTACCATAATGCCCCAAAAGTGGTGTTGAAACTAATATATGAAAATTATCTGAGTTACAAAAAATTGTCATTTTCTCCCCATTATACTAGCCAAGATACTTTATCATGTTTTGGCAGCAATTCAGAAAACAGTTTCCTTACCATGTGTTAGTTCATCAGTAAACATCCTTTTCAACAATATGTTATCAGACTCTAGCTAGCAACTGGTACTTATACAGAGAAGGAAGGCTATCAACAGAGTCTGAAGTAATTTTAAATACTTTTTAAAAATCAACTCTGTATTCTTCCATCTTCTTAAATAAAAATTAAAACATGAGACCAGCATTATATGGCTGAACAATTAATATTGAAATGAAGCAACATCCCAGCATGGTAAAGGATAACAGTTGCAATTATTACAGCTAACACTGTGGAAAATTGAGTATGTGGTGCTAACACTTTCTACTATACAAAATTTCAGGAGCAATTATAGCAATTTATCAACCATTTGCTGAATGGCTATATACAATATGCTATGCACTGTTAAACGTCATTAAAATGGAGCAGTTCAAAATATTTAGGCCTTTGAAAAACTCCAAACTTAAAAAATACATTAAAGTAATAATCAAAACCAATTATAAAATGGTTGACAATTATCTTGAAGCCATTAAGGTAGCAAATCTATTTTGTAAAAGCAAGAAATGAATTACTACTATTCACTGTAGCCATTACTCCTCATCAATCAGGACAGCATTTTGCTATTCGACACTTTGTGCCCAATATCTAGATGAGTGAAGGCACATGACAGGCACATAACTATGTGTTGAATGAAACAGGTGTAGAATTGACAAGCAAGTTAAATGATTGATGGCCTCTTATGACCCAACTCTAAAACAGGTCAGTACGAATGGAGATACTCACAATAACCACTGAATGAGAAGCCTCATGGTTTCAAAGCACTTTATGATTAACTCTATTCTAACTGCACATTTATAGGATATTTGTGTTTTAAATAAATCACTAAAAAGGTAGTTGTATATATTAGTTTTCCGTGCTGCTACAACAAAGTACCATGACTCAGTAACATAAAACCCAGAAATCTCTTTCCTTATAGTTCTTGAGGCTACCAATCCAAGGTCCAGGTGTCTGTAGGGTCACTGTCCTCTGAACTCGATCACCTCTCCCTTGCTTATAGATGGACATCCTCCTCCTGTGTTTTCCCAGAATTTTCACTCTGTGTCTGTATCCTAATCTCTTCTTATAAAGGTAGTAACAATATATACAGATACTGCTTTGAAATAGGAATTGAGGGCTCACAATTCAGCCTATGACACCATATAACCCACAAGAGCAAATACAGTTATACGACAAATGAATAACAGAAACATAAATCATAAAATACAGTTTAATGTATACATCACTGAGCTAATTGTTAATGCTGCAAAGATGAACAGATTGTTAACAGAATATACCGCAACAGTGTAAACTACACTCATAAGTGCTGAGTGGACTTGGAGAAAATACACATTCATCATCAATATTAAAGGCATTTCCTGGGCTGTCTTTTTTTCGTTTCACTGTTGTTGCTGCTGCTGTTTTGATTTGTTTAAGTTTTAGGTTCATAGTTTCTTAATAAGGGCTATAGGGGTCTAGAAAATTTAATATTTCTACAAGATATGATCAATTTATTTCTTCTCAACCAAAACAAGTCTATTAAGTTGTATATTCCCGAGGAGCTATATCTACAATAATTATTCTAGCAGATGGTTAATATACTGGAAACTCTGATTTTAATGGAATTAAGGGGATCTATTCTGGCTCCCAGGAGTATTTGTTACTGAATTACACACACACACACACACACACACACACACACACACACACACACACACACACACACCTCTTTTATTAGTTGTCGGGACAAAAAGAAAAAAATAAAACCCAGACCAAAGCATCTTAAGGAAGGAGCATTGCATCTACAGTTAAGAAGCAGAGAGCAATGAATGCTTGTGCTCAGCTCTCTTTCTCCTTTTTATTCAATTCTGGTTCCCAGCCTATGAAAGAGTACCACCCACATTTAGAATGGATCGTCTTACCACAATTAACCTAAGTAAAATAATCCTTCAGAGATATGCAGAAACTTGTTTCTATGGTGATTTGAATACCAGGAAGCTGACAATCATTATAAATTACAGCAAGCTTTCATTATAGAGATGTATAGTATTGAAGTGTAGTTTATGAAGTCAGTAAATAATAAATATTAAGGGGTAATTAACTATTACAGAATGAGAAAAAAATTAAACATCTCTGATTTTATACAAACTAAAACACCCTCAAGTTTGAGAGTGACATTGGCTATTTTAGGTACTAAGCTTAATTGTTAGTTATAAAAAAACATGTCCTAAAACTGTACTAATTTAATTATGCTATATTATATAAAATAGCATTGATCTGTCAGTTTTCTGTACACTACTGTTTCTCTATAGAAAGAATCTTAAGCTGCACAAACTCAGAGGAACTCTTTTGGACAAATAATAAGTGAGCTGGGAAGGTAAAGTGTAGTCAGACAAGGAAATAGGAGTAATGTCTTACGCTAATGGTGAAAGGTAGAATTGTGTCATGGTTACTTAGCACTGTCCCTAAAGCAACTTTGGAGGCAGTTTTTCCAAAGACTTCTGTAATCTTTTTAGGGCTTTCTGAAATTGAAGATTCTAAAATAAGAACTTAGAAAACATTGCTGAGTATTGTTGAATTGTTTACCTTATAATATCTATGAATGAAATGGTCAGTGGCCAAATCCTTCTGAGCCTTAGCATACTTCTAAGGAAAGAGCTCAGCAAATAATCATTCTCTGAAATGAGAGCTGGAATGAATATGATCAAAGTCCATGATGCATATGCCATTATGGAATCCCTTACATCACACAATTAAGAAGATATCCTAATAAAAAAATTTAAAAGCAAATTCTCATGTTAACTCAGGTAACAAACGTATTATAATGAATGCATCTTTACCCATCACTCTTCCATGTAATTCCTCAAGTAACGATTTTGGCAACTAAATTCGTAGCCATGCTTCTACGATTGATCCAGGAAAGAGTAATTTGAACTCATATTTGGTGTATAAAGTGTTCTGTTTTCATCATTAGTTGCCCCCAAGCTTGTGCTGCTTCAAACATGCTCTCCTTGCACTAAGGAATGGGGGAACTAGAAAAATGAACTGAGGGAACTGAGAAATTAATGTTTCAATGGCTAGGTTTCAATTTCTTCTCTTGAAAGGACAGTAAGAAGTGCTAAGGTCAAGGAGGAAAAGTTTTTCTCTGCCTTGAAATAGATATTTTGATCTCTTTGAAAATACAAAGTTACATAATTTTGTATTTGTGTGTGTATATGGTTCCAAGGATGAAACTCAGTGTCTTGAGTATGCTGGGCAAGCACTCTAAAACTGCACTACATCCTCCCATACATAGATTTAATCTCTAATTTTACAGAATTCAAAGCCAATGCAATTCTGAATCATATAAAAGCCAAGTTGCCATAGTGAGACATGGGTCAGGCTTGTCACAAGGACTCAACACATCCACAGAGATTCTTTGAAAGTGACTTAATAGGTACTAACCCTTCATTGACCCTCACCCCAGTAAACCAAGCATCTCTTCACCTTTTGACTGTTTTCAAGTCAGTCTCAAATTATAACTGAGGTTAAAAAAAACTAGTAAAAAATAACTGACTCATAACCAGGTTGTTACTTGAGATTGGTGAAGCTTTGATTAAATAACAAAATCAGTACATTGTGTGGCTAAGATAAAAAACACTGAAGACAGCTTATATTGGAAAGGATGCAGAGCAAGGGGAACACTCCTACACTGTTGGTGGGAATGCAAACTTGTACAACCACTTTGGAAATCAGTATGGCAGTTTCTCAGAAAATTGGGAATCAATCTTCCTCAAGACCTAACTATACCACTCTTGGGCATATACTCAAGGAATTCTCAATCTTACCACAAGGACATATGCTCAACTGTGTTCATAGTAGCATTATCTATAATAGCCAGAACCTGGAAACAACCTAGATGCCCCTCAACTGAAGACTGGATAAAGAAAGTGTGGTACATATGCACAATGCAGTACTATTCAGCAGAGAAAAACAATGACATCATGAGGTTTTCAGGCAAATGGATGGAACTAGAAAAAAAAATCATCCTGAGTGAGGTAACCACGACTCAGAAGGACAAATATAGTATGTACTCACTCATAAGTGGATACTAGATGTAAAGCAAAGTATAACTAGACTGCAACCCACAGCTCCAGGGAGACTAGCTAGTAAGGAGGACCCTAGGAATGATGGAAGGATTGCCCAGCAATGGAGAAGTGGATGAGATCTACATGAGCAAACTGGGGGTGAGGGGGGTAATGGAGGACAAGGAACAGGGGAATGAGAGCCTAGGGAAGCAGGAGGTTCGAGCTGGAACGGGAACAGAGTGGGAGAACAAGGAAAGAGATACCATGATAAATGAAGGCACCATGGGAATAGGGAGAAGCAGAGTGCTAGAGAGGTTTCCAGGAATCCATAAAGATGACTCCACCATAGACTACTGGCAATGGTCGAGAGGGTGCCTGAGCTGACCTACTCTGGTGATCAGATGGCTGAATGAATACCCTGTCATCATGGAACCCTCATCGGGTGACTCATGGAAGCAGATGCAGAGATCCACGGCCAGGCCCCAGGCGGAGTTCCAGGAGTCCAATCGATGAGAGAGAGGAGGGATTCTATGAGGAAGAGATATCGAGACCATGATTGGAAAAAGTACAGAGACAACTAGCCAAACTAGTGGAGACACATGAACTGTGGACCAATAGCTGATGAGCCCCCATGGTACTGGACTAGGCCCTCTGGATAAGTGAGACAGTTGTTTAGCTTGAATGGTTTAGGGGCCTCCAGGCTGTGGGAATGACACCCATCCATCCCTAGTGCATGAGCCAGCTTTTTGGAGCCCAGTGCCTATGGTGGGACACTTTGTGCAGCCTTGGTTCAGGGCAGAGGGGCCTGTACCTGCCTCAACTGAGTGTACCAGGTTCTGCTGACTCCCCATGGGAGCCCTTGCCTTTGAGGAGGCAGGCATAAGGGGTGGGTTGGGAGGGAATGCTGGGGGTGAAAGGAGGGCGGACAGGGGAATCTGTGGTTGGTATATAAAATAATAGAAAATCTCTTAATTAAAAAAAAGAAGTTAATATACAGAAAAAAATCAGTACATTGTGATGGACAAATGCCAGATGTGATTATTAAGAAGTGAGCTTGAGGCTTTAGAGATCTCTCTCTCTCTCTCTCTCTCTCTCTCTCTCTCTCTCTCTCTCTCTCTCTCTCTCTCTCTCTCTCCCTCTCTCTCTCTGTGGTGTAGGCACCTGTGTGTGCATGTTGAGGACAAAAGGGTGTAGTATGTCCTGCTCTATCATTCCCTTTCTTATTCCCTTGAAAAAAGTCTTAATGAAACTGAATCTGGCTGCTTTGGCTAGGTTGGCTTACTAGTAAGCTTCCAAAATAATAGCTAACTAGATTGTTGGGCATGCCTTCTGATTTTCATGATGCAATCACCCTGCATTCAACAGAAATGTCAACAATTCCTTCACCAGAATTTGACTTTCTTTCACTCTTCTATAACCTTATTTTAATCAGTGAGTTCAGAGATCTGCTTCTCCACACCCACCAGAACTATGGGCATGTGTGGCCACATCCAGATTGTCCATGAATGATGAAGTTTCAAACTCAAATCATCATGACAGTACAGTACGAATTCTTTTCCACTGACATCTCTTCTGCTCCATGGTTCTTTTGATTTTTTTACACATCCTTCAAATGCCATATATAACCAATCAGAAAACAACATTGTACTATGTTCAAAATCTTAGTGTTCTGTGAGCTTTTACCACATTCACCACTAACAGCGTGGTGCCAAACACCATCATCGGTAAAAGCTTCCCTACTGACAGGATCCTTGCTTCTCTCTTTTCCTTGGAAGATACATTTATTCAAGGTCATAACTGTAATTCCAAGTCATTTAGCCTCTCTGGTCTCAGGTTAAAATTCTAGAGGATCCAGAGGGCCTAGGCTTATGTCTCTGGAATCCTTGAACACTAGCTTTATCTCTGATGTTGATCATAAACACAGCATTCAATGACAAAATAATGGGTATTGAAATTCTGAAGGATCAAAATTCTTCCAGGTAAAGATTCCTAAAATCTAAAAGCCCTCAGTATTCATATCCTGAATGAGGAACTTCTCACATTTTCAAATCCTAAAAATGAAAATCCCCCAACCACACTTCTCACTGATTAAAATACAGTTACAGAAAAGTGATAGAAAGCCAAATTCTGGTGAAGGAATTACTGACGTTTCTGTTGAATGCAGGGTGGTTGCATCCTGAAAATCAGAAGGCATACCTAGCAATCTGGTTAACTATTATTTTGGAAGTGTCTGTATAGTTGCTTCTGGAGGACGTTAAGGTGTAAGTCTGAGCAGACTGGGTGAAAAAGAATGTCCTAAGTTGGAGGGTGGGGTGGGGAGTTATCCAGAACTTTAAAATTTAGGTAAATATCTTGGAAATTATTATGAACTACCTTAGGCCAATAGCCTTTAATCTATCCCCAAGCACACATTTTTATATATTGAATATTCTTTTTAGCTTTTTTTCTGTTGTTTTTCTTTTTCCTTTTCCCACTACCTTACATTGTCAACATTTTTAAAAATGACTTGTTACCTTATTTTGCTTTTTGTATCATTTCCAATGATGGTGGTTTATGTTGTCTAAAGCCTTCTGTAGGGTTTCAATTTGTTTTATGCATTCTTCCTAAATTTGCTGCTGCAAAATTCATTATCCCAATGTTGAATTTTTGTGTAGGCATTAGTGTCTATATGTAAATATTGGAACTTCAGTAATTGAAGAGGTGTTCATTTATATGTCTTCACTTTTAAAAGATAAAATAATCTTAAAATCTCAGCTTTGAGAGACTGTGTATATGGTGGTGACACATGGTGGTTCATGATTAATGTGTTGAAAAAGCTTAGGTTGTCTATCATGTTACTACAACGCCATAGACTGCACACAATCATCATCCACAGTTATTCCTGTTTATAGATTTCAATTTTTGACCTATATCTAAAACATAAATCATCTGTTTACAAATATTAAACCAATGAGACTATCATAAGTATATCTGATATTTGTGTTTTAAAAAATACGTATGCTACTGTTGACAATTTTATTGGGTAGTCTTCCATAGGAAATTCTGTCATGTTCCTATTTTTCTTAAATTTATCCTTAAAGGGTAAGTAATTGGAGGCTGGAAGAATGGCTCAGTAGTTATGTGGTTGTACTGTTCATGTAGAGGATTTAAGTTCAATTTCCAGAATCCACATGGGTGACTCACAATTGTCTTCCAGGGATCCAACACACTTTTCTGCCTCCATAAGCAACTGCACTCACACATGCACACACACACATGAGAGAGAGAGAGAGAGAGAGAGAGAGAGAGAGAGAGAGAGAGAGAGAGAGGCACACACAGGAACAAATAGTTACACATGAATAAAAATAAAACTAGATCTTTTAAAAAAGAACTAATTATGGTTAAGTGTGCTATGTGCTAAGAGAATAATGTAGAACTACTAGAAATGTTTGTGAATCACTCAGATGGTAAGTGATTAATATTTAAAATATACAATGAATGTATACAACTATAAAATGAAACGAAGAACTTCTTCAAAAATGGGCAAAATGGGGCCTTGGAGAGATGGCTTAGCAATTGGGAGTACATAATGTTCTTGAGGAGGACCTTAGTTCAGGTTCCAGCACCCATATGAGGGCTAGGCAGTTCAGAACAGCCTATACCTCTGTCTCTAGGGAATCCATTGCCTTCTTCTGGTCTCCAGGCACCCCTGCACTCATATTCTCATCTCTCTCTCTCTCTCTCTCTCTCTCTCTCTCTCTCTCTCTCTCTCTCTCTCTCACACGCACGCACGCACGCACGCACGCACGCACGCACACACACACACACACACACACACACACACAAATAATTCTTTTTAAAAAGTTGTCTCTTGAAGAAGTTAAAAGTATTTTTACAGGGTAATGGTTTTAGAGTTTTAGATGATGGATATTTTAGACTTCCGGGATTTGGGGCTCCCTGAATTCCATTGTACATAGTGCTGTGTTCCTGAGAACGTTTTCATACAAGTAACTGCCACAGCCTGGACGTCTGTTCTCAACCTTCTCCTACTGGTAGTCCTCTTTGTTCTCCTGGAAATATCACTTCTGCTTTCATGGCATACATCTCTACATGATTTTATGTATCTCTATAAAACCTAAGGACCACATATCAGAGAAACATGATAATTGTTTTTCTGAGACTGGTTTAATTCAATTAATATGATGATCTTTGTTTACATTTTTCTCCAAATTCATTTCCTTGTAAATAATATAATTTCATTTTGTGCTGAAAAAACATCCCACTGTTTATAAAAATTACATGTTCTTTGTACCATTGCATACCTAGGTTGGTTCTATAACCCAGCTACTGTGAGTGGTTCTGCAATATATACTAATGTGTAAGCAAAGAAAGATTTTGTTTTGAAAATAATATTCTGAACCCATTCACTTCTACCAGTTCTGCTTTGAGCAAATCCTTAGGAGAGAGTAAAAGCTGATATGCCTTCCCAAATGTATTCCTCCAGTTCCAAGAAGCATGCCCTTTACAGAGTCAGTGCTCACCATTTTGTTTTGGATATCCGATTAGGGGGCTCTTCCTTGAGACAGACTTAGGAGCTCTCTCTCTCTCTCTCTCTCTCTCTCTCTCTCTCTCTCTCTCTCTCTCTCTGTGTGTGTGTGTGTGTAACAGCAATAATCAAAGAAAAAAGAGTTCTCATTTTAAGAGTGAGGGAGGACATGGGCAGGGGTTAGTGGGAGGGCATGTGAGAGGGGCCAGAGAGAGAAAAGGAAAAGGGGGAAGTGATGTGGTTACATTTTAATTAAAATCATATTTTTTTAAAAGAATACTATGCTAAGATTTACCTTGAACCCAGGAAGGGCAGACTTACCACATCTATGTTATAATTTAACTTTCTATTAAGAATCTTCAGCTTGGGAAGCTAGTCAAAATATGTTTCTATGAAAACAGATATGTTGCTGAATGTCCACTCAGTTCCTTTGGGATTTCATGTCAAATGTGACCTCAAAGGATGTGGTCCAGTCTCAGTTATACTGAGGCTCAATGGAACTTACAGCTTAAGGATTTTCATGCACTGAAATCCTTATATAGCTGCACTGCCTTAATTGTTTCTGTCTCAGAGCATCCCTTATCCTTTCCACTACTACCTCACCATCATTCCCACCAACTTCCTGGAGCAAAATAAGTGGATTAGCTGTAACAAATAGCTATAACTCTAAAAAATGTATAAGCAGTTACCCAGGCATAATTTGTGAAATGTGGATCATAATTCTATTTGCTTTACAGTGTGATGAAATAGTTTTTTCATTGAAGTAGCAAAGGAAAACAATAAAAATGAAACATGTTTAGTTTTTGATGCATATCAAGGCATTATGAAACTTAGTACCTTAGGCAATAATTATTTATTGACTCAAATTTCTATGGCTAAAAATTTTATTTGGATTTAATCATCAATACTGGCCTCTATCTTGTGATCCTGCTTTCTCCAGATACCTAGCCCAGAATTCCATACATAGTAATGCAAGGTTTCCAGAGAGCAAGAGCAGAATCTGTAAGGCCTCTTATAATATACACTAAAACTCAAGCTGTGATTTCCATGATATTTTAGTGATAAAAAAATTAGTACGTGCCCAACCTCTATCTAAGAAGTAAAGAAGTAGGCTTCAGCATTAACAGAAGCATCTGCTTCCTGATCATAGGAGTTTATTCTGGAAACCATCACAAATCCTGCTTAAGCCTTAGCCATAAGCCAAAGCTAGGTAAGATAGAAATAAGGTATATAAAAAGCAAGCATAAATATTTAAATTTTTTGAGTGAGAAGTTGATCAAGATTGAATATATGTGCTAGAAATACCACACTGGCTAATTAATGGAAAATGAATTAGAACTGATTACAGGAGAGCATGTATGAAGGAAATAACGCTGTTTAGAAACTCATTAGATTTATTCTGTGAAATAATGACTGTAGTAGTTGTAAGGATGAAGAGAAATGAGGAAGTGGAGGAGACAGGAACCCATGGGATACTTATGAAGTTGGTGGGTAATGGAAGTCCCTAAAGAATTATAAAATATAATAATAGGCCTTAAATTAAGTTTGCTAATAGTCTCAGCTTATTTGTTTTCCAATTTCTTTTCCTTGAACTGATATTTGAGCAGTGCCACTGATTTTCTGGTATTAAGCAACATTGCTTCTAAAGTTGTTCAATGATAACATTTACATAATTGTAGTTAATGTGTCACAAATACAGCTGGCATCACAATAAAATCTTATTCCAAATCCACAGTCATATATCCTTGTTACTTCTCCTGTTGTGACAAAATATCTTGACAAAAATGACAATTAGGAAGGAAGATTTTATTTTGGCTCACCATTCAAGGGTATAGCCCATGAGAGAACAGGAACTTGATGCAGATGGTCACCTTTCATCTACAGCCAAGAAGAAGAAAGCAATGGTAGCCCCTTCATTTTATGTAGTTCAAGACCCAAGCCTAAGGAATTTTCCTGTGCTCCTTTATTATGTGTTTTGTCACCTCAGTTAATCTAATCAAGATAATCCCTCCATAGATGTTTCTGGAGACTTGTCTCTTAGGGGATTCCAGATCCTTTCAAGTGGACAACCAGCACAAACCATCACAGTACTTGTGGAGAAGCTGAAAATGGTTTTGAGGTAACTCTTTCAGAGAACACACATACTCTTAAAGCCAAAGAAAGTCTTTGTTTGACAGCTGGCAGGCTGCACAGAGAACTAGGGCAATTCATGTAGCCATGAACCTTACTGATCTAGGATTTTTATGCTCCCAAACCATGCCCTGGCTGACACACTTCAATTAGCAAGAACAGTTAGTAATAAGTGTGCAGAAGCCAAAAAGCAAGGTTAATACATCTAGTGACTTTTTCAAAATTGTGGACTGTGATGGATTAGGTCTTTGTTCTCATTTTGGCAGATATTAGGGTCTACTTAGGTGAGAATGATGCCTTGGTGCCTCTAACATAGTGTCAGTTCTGCTAAATTCTAGAGGCCTGTAATAAATTGATTACCAGTGTTTTGAATTAAACAATCATAATTTATAAGCCAACAAAGACAATTAATATTCTAGAATTTTCAATTCTCAATAAGCTAACAGTATTTACTGACAAAATTGTTTGTGTTCCAACTATTTCCCATGGTATTTAAAATTTATAGCCTACACCCTATTCATCTCAGGCAAAGATAGATTTAATTTTCAAATCATGTATGATATTGTTCCATTCAGGATCATTGTTTCCATGTAATTCTTTCTTTCTTCTTTTTTTCTTTTCCTTTTTTAAGTTTTTAAGGTTTTCATTGTGGTATAAGTTCAGGCACCAACACCAGTTTATTCTGAAACAATGGGATGACATTTTCCTCTCCTCTATATCTTTTACCCACTTCTTTAGTGCTTCACTTTTGTCTGGGGAGAAAGTTTGCATAAATGAAAGTTATTTCCAGAAATGCACATTAGCTATCTAAGATACAAATGTAAGAACAAGGTGAATTCTGAATTGTTTTATAATTGCCATATGCACTTCCAATTTAAGTGATATTCATATCACCTTTGCTTTTTTTTTTTTAAACACTTGTCATTATAAAAGGAAAGTAGAGGTTTTAAGACATTGGTTTCAGGGAGAGGGTTGGTGCCATAAAGTCTAATATCATCCTACATGTTAATATATCAAGCACTTTTCTCCCTCTGACATTAGGAAAATACAAAAGCAATGGCTTCTCAAGTTGAATGGAGACTAAAGTTTCACCTTCAAACAATAATTTTATGCCGTTCCAAACTTGAAATAAATCTTCGTAATGCCCTCAGTCCCTACAACAAATTAGCTCACATTAGAAAACCAACTAAATATAAAACAGCTGTGTGCACATCATTCTGCTTGATTGTACATTTCAGTCCATAATATGAGTAGCCTTGTATGCATACTGAATAATCTATACCCAGAGGGTTGTTTAGATGGTAGGTGATAGATTTATATTATATTGATTGGGAAAGTTTGAGAAAAGTAGCTCCCCAAACTACAGTAATGAGAAACAACCATAATGTTGTGTGTCAATGATTATTTAGCTATACAGACAAGATTACTTTCCAGACCTGATTTACCACCATAGTAAAATGTATGTTGACTTCAAATGGACAAATTGAGGAGTAGCGGTTTTAGGACAAAGCTGCAAATTTCCCAGAAGATCAGACAGGAATATTTCCAAGTGTAGCTTTATTTCAAAGATAATTCAGTCATTTCTAGGTTGTCATCTCGTTCTCATGTGACCAGAAGGCATGGAAGTTTAGTGTACTTGAGAAGTCCTTGATTTTGGAAATGACACCACACCCATAAAAGCTGGTCAAAGGGGGACTGCTTCATTATAAAAGATAGTCATCATGCCTTTATCAACCATATTGCCTACCATCATATTTGGTTTATAGTAGAGGCTTAAGAGATGTTCATTTATATCAACCAGACAAACAATTAATATCCAAGGGTAGTGAAAACTTCAAATGCATAGTAGGTGTGATAAATAACATATGTGATTTAAGATTTCTACAGGAAAATCACTGACTTAAAAAAATGCCCAAAGTAAAAACCAGTTTGGACAAACCAAACTCTAGGCACTTAAGATAGTACCTGGCACTTACAAGCATTAATCAACATCTGTAATCGGTGTGATGAGGATTCATATACAACTCATTTTAAACTCTTATATTAATCATGGTCAAGTCAAGAAAACAAAAACAACTTTTAAAATGAAGAGAATTTAATAGGTAAAACTATATTCCTACATTATAAAAAACCCAAGAGGTCAATGAGATTGTTCAAACAATCGGAAGATCAAGAAAAAGAAATGATACTTGAGAAATTCATGTAAGTTCAATGAGAACTCAAGAGACAGGGCCACTGAAAACAACCTGGAACCATAACAGCCTTCCACAGAGTTATTTGGAGCCCTGGAGATAAAGAGAGGAGAAAAATACAGTAACCTCACTGTTGTCCCTCAATACCTAGGCTTATACTAGTCAAACCCTTAAAGATACCATCTGATGAAGAAACTTTGTATGGTCATCTCGTAGAGGTTAGTCCTCCCACCAGAGAGCAGAGAAGGGGTAGGGAGAAGAATGACTTTGAAAGCCAGAATACTAATCATCAACTTATATAGCCTCACTTTGTTTATTGTCTTGAATTACTGCTTTGCATGTCTTTTTCTCAATAGCTATAAATCTCCTTGGTGAAAGAGCCTTCACATCAACTGTTTCTACATTCATGATCACCTTCTCCTGCCAATACTGTGCTTTGCACATTATGGATATTCAGTTGTGTGGATTGGTAAACAGTTTTCATGTGTCTGAATCTCTTGGATTCTAGAACATACTTTTTTCTCTATGTGGATAGTGATATTAATATACTACATTTATTATTACACAAGATAGACTTTGCTACTCAGATGCAATGGTGACTGTATGCTAACAGAGCTGCTAATAATGAGCAACACACACAATTTTCTACTTAAAAGTTTTTACTAAGAAATTCTACTTGTTTGTAGGATGGCACAATTTACTCAGAGCAAACGGTATCCCCTTTACTTTAGAAACAAAACTCAAGAAATTGGTATGTCAAGGACAAAAAGGCCAGTGCAGTAGATTTAGACTTGTACTTTAAAACAGTGAAAAATGCATTGTATATTGTGACCCAGCAGACACACACACACACACACACACACACACACACACACATTTTGAAAATAGGCAGTATATTCTATTTTCCTTTAGAAAGTGGATGTCATTGTTTTCCTTCTCATGAATGAATTGCAATCCATTGTTTTCAAAACACTCGTTTAGTACGATTGGATGGATAAATACTCTATTACAGATTACCCTCTTCTTCCTTGATAGAGGCAATAAATGGCTGAGAACACCCTGTCCATCTATAGGCAGAGCTAAAATCCCAGAGCAAGCTAAAAGAACCAGAATGAGGGCAATGGCCTCTCTTCCACCACACACTGTCCAGGTCCAGTCTTCAATTCATAAGAAATTGCATAAGTGAAGATCTATCCTTAAGGCAAGGGTTAAAAACACAGAAACTGGATTTAACTGTTTTCTAGTTTACATTTCTTGGGATATAAATCCTTTAGCTCATATCAGTGAGCCCTGAAATTTTCCTGTGATTAATCCAAAGCAAAACATAGTCTTGACAAAATCAGCAAGGTATTCTTTATTTTGTCATATCCTGAATCCCAAAGTGAAGGGACTCACTACAAACCAGGGAAAAAATAATCTCAATGAGATTTGGCAATAGATTATTATTTTAAAAGCAAAGGCTTTTATTTTTATAAAAATAAGGACTTTCCTTTCTGAGTATCATTTTCAGGGCTTCTGATGGTTCAAAACAATCATGTTTTAAAGAAATCTGTTTTTTCATACACTTCAGGACTTCTATCATGCTGTCTGAAAACAAAATATTTTTGTTCCTTAAACACAGCCGGCATATTTGAGAGTGTTAAACACAATTGGCCATATGTCAAAAGATACATAGAGCATGATACATTTTACATGGATTTAAGATAAGATGCTTAATTAAATGAATATTCTGGCAATGCAAATTTGTTTTTGAAACTTCCTCCTGAAATTTTGGGATAGCTTTGTGGTACATTTTTGGTGCTGCAGTGAAGTTACCCATTCCTTGGTGCCATCACAGTCCACATAATAAATATAGTCATGCTAACTGCGGTGTTGGGGTGATATACAATTCACAGTGGACAAATTCATCCCATAGGCACATGCTCACTACTTCAGCGACCTTTATCCGAGAATAAAATTTGACATACAGTCTTCTAGACAAAGTCAACTCCTGAAATAGTTATGCTTATGGAAAGAATGGATAAAGGGCATGAAGATAATCTAAAGCAATAATTTATTTCTGTCTTTGGACTATAATAAAAAAATTCCTGAGAAATAAAACACAAATCCATGGGTAGCAGCCCTGCAGAGCTTAGAATCTGGGGTCTAGTGCTAATTCTGGCTCTGTCATTTAATAGTATACCTGACAAAAGTGACTTGCCTCCCCTGACCCTCATGTTCTTCATCAGGAAACTGAGAATAATAATAGACTATGCCACATAGAGCTGTCGCAAAGATTAAAAGAGATTATATTGGGAACGAGACTTAGTTCAGTGCCTGGGACAGGCAAAGCTACCAGTAGCCATCATCAGAAATAATAAATGTGTGTGTCATGATTAGAACGAGGAAGGTTATTTTCATGTATTTCATCTCTCCAAGGTCAGCTTTGATCTTTTTGTCTCATCGAGTGATTGCTTGTTGCCTGAGAACAAGACATGCATTTGCAGATGAGCCAATTGGCGTGTTGCTAGGAATTGAGTATACACACACACACACACACACACACACACACACACACACACACACACACGATCTAGATGTATTTGTGTCATTTGGGCAGACTTGTTCTGAAAATCATGTCCCTACCACCCGCCAGGAACCCGCCAGTGTTCAAACCTGCGTCTTGCGCTGTCTAGCTGCCCGTATGAGACAAGAAGCAGGAACCTGTTTTTGGCTCTGTTCAGAATTGGTTATTAAATATTCTCAGGTTTAAGGTGGAAACTCGAGCCGTTGGGCGCCATTTGTAGCTGGAGGGCTTCTCTCCAGGTTCCCCAAGCCCCGCAGTCCCACAATCCACTTATAAAATAATCACTCAGACGCTTATATCACTTATAAACTGTATGGCCGTGGCAGGCTTCTTGCTAACTGTTCTTTTATCTTAAATTAACCCATTTTTATAAATCTATACCTTGCCACGTGGCTGGTGGCTTCTCAGCGTCTTTACATGCTCTTCTCCTGGCGGTGGCTGCAGTGTCTCTCCCCTCAGCCTTCCGCTTCCCAGAATTCTCCTCTCTCCTTGTCCCACCTACTTCCTGCCTGGCCACTTGCCAACCAGTGTTTTATTTATATATAGAGCAATATCCACAACAGACTTATCCCCCCTTTTGAGAGCCACTTTGTAGTGTTGCTGAATGACAAAATAGCAATACATTTAGTTTACTCCTCCATCTTAACTTAAAGGGCTCAGTTTTCCAGTGCCACTCTCTGGGTAGCCTGTCATATCAGAAGCTGCTGAACACAAGTACAAAGCTCCTGTGGGAAAAGCCCAATGGTGATAATGGTGAAGAGCCATATGTGAAGATGATATAAAATCAAATTTAGTCAGAACAAAACAAACTCTGATTGTCACCTCATGCAGTGCAGTAAATGAAAAGACCATTAAAATCTATGAATTAGTCCCCAAGCTCTCACACTATGCAGATGAGTTAAATTCCCTTCCTGAGTGAACAGGATCTGGGTTTGTTGACCCAAACTCTGAAGGGTGTATATAGATCCTTGTAGCATTAGCAGGGATGAAGTTAGAGTAACAATTCATTAGAGGCTGATAGCTAAACAATATTTGCTACTCTGTGGGCTTCTGCATATGAGCAAAGTGAAATATCCTGGAAGCAGCGACAAAACATCTCATCTGTAAATCACTTATGGTAGCCCTGAGAACAAAGTACTTCACTGTATCTTGACAAGGGACCATCTCCACTCCTCACACATCGCTGTCACAGGATGTTTTGTCTGTGCTGTGAATACAGTTATTTGAGGGAAGCGTGGAATTATGTGATTGCCTCACTTTCAGCTGGCATTGCTGCAGGAAGACTATATTTTGCTCTTACTTATGAAGTTCTGCTGCTTTGGGTTAAACAGTGGGTGATTGAGAGGAATTAGATTTGGTGTCCTAAGTGGTTTTAAAAAGAGATGAAATTTGTATATAATGTAAAACTTGCTGTGAATGAAAATCATATATGTTTTCTTTGTTGGAATCCAAATCATTCATGGTCTTTATGTGCTTAACAGCTGAAAAGTAAATAGGAAGTTTAAAAGGTTAGCATATAAATTCATGGTAGAAATGATGGGTTATTCCTTAAAAAGACAAATTACCCAGTGCCATCCCTGATAGTATAGCATTGTTGTTGGGGAAAAAACATACTGTTGAGATAATAAACAACAAAAGAGTTTGGTAATCTATTAAGTGATAAAATCTAGCATAATAATTTAATGGGTGAACTATTTTCTGCTTATTGGGTATTTATATAATTTTGTCTCAACATTTAATATGCATTTTCTTGTAATAAATAGGATATTAATTTTCTTATGCAACATATAGGTGAACCTAATATAATTTTTTAGAATATTTGGATAATTATCTTGCTCCAGCTCATATGAATTTGTAAAGTAATTCTCTTCTAGATATCCTGAAAATCATGCATGGTCTTTTCTTTATTCCCCAAACATATTTCAAAACTAGAACTTCTCCATAGTGCATATGCTGTCAGCATGCCCTAGTACATTTTGCCCTAATGCCAATCTCTGGTTTACTGTAAGAATTATATCTACCATTGATAGTATAATTTAGTATCTGTGACAATGCCATCTGTTAGAATTTGAATTGAAACTCTAATTCACTTCTATTATACTGAGATGAACACCTGTCCATTAGGTTCTAGACTTGAAACCAGGGATTCATTCTGAATCTTCATTGCACATCTATCAAATGATGGCAAGCAGACCATGTTTATTGGACTGAACTAATGACAAAATCAAATTTGTAATTCTCAAAAGTAAGCTATTCTTTTTTTAATCCACTCTTAAATTCTTCATCTTCTACAGGAACTATACAAAGGGACTATTTTTCTAAAGTTTTCATGACACTGAAGTTACTGAGTTTTGGTATGGAGTTGTGTAAACTAAGGCTAAACTGATTTGAAGACAAAGATTGAGGAAAATGCAATGTTTTGGTTACCTTTAGTGCCTGGGCCCTTGTCTATCTGATGCTGTCTTTAATATGCAGGTCAAGAAATTTATTTCCATTATCTGTCCAGCATTCTGATTCAGACATTACATCGGATACCCAAGCAATACTGTTTCCTGGAAATAGCAGGGATTGCTAAGAGCTACCATTCCCCACCTGGTATGGTCTGAATGGTTGCATCCTCCCAGAATTTATGATGAAATACAAGCCACAAGGGTTATGATATTAGGAAGTACAGCCTTTAAGAATAATGGGGTCCGGAAGACAGAAGAAGTCTGTCTGTAGATTCCTGAAACCACAAACACTATACGCTATACTGTCCTATGTTGTGCTGTGCTAGAGTATAGATTATTTTTATTGTATTTTTCTTACATGACAAAGATTTGCCAGTACCTTCATATTTTAGACTTTCCAGTGTCCAGAACTGTAAAGACACATTTCCATTTCAGCATAGATAGGAGAGGGCTCAAGAGCAGCCGAGGAGCTTTGCCACTTGAAGACTACTGGGGTACAGAGAGTCAGTTTTCTCTCGAAGTGGCTCATTAGTGGAGAGCCCTATACCGATGAACTTACCGTCATCATTGATTGCACCCAGTGGTTTATAACAAGAGGACATGAAGTTGGGAGGAAGAATGGAAGTGAGGTCTGAAGGAGTGGGAGGGGCATAAAGGTAGATATATTAAAATGTAATGCATGCAATAAAAAGTGATAATGTTGTTCTTTGGGCCAAGCAGTTCATGGTAGTTTATTATCCCAGCCTGGAGAGAGTAAGCCACCACACAACTGTCCCTTACACATTACATTTATAATAGATTTTTTTTTCAAAATAAAATTGTACTTTTCACTCATCAAGTGGTTGAGCTATCCCTGTCTCTTCCCCCGACCAGGAGGAGGGAGAAATTTCCTCCTCCAGCAGGGCTTTATTTCTTCTGACCTAAAAATTAATGCCCGTTGCTGCAAGCTTCCATGTGATTACTCCAACACAGAATGTGATAATATATTTACTTAAACACTTAAATCACACATCAACTCATGCTAACTTTTAGATGTTCCATTTAAGAAACTTTAGTCATATAATTTTCATGGTAGGTTGGGAAATCTGACTTCTTTTTAACAGCATGGTGGCTCAAACTCAGTGATCATAAACTACTTCAAAGGGAAAAAATTCAAGCAAGTTGTGCTTGAGATTAGAGAGGAAGATTTGTGTAAAATCAAGATGTGATATCAGTTCCTAAAAGTAGATTTTTTCCGGTTTGAAGATGATAGTATTTCAAGCTTAACCTTCAAAATTCTTCCATCTGCTAGATAAAAAATATAATTAAGCTTAAAGAAAAATAACCTGAAAGAAACAGCACTTTCTTGCCAAGATCACTTTCTTAAAAATTTTGTTCAAAATAATTAGAATGTTTTGTTCTGTTCCACAGGCTGCTTATTTTGACACAACAATATTCTCATGTTTTGGAATCATTTACTTAAAGATAGACATAATGCCGCTTTAAAATACCAGTCCTTTCTGTCAGAATTAATTTCTAATTTAGTTAGATTTTCTGTAGTACTACTGACTGAGAAAAACAGGCAAAAATTCATACTGTCTACTTTGGATAGTATATAACTGATTGTCATGAAGAACTCCAGTTGACCTTTCTAAGTCTAAACAAAGACTTTGTACTCTTGCTTTTGTCTTTATGTTTTCCTGCTTCCTTGTTTACCTTAGTTTTTCCTTTATCTCCTACCAGAACATAAGAACTCCCTAGTAATTACTCCATGCTTAGGAAGCATTGAAATGGCAAAGCTTGTTTTCTCTTTCACTAAAGTTACTAAAATGACCTATGGCAACCCAAGGCCTTATTTACTACTTCCTCTTCAGATGAAATCATTCTCTAGTTGTTTTGGAAGAAGCCAGAACGTTTTAGCTCTGTGTTCTTTTGCTTCTTTGTGGTTTTTTTGTTTCTGTTTTTTTAGACACAGTTTCACTGTCCTGCAACTGGGTATGTAGACTAGACTAGCCCCAAACTCTCAAAGATCTGCCTGTCTCTGCCTGCAGAGTGTGCCACTGTGCTCAGCCTCTGACTTCTCTCAATTGCTCTCTCTTCTAATTTCTTATCTCTGGGTTTTAAACAGTAAAGCAAATCTAATTCCCTGCATGTCTTTGGAAGAAGGAGAGTATCACTCTGATTCTCCATTCACTTTAAGGAAGTATCAATTACATGTTTGTTTAGGTTTAACTATTTCATTTATGAATGTTTTGCCTATACGTATCTATGTGCACCATATGCTGCCTGGTGTTCACAGAGATCAGAAAATGGCTTTGGATCCTTGGAACTGCAATTGTGAGTTACCATATGTGTGCTAGGAATGAAACCAAAAGTCCTTTGTAACAGTGACACCTGCTATTAACTGCTGATCCACCTCTCCAGCCTGCATATTTGTAAATACAATTAAATTTGTGTGTGTGTGTGTGTGTGTGTGTGTGTGTGTGTGTGTGTGTGTGTGTGTGTGTGTATGCAGGGACATGCACCAACTATGTACAAGATGCTTGTGGAGGCCAGAATAGGGTGTCAGATCCCCTGGAGCTGGAGTTACAGGTGGTTGTGAGCTGTCCAACATGGGTGCTGGGAACTGAATTCAGGTCCTCTGGAAGAGCAACAAATGCTCTTAAGCACTGGTATATCTTTTAATCCCCAGCGCTATGGTTTTTTAATTCAATTCTCCACATATTCCTCAAGTGTGAATGATATGTACTTATATTGACCAGAAACCTCAGAGTAACCTGTTCAATTTAATGTTAACTCAATACATGGGGAGCAATCATTCTAGAATGTTCTTAAAACAAGTTTTAAATAGCACATATATGATCATATTTTATTGGTAATAAAAAGCACCAGTGTTTAGTGATATGATTGTTTTCATACTTTCAGCTATTAAGATATTAAATTCCATTTTATTACTGCTACTGATTGCTGTCATAGTGCAATGGAATTATATAAATTGAAGATAATGAAACACAATAAAGTCATTCATTAATTTAACAAATATTTTATTGACCTTCTATGGGCCAGGATTTCTGTAAGATATAAAGAATATAGCAATCTTCCCTTTCATTAAATTTTAAGCTACTGGGAGATACAGAAAGTGATATGCTTATATAACATCAAGGCAACAAAGAATAAGTATGCCCTAGGAAAACACAGGATGGGCTTCCTAACACCCATAATATTAGAGATTATGTCCCATAGTAATCTAAGTTATACCACAACTAAGACAGGTACAGTGATGTTTACACAAGAAGCTGGGAGGAATAGTCTAGACAGAGAAACAGTATTATACTGGACGAATTCTGGAAGCATATTATTAAAGCATTTGTATCTTGAACCAGACCCAATTAGGAGTTAGTTATACTGCAGAAATCAGCAAATGATCCAAATATGGGCCTTTGCCTTGTAGGAGGCCATCATGTGCCTTGCTAAAATATGAAGGATTCTTGAGCAGAAGGCAATTAAGAAGAAATGGATACAAAGGTGCTCTCTGCCCTTCCTCTATTTGCCTAAACACAAAAATAGATTTACAAAGAGAAAACCTATGCAGCTTTCTCTCTTCTAGGGAGAACACATTGACGACAACTTTATACCCTCATCAGCCTGGGGTTGATACCAGAGGATTTATAGCAGCAAGCTTTGTTAGCTAGACTTCCATGCTATTTATTGGCCTTTCCCTGTGGCTGTCCACAGACTGTCAATGTCCTTTCCCCTGTCATACTATGATCATTCTCAAATTATTCAAATATGCTGTTTGACGAGGGTACTATGCCAGCTGGAATTCATAGCTACTTTAAAAACTGTACATACATTTTAAGGAATAATAAAATTTCTTAATTAAAAAAAATTGTACAAACTTTCCGTGTATACTATATGCACATGTAACATAAATGTTAATAGACTAATTTGTTCCTATTTCTCTTGATCAGTTTTTCATAACAGTCTGTTCTATAAAGGAATTAGGGGTATTATTCTCCCTTTTGTATTTTCTCATATCTCCATTCTCAGCCCTAGCTAATTTACCAATAGTCTACAAAAGTGGACTAATGTGGAATTCAAAGCCAGCTGCTTTGAGTGAGGGAGGTGGTAAAACAATAAGGCTGGAAGGGACATAGAAACCAAAACATGATCCTGCTAGATTTGGAAGCTGTCAGGAGGATGAAGGGTAAGCAAGGAAGGGCTTTTAAAGAAATCAATCTCCATTCTTTTTGCATATTTAAATACAAAATTCGACAATAGTGTGGATAACCTGGACAAATGCCGTATATACTTCCTCAGAAACAAGTTGAAGGGCATCAAGTAATTTGGAAAACAGGAAGAGACATTGGAGGCAGATTTACTCCCGTGACATATTGTGATAGTGTATGCTCTAACAGATGGGCAAGGAAGGTAAAATAGATTACAGCAAATGTTTCATCTGTTGTCACCTGTAAGACAATAGCCATAAATGGAAGTCATGTGTTGCATTGACCACAATGTCAATTTGAGCAATAAGACCCAAAAAAAGACAGCCAACAGATCATTCATTCACTTTCTATGAATATAATTCATTATCTACGATATAATTCATTAACATTTACTAATTAACTGGCAGAGACACCTATACAGCTAATTTGGTGGGCTTTTCATAGTGGTATTTGACAATGAAATTTGAAATAATGTTCACATTACAAGCAATGGGATTTTTATACTGTATATAGTTATTATTCAGCAGCTTATTTGGACAAAAATGGTAACAAATGGCTTTACAGCAGACTCTGAGCACTTACACATTCAGCATGCCCATCATGTACAGTCTGTTACAAATCAGTTAATGGCCAGCTATGAATGTATGTTGAAATCAGATATTTACTAGTGAACCTATGTAAAATATCTGCACCTGAACCTCAGTAGGGCTTTCAAGTGCACATGCTGACACTGACCAACAACAGAGTAGAATGAATTGAAGATTCACTTTAAAGATGGCAGTGCTTTAGAAAATGAACCTAAAAATTGAAAACAATCTTAATAATATTACAAGAGAATTTTAGGAAACTGGATGTGGCAACTCAAATTACATATGGAAAAGGGAGGCATGTAAGAGCCAGTAATATATTAGAAAAGAGAATGAATGAGGGGAGCCTGGACCTATCACATACTGCAATATATTATGTAGTTGTGCTGATTAAAGAATGACATACACATAAATCAAGAAACAGAGTACAGGAGTAGAATGCAGAAGCAGAAATACACCCACATAAAAATAGAAATTTACTATACATAAAGGTGACACTGCAAATTGATAGAGCAAAGTGGTTAAACATTAAACATTAAAAATGAAGACATGAGAGAATGTGGCTCTATAGAAACTTTCAAGTAACAGGCATTAGTTATCTATAAGGCTTTACAAAACCCAACCAACAAGGGTAAAACTACCTTGAATATTAAATAATTTTTACAGATTTACCAATATCTAGTATCTATCAAATTTTAGAAAACCTGCATAGTTTAAGAGAGTCATCAATGACGGGCATCATGACACAGAAGGACTAAATGGAAGGTACCTCTAAAGCCAAATTTCATGTTTGTTTTGTTTAGTAGAGTAAATCTACAGCCCGGACAACCAAAAGCAAATGTAAGAAACAGGGCTGGTAACTAAAAGCAGATCGTCTACAAGTGTATCTCATATTTATAATAGCAAAATGCTTATTTTGTCAGAGTCAAAAAATATATACCCAGGTATTAATTAGCAAGATTGTCCAGAGTGGCAATTTTGGATGCCTGTTAAATCTATAAGACACTAAGAGATCAGCATTGTACCAAACAGTTAATTAAACATTTTTCACAGAGGGTAGGAGAGTTTCTGAAGGCTCATCATTTTAAGTAGGTGACAGTTGGTTTTAGGAGTCAGTAGTTAGAGGGACTCTCTTCATGTTGTGTTAGTTCTGTTGTGTTGTTAATATTTTTCTCAAAAGACTCAATGGAATCTGAAGAGATTTCATTATTTGCATTCATTGTTCATTTAAAAGAACAAAGTTAGATACAAATGTATGGGTGGTAGGTACAATAGTCTTGTTAGCCCATATTCAACCATCTCCATGAGTTGTATCTTATTCATGCAGAGTGCTGTCATGGGCTTTCACACTGGGCACGATAGGATTTGTCTGCAATTCCAGTACTTCAAAAGCTGAAATACAAGGATGAGTTTCTGGCCAACCTAGGCTTCATGGAATGATCCTGTCTTAAATCAGTGAGATGAAGTTGCTTGTCCTAGCCCTTCCTAAAAGACCTAAAAGTCAAGCGATTATGAAAAAGAAATGGTTCTTATGTATGGCTACCTGGCACTAAATGTGTTCTAACCTTGATCTGTACTTGCTTTCTGCTTATTGTATTTGTTTCAATTATACACATACTCATTGTCAAGATTAAGGTATTTTTGGTAATCAGTCTGACAGAAATGAAGATACTCAAAGGACACAATCATATCTCTTAGTCTGATTATCAGAGATTTGAAACAATGGACCACCAGAAATGAGAATTTCTCCCAGAACTTTCACTCTGGGAGAAGGAAAAGGCCCCAACCAGAGGGGGAAGCTATCTCTCAGAAAGATTTCACACAGTTCTAAAAGTATCTGAGACTACCTTACAGGCACAGACAATGATGAGTCATTAATGGACTTGACCATGCCTTGTTTGGGCCTGCTTAAATGTACATATTGTTGATCCTCTTTTTAATCTCTAATATCACCTCAGGATTCCAAAAATGGATTTGGGGGTTTGGTGGATCTCTTTGTCCCATTTCCCAGTGTTGACCACATTGAATATATCTACCTTTTCTGCTTTCCACTTAAAAATTGAAACCATAAAATACTAGAAAAGAGCATAGGAAGATGGCTTAGTGGTTCAAATGTGTTACCACACAAGTGTGGGGACAAGAGTTCAAATCCTCAGAACTCACATACATGCATGGCAGCTCATTTGTACTTCCAACCTTGGAAGGGAGAGAAAGAGGATCTCCAGAGCAACGTGGCTAGGAAGACTGCCCATATTGGCAAGCCTGGGCTCTAACTGAAAGACCCTGTCTCATAGAATAAAGTAAGATAATGATGAAGGAAGATTCTTGACATCATACAGAGGCTCTCACACATGTCCCCACACATTCAACCACACATACCACACACATCCCCACACATACCACACACATACCCACATGCAAAGAGAAAAACAATACTAAAAGAATGCATGGTGTAGTTTCAAAAATAATGATAATAACTCAGAGAAAAGATGACACAGTATATAGAAGTCACAAGAAATGAAATTCAAATTCTTATAGATATAATGAAATATTTCTGCATAATAAGCAACCATAAACAACACAAAACAAATGATATACTTTTGATAAAATATTTTTGGTCTAAGAAAAATAATATTTTAGTAATAATGAAGAATAAATCAATAGTAGAAAGAACAAAAATAGAATAGAAAATAAGAAAGGAGCTGGAGCATGGAATCAGACATCACTGAAAAAGAATCAAAAATGTCTTTTAGATATGTGAAAATATCCTCTATCTCACTCATTACAAATAAATGCAAATTCAAACTTCAAAGAGATAGAAATTCTCACCTTTAGACTGGTATAGTAACAGTCTATGACACTGGTATATTGGATAGGAGGGTAAATTGGCATGATTTTCAAAAGGTAATTTGACAATTTAAGTCCAAATTTTAAATGCAGATATCCTTTGACCCAGCAATTGTACTTTGAATAATTTATTCCTAGTGCATACTTGTACACATTTACACTAAAATATGCATTGTATCATTATCTACAATAACAAAGAATTTGAAATAAACTAAGTACTTGTTTGTAGAAAATAATCTAACAAATGATTATGCACCCATATATGGGATAGTATGGCAAAAACACCATAGGTGAAACAGAAAATGTTCATATCTGCCAAGACTAAATATAATTACTAAGATGAACAGAAATACATACACAGGAATACATATGTAACATCTTTTGAAGGTTATGAGAAAGCAGTGGAAATTTAACAGTTATCTGAGGATACAGCTCAGTCCTAGAGTACTAGCCTCGCCTGTACAAGGCCCTTGATTCTATCCAAAGAGTGAGGGGTGGGTAATTGAAAAGAGAAGGGAGAAAGACCCAAATACATATAGAATAAAATTCTGATTATCAGGCTTAGAAGTAGAGGTAGGAGGAAATTGTTATGTAGGTCAAAGTGTATGAAGTAACACACATAGGACAGAACATCTAGAAACATGTTGTTCAATATAAAGAATATAGTTGGGCCGGGCGGTGGTGGCGCACGCCTTTAATCCCAGCACTCGGGAGGCAGAGCCAGGCGGATCTCTTGTGAGTTCGAGGCCAGCCTGGGCTACCAAGTGAGTTCCAGGAAAGGCGCAAAGCTACACAGAGAAACCCTGTCTCGAAAAACCAAAAAAAAAAAAAAAAAAAAAAAAAAAAGAATATAGTTGATAATGGTGTACTGAATTAGGGCTTTTGCTAACTGAGTGGATTTTAGTTGTTCTTGCTACCATATTTTTTGTAACTATGTAAACTGATGAGTATATTAAGTAGCTTTGTTTTAGTAACTGTTTGAGTATCTAGATATATCACTTAAAATAATATTGGAAGAGCAGGAGAGATGGCTCAGCAGTTGAGAGCAAGTGTGATATTGCAGAGGACCCACATTTGGTTCCTACTACCTTACAACTGCTTGTGACTCCATCTCCAGGGGATACAGTGCCCTCTCCTGGCCTCCGATGGCATCCACACTTGCATGCACATACCCACACACAACATGCATGAGCATGCACACACACACACACACACACACACACACACACATACACACACACACACACAGAGACTTAAAAAGAAAATAGTTTTTAAAGCATTATGCTGTCCCTGTCACATATGCACAATAGCATTTGTGAAAGAGAAAACAAACTTGCCCAAGTTCACCTGGCTATTAAACCAAGACTAGGCATTTATTACTTCCTTCTGCAAGTGTCTGAAACATCAAACTTTTTAAACTATCAACTAGAGTGGATTACCAAAATAAAACAAACTAATGAAAATAAAGTTTTGAAATTGAGATTCAAATAGTAATAGACAGTTTTGCCCTGAAAAATATTTAATCATATGATTTCTTTTGTTAGTTTTAATTTTTTTCTTTTAGTCTTTTCTCATACATTGCATCCTGATCGAAGTCTCCCCTCCTTCCACTGTTCCAAGTTCTCTGCCCCACTTCACCTCTCCCCAGATCCACTCCTGTTCCATTTCCTGAAAGAGAGAGAGAGAGAGAGAGAGAGAGAGAGAGAGAGAGAGAGAGAGAGAGAGAGAGAGAGAGAGAATGAGAATGTCCTCCCGGGGGTAGCCACTGAACATGGCCTAACAAGACTGGGCACAAACCCTCATATCAAAGGTGGAGGAAAAGAGTCCCACGAACAGGCAGAAGAGTTAGAGACAACCCCATTCTCACTCTTGGGAGTCCCAAAAGAACACCCAGATACAACAACCATGACATATATCCAGAGGGCCTAGCTCAGACCCATACAGGCGCTATGATTGCAACTTTAGGCTCTGTGATCCCCTATGAGCCCTGCTTAGCTGATTCTGTGGACTCTGCTCTCATGGTCTCCTCCACCACTATGGCTCCTACACCTCCCCCATTTTCTGTGGGGTTCCCCAGGCTCTGCCCAGTGTTTGGCTGTCAGTCTCGGCATCTGCTTCCATTAGTTGCTGGAGGTTGATTCTCTGACTATAATTAGGCTAGGCACTGATCTATTAACCAGTAGAATTTTTGATTAAATGCTATAATCTATTCTTCTTTGAAATACAACATTTCTGAATTTGGTGTTATACATTTTGTTCAGACAGAGCAATTCTGGAGATTTGAACTGGAAAAGTTGAGAAATAATTATCCAAATCCAAGGAGAAATAATTTCTTTATCTTTATCTAAAGAAAAGTAAAATAGATTCTAAGCATATTTTCATGGTCTCCATTAAGAGGCCCAGGCTTTGAAGTTTCTTTCAGACTTGAATGATAACTCTTTGTCTTATTGTTTACCTGTGTGGCCTTGGCCAAGTATGCAAGCTCCAGAGTTCTGAATGCCATTGTACCCATGTTGCTAAGCCTTATGATGGAGCAATTGATCACCTCTCACACAACAAATAAGTGGGCTGACACCTGGGGAGATCAAAGTAGCTGCCATCAAACTGCAGTACATGATCATGACACATCAAATAGTGCTGAATGTCCAGATTGATCACGTTCCTAGAAGACAATGGGTCATCTTTCAATTTCCATTCAAGAATGATCAGAAAGAAAAGTCATTAAAATAAAAGTGACCTTGTTGGCAGGTTGCCTGTGAGAAGGAGCCTTCAGAGAAAAGAGTAACTATGCATGATTGATAAACCATACAAAATCAACCATAATCCCAGACTGTTGAAGTTCACAGTCTCCATAACCTGCTTCCCAGATTAAATTTTCTGGAGAGTGCTGACTGCTTACATTAACAACAGTAATTACAAAGGCATGTGTATTCTTAATGTGCATTCACTGATAGTCCCTACTCTATAGATTTGGTTTAGTTCCTGCTCACAGGATTCTATTACTAACCGTAGCCTCCAGATTTTCCCAAGTCCCTTTCCTGAATTACTTCCTTTTAAAGGAGCTCTTGTTTGCCTCATATACATTCGTCCTTGCTGTGGCAAGCTGTTAAGTCTAACTCTGACCACAGTTGTCCTTCTTGGAGTCTCTGGCTTGCTGTCTCTAAAGCTTTTGCTGACACATCACAGAAAGAAGGCTTCCAAGCATTCTGCACTATTATGTATAGATATCGTATAGCAGAATGTATATCTGCTATCCAAGGACATCTTGCACTTCTCTCTTGACTGCTAATCATACTATTCCATGGTGCTGTTTGTGCTGCAAATTGGCAATTATATATTTGTGCCTGCAATCCAAATTAACTTAGTTAATATGTCTGTTATGGGAATGTGAGTTTGACCACATTCAATAATATTATTAGTGTATTAATATTGAGTCACACTTTCTGTACCAAACAATGACTAATCCATCATTTTTCAGAAGTGGTTTAAGTATTAGAGATCTATAATTGTTCAGTGCCTTGCATGAGAAATGTGCACTCTGCTTTACCTAGGGAGACAGACATTGATAAGAATTACAGTGTCTAGACCTGTCACTTTGACATCAGTCCTCAAAGCTAAGCTTATTTTCAACATCATAAATATAAGAAATAATTGTACAAAGTTTATGTATTTTAATTCTGTCTCTATGCCTCTATCTCACTTTTGCCACTCATGAAAACAATGTGTCTAAACACACACACACACACACACACACACACACACACACACACACACACACACACACTTTTAATTTAAAAAATGTAACTCCTTTTAGGATCCCCTTTAATTATTTATCTCTCATTGCTGTGGGATAATGATTTTGTACACTGGTTTAATTAAATGCTGATTGGCCAGTAACCAGACAGGAAGTATAGACAGGGCAAGCAGACAAGGAGAATTCTGGGAAGAGGAAGGGCTGAGTCAGGAGTCACCATCCAGACACAGAGGAAGCAAGATGACAAGGAAGAACTGAGAAAAAGGCCACCTGGCTAAACATAGATAAGAATTATGGGTTAATGTAAGTGTAAGAACTAGTCAGGAATAAGACTGAGCTAATGGCCAAGCAGTTATAATTAATATAATCTTCTGTGTACTTACTTGGGGGACACGAGTGGGAGAGATTTGTCCCAACTGCTGACCTGTCAGGACACAGGAAAACTTCCAACTACATCTCATAGGAAAACACTTGTAGATAAATATAGTATTAAAATGATTTCTAATGGCTTATTGCTATACCCATAGATCATTGAATTGCTCAACCCTCATCAGAGAAGCTCCTTCTTACAGTAGATGGCAATTAACACAGAGACTCCACCAACTGGTCAACATGCAGAAAATAAGTGACTGTGGAGTGCTGCTATAAGTGGAACATACAAAACACACACACACACACACACACACACACACACACACACACACACACACACACACACACACACTGGGGGGTTTCAGGGACCTTGTAGAACAGGGAGTAGAATAACTTTAAGGAAGCAGCATTTTACAGACACATAGCAGTACAGTTGCATGTATGAAGTCACAGTGACTGACAGGACACACATGACTGCACAAACTCTAGCGACAAAAAAATTCCAACATGCAGTGAGAAAGTCCTACCAATCACTCAGGAGCTGTTGCTGGCATTTAATAGCTAGAGGGAGAAAAAAAGTAGGTCTTATTTATTGTGAAACCTGGTAGATAGACCCTGTGTCAGAGAAACAGAGCCAGTAAGTGATACAGGAGCACATGTGCACACACACACAGTATACACACACACACACACACACACACACACACACACACAGCATACATACAGCATACACACATATAGCGCACATCACACACAGCACATACACACATGGAACACACATACACCACACACAAGCACACATACAGCACACACCATGTGAACAGCACACACACACATACAGCATACATCTCACGCACACAGCACATACACACACATGCAGCACTCATACACACCACACATGAACACATACACACAGCATACATCATGTGCACAGCACACACCAACATGCAGAGCACACACACATCACATGAAAACACACACAGCACACACCATGTGCACAGCAAACACACACACACACACACACACACACACACACACACACACCAAGAGAAAGGCTTAATTCAGTGAGTTTTTGTTTGTTTTAAAGAAACAAGCTCACATGTTTGAGAGGAGTAGAAAGTATGAAATCTACCAGGGAAGTTCCTTCAGCCTGGAAAGTCAGGCAGAAGTTGACACTGTAATAGTGAGGCATTTCTTCATTTTGAAGCCTTGTTTTTCTTCCTAAGCTCTTTAACTGATTGTATGAAGTCTATTCATAATCTCTCCTTTACTTAAATCAACAGATTATAAATGTTAGCCACATCTCTAACATACTTGTACAAAATTTAGAGTACTCTTTGGTTAAACAGATCAGTGCTATAACCTAGACAGAATGATACATAAAAATATCAACTAATTTAACTGATGACCTTAGGAGAAGGGATGGAGGAAAGGGATCCTTTCTCCATGCACACAGATGGAGGGATGTCTATGTGAGCACACAGTGAAAAGGTGGCCATCTATAAGCAAGAAAAAGAGATCTCATCAGAACCCACATTGCCACCCTTACCTCTGACTCCCAGCCTCCATAACTGAAAATATAGTTCTGTTTTCTGAGCCATCTGGTCTACAGTATTTTGCTATGGGAGTCTGAGCAGACTAAAACACGTGCCTTTAGTCATTCCTGAGTTTTATCTTACTTGTGCCCCTAAAGAGTTGAATAGACTAAATGAAGGCTGTAATTAAGAAGTTCTGTTGAGTCATGGAAAAGAAAATTACTCCTGATTCTAAAGAAAATTTAGTATTTGTAATAGGTGTAAGCCTCCACCTTACCAAGACAAATAATAAAGATATAGCAAATCTGAACAAACCAATAACAAATAATGAGACTGAATCAGTAATGAAAAATCTCCAAACAAAGAATAGCCCAGGAGCAGATGGCTTCACGCTGAATTCTAACAAACATTTAAAGAATGAATACCAATTGTCCCCATGTTATTAAAAAAATAGAATAGGAAGAAATTCTTCCAAACACGTTCTGTGAAACCAGCACTATCCCAATAATAAAACCAGATAGAGATATAGCAAAAAAGAAAACTGCATGTCAGTATCCTCAATGAATATAGATGGAAAAACACTAAATGAATACAACAGTGAATTAAAAAGATTATTCTCCATAATCAATGTAATCTCAGGGTTGCAAGCTTATTTCAACATATGTAAATTCATGAACATGCTGAAGGACAAATATGATCATCTCAATAGACGCAAAGGCTGAGCAAATTGGGAATATACGAAATGTACCTAAACATAAGAAAGGCAATATGAAGGCTAGCCCTTGGCTGAGAATCTGAGCAATATGAGCATACAGATGAAAGCCCAGTAGGTCACTATGCTTATAAGTCTTCTCACAGCATTTCCCTTCAATATTGTTACTAAAAACTCACAATGCATTTAACATAAGCTATCAGGTATAAATGGTTTCTTTTAAAATTTTATTCCATTTATTTACTTACTATACACACACACATATATACTTTATGTTTTTTTCTAGCTCATAGTCACCTTCTCACAGTGAGCTCACATGGGTACACAGCACAAATGTGGAAGAAGACAACTTGTGGATGTAGTTTTTTCTTTCCACCATGTGGGGTCTTAAAGATGGAAGTCAGGTCCTCTGGCTTGGCAGTTAATTTCTTTACCCATTGAGGCATCTTACCATCTTCTAAACAGCACTTTAATTTAAAGCATATCAATTTTAGGAAATGTAACTTTAGGAGAAACTCTGCAAAAAGACTAGAAAAGTCCCCAATATTGGTTTTGCGACTGTATCTGAATCTACTCTTTTAGACACTTTTAATTATAAAATGAAGCCTTTAATACATAGAATTGGATCCATATTAATATTTGAAGGCTATACCTTCAAATCATGATGTTATCAATAATTCTGGACTTGTACTTTTTTGGAAACAAAAACTTGTTCATACTTTAAAGAAGTGAGATTATTAAATATTATCAGTACAGGCACAGTTGGACTGTATGTTTGAAGAAATTGCAATTCCCAGCCTAAAGAACAATTAGTGTCACAGTTATTGTAAGTATTTAGAAATTTTTGTCATTGCTTTACATTCTCACTTCAGTTTGAAAGATACTGGATCATCTCCTACCCAAAATGCATGACAAGAAAGAAAAAAAAAGATAGAAATGCAAAGTAGATAGCAGGGGAACAAAGGGGATAATATCAACTAATACATTTGCTACCTCCTTGACCTCTGTACTGAGGCCATGGCCACCTGCAGCAGGGTCACATATGGTTACCTGCAGCAAGGTCACCTGCACCTCTTAGAATATTAGAAAATCACTCTATTATTGAAGACTTCTGTTTAATACAAAAGAGAATTAGAAATATAAATTTGGAGGTTAGAAAGAAAGAAAAATCATTTATGAGGCTTTCTGTTCAACAAAGACACAGCCAGAAACCCAACAGATTTAAAATTAGAGAAACATTCCAATGCAAATTTAGGGTCATGAATAGACTTAAAGCCAATGTTTGATAGGATGGACAGAGAAATATTTTATTGATTGGTTTTGCCTTCATTCATAACTAAATAAATTTAGTTATTTATTTGTTTGAGAAGCATTTAAGTTTTATTTTGTATGTTAAGTCAGAGTGGCACTAGAGATAAAAAATCAAGCATTGTATGAGTTACTTTCATGTTGTTGTGATAAAATACCATGACCAAGGCAACTTACAGGAAAAAAAACTTTTTTGCTTCTGATTCCAGAAGGTTACAGTCCATAATCACAGGAAAAGAACAGTAGCAGGCAGCAGGTTCCCTGACACCAGTAGGAAGCTGAGAGCCTGTATGTTGAACTGCAAGTAGAAAGCAGAGAGAGGAAGAATATATGAAGACAATGAATACTGGGAGTGTTGTGAGGCTTTGAAACTTCAAAGCTACCCCCAGTGACATACTTCTTCCAGCAGAACCACACCTACTAGACCTTCCCAAATAGCACTACCAACTAGAGACCAAATGTTCAAATACATGAGCTTACTTTTTCTTTCTCACTAATCTCAAAGTTTATATATACATCTAATTATTTTTCTGTATGAAACAGCAGTTTTTGATTGGAAGGGGAAGAAGTCGCTTTTTCTAGTTTTATGGTGGTGGTAGTGGGGTGTTATTCATAGAACAGTCAGTAAAAAGAAAAATTATGTTTGAATATAGAATTATGGGTAGAATGCCATGAGAGAGAGCAACATTTGGAAAGACCTAGAGATGAGGAAATCCTGCTGGAGCAGAATGAAGAGTAACAGACATAGTGACTGGTAGGTGGAAGCCAATGCCAGGCTTAGGAAATGCAGGAGGAGGAGGAGGCAGGGAACACATCTTACAATTGCAACTACTAAATTTAGGCTCTATAAGTGGAGCCATGGAAGGATTTGAAGCTGGGTAAGAACATCATAAGTTTGCATCTTAGGGAGATGAGCATTCTAGGACCTCAGTGATAGATAGCAAAAAGGAAGGCTGAGGCAAACCAATCCATGGGATGGCAGCATGATTTAAAGGACAGCAAACAAACAAAACCAAATACAGACAATACGAGAGTTTTGGAATGACAGCTTCAAAACTGCTCCTGAAATCGGACTTAAATGCTTTTTCTCTGTCTTTGCCCATTGTGCATATCGAACAAATATTTCCTCACAGTTGCCCCAATGCCTCCTGACCAAAATCCTGCTTTGATTGTTCCTGGTCTGTGAAATTTCTTGTCTTACTGTTTCCTAAGGCACCTTCTCATTCACCCAAATTTGTCTGGCAGCTTCACTCATGTGCTCTGAAGCTGAAGTCCACTTAAATTCTCTACTGTTCCATGACTAGCCTGTTCTGTGATCTTGCCAGAAAACAATATCATCTCTGTCCTAGTGTCTATAAAATCCCATGTACATTTATTATGCAGCACAATAATGATGGTGGTATAAATATTTATTTAGCTGAAGCATTGAAGATAAGTGAGGCAGAACCCATGCAAGTCTCAAGTGCCAATTTGATATGCTGCTTCTGTCTATCATGGGTCACTGTCATGCAGAAAAGGCTGCATGTACAATTAAAAAACTGGCATAATAATTCTAATTAGCAAAAGGAAGTTATGCAAGAAGGAATGGATGTTGTTAAATTTAAACAGACTTCCTTGGCCTCCTTTATATATTAAATTTTGTGGGGTGCTGAAAGGCCATGTTAATGTGACTAACTGGCTATGAGATTGACACATTTGTAAAGATTGCCTCCAGGTTTTTAATTTGTTGTTAGCATGAGAGTTTTAAATTCTCATGGACAGGTCTGAAGAAACAAGCTGCTACAGTGAACTGGACGATTGCCCCATAATCCATGTAACAGAATCTTTAAAATTCTTTCATTCCTCTATCAACACTGTACCGTTTGCAAATCCTACATTTAGCTAACTCCTATTAGGGAACCAACTAAATGGAGAGGGCTCATTTAACTGACACAAAAGAGCTCTGAGAGTCTCCTTTCCCCAACCTCATTCTGCCTAAATTACCATATGATGAACATGCATTTATTTTTGTAATAATAATTAGCATTATTGCGGTTCATATTTTCAAAGAGCAGTAATATTTCATTTCAAAATCTCTAAGGCTCTGTGAGTTAGGTCAGTATTTCTTTTCTGTAACAAATTCAGAAACTGAGGCATCATGGGGTTAAAATGGAAATGACTTACTCATAGTCACAGTGCTGGGATTAAAGCCCAGGAGAAGAGACCCAGTTCTGGGTTCAGACCAATGAGCAATACTCCATCTTCACATGAGTTTTGGGGATTGTATTAATTTTAGCTTATAATAGTGTGACTGCTTCCTAAGAGCAATTTTTTATAGATCAGAAAAAGTTTCAAATCCATCATGTTAAGCACCATTCTAAAATTATTTTTATCTTTTTAGCTTTGTAATTTATCTTTAAATGCCCACGGACACCAAAGGCACATAAATATAGGAACTGTTACCATGTACAACAATGTTTTTGTTATATTTTTGGACAAAAGAAGCTAAAATAAAGTGGAGTAAAATTAGAAATATTAAAGAAGAAACTGTGATGGTGTGAATAAGAATGGCCTCCATAGGCTCATAAATTTCAATGCTTAGTCATCAGGGAATACACATGCCTTACAATTTAATACAATAAATGGTAATATTACATCTCTAAATACCTTTAAATGTTTTGTAAATACTTCTCTGTCATTATCTAATGCATTCAGAAGGGTCTAAATGTTTCACTTTTATTAATCTATTAGAATCATTTCATTTTAATCACAGGAATGTTGTTCTTTTATTGAATCATTTTTAAATTATCATTTTCTTCTTCTCCAAATGGTCCTGGTATTCTTGAGATGATTATGCAAAGTAAAGAATGTTGTTTTAGCTTTCTATTTGTATATATTTTTTTAATTTATAAAAAGTTATAGATAATTTTTATGCATGACATTGATGTCTTGATACATGCATACATTCTTAATGCTATTTAACATATGTGTCATCTCATGTGTTTACTATTTTTGTGGCAAGGATAATTTCTGTGCCTGTACTATTTTACTTGGGGTAATTACAGGTTCAAAATTAAGAATTTTCTTTTTAATAAAAGCTGAATAGCATTCTGTTGTGAAAACACTCATGCTTTATTCATAGCACTGCAACATGGTCTCCTATAGACATACTGTACTTTCTCTCAGTCAGGCAGTCACATGTTTGGGCAAAAAGTTCCATGAGGGTTGTTTATGCTCCTATTCACTTGATAGCCTGTACTCTGCTCTTTAAGTAAATGTTGGTTTGTTGCTAATATATAGCTTGTGGATGAAGGATCCTATTCATATTGATTTTTCTTCATTTCTTATTATTCATGAGGCAGAAGTATGTTGTATTTATTAGTGCTGGGAAGTGGTTCTGGCATGGCAGCTTTGTTACAGAGTTCTAATAATTAACAAATAATCAATATTCCACACTGTTTATAATGTGAATATAATAATGAATAATATGAATATTATTTCTATTTTCAATATAAAATTATTTGAGATCTAAATCTGTATTTGTCATCTACACTTGGCTCACATCAACCACAGAAGCACAATTAGTCTCTCTTTCCCATTCACGAAAGTCATCAAAACAGAATGAATCCGAGCCTTCAGTTAGTAGAAACCTACCATCTCATCCAATTCAAAACACTTAGATGGAAATACAAATGTAATACAACCTCCAAGTTCCAGCACATTCTATTTGTCATGCACAGTTCTAGGTCTTTATTACAAACTGGTAAAGGAAACAAGTAGAATGTTTCTTGCCCTCAGAACATGTGTCCTCTAGTGGAGAAAGCTAGAGAGTGAAGAAATAAAGATAAAGAAGTTGATAAGTGCTAAGTCTAAAAATAAACTGGAAAGAGGGATATTGTAGGATTGGAGGTGGTAAATTATCCATTGTTCATAGAATTTGAGACTAGCAATTTTAGAGGTTCATAGGTAACCTCAGATTCAGTAGAGCTGAATGCATAATATCAGCCTGAGGATTCTTAAGTTAAATCAGAGTGGCAAAGTTCTGATCACTGAGAAGGTCAGGGAGTCTCTGCAGGTACTAGAAGAGACTCCCACTCTCACTTCTTGCAGAGATAAGGCAATGTGGGAGCTAGAAGAGAAGTGTCAACCTAGATACTGCAGAGCTCTGGAGCTCTCCTCCCTTCCCCCTGGATGGATGTCTAGGAAGGGAGAAGCTTCCTGGCCTAGTCCTGTGACTTCACAAAACCAACACCAAGAACTAAACACAATATGTGGCAGAATTTTGTGAGATCTGTGAAAAAAATTCAAAGACACTACATGGGAATAGAAAAAAATTCATTTTTACTGGAGGGCCTCATAGAACAGTTGTCAAACTTATAACCTATAACCATGTTTTTTTATTCTAAAAGTAGTGACTTTCTCCTTAAGTCCTGCCATATGTGCTTGCCCAGCTATGTAGCAAGCAAGCAGCTCTATGGCTGATTCCTAAATTATGTGTCAGTGACAACTCCAAAAATCTACTTTAGGGATGGTGAACCCTTGTAGTCTAAATCCTGCTGCAAATGACTATACAGAAATGTGGTCTACTGTTCCAAATTCAATGTGTTGTCCACATGGTCAAAGATCTACATGTAACTTTGGCCAGTAAGATCCTTAATTATTGTTAATTGTCTGGATTTTTAAGACATAATAATGTGCCAGAAATAAAATTAAAAGTTATGTTCACTGGAAGCTAAGTATTTGTCAATAGAAACTAGATTATGATTAGTCATAACAACATCCACTTATTGCCCACACATTATTGCTAAACCCAAACCCCTTTGCAAAGGCAATGTTTTTACTTCCATTTATAAATGAGCTTCTCTTAAAAAGCCATTAAATGACTCACCCAAGATCACATGGTTATTATTTGGCAGCACTTGGATTTGACCTTCAATTGTGCACATTTTCAATTATGTGCTTCCTAAAAGGGAGTCCTGAACATTTGACATTGAATAAGTTGGCTTCAAAGATCACATGTTTTCTACATGAGCAACAGAAATGAGGTTGATCATGTTCAGTCTCTTCTCAACACATGTTTAGCATGTTTTCTTATACAGTCTAGTTGTCTTACTACCACCACAAGAATGGTAAGAAATCTCAAACCAGGCGGTGGTGGTGTGCGCCTTTAATCTCAGCACTCGAGAGGCAGAGCCAGGCGGATCTCTGTGAGTTCAAGGCCAGCCTGGGCTACAGAGTAAGTTCCAGGACAGGCACCAAAGCTACACAGAGAAACCCTGTCTTGAAAAACCAAAAAAAAAAAAAAAAAGAAAAAGAAATCTCACCAATTATTTGTTGGAGCTATAGAGATGACTCAGTGGTTATGGTAGCTAAGAGTGTGAGAGTGTGTAATGTACTTGCAGAGGACTCAAGTTGAATTCCCAGTACCCATATCAGAGAGCTCACAAATCACCTGTGACTCCAGCTCCAGTGTGGCCTTCAAAGGAAACGGAGCACACACGCACACACACACACACACACACACACACACACACACACACACACACACACACACTTAAAAATCTTTAAAGAATTATTTGTTGTAAAACGTAATTGTTGAAAATTATTTATTGTAAGAAAATCGGCCCCCGACAACTTCCCTTCTGGACCAGAGGTGAGTGCCTGGGTCCAGCCCGGACCCCATCCCTGGCCACCAGCCACCCCGGGAGGACCTGCCCAGCTTGGCGCCGGGTTCTGGCCACCGGGCAGCTCCCCTTCTAGCCCCACCGGGAGGGATACCCATTTCCAAGCCCCCGGCAGCCCCTGCAGTCTCCGCGCCCTGCCCCCACGCTCATCTGCCCAAGACCCCACCCACTTCCTGAGACTTAGAGACCGGCCCCCAGCTCCCAGCCTGCCCCCGAAGACTTCCCTTCTGGACCAGAGGTGAGTACCCGGGTCCAACCCGGACCGCATCCCTGGCCACCAGCCACCCCGGGAGGACCTCCCCAGCTTGGCGCCGGGTTCTGGCCACCGGGCAGCTCCCCTTCTAGCCCCACCGGGAGGGATCCCCATTTCCAAGCCCCCGGCAGCCCCTGCAGTCTCCGCGCCCTGCCCCCACGCCCATCTGCCCAAGACCCCACCCACTTCCTGAGACTTAGAGACCGGCCCCCAGCTCCCAGCCTGCCCCCGACAACTTCCCTTCTGGACCAGAGGTGAGTGCCTGGGTCCAGCCCGGACCCCATCCCTGGCCACCAGCCACCCCGGGAGGACCTGCCCAGCTTGGCGCCGGGTTCTGGCCACCGGGCAGCTCCCCTTCTAGCCCCACCGGGAGGGATACCCATTTCCAAGCCCCCGGCAGCCCCTGCAGTCTCCGCGCCCTGCCCCCACGCCCATCTGCCCAGGACCCCACCCACTTCCTGAGACTTAGAGACCGGCCCCCAGCTCCCAGCCTGTCCCCGACTGCCATTCTGGACCAGAGCTTGCCCCTGACTTCCCTTCTGGACCAAAGAGTTGGACAAGAGAACTCCCTTTTGGACAAGAGAGAGAGTCCTCCTGAGGCTGTCAGATCTTTGTGAAACAAGTCCACTGATAAGACCAAGAAGGAATCACAAGGAGATGGGCAGACGTCAAAGCAGAAGTACATACAGCAAAATGAAGAGCAATACAGCATCACCAGAACCTAGCTCGCCTCCAACATCTAGACCTGAACACCAAAAATTGGAAGAAGCAGAAGAAAGTAGCCTTATGAGTAACTTCATGAAGAAGGTAGAGGCGTGTGTAGAGGAAAAGACAAGAAAATTGGAAGAACGCTGTAAACAACTAGAGGGAAGGGCAAACAAATTAGAAGAAAACAATAAAGCCCTCCAAGAAAACAATAAAGTCCTGGAGGAAAACATTAAAATCCTGGAAGAAAACAATAAAGCACTGAAAGAAAATCATGAAAAAGCAATGAAACAAACAAAGGAAACAGTCCAAGATCTGAAAAGGGAAATTGAAAAAATGAAAAAGACACAAACAGAGGGAATGCTGGAAATAGAAAACCTGAGTAAAAGATCAGGAACTTCGGATGCAAGTATAACCAACAGAATGCAAGAGATGGAAGAGAGGATTTCTGGCATTGAAGATACAGTAGAAGAAATAGTTCCATCAGTCGAAGGAAACACTAAAGCCAGCAAAGTCATGAACCAAAATGTCCAAGAAATCTGGGACACCATAAAAAGACCAAACTTACGAATTATAGGGATAGAAGAAGGTGAAGAATACCAACTCAAAGGCACAGAAAATATATTCAACAAAATTATAGAAGAAAACTTTCCCAACTTAAAGAAGGAAATGCCTATGAAGATACAAGAAGCCTATAGAACACCAAACAGACTAGACCCCCAAAAAAAGTCCCCTCGACACATAATAATTAAACAACTAAATGTACAGAATAAAGAAAGAATATTAAGAGCAGCCAAGGAAAAAGGCCAAGTGACCTATAAAGGTAAACCCATCAGAATAACACCCGATTTCTCAATGGAGACTTTGAAAGCCAGAAGGACCTGGACAGATGTAATCCAGACACTAAGAGACCATGGATGTCAGCCCAGACTAATATACCCAGCAAAACTTTCAATCATCATAGACGGAAGGAACAAGACATTCGAAGACAAAACCAGATTTAAACAATACCTATCCACAAACCCAGCCCTACAGAAAGCACTAGAAGGAAAATTCCAACCGAGGGAAGTCAGATACACACTTGAAAACACAGGCAATAGATAAAGCCACAACAGTAAACCCCAAAGAAGAGAAGTACACACACACTACCACCAAAAATAACAGAGATGAAGAATCACTGGTCATTAATATCCCTTAATATCAACGGACTTAATTCACCTATAAAAAGACATAGACTTACAGAATGGATACGAAAGCAGGACCCATCCTTCTGCTGCATACAAGAAACACATCTCAAATTCAAAGATAGACACTACCTAAGAATAAAAGGCTGGGAAAAGACTTTTCAATCAAATGGTCTTAAGAAACAAGCAGGGGTAGCCATCCTGATATCCAACAAAATAGACTTCAAACTAAAATCAATCAAAAGAGATCAAGAAGGACATTACATCCTCGTCACAGGAAAGATCGACCAAGATGAAGTTTCAATTCTGAACATATATGCCCCAAACATAAGAGCACCCACATATGTAAAAGAAACATTACTAAAGCTTAAACCACATATAAAACCCCACACATTAATAGTGGGAGATCTCAACACCCCACTTTCACCACTGGACAGATCTCCCAAATCGAAACTTAACAGAGAAATAAAGGACTTAACTGATGTCATGACCCAATTGGACCTAATAGATATCTACAGAACATTCCATCCTAACAAGAAAGAATATACTTTCTTCTCAGCACCCCATGGAACTTTCTCTAAAATCGACCACATACTTGGCCACAAAGCAAATCTCAACAGATACAAAACAATCAGAATAACCTCCTGTGTTCTATCAGATCACCATGGTTTAAAGCTAGATTTCAACAACAACAAAAACTACAGAAAACCTACAACCTCATGGAAACTGAATAATGCTCAACTGAATCACCAATGGGTTAAGGAAGAAATAAAGAAAGAAATTAAAGACTTCCTAGAGATCAATGAAAATGAAGACACCACATACCCAAACTTATGGGACACTATGAAAGCAGTGCTAAGAGGGAAATTCATAGCACTAAATGCCCACATAAAGAAGTTGGAGAAATCGCACACTAGTGAATTAACAGCACATCTGAAAGCTCTAGAACAAGAAGAAGCAAAGTCTCCCAGGAAGAATAGACGCCAGGAAATTATCAAAGTGAGAGGTGAAATTAATAAATTAGAAACTAAGAGAATAATACAAAAAATTAATGAAACAAAGAGTTGGTTCTTTGAGAAAATCAACAAGATAGACAAGCCCTTATCCAAACTAACCAAAAGACAGAGAGAGAGAATCCAAATCAACAAAATCAGAAATGAAAAGGGGGACATAACAACAGACATTGAGGAAATCCAGAGAATTATAAGGTCATATTTCAAAAACCTCTACTCCACAAAACTGGAAAACCTAAAAGAAATGGACATTTTTCTGGATAGATACCACATACCTAAGTTTAATCAAGACCAGATAAACTATTTAAATAGTCCAATAACCCCTAAGGAAATAGAAACAGTCATTAAAGGTCTCCCAACCAAAAAAAGCCCAGGACCAGATGGTTTCAGCGCAGAATTCTACCAGATCTTCAAAGAAGAGTTAATACCAATACTCTCTAAATTGTTCCACATAATAGAAACAGAAGGAACATTACCAAACTCCTTCTATGAGGCTACAATTACCCTGATTCCTAAACCAAACAAGGATGCAACAAAGAAAGAGAACTACAGACCGATCTCCCTCATGAACATTGATGCAAAAATACTCAATAAAATACTGGCAAACAGACTCCAAGAACACATCAGAACGATTATCCACCATGATCAAGTAGGCTTCATCCCAGGGATGCAAGGGTGGTTCAACATACGAAAGTCCATTAATGTAATACACCATATAAACAAACTCAAAGAAAAAAACCACATGATCATCTCACTAGATGCAGAAAAGGCATTTGACAAAATCCAACACCCCTTCATGATAAAAGTCTTGGAGCGATCAGGAATACAGGGAACATACCTAAACATAATAAAGGCAACATATAGCAAACCAACAGCCAACATCAAATTAAATGGAGAGAAACTCAAAGCAATTCCACTAAAATCAGGAACGAGACAAGGCTGTCCACTCTCCCCATACTTATTCAATATAGTACTTGAAGTTCTAGCCAGAGCAATAAGACAACATAAGGAGATTAAGGGGATTCAAATTGGAAAGGAAGAAGTCAAGCTTTCCCTATTTGCAGACGACATGATAGTATACTTGAGTGACCCCAAAGATTCCACCCAGGAATTGATAAAGCTTATAAACACCTTCAGCAACATAGCAGGATACAAAATCAACTCAAAAAAATCAGTAGCCCTCCTATATACAATGGACAAAGAAGCTGAGAAGGCAATTAGAGATACATCACCCTTCACAATAGCCAAAAATGACATAAAATACCTTGGGGTAACACTAACCAAGCAAGTGAAGGACCTATATGAAAAGAACTTTAAGTCCCTGAAAAAAGAAATTGAAGAAGATCTCAGAAAATGGAAAGATCTTCCATGCTCATGGATAGGCAGGGTTAACATAGTAAAAATGGCAATCTTACCAAAAGCAATTTACAGATTCAATGCAATCCCCATCAAAATACCAACACAATTCTTCACAGATCTGGAAAGAACAATACTCAACTTCATATGGAAAAACAAAAAACCCAGGATAGCTAAAAGAAACCTGTACAATAAAACAACGTCTGGAGGCATCACAATCCCCGACTTCAAGCTCTACTATAGAGCTACAGTAATAAAAACAGCCTGGTATTGGCATAAAAACCGACATGTGGACCAATGGAATCGAATTGAAGACCCTGACATTAACCCACACACCTATGGACATATAATTTTTGACAAAGAAGCCAAAAGTGTACAATGGAAAAAAGAAAGCATCTTCAACAAATGGTGCTGGCATAACTGGATATCAGCGTGTAGAAGGCTGCAAATAGATCCATATCTGTCACCGTGCACAAAACTTAAGTCCAAGTGGATCAAAGACCTCAACATAAATCCACCTACTCTGAACCTGCTAGAAGAAAAAGTAGGAAATAGTCTTGAACGCCTTGGCATAGGAGATCACTTCCTAAATATAACACCAGTAGCGCAGACACTGAGACAAACAATCAATCAATGGGACCTCTTGAAACTGAGAAGCTTTTGTAGAGCAAAGGATACGGTCAACAAGGCAAAGTGACAGCCTACAGAATGGGAAAAGATCTTCACCAACCCCACATCTGACAGAGGACTGATATCCAGAATATATAAGGAACTCAAGAAATTAGACATCAAAAGGACCAACAGTCCAATTGAGAAATGGGCTTTAGAACTAAACAGAGAATTCTCAACAGAGGAATCCCAAATGGCTGAAAGACATTTAAGGAATTGCTCAACTTCCCTAATCATCAGGGAAATGCAAATCAAGACAACTCTGAGATACCACCTTACGCCTGTCAGAGTGGCTAAGATCAAAAACACTGAAGACACTTTATGCTGGAGAGGATGTGGAACTAGGGGAACTCTCCTCCACTGCTGGTGGGAATGCAAGCTTGTACAACCACTTTGGAAATCAATATGGCGCTTTCTTAGAAAATTGGGAATCAATCTCCCCCAAGATCCAGCTATACCACTCCTGGGCATATACCCAAGAAATGCTCAATCATACCACAAGAGCACTTGCTCAGCTATGTTCATATCAGCATTGTTTGTAATAGCCAAAACCTGGAAACAACCTAGATGCCCTTCAACTGAAGAATGGATAAATAAATTGTGGCACATATACACAATGGAATACTACTCAGCAGAGAAAAACAACGACATCACACGGTTTGCAGGCAAATGGATGGATCTAGAAAAAATCATCCTGAGTGAGGTAACCCAGACTCAGAAAGACAAATATGGTATGTACTCACTCATAGGAAGATGCTAGATGTGGAACAAGGATGACTAGACTGCTACTCACATCACCAGTGAGGCTACCTGGAAAACGGGACCCCAAAAAAGACACGGAGAAATGGACAAGATCTACATGAATAGCCTGGTCATGAGTGGGAACAATGAAGGGCGACAGTCGAGGGAAAGAGTGGGAGATCCTAGCTGGATCAAGAAAAGAGAGGGAGAACAAGGAATAGGAGACCATGGTAAATGAAGACCACATGGGAAGGTGAGAAGGGGAGGAAGCAGAGAGCTAGGGAGGCCCACGGAGATCCACAAAGATACCCCCTCAAAAGACTGCTGGCAATGGTTGCGAGACGGCAGGAACTGACCTACTCTGGTGATGGAATGGCCAGACACCCAAATAGTGATGCCATAAACCCCATCCAAGGACTGAGGAATCTGAAGGCAGACATCCACGGCTGGGCCCCTGGTGGAGCACTGGGAGTCTAATTAGTGAGTATGAAGAGGATTTATATGAGCGAGAATTGTTGAAGCCAAGGTTGGATAAAGCACCGGGATAAATAACCAAATGAATGGAAGCACAGGATCTATGAACCAAAGGCTGAGGGGCCCCCAACTGGATCAGGCCACCTGAACGGGTGAGACAGTCAGTTGGCTTGATCTGTTTGGGAGGCAGCTGTGCATTGGTGCCAGGTCCTGGGCTCGTTGCATGAGTTGGCTGTTTGAATCCTGGGACTTATGCAGGGACACTTGGCTCGGTCTGGGAGGGGGGAATGGACCTGCCTGGACTGAGTCTACCAGGTCAACCCCGGTCCTCGGGGGAGACCTTGATCTGGAGGAGGTGGGAATGGGGGGTGGGCTGGGGGGAGGGGTGGGCGAGAGGGGGAGAACAGGGGATTCTGTGGCTATTATGTTGAACTGAATGGTGTTGTAAAATAATAATAATAATAATAATAATAAAAAAAAAAGAAAATCCTAGAAGCTAGCACTCAAAGGGAATTTTCCATGGAATTGAATCAACTTCCTGAAGACCATTAATCTACAAAGAGAACTAGTTATTTATCTCAGGCTAGCATGTCACCATTTATGTATTTTGAGAACATTTGGAGGATATGTTGTTTCATTTTCTATGTAACTGCTCTGAAAAGGAAGCATAGCAATGCAGATAAGTTCACTTTAGAGAACTAGCTCACTTTGCCCTGTCATATAAAGACAAAGATGAAAACAAAAACTGTTTACAGAGCCCTCTCATTTGCTTTTTCCTGAAAACACTGTCCACAAAGAAGATTGTGCAATCTAAAATGAGAGCTAAATTTCAGTTCAAAGAATCTGACAAAGTTAGACAGCTGATGAATGATGGAGGGAGTCAAGGGTGGGACCCAGAACATTTCTTATGAGGCTCAGCAGTCTTTTCTTTTGATATGTGGTTTCAGGGGCTATTTGAATCTTTACTCACCCTATTTCAATAGAACATCAACTTTCCTATTCATCATAGCACAATAATCAGGGTATCTGTGACTATAGTGGTCTTCCAAGGGTATTTGTTTATTGTCTTGTATCTCAGGCTTAGTAGGTTACTATGGAAATGGGCACTATAGAAATGTGTAAGACAAATAATGGATTATGAATCTTTACAGATGTCCAGCTTGGGTACCATTATTGAAAGAGCACTCCAAAACTGAAAGATTGTTTCTCGTGTCAATGTTATGATTCATGTGTTGAGATCACTCATCTACAAATAGTAATGCTTATCACCAAAAAGCTAGGTGAGTTGTACTCAACTTACAAAAACACTTGAGCCTTGTCCTCAGCAGAGTAATTAAACTGCTTTTTCTTTCTTCCTTTTAAAGTTGTCAAGACTAAAAGCTTCAAAAATAGCAAATAGGCTCATTGTTTGGTCATATTACTTTTAGCTCAAATCAGATGTGGCTTTACATTTACACAATCACAAGCACTAACATGTTTTGACCCACATTTCATGGACAAATCTGAAAGGCACTTGAATAAATGGGAATATGTATATATGAGGATATCCAGGAGTGTGAGTAGGTCTGGAATTCATTTGTGTGTAGAATCATGGTAGGAACATAGTATGCCTTCTTGTGACAGAAAGACAATGGAGGCCATGAGAGTTTCCCCAAAGATTTGAAGATGCATCAATAGAAGAGGCAAGTGATTCTGAAGCTTTCAGAAATGCAAAACCAAGAAAAAGCAAAAGAAGCACAAGACACAGGCTCCATTTCCATGTAGAAAGTAACTACAGAATACTGAGAGCTAGTCGGTGTAGAAAAGGCAACCTCATGGTGCAGGGACTCCTTGAGAGATTCCTGGAGGGTGAGGTGCTTAGAAAAGAAAGCTGTTAGGATCCCTTAAAACCCAGAGTTACACAATTCTTGGAGAAGAATTGTGAACATTTGTGGTGCTGACATATGTTTTCCCTATTTTAGCCGGTTTTATCCTCACCAGAACCTCAGGGAGTGCATACTACAATTACATAAGCAAGAAAAATGAAGGACAATTGAATGATATCATTTGCTCAAGGATGCTTGATAAGAACAGTGCATTTGGAATTTAAATCCAAATAATTCTAGGCAGTAGCCAAATCTGTCAACTACTGTGCTACAGAGCTATTACCAAGTCAAGTCATTCATTAGTTCTATTTGACCATAAACATCTCCAAAGAAACTTTCGGAAGTTCTTGTGCCTATTAATTGTGTGTGTGTGTATGTGTGTGTGTGTGTGTGTGTGTGTGTGTGTGTGTGTGTGTTGGCATGTGATTCAAGTGAGTCATTGAGTTTGCACTTCATGTCTTAGTCTTCTCTTCATTTCTCTTTAATAGTTTCTCCTTGGGCAATTCACAGAGTCTCAGGATTTGAACTGCCATCTACATTCTATGATCAAGTTTTATCCCATCATGACTCTCTAGCTCTGGTCTCCAAACACACCTGTATTTCTGCTTGTTCAGCTTCAAGTATGTAAAGCAAAATTCTTTCCATTAGGCTTACCTATATACCTTAGGAGTGGAGGTTTTCGCCCTGAGAATATTTTTGTCTGTGTATTACCTTTGATTTTTCTCTTTGTACATTATTCTGATACATAATGAGAATGATATTACAAGTTAATTTTTTTCATTTTCTAGGGCACAGCAACTGAAACCATTATCTGAAATCTGTGTTAAGTGTCAGTTGTTTCAAAGACTCTTTTCACCTTTGAAACCAAAGGCGTCCCCTCTACAAAATGTAATTTTCAGAATAAGGCCAAAAAATAGGACAATACAATGGGCTATCATTCTAAAGCACCACTATTCTTATGGTGTAATAAGTTAATTATTATTTGAGACTATAGGTTATAATGAGAATTAATTATAAGTTATGCATGACAATTTAGGTTGCCCAGTATAAACTTTTGGTTTTAATGTGCCATTTACTAATCATGCAATTCTAGACAAGTTGCTAAACCTCTGAGACTCTTTTCTTGATTTGACATGACATTATAGGATTTTATTAGAAAGAAATAAAATATTGTGCACCTAGTGTCTGTCACATCAGAAATTTGAAATGTTTTCTTCTCCCAAACCACACCAAAGAAAACATTCTTTTGTCTTGGGGTATGAGTAGGGGACATCATATGAAAATGGAGGGTGGGGCCTGGGGGAATGACTCAGGGGTTAAGAGCACTTGCTATACTTTCAGAGAACTGGGGTTCAGAGTCTAACATCCACATAGCTCCTCACAACTGTCTGTAGATGAAGTTTGAGGGTATTCAACTCCCAGTATGTCCTCTGGAGGCACCACACACACACATGATATGCAGACATACTTTCAGGCAATCCCTTATACATGTAAAATACAAATAAATAAATGTTTTAAAATAAATATTAAAAAAGCAAATGGAGGTTGAAAGTGAACATTCTAGTTCAGAGTGTTTTGTGATCTTAGGCCCTTAGGCTTTTATTCCTTTTGTAACTTTAACTTTATTGCATAAAGGAAAAAAATTAACTCAGATACTTTGCATTCATATCTTATTTTAACTATATTAGCTTAGCAAATACTTGTTCTTTCTAGAGTGCAATTTTAATGTGTTTGTTGCATTCTTCCAGTGGTTTTATCAGAGTCTGAAAACAACATCTTATTTTGGAGAAGAAATTATTCATTTTATATTGAAGACAGTAAGAAAATAATAGGATAGGCAATTGACACTTCTTCACAGGTAGACAGTTGGGTGTTAAGATACCATATTTTTGGTTTCCATCAACATTGTGTCCAGATGTTCGGGAATTCCATGAGCAGTTGACAGGGACTCTGTATTCTCTCTGACACTAGGGTGCTAATCAACATGGTAACTTAAGAAAAATTCAAACTAAGAAAAAGAAAGAAAAACATTTCTAACCCCTATTGTGTGGATTTGGAAAGAAGAAAAAGGAATGTGCAGGTTTGGCTTTTGCTCAAGTTCCATTTAACATGTTGGGATGAGAACAAATGTGACAATTAAAAACAACCAAATGGTTACCTAGTTTAGAGAGCAGAGAGGGAAAAAAATAGAAAGTAACACCTTCTGTGGAAGAAAAAGAACAAATGGCAATGCTAGATATGGAACTGCATCAACAGACTTCTTTTTTTCCCAATACAAATGCCCTGGAAACCCGAGGCAAACACTGCAAACTGCACAGAATGCATACTCTAATTGTCTTTCTGTACCTTATAAAAAGTCAAGTGGACACTGCATGCACTTGAGCTTTGCCTTCTCGGTCTCTCAGCTAGTCCATTTGCTGTTGACATTTTCTACTCTTCCCATCAGCACCACCCACTATGTCCCTTCCCTTTCCCACTACTCTATCTCCCCTTCATCCTTTAAGAGACACAGTTTTAGGCATTAGGTCAAATTTTTCTCTGATTGTACCATGAAATAGCTATATTTAACCTAGCCTTTTTTTTCTTTCTAGTGTTTCACAAATTGTAGCCTAAGAATTACTTACATCAGAAGAACCTCAAACACTCGGTAACTCTCTGTTTCGACCCTAATGCACCAAGTCAGAGTTTTTGAGGCTGGTGTCCAACAGTCTGCAAATCGCGCAGTTTTCTTTGTGGCTAGACACAGATTGGAGAGCCACATCATCCAACAATCCTTTATTTAAACTCAGTAACTCAAGTTACTGAGGTTTCCTTCTTCCAACCACTACTATGGAATGCTGAGATGAAGAGAGTGGAAAATTGTGGGCTGCATGCTAGAATACAAGAAAGCAATTCATTCTAGTATTTTCTGAGCTGCCATCCAGTGTGTGAATCCAAGACCTGATTAGTCCACCTCCCTAGGTCAACTTAGAGGGCTACTGAGAGTACAGGATGAGGTGAAAGTGCGTTTAAAATATTTGTGTGTTTTTGTGTGTGTGTGTGCCTATGTGTCTGTGTGGGTATATACATATGTGTGCAGGTGTCCACAGAAGCCAGAAGACAGTGTCAGATTCCATGGAGCTGAAGTCACAGCTAGTTGTGATCTTCTAGGCATGGATGCTGAGAACTGAATTCAGATCTTTTGGAAGAGCAGCTGAACTCCAGCTCTGGGAAAGTGCTTTGAAGACTCTAGATTTCTATTCAACTCTGATTTTCCCATCTGATTTTGATTATTCCTAAAACTACTTTTAGCAGACAGGGTCAAAAAGAATAGATATGTTAATTAATGAAGGAAGAGCCTATTAGTTAGTTGAGAAGTAAAAACATGTATGAAATTATTAGCATCATTTTCCCAGAAGGTTTCTAATTAGTTCCAATAATTCCAGTGTCTTAGTGCATTTTCTGTTGATGATAGCATACTACCCTGGAAAAGATAAGTTTTCAAGAAAAGAAGTCCATGTTTAGATGTACATTTCTGAGGGAAGAAAGTTGAGGTATTCATCTGGTGATTCCCTTCTTGCTAGTAAAGTTTGAGGCAATACAGTGCTTCCCATGCCTACAGACAGGGAATGTGCATGAGAATCTCCCAGTGTCCTTGTCTCCTTGTTACCAAGCCATAAGTATTTGATCATGTAGACTCTATTCTCATTATCTTATACAATATTAATATCTCCCTAATGTCTATTTCTATATTGCTATTGATGGACTAAGTTTCCACCTTCACAATGGGGATTGAGTGTAGTAAGAGTTTTAGATGAAACTAAAATCATGTTGAAACTGCAGCATCTCATCACTGATTCACTCATGCTATGTGTTCCCCGGTGCCACGATGGCTAATACAGATCCAATGAAGTCACTGGTCTGATTCTTTCTCCAAATTACAACTGCCCATGTAGAAACAGGCAGGAGACTCATTACAGAATGCAATAAAAAGTAGCACACACAGACACACACACACACACACACACACACACACACACACACACACACACACACACACGCAAATAAGCAGGAAGGCCAGGAATGGTTTTCCTCATGATCAGTAGTTTTCTCATTCATGGTTGTTTTTAATGAGGAGGCGGTCAGTACTTGTATTGCTCATGAAGAATCTTAAAAGACTCACTAGCCTTTAAAAACAAGCCTTTGGGAAGAGGAAAATGGTATAGGGAAAAGTCTCTAGACTAAAAATGCAGAGTGGGTTTGGGAACATTAAGAGTAATCTGGGTAGACAATACATTAGGAATTCAGTGCATTTAGGGGTTTTATAACTTGACCTTCTGCTGATTAACTGTGTGAGACTCCAATTTTTTTCATGTGCTAAATGGATACTGCAAGGATAACTTGCAGACATATCATAAGGACAGTAAACATAGAACAAGAGCTGGCATGCAGTAATTACCAAGAGCAATGGTATGAATTCAAAATTCTAATTGATAATGATTGAGTTTCCATCTCAATACTGCTCATATGAAAAAAAAACAGATAAAAATCACAGGTTCTATCCTTGAGCACATAGATTGGAAACAAAGAATACATGTTAAGGAGTAGCTGGGTGGTGGATGCGCACGCCTTTAATCCCAGCACCCAGGAGGAAGAACCAGGAGGATTTCTGTGAGTTCAAGGTCAGCCTGGTCTACAGAGCAAGATCCAGGACAGGCACCAAAACTACACAACAAAACAAAACAAACAAACAAACAAACAAACAAAAATATGTTAAGGACTACAGGCATGTTTTAGGTTCCAGAGGAAGGATAAAAGCATAAATCTAATTACTGAAGACAAGACCATTTGAAATCAAAGCATTAGGAACAGTGAACCCTAGAATCTGCCCAAATGCTCAGGATTATCAAATCTTCATCCTAATAGTAGCAGGTAATGTGGTTTGATTTCTACATGTACATGGATAATAGTTACTGCATGCTTTTTCACTTTAATTTTATTCAGCACATGTATGGAACACCAAGAGGATTTAAGCACTTAGACCCTAATAGTCAATCAAAGAAAACTGTACTTGCCTTCACAGTGTTTTCATTAAATTCATGCACATAATCATTGCACCTCCATTTCATAACACATTTGACTTAAGATGTAGTATATAATAGTGTTTCAGAGCACTGACTCTGGCAACTGAGAAGGGTTTGAATTCTATATCCATCACTTTTCAGTTGTGGCATCTTGGGCTACCACATTCTCTATTCTAAGACTAAATTTCTTTATTTAAAAGTTGAGCACTCACCTCATGGATTTTGTGAGGATTAAATGAAGGAATTATCATGACACATTTAGCATAATATCAGCATATAAATAATATGCATTCCATAAGTATTAGCTATTGATTTTGGACACAACTCTTTTTCTCCAGACTTCTGTTAAAGCACCTAATCTCTTTATGTTCTAAGCCAAAGAGGTTTCAAGCACGGCCCAGGCCTCTGCCACTGCAAGCAAAGAGGGAAATAAACCCAACAACTCTTACTCCCTGCAGTCTAAGGTTGCTTGACTTGGCTCATACATTAATCAGTCTCATGTCACTAGTCTCTCATATATCCTGTAGAGTAGGCAACATGTCAACTAAGCCTGCTTCCTTGTGATGTAGGACCACCCCACCATTATTTCCCCCTAAACAGACCTTAAAATGAAGATGCCTTGGCGAGGCCAATGAAATGAAATTGCTGCCAAGGCTGAGGACCTGAGTTAAATCTCTAGGACCCAAGTGCTGAAAGGACAAAATTGATTCCCACAAGTTGTCCTTGATCTCTACATGTGTACAAGGGAACACATACACACAGAGAAACACACACACACACACACACACACACACACACACACACACACACACACACACACACACACAAATACCACCACCACCACCACCATCACCAAGAATCAGCACTAAATAAATAAGTAAAACATAATTTTTTAAAAGAAGACATCTTGCTGGGTCTCTCTAGCCCCAAACTTTCTGCTTCCAAATCTCCATTGTGGCTACCATCATTGCATCTCAGCCCCTCCCCGCAGCTTTCCCTCCTTAAAACTATAAGAACCCCACCTAGATATAGCACAGGGCAGTACGGCAATATAGAAATTGACTAATTCTTTCATGGACAAACAACTGAAATGTTGGTCAATGCTTGTTTAATTATTTTTATTTGACAACTCTGTAAATAAGAAAGAAGGAAGAAATCCTTAAAAACCAAAAATGGAGATTAAGGGTAAGATCTAGCAAAACAAGTATAACTGCAAAAGCTAGTATTTCAGGAGTAGAAAGATGGCTCAGTGGTTCAGCGCATGTCCTGTACTTGAAGAAGACTCAAGTCTGGGACTCAGCACTCGTATCGGTGACTAACAACTGCCTGGAGCTCAAGCTCCAGGACCCCTGGACTCCATGGGCACCTGTATCCATGCACATCATGCAGTTGAGTGTACACACATAATCTAAAACAATAAAAAGAAAACTCTTATTTATGTTTTTTTATTCATTTTACATACCAACCACAGATTCCCCCCTCTCATCCCTCCTCCTGATTCACCCCAGCCTCCCCCACCACACCCCCCATCCTCTCCTCCAAAAGGGTAAGGTCTCCCATGGGGAGGCAGCCAAGCCTGGTACATTCAGTTGAGGCAGGACCAAGCCCCTCCTCCCTGCTTCAAGAGTGAGCAAGGCATCTGACCATAGGTAATGGCCTCCAGAAAGACAGCTTATGCACCAGGGATAGATCTTGATCTCCCTTCCAGGGGCCCTTCTCAAACAGACCCAGCTATACAACTGTCTTCGTATGCAGAGGGCCTAGTCCGGTCCCATGCAGGTTTCACAGCTGTTGGTCTATAGTTATAAATCTCTTTTCAAAAAGCTAGTATTCATCCTAGAAACAATTGTAAGTCCTAGTTACCTTGAGCATTACTGTTAAAGAACATTTGATCCATAGACCCTGAGACAAAAATCTCTTAGAAGGCCCTGGTAAAAAGCTTAGACATATTTAGTATTTAAAAGGGCACATTAGCAAAAAACACAAACAACCAAATCCACCTCACAAGATAAAGAGAAAACAAATGCATCTTAGTTCAAGAATGAGGTTACACAGGAATGGTGTCTTTTAGAATTGTTAAACAAAAGGTGGGACCTTGGGGCAGGGTTGGAATCTCAATTCACATTTCCTATGTAGTCTGCAGAAATCTCCTGGTGAGAATTGATTTCATAATAGCTCCAGATTGGACATAATGCAGGCACTCAGCAAAATCAAACTCTAATTCCCTCTGGGGGAATGCTTCAACCCAAGTCTCAAAGATTTTCCACAGCTGAAGTCCTAAAGACCATGTACTTAAACTCACAAAATACAAGGATACTATTGAACTGAATTGCATGCCCAATTTTGGAATCATGGTCATTGTAGTTATAGTCTAGATGAGATCATGCAGGAGGAGATGGATTCCTAATCTAGCATGATTCTTTTCTCATAAAAAAGGACTCTGTGAAGAAAAACAGGAAAGGGGAAGATGATGACAAAAGGGGAAGATGATGTAAAGACAGGAAGGAACACTATTTGTAAGTAATGCTAATGGCCAGCAAACTACCAGGAGCTAGGATAGAAGCATGGGACAGGTTTTCCTCCAAAGTGCACAAAGAAAGCCAATTCTGCTGACACCTTGACCTCAAACCCTTAGCTTTCAGGACTGGGGGCCAAGAATTTCTGTTGACTTAGTGACTCAGTCTATAGTATTTCTTTATGGTGGTCCTAGCAAACTAATAATGGCTCAGAAATCACACATAAAGTCTACATATCTTTTCTACTCTTGATGTTTTCTTCCAAACAAAGAGATCTTTGATACTGTTAAGCTTCTGATATCTTTCTGCCTTTATACATTTTCTGAGTCAAGTTGTAGACATGATAGAGTCATGTTTTCCTATGGGAATGTTTAATGGGATTACCTTCATAAGCTAGGGCAGGCACAAATAGTTCAGTCTACTAAAATAATGTGTCTTCATGCAGATTCCAAATGTTAGAATTAACAATCATGAGATGGAAGCACTTAAACTTATGATTGAGGGATACGTATGAAATAGAGAGCATTGTGTAGAAATTAGAGTTCCAAAAGTGACATGATCAGCTAGCAAAATGTACGCAATTCTGTCAACACACCTCAGTGAAGGAGATTCTAAAGTATGTACTTCAGACTCATGGCAAATCATCCTCAAAGGAAGTCTTGAGAGGTCCATAGAAAAGGTGAATCTTGAAACTTTTAAATTTGTCTGAAAGTGTAAACAAATGATGACTGTATAAGAAGTTAAAAAAAAAAACTCAGACTAAAGTTAAAATCTCAAAATATCTTTAGTAGAGGGTGATGTGATAAATGCCCATCAATATTTGGAGGAATGTAAAGAAGTTGATTAACTTCAGACTTTGTTAAATGTGCATGATAACATTTGGGAAAATTTGAAATGATTTAATGCCCCAATCAATCTAAGATAAGGCTATAAAGAAGGAAAATAAAACATCAATATAAAAAGCAGGGCAAATAGAAGCCAATACCTAAGGTGGTAGAAATAAATCCAAATTGTACCTATGGTTACTATAAATTTAAATAAATGAAACAATCCTACTAAAGGAATAATCTTTGAACTGCATCAAAAATAATATATAGCTGTTTGTTACTTACAAAGTCATATGGGAAACAATTCCATTGGAAGTCTAGGATTAATAAATAGAAAAATACTTTGTGCAAAAGCCAATTAAATGAAAGCCAGTATATCTAGTTGGCAAAAATATCAATAACCATATAAATATTTGAAAGCATAATTAAAAATCTTGATGTAACCATTTTGCCAATTATCAAATACACATTATTTTTAACCATGCAAATAAAGTCACAAAAATGGACCATACACTAAAACAAAATGACGTTAAAACTTTCATATAAGAGGTATCATGTATATCAACCAAATAAAATTAAGTTAGAAGTTGAAAGCTAATGAAATACAACAAATAAGTATGAATGGAAAACTTTAATAGGGCAATTCTTCCCAAATAAAATGTTAGATTTGATGCTATTTAACCCAGAATTCCAAATATGTATGTAAAAAAGAACAGAATTTGATAATTTGATTCTAAGCTTCACATAGAGAGATGAAACAACAGCCTTAACCAAATACCAATGGACAAGAACAGGTGGTTTTTCACTAGCAGATGAAAAAATCATAATAAATTATTGATCAATAAAATAATGTAGCATTTAAGGAAAGTTAATAAGTCCTATGAAATGACAAATGTTAACAGCAAAAAGACATGAATCATAGAGATATAGTGTATGAAATGGTTGATCATGGCGATCAATGGTATTGAATATTTAACAAATTATGCTTAAACATTTAAGAATACATGAAAATATCAACTATATCACAGCAAGTCAATTTCAAATTGATTAATGCCAAATTTGAAAGGCAAGATACTTTTTAAAATAACTTGAAAGGATGCATTTCTGGTATCCAAACATGAGAGTGAGGCAGGATAGAAAGATAAGGAAAGTTACGGGACATGAGAAGGAAAAGGAGACCTTTATCCTGGAGTCTGGGTGACGCTTCTTGCCTGAAGAGAATCAGAAGTCCCAGTACAATTAACAACTGCTTAAGGCCTTTCTTCAGTCAGAGCTATAAACCTACAATTTTCTAGGACAGTCGGTCACCAGGAGCCCATTTACAGGGGAAGGACATGTAACTTGTGTAGCCTAGTGGCTCCTACTCTTACTTTACTGGATTATCACTCCATATAAGGCATCTTCAGAAACATCCTAAAATATCACTTATCCAAAGAAGGTTGGGGAAGGCTCTCTTAGCAACCTTTGGAAATTTAACTTGAGAGTTGCCAAAACAGTATTATGACTAATGCTAACAACCTTAATTTTGACTTGCTCTTGGGAAGCCCACATCTATACTTTGGTATGTCTTTATAATTATCATTTTCCTAACACTGTACTTAAAGTCTATATAAAAATACTTTTAATAAAATCTCAAATCTGCTTCATGGTGGTCAGTCTTTAAATTCTTTTCTGTGACAAAAATCACAAATCCAGTTTGGGATGAGTTGAGGTTCCCAAGGGGTTCAGGGAACCCCCAGTTTGCTGAAGAGAACAATGTGGACCTGTGTCTTTATCTTCTTATCACTAACACTTTCACAAATCAGATAGTAATCATGCAAAAAAAAACAAGGAAAAACAAACACTTTTACTAGTTTTATTAAAATTGAAATAAAATTGCTATTATCAAAATAAAAACATAATGAGCAAGGATGATTCCATGGTGGAATGTGTGCCTAGAATGAGCAGGGGCTGGATTCAATCTCCCAATATCATACACCAAAAATGAATATTCATACCTAAACTGAAACAAAAAGCCACAAACTGATAACAAAAAGGCAGCAACAAGAAAAAGTTAAACAATCTGATAAAAACAAAAAAGCACTTATTTCATAAAAGAACACAAAAGACCAATACATATATTAAAAAACCAATTAAAAATTTATCATAGGATCACAAATTCCTCTTAGAGAAATCCCTTGTATCCATTCATAAAAAGATAGGTGGAGCAACGTATGCAGCTGTAAAATAAGAAAGAAAAAGAATCAGGAAGAAATCACATGTTTAAGAACAGTAGAAAAACAGTACATGCAGTATATTGCAGTATATTGCATGTAGTATAGGTAAGAGCAGAACCAACATGGGATCAGCATAGCAGTTAATTTGCATGAAATAGTAGTAAAGAAGACTGAGATTGGGGCGGAACACAACAGCACATGCCAATATTCAGGCAATGTTAATGGTCATGAGTAAAGAATTTGTCTTAAATATTATATGTACCCTAATGTGCCATTTATTTATAATTAATACATTTTATTTCTAGAATTTCTAGAAAAGTTTGAGATAATAAAAATGGAAAGTACAATGGTTTTCTACACTTACGTCTTCTCACATGTATAAGAATCCCACACTCTGTATGCATCCCATCTCAGTAGCACATTTGCTACAATCTACATTAGTGCATCATTATTATATAAGGACCATGGTCTATATATTTGTTATATAGTAATAGCTTCTAAAATAAAAACTCTCTATTGGAGATAAGCTTATTAGGTTTTAGATATTCTAAAGGGAAGTGAAACATTCTATCATTCAGGGAGGCTCTTTAATGCTTAGGATGGAAACAACTCAAGGACTTCAGGAAGTCTCTGAAACTGACCAGATGTACTAGGTCCTTCCCTCCCCAAAATTATACAAGCAGTAAGGGTTTCTGAGACACATTCTCAGACAGGCAATGCTACCCTGAAGAGGCAGAGACCAGCTTAGCTGTCTGGAAAAGGCTCAGATCAACTTAGCTATCTGGACAGGACACTCTTCCACCTATTGAGCTGCCTAAAATTTGTGCATTGTGCTCTAGGTCTCTACATTTCTAAACATTAATGCATGCTGGGGTGGATTTTAGTGATGCAGCTATCTTTGAATCATTTCTGTCCTTATTAAGTAATCCCAATAAACTCATTGGTTTACCAAACTGGACTTTAGTGGTATCTGTGCTTTAGATCTGTCATTAACCAAGGGGAGAGACATTCAAGCTGTGAGACAGGATACAGGTTTATTGAGTAGTGTTAGCGCCCATGTGTTCAGTAGATGTCTGTATAAAAACCTGAGCCCTGATCTCATCCAAAATTAATTTTTATATGCTAATTGAGCCCCATTTGATCAAATATAATGATAGAGATTAATTTCTAAGTTAGTTTTTCTAAACCTGTTGAGTTGATCAACAAGCAGAAAAATTTCCCCAAGCAGCAGTATTTACCACAAGCCATTTACAGTACAGAGGGGAGAAGGCATAGGAAAGGGGAGAGTGGGTAAAGGGAAGGGATTTGTTGTAGATGAAACATAGTGAGATACCATGAGGATGTTCATCATCCTGTTGTACATGTTTCTTGTTAGCTTTTCAGGGCCACTTGCTCCATTTGGTTTCTTATCTGGGGCCAGTAGATATTTGTTCACATTTGCCCAAGAATAGTGTCATGTGACATTACAGTTTGCTATTGCTGTTGTTCATTCTGTAGGTTTAGACAAATGTATAGATGTGTCCATCATTATAAAACCACACAAAGCTCTAAAATGCTCTGTGTTCTACTTATCTAACATCCCATAACCCCTCAAAACCATTAATGTTTACAGTGTCTCTTGAGTTTTATCTTTCCCAGAATTTATGAAATGAGAACCATCCAATATGCAACTTTTTCAGAGTGGCTTCTTTCACTTATGGATGTGCATTCACGTTCCCCCCATGGCTTCTTCATGGAGGTGTTACTGGCTCATTTCTGTTTTGGTCTGATTAATTTTGCATTGCACATTTGCATTAGTTTATATGGCCAGTCATCTACTGAAGAAAAATAGCATCAAAATTTCTTCCAAGGTCTGGCAATTATAAAATCAAGCCAGTATGCCACATGCAGGTTTTAAGTGGCTATACCTTTTTAATTCATAGGAGTAAAAATCAAGGAACATGACTTACGGATTCTAGATTAAAAACGTGTAATTTTTAACTGTCCATCCAACTGTCTTCCAAATTGGCTGTACCAGGGTGTATCACCAACACTAAGGATTGTACTTCCCTGTCCCTTTGTATTCTCATCAGCATTTACTATCATGTCCTAATAGGTTTGTAATGGCTGTTTTAATTTGCCCCACCTTTATGACAACAATGTTCACCAAATTTTGTATGCTTCCCTGCCATTCATCTCTTTTCTATAGTGAAATGTCTGTTGACAATTTACATCCATTTTAATTGGATTTTGAATTTCCTTATTGTTGAGTTATGAGAGCTCTTTGTATATTTTAGAGAATCATCCTTTATTATGTATATCTTTTGCAAATATTTTCTCCCAAGGTTTGGCATGCTTTCTCATTTTCTTTCACAGACTGAAAGTTTTGTAATGCTTTTTTTTTTAAAAAAAAAAAAGATATATTTTCACTTTCTAGTTAAAAATATCTTTAAAAAGCACTTGCCTCTTGGGAGTGCATTTTAGAATTTAAACTCCTCCATGAACATCATTTTTCAACCTGTTTGAGGTGTATAAATTGATAACGTGAGTGTATGAATTTTTTACATTTTGCATGCTCATACATTATCACAATGCATGTACTCTAATTCCTTTCAATTTTATATATGAAGGAAACCTCCACAGCTTCCTGTTATGTTATCTTGAGTCTTGGCATATAATAATGCTTCCTACTAGGGGCTAGGTGATACCATAGAAGTTATCTTTATGGCTGAATATAGCCTGGCGGTGCAATATGTTAGCAGTCTAAATTGCCTGAGTCTACAGTGAACTACACAAACATTCAGCCTAGGAAATTAATGCTGCTTTGTAATTGCTCAAGTATCTCACCAGTATTTTTATTGAAACCCACTATCTTTTTCCACTATATCCCTAGAAAGAACAGAGTAGAATGTCTGAACAACTTACAGGGAATACGAAAGCAAAGTAGCTGGCAAAGTCAAGAAATTCTTTCTTGTTCACCTTTCTCCTGAAAAATGTTAAGAAATCACTCCAAGATGTTCTCTGCTGTCCAGACATTCAGGCTTCTGCGGGTGGACGCTTCCTTTACAAGCCAGCCACCTTGCTGTCAGCTCCAATGTCAGCCCCTTCAAACTCTCTGTTTCCATAATAAACCCTGACCTGACATGACCACTTACTTCATGGTTCAGGAGTCACTGAAGAGCTAGTAAAAACCAGAGCAGGGTATCTCCCAAATGCAGCCAATGACTGGGCCCAACTGGGTATAATTACATGCAGAGAAGTGCCTGCTTGGGCCTCAGCAGGAGCAAAGAGAGATGGATTTCTACCATCGTATTAGAGCATAAAGGACAGTTCCTTATTTTGTAAGGCACCCAGCTGTAGGATTGGACAACATATTACCACTTAGCCTTTGGACAGCCAACTATTCAAAATCTATATCCTGTCTAGTGTCACACAGCTGAAGAGAGGGCTTTTTTTTTTCCTTTAAGCTTCTGAACTTGGCTAGCTTAGGGCCCCTTTGTGTAATGCTGGGCTGTTGCAATCTGGCAATGTTTGCTCTCTTTGTAAATTAGCGTTAACTGAAGGAGAGCTGGGATTGAACGGGTGCAGCTTCCTCAATATTACTCACTGTAGTGTGTTCAAACTGATCAGAAACACTTAACCTTCTGAGCTTTTAAACACTGCACTGGATTGTTCTGGGCACAGCTATAGGTAGGCTTTTTTTCAAGCGTAATATGGAAATCTCTGTGATTAGTTCCAATTATTAATTCTGAAGTTAAAGTAGAGATCAGATTTTGATGAACCACTTAGTTTGGGAAGCTCAAAGTCCTGGCTTTTTCTGACCCCTGGAAATGACTTCAAAATCATAAGGCAAGTACATTTGTAGTGCCACAGAGCTCATTTTGTAAATCATAATAATATCCTGTTTGGCTTCGTGCTGAGCCAGCCCCAACATGCCACCTGCCCCTCTGTTGGGCCTTCGGGCCCCACCACTGTGGAGAACTCTGCAGATTTCCAACATGTAATGCCACCTGCAGCACTGCTAGGCAGATTGGCTCCATTTTGCTGCTGTAGCTGACGATGAACCATAGTTAAACTGCACAATACTGCAATGATTAGAGGACATTTTCTGGACAGTATTTTGGCAAGTTATACTCTTTTCTACAGAAGCAAAGGACAGTGAATTTGGTGTCCTCGTTATTGTTGTTGTTTTAATAAAATTCCATTTCTTTTTTTAAGGAAGCCAGGCAAGCAAGCGAGTAATTATCTATCTATCTATCTATCTATCTATCTATCTATCTATCTATCTATCTATCTATCTATCTGTCTGTCTGTCTATCTATCATCTATCTATCTATCTATCTAATATATGCAATGTACTTACTATAATGGGCTTCATTGCTAATATTAAATAGTGGGATAGGCGATAGATTTGATTAATTTTCAACAAATATTCATTCCCTTTTCCTTATGTTTATGAAAGAAGAATATTTCTTCATTCCACTAATGCCAAGCACTCTATTAAAGCTATTTGCACTGTGACTGGAAGTGATGACCCTTAAAACACATTATGCTTCTTTCCACATCCTGGGAACTTTCAACTTTTTCAGGGAGAAAGCCTTACTCCAGGTAGCATGAGATTGTTCCTTCCTGAAATGTGGCACATGCCTAAACTTAACCTAAAACTTTAAATAAAGTCGCCCAAGCGATTTGTCCACAAAGTACCAAGAAATAAATACAGTTATGAATGATAGACTGGAGCGGCTTGTTATGTGGCATTATGTGGCAATAGATGATGTATTAAAGTGTAACCTGTAATTATAGGATCTTTATTAAGATGTGTAATATCATTATTAAGATGTGCAAGATTGCCAGGCAGTGGTGGCTCACGCCTTTAATCCCAGCACTCGGGAGGCAGAGGCAGGCGAATCTCTGAGTTCGACGCCAGCCTGGTCTCCAAAACGAGTTCCAGGAAAGGCGCAAAGCTACACAGAGAAACCCTGTCTGGAAAAACAAAAACAAAACAACAACAACAAAAAAAGATGTGCAAGATCATGTAATACACCTCTGTACAACATACAGTTCAATGTTTCAGTATATTCACAGAGTTATGTGAACATTGCCACAATTTAATGTTAGCATATTTTTATGAACCACAAAAGAAATCTTGGAATTGGGATCCCATGACCATTCTTTGTCAGCTTTAAACAACTACTATTGTAATTTTGACAAACGTTAACTTCCTACTATACTGTACCAAGTTAGTGCCTAAATGCAGTTAACAGACACAAGTTAGGAAAGAGGCTATAGAGATTATTGTTTGTCTAGTTCTAATTCAGTCACGGATTTTTTTTTTTTTTTGGCTTTGGTGGTAACTAAGTGCATAAAATATATTCGATACTCAAAGTTTAAACCCCTCAGCTTCTGTTCCCACGCCAATCCTAACTATATATATTTGGGGTGTGGTTACTTTATGTGTGTGATGTTTTTGTTTTTTTGTAAAGTTCTTTATAAAAATATAATTTTCCTATCATGGGCTTTAAGTGTAAGTGGAAATATACACTGTACAGTGTGTGACATTTTGTGACTGGCTTCTTTCATTTATCATAATGCTTCCAAAGCTTATCCATGTTGTGGTATAAATACTCTGTTCCTCCCCACAATCAAATAATATTCCATTATGTGGGTATGACACCTTTTATTTAGTCATGTTTTAAATTCTGTCTTTTGGATGATACACAGTAATATAAAAATATAATAAAAGATTTGCCATATACCATGCTAGTAAACATTTACAGTTAAATGTCATTGGGAGAGAGACTTAGATTCTATTCAACTCAGTATTTTTTTTATTGTATGATGTTACAAGGAAAGAGGAGGAGAGAAGTGAGGCTAGAGACAAAGAAACAGAGTCCTTGGGCTATTTTCTAAAGCTCTTGTCCTTAGAAGTTAGCTATACATATTGAATATTCCAACATGTTCTTGGATAACTTAATGTTTCATTAACTAGAATAACTTATTGTTCAATCAATAAGTGACTTATTTAGCCATTCCATAATGGAATTATAGTGTTATTTTTGTGACATGACTTCAATTCATTTAATTATTGACACGATTTAGACAGTTGCACAATCCTGTAAAAGTCATCACAAATAGAATAAATGATTTTTATTACCTCCATGAATATCACAACAAAGATTTACCATGATAGTGTGGCACTGCAGGAGGCAAGGTGGGTAAGAAAAAATAAAAATAAAGGATGTCATTCTGATTCCAACTCTTCCTAGAGGTTTAAAGGAGGAATATGTGATTCTACAACTGCCGAAATATTAGCTGTGTTTATTTGGCATTCATTACCCACCAGTAAACAAGGTTCCTGGCATTTAAGATATATTTTCCCATTAATTTCTCACAGTAGCCTTTGAGCCATATACCATCACTGCTCCCAGTTCCAAGATGAAGAAGCCAAAACTGAGCAAGATGAACTGATCTGTCTACAGTAAGACCTGTGAGTTTTCCTCAGAAATTTCTGACTTCAAAGGCAAACTGCAACTGACAACCAATGTCTCTAGTCACCAATCACTTAGGAAATAGTGACTGTGAAGCTGGCATTATGTCTATGAGCTCTTCCTAGCAGGATATGTCAGTACACATGAAGCCTGAAGGGGGACTGGGATAACAAGGGGTAGACACAGGCTAACTTTAGTGAAGGCCTTTTCTGGCTATGACCTTGGGAAGGAAACAAGGTCTCTCGGATCTCTTCGGTTGAAGCTTTCTAGCTTGAGATGTATAATAGTTCTCACATAAAACTGGCAAGAGAGTCGACCAGTACATATCTTTTAAATGCAGTTTCCTCTCCATTGTAATACAGTAGTTTGATGCCATCTAACTTGAAACATTCCTCTTGAACAGAGTTTTGTGGCAGGCCATTTCTATGGAAAGGGACAGTGCAGGAGCCCAGTCCTCAGGCCTGAGCTTTGGCACATTCATACAGAAAAAACAGCTTTGGGCTACTGTCACAGAATGGGATAAGTGAGTCCTCTGGGCTCATGTCACAGCAAAGCTTGTCCAGGAAAAAGTGCAAGGCACCAAAGGAAATCAAAGCTTATAGTGTTGTCTACTGAACTTTTATACTAAACTATAACCTTGAGACAGGATAAGGCAAAGTAGTAGTACATATTGACTAGGGAAAAATAAGAAAAAGACATCATTTTTGAAGTGGATCTAGCAATCCTAGAGTTTGGATTTTCTTTTTTTAAGAAATATTAATAAGTATTCTTCTTAGTTAGAGTGGCAATGTGCTATAGTGAGAGGGTGGATAACCTTAAGGATGATTAGATCTTTTTACATCTCTACATATGCATTTCCTCTTTATTTATGTATTGGTATAAAGTGGGGCTTTCTAAAGAGACAGATGGATAAAAAGTAGACAGTGGTGGAAGAAAAGCAGAGCCATGAATGGCATCAGGTGAGGATGAGTATAGATGAAGGGTGAAAATGAGCCTGGCATGGAAGCAAAGAAAGATTCTGGACACAAGAGAAATTTGGTGATTTGAGATTGAATGAGTGATGGCAGCCTCTGCCCCCCAACCAGGAGATTTGGTATCCCGGGACAGGAAAAGCTATAGATGTCAGTTTCTTATATGAAATGTGGTAACATTTGAATAACTGTCTACACACTTTAAACATGGTTAATATGTGAAAAATGGTATGTAAACGGTTAGTATCCTAGATCATGTAGGGAAGAGGAACACAAAAAAGCCTATACATGTTCAGCCCCAACATGCTTTTAAGTATTTTCCAGTTGCAGTTGAATCTTTTTTGTAGGTAATTGTAACTGGGAGTTTGCACTGTTATTGCCACAGGTCCTTAAGATGCTTTACTTGACTTACGTTGCAATTGTTCTTCCTTGGGGCCACCAATGCATCCTTGTGAAAGAAGAGGCTTGCTGTGCTCATCTCCTTGCTGGAAGCTTAGGGGTTGCCCCTCACTGAGTTCCCAAAGGCACATAAACTATGTTTGTCTGAAGCTTTTTCATCTTCTCAGCTATACCATGACTGTTTTCATCTTCACATCAGCTTCTCCAGATCTACAGAACACCCATCTTTCTACTATACTACTTGCTTTTTTGCACTTCCAAAGTTTTGTAGCTGCTGTTTCATGCTCCCAAATGCATTTTTGCCCTTTTTACTGAGTGAATCAAAAATCTTCAGATGGCCTACCAATCAACTGATGTTCAAAATTTCCTTGTCCTTCTTTTCAAATATTTGTTGAGCCTGTACTGAACAGGCTACATGCAATAATCTCAGTAGAGAGATGAATGAGACTCTGGCTCTTCTGGGGTAGCCACATCTCTTCTATTTTGAAGACTGAACCCGAGTACAAAACACCATATTTGGGTCTTTGGTTCCTTAAATTCTGATTTGAAATCCTGAGAATTGTATGACCATATTTATAAAATGTTTTTACATTGATTTGAATTATTTAATTTTAATCTTTTAATTCTAATGACTATACCATAAGACACATATTCATGAGAGAAATTCTCCAAGAAGGTATGATGCAAAATATTTAAAAGTGTATATATGAAATAAGGGCATTCGGGTAGATGCAATAGTAAGAATTAGTAGGTTCATGCATACTACAGGTGTCACATGTGCTTAGATACTACTGTTACTGGAAATTGCCATATTACTAGGAAAATCAAGATCTCATCTTGCAGTTCCTAGTCTCATTATTTGAAGTATTTAAGAGAGGAAAGTTTGAGAATAATTTTATTAAAATTGAAAAGACAACTATTAGAGCAGGCAAGTTGTAATTCTTGGCAGCTGCCTGGAGGGGAGGGATAAAGAAGAGAGAAAACTATGCTGTCTGGTACAGAAGGTGTAAAGGTCAGCCACAGGGTGGAAACATAGCCACATGGAAGGGAGAGGCCGCTTTAGAGCAAGAGTGGAGCCCAAAGTATTAAGAAAAACAGGCTTAGAAAAGAGATAGAAATAAGAAAAGGAAGTTATATTTTTCTGAGTAATTCATAAAAAGAGGCAGACTTATGAAGCTGAATGACTAAAGTTCTGTAAGTGACAGCACTGACAGTAGAGACTCTGGGACAGACAGATACATTATCTCATTAAAAGGATCATTATTCCTTCTGTCTTTTTAGCATGGCGTAAGGTTGATCCACCTTCCTGAGAAGTGGTCCCTTGATCAGGTTATTGACTAGGTCAACTGGATTAATTCTTAAAGGAGATGATGATATGTCTGTACCTAGAGGTAAATTCCTGTCCTTTAACATTATATTTGTAGGTAGTATGGGCCACTTCCAAATGGATGAAAACTTGTCCTGGAATGTGCAGCTTACAGTATGATTATGTAATTATGTTGATTAGGTAATAAGGAATAGTCACATTTGATAAGGAACTAATACAAGACCTTATGCTATTTCTTCATTACAAATGGAGTTTATTTCTTCTATTTTCTGTAGTTTGATAAGGGTTGTGGCCCACAAGATGACCACTTTTAACGGGACTGAAAATCTTTTGACTTTAGTCATAGAAATCTGTCTGTCCATGTCTATTTTCTCACTGCTTGCTAAAATACACATTATATAATGGGCACCCAATTCATTGAATGAATAATGAACAAATGAATTTCCATACATCTATGGCTAAATGATGAGAATAATACTTTTATGTGATATTCATCTTTCTTTTTTGAGGAGGATCTCTAAGGTCAAATTTCAAAACAATCATTTCAGAAGTTGGGGGAGAAAATGAACAAAAGCCAAGCAAAGCCATATAGTACTTCTGACAACTTACAGTAATGATTTCCCCAACAGGTATACTAGGTGCCTGAGGCCATAGCCCATCAGGGGGCAGTGACTTGAAGTATCTATAATAAATCTACCCTGTATTTTTCAGTAATCAGGGACTATATGGAAAACTTATTTTCATTGCAAGATGCATATATGGACTATTTCAAAGCACAAGTACTCATTCTGAATTTCAAAACACAATAAATTCCAAGGCCCTGCTGCCATTTCAGGTTTCCACAGTGGAACAAGCAGATTTCATTCTTCACAAGGACTCTAATTAGCCAACCATCTCAGAAAATGGCCCACTTAGTCATTATGTTTGAAGATGAAACAGATAGCCCTGCAGTAGAAAAGCAACCCTTCCAGGCATGCCTGATTTTTTTGTACTGGGTTGAGTGTTGGGAGCAGAGATTTGAAAAAGAGCCATAAACTCGTCCTGGAATTCACATTGTTTTCATGTATTTACTTCACTTTACTTTTGTGCTTGCATATCTATGTGTCCAGGAGATTTTAAATAACCAATTATGCTGAACAACCTCCGCAAAGAATGGAGCAGAAATCATATGCATGTTGAGCTTTCAACATTCTTTTGTATTCTTTCATATGCAGCATTTCCTGCAATCTTAATGCCTAGGGTGTGTTTATCTTCTCTTTCTTTTTTTTCCTTCTACTTTTAACTGCCATATGATAGTTTTCTTACACTCCCCATGGATTTCCCTATTACAAATAAAAGAGCTTAATTATTTCTATAATGGAAGGATTAGAGTTCCCATGAGCTGTTTTTCCCTCTTTAAAAATCATTGTAGATATAATAAAACGCAAGTAATTCATGACCAATACAGCTACTATGGAAGCATCAGAGTGAAAATTGAAAGGTGGGAAATATATAAAAAGGCACCTTTTAAAAAGGGCTATAATTGGCTGCTAACATCCAGGTCAGGGCCAGAGAGAATAAATTAGTGGGGTAAAGCTGTAATACAAAGCTGATGCTCACGCAGCCTTTTTTTTGTTGTTGTTGTTTATGCAATTTCCACTACACCAGTTCAAGACACGTCTAGGTAAGTTATGTAACATCCATCCAGAGACTTTCATTTTGTTGTAGTTACAGCACTTTAGATATGCTTTGCATGCATGCCACTTTTTATTTGCTTGTTGCAAAGAGCTAAGCTAATCTTTTCAGGTTTGAGTATCACTAAGTTGTATTATTGTTTTTAATGAAAATTCTGAAGTTATTATTTTCTGGAATGATCCAGCAGCTATTTCTACTCTCTAATGAATATCTAGTGGGCTTATTTTGCAGCAAAGGGAGAACAGAGGTAACAAAGTTGGTGTTTGCTAGAGGGTGGTTAGGTTTGATGTCCAGGTACAACTGAACTAATTTTGTGTGTCTCCAGGAAACCAGCTCATTATTTTCCAAGCATGGTTTGCTTACCACACCCTAGAAGACTCATTACTGTGTTAATTATACTACATTCATTTGGAATTTATGAGACTAAATGTTTACAGAATTCCTGCCTTTATTCAACAAAAAATACTTCCCTTTCACATATCTTTTCCTTCTCTTCTACTGCAAAGTTGACTGTTGATCAAAACAGAAGCTATGGTTCCTTAGAGAAGGAAAACCTAAATCATAGCATTTGCAGAAGTGGGCCCATCCTGTTTCTTCAGGTCTGGAGAAGCAGTCAATATACTTACTGATTTAAATTCTTCTTTAAATACTTCTTTAATTATTCATATTTGTTTATCTGAATACTTTATAAATTCTTTAAGGATTTCGTACATTGTGTTTTGATTACATTCATCCCTTCCCTGAACTCCTCCTAGATCCACCCTCTTCCATACACACTCAACTTTATATCCCCATTTTTAAAATAACCATTAAGTCCAATTTATGCTGTCTATATACTCTTGGGTTTACAACCATCCACTGCAGTGTGGTTCACCTAACAGAGGCCACACCCTTAAAGAAAACGAACTCCTCCCTTCCCAGCAGCTATCAGTTACCAAGTTCCTCAGCTAGGGGTGGAACTTTGTGTCCATCCACCACAACACCACAATGGAATGTTGTCCGGTTTGAGCTTGTTTGGGTTTTGTGCATGGTGTCATGACTGATGGGAGTTCATATGTGCAACAGTCCTGTTATGTCTGGAAAACTGTAGGTCACTGTAGTCATCCACCGATACTGACTCTTACAATCTTTGTGGTTCTTTATCTGAGAAGATCCCTGAACCTTTGAAGGAAGGGTGTGATATAGATGTCCCATTTAAGTATGAACACCCTACATCTTATTCTCTAAATCTTGATCAGTTGTGGGTCTCTGTATTAATCACCATCTACTGCAAAAAGGAGCTTCTCTGATAAAGTGTAACAGATGAATTAATCTGTGGGAATAACAATAATTCATTAGGAATTTGTTTAATACTATGTCCATTTAACAGAGTAATAGTGGTAGGTTCTCCCCTAAGTAGTAAGACATATCCAGCCATAGATTCTTGTACTTAATAATGGTGTCTCAAGAAGGGGTTTCATCTTGAAAATGGGTCTTAAATCCAATAAGAAAGTAGTTAGTTACTGCCATGACATTCTTGTCACTATTTAACCAATGAGTAGCTCATTATTTTAGTTTGCCAGGTTCACACTCAGGTAAGTTTGAGAATTATTTTTCCTCTCTGGTAGTATGCATAACACCTTCCAGCACTATGCAAGCTAACCACTAAGAATGAAAGAATGAGCTGGAGGTCAGTACCAACTTGATATCTCCATGTTCTATGACTCAAGTATATGTTGCCTTCAACAACAGGGTTTTACTATTGACTTCTGAAGGGCAAACAAGGGCATTGAAAATAGCCCATAGTGTTTGTGAGTCTATGGGTCCTTACTGTCTAACAACTTCAAGAGAGGTAATCCATACCTGACACTGGGATTTTTGTTTGTTACTTGTATAGTAGGGATTTTGTCACCCTGTTATAGGATAATTATACTTAAACTCTTCACATAAGTATGTGATGGATATGCATATATTTTAGGAAGCTTCTCTATATGACTTTTTCAAAATATCCTTAGCGTTAGTTATATCTTCATGTATTCATATCCCTCCTCTACCCTGCACTTGCTCAAAAACCATTCAGTCCTTCATGTGTAGCTGGAGAGTTTTCTCTCTGAGTTCTGCCAAGCCCCTGCAGTCCCACAGACCACTTATAAAATAAACACACAGATGCTTATATTATTTAAACTGTTTGACCTAATGGCTCAGGCTTCTAGCTATCTAGCTCTTACATCTTAAATTAACCTATTTCTATAAATCTATACCTTGCCACATGGCTCGTGGCTAACTAGTATCTTACACATTGGTACTCTTGGCAGCGGCTGGCAGTGTCTCCTGACTCAGCCTTCCTGTTCCCAGAATTCTCTTTTCTGCTTGTCCCACCTATACTTCCTGCCTGGCTACTGGCCAATCAGTATTTTATTTATATAGAGCAATACACGCAGCATTCCTGTTCCATTATTTCTCTTTCTCCTTTTATATCATTTTATTCTAGCCCCTGTCCCTTGAAAGCAAGTGCTATGGCTGCTTATAAGTTTCCTGACATCTGTTGGTATTCCAAATGAAATACACAGGCCTAATGTTTCAAAGCTAACATGCACACATGACAGAAAATATGTGGCATTCATCTTTCCAGGTTACTTTCTTCAGAGTGGTTGCTTCCAGCTCCATCCATTCACTGTGAATTTCATAATTTTGTTTTTCTTAACAGCTGAATAAAATTCCATTGTGTAAATGAGGATAATGATTTTAAATCTTTTGTATGTTTTTGTCCTCTTTTGTAAATTTACAAGAGCAACTGAACTTCAATGATTTTGACTGATGCCAAATAGCAAGTTGGAATAATCTTCATTCTTACATATTCTTCCAATTTCATATGGCCTCTTAGATGCTGATAGCATTTTTCTTTGAGTGGTAACATAATATTGAAGAATGCAAGTCTATGTTACCCATATATAATAAAGCCCAGCCTCTATGTGTTTAAGATAATCTCAGCATAATGTCACATCTAAAGAACAAATCTGAATCAAAAACACTTGTAAATTTTTCAAGTTGTGTCATGTAATAACTCCTAAATGATTTTTCTATCTCCATGATTATATAAATCTCTCCTCAGTGGCTGCGTCCATTCTTTGACTTCAGACTCCATCTGAGTTCACTCACCCTTCTGTCTTCATCCTTTCCCATTGTCTTTCTTGTTTCTTCTCTGAGCTAATATAGCTAATGCCTTTCCTGAGAAGCAACTTGTTATTTCTTTCTTTAAAAAACACATTTCTATTTGTAAAAATTTAAATTAGGAAACTTTCAAATGTTCAGAAAAGCAAGAGGATAATATTACTTATAAACACACACATATATCACTGAGAATGAACATACTATATTATCTGGATTATGTTGTATAAAATAAGTATGATCTGTTCCTTAAATGTTTATAGAAAGAAAACTTTGCTCAATGTTTTAAGGAAGCCTGGTCCATGTTAATGTGTATGAATGAAGACTTTAAAGTACTGGCTCAACTTGATTTTCACATACAGTAGTCCATTCAAGTTTTCTATTTCTATCTTCTGAGTCATTTTAGTGTGTTTTATTTTAAGTAGAATATATATGTATGTGCATACATATACATACATATTTTTAACAAGGAAAAGGGTCCATTTAAATTTCCATATGCACTGGAACACAGTTTTCAAGATATTCCCTATATTTATTTTTATTCCTTTGTCTCAGAAAAGTTCTCCTGCAGTTCTTGCCAAAGAATGAAGAAAGGAGAGTACCACGGAGTCGGGGGACTCTGTCTTTGCTAAGGAGCTCAGAGAAAGATGGCCTATGTTGAACATTGTAAGTTGGGAATTTGTTTCTAATGAAACTCCTACAGGAGGAGAAACATTCAATTTGCTGTAATCACACATGAATTTGGCTCACTGGGAGTGTTCAGTAGTGGGTTTCTAAAGATTTAATTATTTAAACAAGCAAGACCCTATATTTAGTTTTATTTCTAATAATGAAATAATTACACCGGAATATCCGAGTGGCTCATTTCTTCCCAGCATGCATGCATTAATGTAGAAAATACATTGATTTTTCTTTCACTGATAACAGAAAGAAAGGACACAATTTCCAAAAAGTCTTATTCTAGAAAATTCATGCTTGGAATATGGCATTCTCTATTCCAAGATAATAAAATATGTGGGTAGTGAACAAGTGTATCATTCTGGCTTTGATTTCCCAGTGGACATAATATCAAGTAACATAAACATTCTAAATGTATTTTTAAAAAGTTTCTATTAAATCTTAAAAGGTGCACATAACCTTATTTTATAATCTAAGGTAGGTGAAGCAACATTTGTTGTTCAAAGACTACTTCAGGTTTGTATTGAAACACAAAGGTCTACAGGCCCTATAAAGGTGAACTCTCCCAGGACCTAAGAATAACCAATTTGAGCTTAATAATCTGTGCAATGCTTTAAGGAGTCACAGTTAGGGATCAGATTCTATGAGGGGACTTCTACAGGTTAGTAATATAGAAGAAAGGAAATAGAGTGTCAGGGAAATGCTATTATGTTGCAGTATATTTTAAAAACTTATTTAGATTTAATTTATTTCATGTATGCTGATATTTTGTCTACCCCTGTGCTTGTTAACCATGTGTATGCCTGGTCCCCATGGAGGCCAAAAGAAAATATCAGATCCCCTGGAACTGGAGTTACTGATAGTTATGAGCTACTGTGTGAGTACTGGGAATGGAACTCAGATTCTACACAAAAGCAGCCAGTACTCTTTACTACGAAGCCATCTTTTTACCCACTTAAAGACTTTCCAGAACATGATAATAGACACTATGTGCTGTGGGATGTCTTTCTGTATGCTGTGAATTTATGTTGCTATGGTTGGTTAATAAAGAGGCTGATCTGGCCTATGGCGAGTCAGGTTATAGCCAGGCAGGAAATCCAGGACAGAGACAGGAAGAGGAAGGTCAGAGTCATAAGTTGCCAGCCAGATGCAGAGGAAGCAAGATGAGAATGTTTAACTCTAACTGTGAAAAGGTACCAAACCATGTGGCTAAACATAGATAAATGGGTTAATTTAAATGTAAGAACTAATCAGTAATAAGCCTGAGCCAATGGCCAAGCAGTTATAATTAATATAAACTTCTAAGTGATTATTTTATAAGGGGACTGAGAGGGATTGGTGGGACTGGAGAAACCTTCCAACTACAACTATGTCGGGTTCTTTACTGATAATATTTTATCTGATCTTCCCAGCAACCTTTTAAAATTAAAATTTTTATTATCTTTGGTTTAACCCTTGATGAAGTTTCAGATCACAGAATAGAAATGTTTTTCCCAAAGTGCTAACACCAAACCTTGGAACTATCTTTCTTTTATTCTGAACCTTGTATTTCTACCCTATATTGTTTACTCACTCTTGTGATGGGGGAAAAGTAAAAATATAGGACCCAAGATGATGTGATTAGAGTCAAGGTGAATTTCTGTTATGCAAAAATAGTATTTGTGACCCAAAGACAGTTTTCTCATACATTAACTTGTAGAAAAACCCATCTAAACTCTAGGGTGGACTTGCTGCCCCTTTTTACTGAATCTCCTTTTGTTTCTCTAAGTGTTTAACTGACAGTTGGATTGTTCTATGAAACACAGTCTCTTATGCTGCACACTCCAGATACCTGGCCAAGGCCTTTGTTCTCTATGTTGTTTACTTTTTTCCCCTCAGTTCCAGTTTCCTGTAAATATCATACTCATATTCATCTTGAATGATGACTTCACTGAAGCCCACAGAAACATGTGGGTTGTGAAAGCAGAAGGAAAGGATCAAACAGGGAGGGATCCATTGAACAAGAGAAAGGACAGGATGAGTGATTCAGTGTTGAACATGATAGGACACTGTTTATTCTCTTCTCTGCAAAGAGGAATCTTATCTTCTGCAGAATATATTGTATAACTACCACTGTGCAGAGGAAGGATACAGAAAACAAAGATTTTTATATGATAATGATGAGGATTGTGATCTTTATGGTATACTGATAAGAATGACAACCATTATTATATTCTGATTACCTGCTCTGTTTTAGCTGCTCATTAGAGCTGTTGATGGCTACTGTCTCAATTACTCCTTTTCCAGTTCTGTAAAGTGCATACTGTATTGACCCCAATTTGATAGATGTGGAAACTGAGGTAGAGAATGATAAATCAATGTTCTAATCTCATGCAGAAAATAGCTGAACTAGGCTACCAGCTCTGGCAGTCTGATTTCATAACATGTTCTGTTTTCAGTTCTGATACCCATTATATTGAAGCTGGGTGGCTTTATGTGTCTTATCTACTTAACTGAAGCTTGTCTTGGTCCTTTTTGAAAATAAAGGGTTGGCATGAGGCATTGCAAAACAATGTAGCACTTGGCCCACAGTACAGGTACAATAAATATTTATTCCTCCTTGTCTTTCCTAGTGGCCACTTGTGGCCAGGTTTTCTTAAACTGAGATTAAGAGAACACCTTGGTCAGAATTACCTAGATACTTATTAAAAATGCAGTACCAGCATTTCCTATGCTCAAGGATATTCAATTCACAGTGAGAAGGTTTGATATAGTTAAATAAGCAAAGTAAAATTTTAATGCCATTTTCGAGCAAGTAGCAATAAAAAGAAATTGCTAAGTACCCTTTGAATTCTGAACAGATGTAGCTTTCTGGCCACCTGAATCAACTTCACAAAAATATGAACTAAATATATAAATCTGACTGAATGATACATCATCATTCAAGCCAGTTTTGCAAATATTTTATTTCATAGATTTATAATGTACTTATACATTTCTAGTCCCACAAAATATCTAAGATATGCAAAATATTAATAATATAGGGGTCACTTCTATTCTTTATGTTTCTAGAGTAGCACCACACATATTAATAAATGTATGTACAAAAACACAGAGTGCACATGTGCATGCATGCATGCAAATGTCTTATAGAAATGCAAAGAAAAAAGATTACTCAAAAATAAATCTTAGTGAACTTGCAGGGGGGAGGGGTCACAATTTAGGCCCCAAGCCAAGTCTGGCTAATCAACATCAATACTCCAATTAAAGGAGCCAAACTGAAAGTGGAAAACAGAACAGGGAGATGTATTTACATAGGACCATGTTAGGGAGATGGCAGTGATCCAGAGAACCACCCAAGTCTGTCTTTAGGGTCCTGAAGGGAGATAGATCAAAGTTTGAATACAGAGTCAAAGATATGCATATCCAAGCAGTCTTTATCAAGGTGTGATCCCACCTGCCACTGATCCATCATTGATTGGTCTTCAGTCTCATTCTATAAGGTGATTTGGCAAGTTATTAGAATTATGTGAAATCTTGTTTGGGAAACAATTTCCCATTCTGGCTGGCACCTTTTCCTTCTTCCTGCATTAGATTCTGGAGTGTATAAACTAGTAACACAACAGCTCCATGGTATAGATAAGGGAAAGGATTTTATTGTAGGTATGAGAGAGAGAACAACTAAAGACATCTGGAAGCATCCAGAGCATAGAGAGAAAATAATAGATGGAACATGACCAGCAGACTAGACGTGGCCATGAGAGAAGCAGGAGGAGAACATGAGACAGGGAGGAGAGGAGAAGAAAGATGGACTATATGGTAGGAGTGGAGATGAGAGGAGCTTTGAAATGTGTAATGGGACTTGTGATACTGAGGGAGCCTGGAGGCCAGCATGCATTTTAGTATGCTAATAGGAACTACATATAGCCATTTGTCCCTTCTGCTTTTTAAAATTTGGGGAAATGGAGTTTCCTTTGGAACTGACATGGGAAATTTACATTTCTTTGGGGTCCTTGGTTTCAATAGTCTGATACCCAGATTGAAAGATATAATTATCTTTTTAGCATATCTTCATTTCTGCCAGGCCTATAACATAGATACATCACCCTGATAAATACACACTCTTCAGAAAGGCACAGCTCACAAAATTGCTTTGCATAGAATAAATAAACTTCACATGAGAGGAGTTGTGACAAGAACCAAGAGGCAAAGCTCTCCTTTTTAGTTAACCTTCAGAAGGAGTCACCTGACTCCTACATATTTCTAAAGGCTATGCCAAAATCTAAGGAAGGAAAAAGAGTATCATTTGAGAGACAGTCTCTCCCATGTTTGATACCTAAAAGAGATGTTGGACTGATTTAGCTATTCATTGATTACCTACAAGGCAACAAAGCAACGTTTGAGAGGCACTCACTCAACAGTGATTTTGAACAAAAAATTAAGGAATGGTCTAGTTATAAAGTAGATTTGAAGTTGCTACATACCAGTGCTTCTCAAACTTTAATGTGTAGCTGAATGACTGGGGGAATCTTGTTAAAATGCAGACTTTGATATATATATGTCTGGGGTAGACGTGGGAGATTTTGCATTTCAAACAAGCATCTAGATAGTGTTACTGGCCTGAGGACCTAACCTTAAGTAGCAAAGCTATAGTCCATGTTGAGAATTCCTTATCTTATCTTCTACTTGTAGAGCCGACTTTGATCATTCCCATTCATCTCTGACTCTTTTCATCAAAGTAAGTGAATAGAAATCTGAATTGTCCGAAGGTGCTAATTAAATATGCAAATACCCCTAAGTGAATGCACACTTAAGTTTGATAACCAATGCTTGAAGAAAAACACTAACTAGGAATCATTCCCATGTGGGAAACAAGCCTCAACTCCCCAATTTACTACGGGTCAGTAGTTCTTAACCCAGCAACACATTAGAATCAGCCTGGGAGAAATTTAAAAAAGGCCAGTGTTCTGGTCCTTTCCCAGACGAATTAAACTGGCCTCTCTGGGGTGGGGCCCTGATCTGTGTTTTGAGGAAAGCTCCCCAAATTATTTTAATATACAGAAAAGGCTAAGAATCATTTCTAGAAATAAATTGCTATTTTTATTTAAACTTAGGAATAAGATTAATATTAGCAAAAATTCTGTATTTGCTAGAATTTTCCTGCACTTTGTTGATATTGTCTTAATCTCCTTTTAAGCCTTTCTCATAAACACCCTTCATTCTCAGAGCACTCGTTGCCCTTGTATTCCCCCTACCTAAGATATCCTGTTACAATGACTCACTGATCCCATGTGTCCCTGGCTTTGTTCCTTCATCAGAAGCTAGCTTGTGTCCCATCTTCTAAGATCCATTTTCTTTCCCCTTCTGGTGATAAAAATAGGTTACCCTGAAAAACCAATCCCAGATTTTTATTAGTTCCTTTTTTATTGCTGTAACGAAACACTATGACCAAGGCAAGTTATAGAACAAGGTGTTGATTTGGGCTTAGGGTTCCAGAGGGTTAGAGTTCATGATTATGGTGTGGAAGTAGCAGGAGGCAAGAACTGGATGCTGACAGCAGAAGCTGAGGGCTTACACATCCATCTACAAGCAGGAAGCTTAGAGAGCCAAGGCTGCCACCAATGACTTCCTCCAACAAGGTCAGAACCCCTAAACCCATCAAACAGCTCCTTCTACTGTGGACCATGTTTTCAATGCATAAGCCTATGGGGAAACATTCTCATCCAGACTACCACAAATTGTATTGTCATCTTCTGTAACACATTCCTTTTGTAAGAGGCCTGGCAGAAATGAAGATATCCTAAGGAGAAATCTGTGTTTCTTGATTTGAAAGGATGACCCAGATAATGATGGGTCAGTGGTGGGTGAGATCACAAGACTGCTTAGAAGTGCATATTCTTGGCTCTCTATTTACATTTTTACCTCACTTCAGGATCTTGAAGATGCAGTTGCTGGGTGGGGAAGGAGGGTGGGCTAGTCACTAGATTTCCTTGTCCCTATTCCCTATGTGGCCACACTGAAAAAATAAATCTCCCTTTTTTTGCTTTCTACTATTAAGTTAACTCTTTTAATTTTATTATTGAGGGCTGGTGGCTGAATTGGCTTGAGGCAAAAGGCTGTGGTTCCAACTTCTATATGATAATACTTTAGCCCAGATTTAATAGACTTTGAGGCTCTCCTGCAGTTGGGAATTTTAAGTGTGATTGAGTGGAATGAATACACTTGTCCTAAAAATGAGCAGCCCCCACCCCAGTTACCTGTCTTTGCTTAAGAAAGGCCCCCTATTTGCTGTCTAATTTTATTATAAAATAACACCATGTTATCACAAACACTATCCAAGTACGTATAGGCTGTTCTGTGTTCTCATTTTTGTTTTGCAGAGCTGAGGACCAAACCCAGGGCCTTGCGCTTGCCAGACAAGTGCTCTACCAATGAGCTAAATCCCCAACCCCAACAGACACCTTTGTTTCTGCCTGGTTTCAAACCGGGGACCTTTCTTGTGTTAGGTGAATGTGATAACCACTACACTACGGAAACCCACTCATTTTTTATTTATTTTTTATTGTTTTATTTTTAAGAAATAAAATCTTAGGGCAAAAAACAACTTGGACATAAGTTACTTTTATTACAGAAAAAGAATTCAGTATTTTTAAAAAATATGTGGTATTTGTAAGCACAAGAAGTGGGAAAGTCTTTGATTAGGGCCTTGTAATCCGGGAAGCATAGAAGAAAACAAAGGATACAGAAATATGAGAAATTGACTACTTCAAGGAGGAAAGTGTTACATCAACATCAATTAATATTTATTGAGCACCTACTGGGCACATAACACCTGCTAGCAACTTAGAAAAATGACATGGATTACGTCCCTATAAAACATAATTACCAAGGACTATTTTTGGCCATTTGTTTAAATTCATTATAGCAAGGACAAGCAAGCTGGGATGCTGGTAATTTGGTCTCATTAATAAAACTGATTCCTAGGGAGGCTTGCTTGCTCAGAAGGACAGAAAATAAACCATATTGAAATATTATTTTCTATTATTCCAATCATTATAACATGTAATACACAGGTAGAGCCAAATGCTGTAATTTCAAGTATGTGAGTCCCAAATGCAGTCATCAAGCCACTCCTAGAAGAAGTGTGACATCTACTACTTGCGTCAAGATCTCCTTCTTTTATCATTTGTGAAATTAATGAATATTATTGATTTTTGACCTCTGGGCTGAGGTTAATTGTGGAAGTGTGAGTATTTATCACTGAGATGCATGGGAAATAAAATAGTATTCATGATCACATCTTAATTTTCGTGGATAACAAAATACACACATATACCTCTTCTGCTCTGAAAATAAGGGCAAGTCTTGAACTATATAACATAATCTTCTAAAAATTTTAGGCCATTCCTTTCTATTCCACATCAGTGACCTGGGCTGAAAAATTTGGCTTCTGATCATGTGAAATGTGCCAGAATAATGTAACTAGGAGATCTGAGATTGAGAAAGACTAGAATAACCTAAAAGTGTCATGAACATTAACTTCTCCTAGGATATGGAAATTGGCTACATCATTTAAAATTCAGAGAAAATTGATATCTGATACACACTCCCACACTAATCAATTCAATTGACTATATATTCTGGTAGTCATCGTTCTCTTCTTACTGGGAGTAGAATCAATTTTGCAAATATTTTATTTTATGGATTTATAATGTATACATTCTCTACTTCCAGAAAATATCCTAGGTGCTTACTTTGTCAGCTAAGAAAAATAGATTAAGGAACACTTGCTGAATATTCCCAGCACTGTAGGATGCCTGGAGCCTGATCTATGCCCAGGCCTTGAAAATGATGCCTTTGAACAGCCTGGAGAGGCTCAGTCCCAATACTATGGGTCATATTTCCAATTTTTATTAAAATTATGATTTGCCCTGTGCCTGTGAGGGTATGCTTATCTGCCCAGCTTGATTATATTCTCTCTGAAGGTGGTCCAAGGTGAGAAACTTTCCATACTTGGATGGATTTTCAAGGAAATTGGAGAACGATGTCTGCGGTTACTCTCAACATTTACTGTTTCTTAAAGGAAATAGTGTGATCACAGTACAGATTGGGAACAGTATGGCTTTTCCTAGGAACCCATAGACACTGAAGAGAGATGTTTGGAGAAACACAGAAGAAGAAAGCAAGGAAGGAACAAATAAATAACTAGGGCAAGTTTTGTGGAACCCAAATCTGGAGCTTTAAAAGTTGCCTGTCAAGTTCAATTTTGCTTTCACTGTTTTCATACATGATGTGGTCAAACACTCCCATTGATCCAAGTTTTAAGAGACATTTATGCATTTCATGTCCACATTTAGCCATTATTTTCTCAAAAGAAGAGTTGAGAGAGAGGGACTCTTGAAAAAAATGTAAGGAGACACTTACATTGCAAGAAAAATATCTGAGTTTGGGATAGACTTTTTAAAAATATGTATGTACATAGGGAACAACCATGCTAAATAGACAGTGTATGCTGGTGAAATAAAAGACAGGTTTCTTTTGTGTGCATAATAAAAATAATATCTCTTTCTAGGAGGACATGATTTACACATCTTTATTGCCCACTGTGAAGTATTTAGTTTCCTTAACTTCCCAGTTCCTCTTCTAAGAAACATCATCCCTTTGCTTATGTGCATATTTGAGTGTCTTCATATGAACCTTGGGAAGTGAGGCTTAGGGAGCTTGCAGGAATGCTGATACCCCAGCTACTACTGTTGCTATGGATAGTAAACTGCCTTATGCCCCTGAAACAGAAGTCTCTTGCCTTTTGCTAAGATAACTTATCAGCTTACAAGAAAACTAAAATTTCAGATTTGTCACCATTACAAATAATAGAATATCTGATCTTGAAGGGACATTGGAGGTATGTAGTCCAGCTTATCAATAGTCTGGATGCTCTAGGAAATCCTACCTTGAGGACAGCTACTTAACATTGATTAACCTAGGTGTTTTTTTTTTTTTTTAAACATGCTTGAGAATAAGGTTTTTTAAACTAATACCCTTTGGCACTTTATATTGAAATAGTGCCTTAGGCTGAAATCCCAACTGTTTAATGTGTCCTATGAAGCTGATCCATTCTTGTTTATCTCTATTTCACAAATGAGGATGTAAGATTCAAAATTTAATTTTTATCCCCAAGGTCAAAGGGGTGATTAACAATAGAACCAAGACCAAAGGTAATTAAATTACACCCCAAAGGCAAACAGCTTAACTCTGAATTTGTTCATAATCCCATTTTGTGCTTTACAGTGCTCCTTGCAGATTTTCACTGATTTCTCCTATAACTATGTGCTCTTTGCCAGGAGTCCTTTTAGTTCTAAAAAGTATGGTCCTCAAGCTCAAGGGGAAGTAAGTCCATCGTTACCTCACAAAGAGATGATTCTGAAAGATGAAGTTCTAGCACTCCTTAGTGGAATCCCGCTGAAGCTTGCGTTCTCCCAGGAATTTGCCCAAGATTGTGCCATTGTTGGGCTTCTTAACCTGTATCTACATTCCTTGTGCTCTTACTAGTCATACTTTCTTAAAAAAAATCTGTCATATACAAATTCTCAACTGTAGGTTGGCTCCAGTACAACCTTATCCCTAAGGGTCAACTAATTACCAAAGTTCATTGATCAAATTTCAGTGCTTTGGTAAAGGGATAGTTTGATAGATCTTTCCCTTTTACCTGGAAAAGCTGATGGGAAGAACTGGTCCTTTGTCAAGAAAACTGCTTTTTAATCTGCACAGTAGTGTCTCTGTATTTGGCATATTTTAAAGAGAAAAAAGACTGGTGCAATCAATGGCTGCTCCATACACCACTGGAGGAAGAATCAGAGAAGGCATTTTTGACTGACTAAAGAAGGTGAGACAACCCAGGTTCAGTTCATAGACATAGCTGTCATTTAAAATGATGATATTCTTACTCTCTGCAAGTCACTGTAGGATACATGGAAATAAATGACACAACTCTTCCTTCAGGGCAAAATAGACTAACAATGACAAGAGAAAGAGTTTTTACAATGTGAAGAAGATTGCTCCTAAAGTTGAAGATATATAAAATCTGAAGCAATATAAACATTTTTAAATGCCCACTATGCACCAGGAAGCAGGTATTTTGCAAGGTATCAAGTCAGTTCCCTCCAATTGAACCTGCTTCATTATGTTTGCCCATTTCTATGATGGATTTTTTTCCACAATGGCTGACTTTAAACTACCAAGGAGACATCAACTGGCTCCCAGAATTCCTAAACATGTAACATTTGGCTCTAATGAAGTACTGTGAGGAAGCTTCTGTACTACCCCTTTCCCCCATCCCCTCACCTGAAGATATAACAGAGGACTTGGCAAAGAGGGCTACCTGAAAATGAACTGCACTGAGAAAATAGGTAGAAAGAGAAAAATGCCCTTGTAAGGAACCCTAGCTACAAGTTAAAAGTGTGGAAGCAAAACACCAAAGAAATGGCATTTCCTTGGAGGCCAGATGCTTACGAAGTTTTTCAGGCTACAAAAATTCTGGAAATGAGAGAATATGCATCTTTTATAGAAATGAAATATGTAGGAGCTAGAGGGACAGCAGCAAGAGGTGAGGGGAGAAAGACAGTGTGGCACAGAATGTGACTAGCCTCCAAAGACAAAGTTTAGACTTCAGCCTAAGCTACCATTTCTAGGAGGTGGTATATAAACTTATGCCCAAACATGCTTTGGAAAAACTAGGCTAATCAATATGAAATGGCTATTGTCACTGCAGGAGCATTCAGTTTACAGATATGCAGTTTTATTCCTCCAGTTTGAGACATATATTATTATCTGGACTTAATTGATGGTTGATGGTGTTTATCTTAGCTTGTCTTCTATTGCTGCAATAAATAGTGTGATCACAAGCAATTTAGAGAGGAAGGGAGAGGACATGGATCACATGTCCTGAGCACAGTGCACCACTGAAGGAGATTAAGGCAGAAACGTAAACAGGGCAGGGACCTGGAGGCAGGACCTGAAGAAATACCATAGAAGAATGAATATTGCTTACTTGCTTGCTCTTTAAGCCTTAATCAGCCAAGTTTCTTTATATATATATATATATATATATATATATATATATATATATATATATATGTGTGTGTGTGTGTGTGTGTGTGTGTGTGTGTGTGTGTGTGTGTGTGTGTATGTATATATGTATATATACTTCCCAAGTCTACCTGCCCCAGGGGTGGCACAACCCACAGTTGGAATGACTGTCCCACATCCATCATTTATCAAGAAAATGGCTCCACAGACATGCTCACCAGACAATCCGATGGAGGCAGTTTTTTCAACTGAGGTTCCCTCTTCCGAGATGACCCTGGCTTGTTTCAAGTTGACAAAAACTAAGCTTAACAGGTTTGTTTTAAATTGTAAACTGAATTGGGGTTGGGATTGCCCAAGAATTAGTGAAACACTAATGTGGTGACACTTTTGGACACCAGTAAACCAAGACTACTCTTCCCTTATTAGTAGATAAACCCTCCTCAAAGAATTAGTTATCTAATAGCTCTTGAAAGGTGGTAAAAGGTAGGAAGAGGGACTAGTTGGAGGAAGTATGCTGTTGTGATATGTACCTAGAGCTGTGTTTTCCCATAGCCCTCTTTCTCACTACTTCCTATCCATTTAGGGGTGAAGAGTCTTCTCTGCTATGTACTCTTTTCTGTCTTAACATTCTGCCCAAGCACATAGGGCCAAGAGAACATTTTCTGAACCCTTTGAAGCCTGGAACTGGAACAGACCCTTCCTACATTGAGTCGTTTCTGTTGGGTACTTTGCCACAGTCAGGAAAAAGCTAACCAATACTGTAGATCATATCCCAGACACTTTTATGTTTATATCTCTGTAGTAGTGTAGTAGGGAACTAATGTCCAAGAACTAGAGTATGGAAGTGCTCCTCTAAGAACCATAGGAAGGCAGTGGAAGTTTCTAAGCAATAGCAACACAATCAGAAAAGGCAGCAATATAATTTATCTCACTCATTTGTGATGTGAGCGACATCTTATTGTCCTCTATCTCTCACCAAGGGATACCCATCCACCCCAAATTCTTAAATGTTATAAGAAAATGGACAAATACATCTTAATAGAGAAAACTGAAATGATTTCACAGACACACTACACTGGCATTATGTTGTTAGAATTTGTTGTCTTGGTTCCTCATTTTACTATTTCTTTAAAAATATGCATTATTAGAGAGGGTGACCTAGGGTTCTTCAAAATTTTGGGCCTTCTTTTTTCAATGCAAATGACGACAAGCTATAATCTATCCTTCTTTGGAAGATTATAGACTCTCACAATTGAAGTGGAAAGTGCAGCTCATACAATCAGATATTGTATATCTGCTTTACAGCAACTTCATTCTCCGTTTGAAGAGAAGGGGACAGGGGTTGTGGTGAAGAAAAGGAAAGAAGGGGAGAGGAGAGGAGAAAAAGACCATTTAGCGACCTATCAGAGCTTGATGAAGCTTGATATAATTAACAAACTTGTGATATCCGTAGCAATTGTAATTCCAATTATTTGCTAGCTAAAGGCAAGTTTCACTGCTCTAAGTTAGGAAATCATGTAAATAGCCTAATTAATATAATTTGCCTTATGCTCTACTAAGAAAACAAAAACAAATATGTCATTTTTTAGAATAAATAGCATGGTATAGACTAAATATTATAAATATTCAGTCAGTTTGCAGAACAAATACTGCATATTATGGATCCTTTTCAGCAATTCTATGAAGTTCGCCATGATTTAATGAAATTATGATGGCTGTTTGAGTTTTACAACTACATTACAATAAAAAGAAAGCACTTCTTTTGTGCAGATAAGAGGCCGATCCTTGACGAAATAGCATGGTGGAGCTTATAATGCTGTGGCCTGCGGAGACAAAGACGATTTCATTCTTTTTCTTGCCAGTTCTCTCATCTCAAGAGAATCCCAAAGTTCAAATAAATCTTTTAAAAATTCCATATGCCACTGTTGGAGAGACATAATAAATAATTCTTTGCCATTTCATCATGTAGAATTGAGAGATAAAGCTGTTTGTAAAACCCTAAAAGACTTACAAATCATTTCAACAGGTTGTCATATGTTAATGTCAGCCAGAATTTAATCACTGTGTGTAAGAAATGCACAATCCAGGGGTGGGTCTACGTTTCTTTGTCTGAGGGCTCTGCCCGATTCCTTCACGCTTCATCACCTGCCCTTTGTGCTGCTGTCCATCACACTCAGGAAGGGAGAGAGAAGAAAACACAAGGAGTCTAATAACAAGCAAGTATCTCTCGAGGTTTTGTGTTTTCAGCACTGTGCTGGGCACTGTAAAGTAAGCAACAACAAAAGAAGAAGTAAACAGAAGGTAGACATGAGTGCTACCCTGAAGGATATTATTACAGACATGGAAAATTAAGACTCCCAATTACAACCTAATAACAGATGGATTAAAATGCTAAGTATATTATTAAGTGGAAGAGAAGTAGCCCAGAAATGAGTGTGTCATAAAACTGGAATGTTCAGAAAAAGATTTGACCATGGACAGCTAGAGGCTAAACAGGATCTTCAAAGATATTTGAATATGGAGTAGTAAAGACATGGACTTTACCAGCCAAGGTAAAATTTAACTAGAGGGAAAGACACAGAGATATGACTAGGGGTGGAGAGAGGAAAGGAATAAAACAGATAAACTATCACCAGAAGTTATCATGGAGACAGGAGTAGAAATTGCATGAGATTATTAAAGTTTTAGTAGTCCCAGAAAGGGACTGTAATATAATGAAGTGGAAAATATAGTTTCGTCTGACAGAAGATGCTAAAATTAAAGTAGTTTGGGGCCTGGCAAAATGGCTCTGTAGTTAAGACTGCTTGCTTTTCTTGCAAAGGCCCTGGCGTCAGGTCCCAGCACCTGCATGAAAGCCCACAGCCATGCATACATAATTCCAGTTCTAGAGGATCGTATGTCATCTTTTGCCTCTGCGGCACTACACACACATGGCGCACATACATATACACAGGCAAAACACTGGTACATATACAATAATAAATATTTTTAAAAAATGAAAACAGTTTTAAAAACACATTGGAGCAAACAGTCCAAATTAGGGCAGCTGACAGAGCAGAGGTAAATTCTGAGATGGGTGTGTTAGTACATGATAAGTGAAGAGATGAGCGACTGAACAAAGGCAATAGAGGTGAAAAATGGAGGAAAAGGGGCAGATCAAAAGGATGTATCAAATGCAGAGAATGATCCAGTTGTCTTGTATGTCTTTTATGATGCTTTAGATATAGGGGGCAAAGGACAGGAAGAGTGAAAATGGACTTGAAGGATTTTAGCTATGACTAGAAATTATGGTACCACTGGGATAGTAATATGCGGTATGTTAATTCATGCATGGGATTAGTCCACAGATAGGAAAGGATTTGACAGGTATTTGGGGAGCCATCAGCTACTAGATTGAAGCAAGGACACTGCCATCATGATTATTTTAATCTAGATATCAAAGAAGGCTTTATTGGAATTGGAAAGCAATGAACCCTAATGCAGTACAGACTAGGTAAGTTCACCTTTTCTTCTACAGTAATTAGAATATAGCCAGGTGTAGCTCATACCTTCACTGAGTAATAACCAACAAGATGTCCACAGTATGGGGCCAGGGAGATGGTTCAGTGAATAAAAGTGCTTTCCTTGCAAGCCTGCCATCCAGGTTTAATCCCTAGAATTCATGGAGTAAGGAAAGAATTGACACTCAGAGGTTGTCCTCTGACCTTCCCACATATTTCTGCATACATGCATGCACACAAATGTTGTAACTAATATATTTTTAAAATATGACCATACTCTAACATCTTGAACAGGCATAGGTTGCATGACAAGTTTAAGGGGAATGTTGTTGTGCTGTATTATAATCAGAAGAAACAAAGAATAAAAAAAGAACAGGTGAGGCATCGTTTGAGTTTATGAATTAAATGTTTACCTTTGATGTATGCCCTTTGCATAAGACACCACTCTAGGCCAAACAATACTGGTGTTTTTGTTACATATATTAAACTATCATCCCAGATTTTCATGATGTAGGAAAAAGAACGGCAAATATCAACTCTTTCCTGAAAGTACTGATTAAAGGTGTGGCACCATTTGTAAATGGACAATATTACTGCATCATAATCATCATGTGTGCTAGTTTAAATGTAATTGGCACCCATTAAGCTCATAGGGAGTGGCTTTGTTAGAATATGTGTCCTTGTTGGAGGAAGTGAGGTCTTGTTGGAAGAGGATGGATGACACAGGCCTTTAATTCAGACTTTGAGGCTGGCAGGCACACCTTTAATCTGGGCCACACCTTCTGTTGAAAGCATGTCACTGTGGAAGCGACCTTTGAGGTCTTCTTCTCGAGCTTCACTCCGTGTGACAGTGGATTTCCTTTTGCCTCTGAGTCAAGATGTAAAGACTCTCAGCTCTGGCACCACGTCTGCATTCACATTGCCATGCTTCCTGCCATGAAGATAATTGATTGAGCCTCTGAAACTATAAGTGAACCACCTCAATTATATGTTTTCTTTATAAGAGTTGCCATGGTCATGGTGTCTCCTCATAGCAAAAGACACCCAAACTAAGACATTATGTGTACTTCTGCATCTGTACATCTCCATATGTGGACAAGAACCTGAAAAACAACATTAAGGGCATCTATGAGTGTCCACTGAGACAGAGGTAAGTGGGCCTCTGAGAGTTGGAAGCTGGCCTAGTCTACATAGTGATATTCAGGCCATCTGGGGCTGCACAGTAAGGCCCTGTCTTAAAAACAAAGAAAACTTCACAAAATAAAACAATTTTCTATGGAGAGAATGTGTCCACTCAAAATTCATATTTCAAATGCCTAATCTTTAATGTGACAGTAGTGAGGGACAGAGAGTTTCAGGAGGTAAGTAGGATGTACAGTTGAAGCATTCATGACTTACATGATTTCTCTGATATGAGGAGGCATGAGAGAAATGATACATTTCTCTTGCCTGTGCAGAAACAGCAAGAAAATGCTCACAAATCTCAAAATGGGCTTACTGGATGCTAAATAAGCCGGTATTTTGATTTTGTATTTCCTACCCTCCAGAACTTTGAGAAATACACAAGTAGTTAAGTCTTTCAGTCCAGGATATTTTGTTACAGAAACACACTGCCTGGGAATGGTTGTTTTTAAGTTTTCTCTCAGACTGAGTCTTTGAGTCATCCATAAAAGAATATGAAGCTAAATAGATACAAATAAATACATGGAAATGTGCACAAGTGAATACATACAAGATTTTTATCAATTTAGAAGACTAGAAGCTAAATGATAAAGACTATTTTGTATTTACTGAATATATTAAAAATTGAACATAATAACAGTGTATAAAATGGGAGAACTATCGTCAAAGCTTTATTTTCCATTTAATAGTTCCAAAGAAAACCATAACTCAGTCAAAAAAAGCACATGATGGAATTAGGTGTATGGTGTCTTGAAAGACTGGAAGTAGTAAATGGCTGAGCAGTTTGAAAATGGAGAATTTGGACAAGTCGGGATATAGAGAAATTGCAAGCATTTACAGGGCAAAAAACTTCCCTTATAGTCACAGCCTTCTTCATGTGCAAATTAATAGTGTGCAAATCCTTAGTCAAAAAGTGAAAAACTGAAAACAAAGATGTGTTAAGATATGCTGGATCTACCTTTTAATTGACATTAATCACATGTCTCTTGGACCACAGCTTTAATTCTAGATAGATACAAACATAGAAGAGACATATTTCTTTAATAAATCTCATATATATATTGTTTTGTACTAATAATAGATAATCTTGATCTTGACCCTCAGCATCCCCATAAAAAAAGCCAGGTGTGGTGGCATATACCTATAATTCTAGTGCTGGAAAGGCAGAGACAGAAAGATTCCCAGGACATTTTTGAACATCCAGTCTAGCCAATTCAGTCAGTCTCAGGTCCATTGAGAGACATTATCTCGTAAAATAAGATAGGGGATGATGAGAAAGATCCATGATATCAACGTTTGGTCTCCAAAGGCATGTGTACATACCTGTGTGAATATTCATGCATGCATACCAAACACATACACATACACATACATACATACATACATACATACACACACACACACACACACACACACACACACCTTCATTAGAAACTGTATAAATTCTCATAGAACAATTAGGGTAGAACAATCATTACTTATTCACATTCTGTGAACAATATGGAATCACTAAATGGTTTTAAACTTTGAAAATAAAAGCATGCAATTGTGTATTTAGGAATATAGAATGGTTAGCAAGTATCTCAGTTAAAGTTTCTATTGCTGTGAAGAGACACTATAGCCATAGCAACTGTTATAAAGAAAAACACATAATTGAGGCTGGCTTATAGTTTCAGAGGTTTAGTCCATCAACATCATGGCAAGAAGCATGGCAACATGCAGGCAGACATGTGCTGGAGAAGGGGCTGAGAGTTTTATACCTTGATGTGCAGGAAGCTGAATGAGACTATGTACCACACTGATTGAGCATTTAAGACCTTCAATCCTGGCCCCACAGTGACACACTTCCTCTAATAAAGCCACACCTATTCCAACAAGGCCACACCTCCTAATAGCACTACTCCCTATGGACCATACATTCAAATACATGAGTCTATGGGGGCCATACCTATTCAAACCACAACATTCCACTCTCTGGCGCCATATGGGCTTGTAACCATAACATAATGCAAAATGTATTTAGTCAAACTTCAAAAGTCCCCATAGCCTATTACAATTTCAACAGATTCATGCAATCTTTTAACTGTAATCCTCTATAAAATCAAAATAAAAAAGATCACATACTTCCAACATACATTGGCACAGGATATATATTACCATGCCAAAATGGAGGAAAGGGAAAGAGAGTGAGGAAATACTGAACCAAAGCAAGACTGAAAACCAGCTGGACAAACTCCAAACTCTATGTCTGAAGTCAAAACAGTCTTTAGATCTCCAACTCCATTCTGCTTTATTGATTGCAACATACTTCTTTCTCTTGGGCTGGTTCAACCTCCTGTTAGCAGCTTTCCTCAACAGGTTTCCCATGGCTCTGGCATCTCTATCTTGGGGTCTCCAAGGCAATCCATGCCTCTTTTCAGTTTCACACAATGGCCTCTTTGGATATCCATGCAGGACACCTCTGTCAAACGCCTGGCCTCAGGAGCTTTCCTTTGTCACAGAGGGAGATTCCATAACCCCTTCTTCAATCCTTGATTCTAAAGCCGGAAGAACCACATGGTTGAAGCTGCCAAGTTCTGTTGGTTGCTGGGACTGGAACCTGGCCCCCTTGTTCAATTATGTTTTTACCAGCTTTCTGTTTTCAATGGTTTCCTTCACAGCCTAAGTTTGGCTGTCTTGAAACTTTCTCTGTAGACCAGGCTGGCCTCAGAGTACTCAAAGGCAGCACCACCATGCCTGGACCTAAGCTGTTATTTAATTCCTTTTCGTAAGTTGAAAGGCTAGCTGGTTGGGATAATGACCTGAGGTCACCATTCCCTTTATTACATTCTTTAATCTGTTTATCTCCTTGAACACAAGATTTAGCTCCATTCTACTTCCTGTTGCCCCTTTTCTCAATCTGTACATTTTGTATTTTTCCTTGCTCAGCTTTCTCTTTTTCATTATAGATCTGTATAAGACTGACAACTAATAACATGACAGAGTCAATACTAGGCTGTTTTGAGATTTTCCTCTGCCAATGGAGTTCATCCAAATCTCTCCACTGTAGCCTCAGGCAGACTCTTTAGCCAAGGGCAAAAAGCAGCCACATTCTTCACCAAAATATCATAAGAGTGATCTCTAGGCAACAAATTAAAATTCTTCTCCTCTGAACAATATTGAGCCAGGGCCCCACTGTTCAATCACCCTCAGCACCACTGTCTTCCATGCTTCTACTAGTATGGCCCATTAAGCCCCACTTACAGTGGTCAACTGCTTTTTCTAACCCAAAATCCCAAAGTCCACATTCTTCCAAACAAAAATGTGGTCAAGACTATCATAGCAGTCCCTGGTACCAACTTCTGTTTTAGGGGTTCTATTGCTGTGAAGAGACACCATGACCACAGCAACTCTTATAAAAGAAAACATTTAATTTGGCTAACTTACAGTTTCAGAGGGTTAGTCCATTATCATCATGGCAAGAAACATGGTGGCATGCAGGCAGACGTGGTGCTGGAGAAGGATCTGAGAGTTCGACATCTTGATTTGCAGGAAGCAGAAGGAAAGTGTGTATCACATTGGCTGTAGATTGAGCATATAAAACCTTTAAACCCACCCTTACAGTGACACACTTTCTCCAACAAGGCCTCACCTCCTAATAGTGCCACTCTCTATGGGCCAAACATTCAAACACATGAATCTATGTGGTCATTCCTATTCAAACCACCACAGCAAGTTATGGAAGTAAAAGATAGGGAAACAAGTAAAGGAACTGTTTTGCAAATTTAAAATTTAGTGATTTTACAGGATAAACTAAATCAATATATAGTAGATTATAAACATATCAAAATCCATTGCCTGGTTAGTGGCATATTTTGAATTATTGTTTTTAGAGGCTAAAATGAATTCAAGTAACTTTTTTTGAAACTGTTATAACCACTTAAAGTAAAATGATATCTGTCACTAACAAGTTTAGATTGTCATTCTATATTACTATATGCAACCCATATGTAATGCTTGTTGATGTTTAGATAATCTAAAAATATTGCTTCATATTCTATTAAATTTCACATTTTAAGCTATATGTTGCATTTATTTTTAATAACCAAGAGATAAAGACAAAAACAAAGATCTTAAGTTAGTCACTTTTAGAAAGCACATCCACAGATGCAATCTTATAAGCATTTTATGGTAGTATTACCCTTGGTATCTAGTATGAATCCTACAAAGTAGATGCTTGATATGGATTTATTGATTGAATGCTATTATACAAAATAAAGCTAATGAGACCACAGCTAAAGTTTCAGGAAGATCTGAGATTGTGGTAGGGAGGGTTCTGTAATATGTTAGATATTGAAAAAAACATCATGCCTTGTATATACTTTCAGTAGACTATCTCACTTTTCCAATAAAATATCCAAGTGAAGTGGCTAGAAAGGTAAGGTGTAAAAACCTATTAAAAAGTTTCCTCAAGTACTTAATGTTGTATTTATTAATTAAGAAACAGGATGGATATTGAGATGAAAGTTAATGAGATAAATATGAATAGAACATTTATGAGAAATTGCAGATTTCATTTTCAGAGCAAGTTTCATCCAAGAATATCTGCCAGTAACATTTAAACTATCAACATACCATAATTGTAGCTAGACTTTTTCTGGTCCTGCCTGGCCCACAGTCAGGACTCTCACCTGCCAGTCCCACAGCTACTCAGACCCAACCAAGTAAACACACTGAGACTTATATTGCTTACAAACTGTATGGCCATGGCAGGCTTCTTGCTAACTGTTCTATCTTAAATTAACCCATTTCTATTAATCTATAAGTTGCCATGTGGCTTGTGGCTTACCGGTATCTTAACATCTTCTCATGGCAGTGGCTGGCAGCATCTCTCTGCCTCAGTCTTCCACTTCCCAGAATTCTCTTCTCTGCTTGTCATGCCTATGCTTCCTGCCTGGCTACTGGCCAATCAGCATTTTATTTATATAGAGCAATAATGGTAACAGTTACACTAATCTTGAAGATGAAAGGAAGTAAATGCACAATAAATTCTCAAAAGTGACATATTAAAATGGTGATAAAATTTAAAAAATTAATGTTCCTACTTCCAACTCAAGTAGTTGAGAAAATAATAAAATAAAATAAAGCACATGTATGAATATTATGACCAAACAGAGGCATGATGATCAAAACAGCATACAATAGAGAAAATTATCATAATCTGAAGTTAAGTCTTTGAAAAGATTAACTGTGTGAAAGATCACAAAAAGATGAAAGATAGAATACAAAAGAAATAAAATTAACTATACACAGAATTTTTGAAATGTTCCCAATGGATTAATTAAAAATTTGAAACTTCAATAAACAGATATATTTGTAGAAAAACATGATGTGACAAATTTACTACAACAAGAAAATTAACCTTTAACAGATACCAAAAGCGGGATATGTAAGTATATCAAGAATTTGGACTTCAGAGTATGTAGCAGCCTCTTCTAGCCTCCACAGGCATTTCCACATCTTCTCTCTCTCTCTCTCTCTCTCTCTCTCTCTCTCTCTCTCTCTCTCTCTCTCTCTCTCTCTCTCTCTCTCACACACACACACACACACACACACACACACACAAACACACACACACATACTCAAGAAGCTTACACACATGCAGACATTTAAATGTTAATTTGGACTTTAAAGGGATGAAAAGATAAGAATATATCAGAAGGAATAATTGTCAAACAAATATATCCAACAAAGGACTGTTGTTACCTGTAGTATATACTTAACTCACAAGGAAAGGAATCCAATTAGAGCATTGGTAGAAGATAGAAGATACACAGTGTTCATCACTGTCTTAGTTATTCAGGCTGCTGTAACAGAATCACAAACTTTGGGCAGCTTTAATGACAAACATTTATTTCTCAGAGACATGAAACCTAGGATGTTGAAGATCCAGACAGATTTAGTGTCAAGTGAGCGTTTTTTTCTTTACTTGACTGTGGCTGTTTTCTAGTCAAATCTGCATGTGCCCAAGAGGGTAATAATTCCTCTTATGTCTCCTCTTATAAGGGCATCAATTTTACTCGTGATGGTGAGAATATAACAACTTATATTTTAAATATATTATCCCAGACGAATAACAAAAATGCACACAATTGTTTATTTCAGGAAGGAGTTAGAGCATTCTGTGTAGCAACCACTGGGAAGATAGCTATCATTCAATATGGATACAAAATATAGGGAATCATGGAGTAACCAATAGCAGTGATTAATGCTTTTGTAACAATATGGAATACCTTAAGATAGTGCTTAGTAAAAACAATTAAGAAATAGAGATAAACAGTACATTATCAAATAATGAAAAGAAACATTTACATAATAGAAAAACATGCACATAGTAAATACAACAGATTAATAATAGTTGTTAATATAGGGATGGAATAGGTGTTAAAAAATGAAGATACAACATGCTATGCTTGGTATATGGATAATGCCCTTGAAAAGTCCATATGTTAAAGGCATGGTTTCCAGAGCAAAGGTCTTGGTGGGGTGTTAGAAATTTTGGGAGGTAGGGCTTAGTGTAAGGTTCTCAGGTCACTAGAAATGTGTCCTTAAAAAGGATTATAGAATCTTAGTCTTTTAGTATTTCCATGCTTCCTGGATTATGTCGTAAGGTGGCTCTTCCATGTACACCCTGCCAGTGCCATCTGATGCCAGGTATTAGACTACAAACTCCAGAGCCCTGAGCTGAATAGGTTTTTTTAACTGTTTATTAGTTACTTCCTTCAAGCATTTTGTGATAGTGACAGGAACCTAATTCAAAGAGAGGTGAATTTATTAATGAGAGAAAAATTATCAGAAACAACAATGATATATTATTGCTATTATTTGAATATAGTTTGGTCTGCTGTGAACTTAAGTTGAAATTTAATTCTCATTGTAAGCTATTACAAGAATGTATTTACTGAAACTACAGTATTTAGAGATGGAACTTATAAGAGGGGATTATATTAGATAAGAACAAAAAGTTGGAATCCTACTGGCTTCCAAAAAAAAAAAAGCCATAGGCCCATAGGCTAGAATCCAGCAAGAACAGAATCACCAGATGCAGCCTTTTATCCTTGAATTAGAAGAATGAACCAAAATACATTCTTTCAAAAGAAATTTTTTCCACTCTATTGTATTCTGTTATTGGCAATAGACCACTAAGATGAATATTACATAAAAAAAGTTAGAAAATTAAAAATACAACAAAACGGAATTTGAGGTTGAACAGAAAGGACAGGGACAACATATTAGAAAATTAACTCTGTCTTTAATAACTTGCTTTATGTAGTAAGAGGCACTCAGTTCTCTCTTCAAACTGATAAAGGAGCTGGCTGGATTTCACTAGATATTTACAAAACTACAATTCAACTATATCATTTTATTCACAAAAACAAGCAAACACAAACAAACAGAAGTGCTTTTTCATTTGTGGCTGTGTACTACTGACACTTATTCTCTACAGTTTGACCAGTTGTGATTTTCGGCATCAACTGCTGTTCACTGAACAAAGAGACTGCTCTGATAAGGTCTGAGAGCTGCACTCAATCTATTGGTATAGAGATATGAATTTGGAGCATAGTTTGATAAGATATTCCTTTAGCAGAATAATAGTAGGTTCACCTGTGGGACTCACAAATGCTCCACCCCTGGGTTGTTGTCCAGATTTATAGTACTAGGCATGTGTTTCGCCCTGTGGAGTGGGCTTTATATTTAATCAGAAATTCATTAGTTATCCTCATAACATTTGCAGCAACACATCACTATGGTACTTAATGACCTATCTTGCCATGGCAGTCATTACCGCAGCTTACAGATTCACAGCAGGGTAAACTGTGGACACTATGGGTAGGGTGTGGGCTGTTTCTAGGAGAAATTGTGGGGTGGAGATGAATATGATCAAGATACATTATCTTCATATAAAAATGCTTTTTTGGTTAAACAGAACTGTGAGCTTATGTTGTAAACCAGTCTGGCTTCAAATTCAGAGATACTCCTTTCCTCTGCCTCCCAGAATTAAAGATATATACATGCCTAACAACAACAACAAAACATTCTAATTTTGATGAAGGACAATTTGTTTGTATTTCTCATTGCCCATGCCTTTGTGTCTCAAACAACAAAACACTGTGAAATCCAAGGTTGTAAAGAGTTTGCTCTTGTTTTAATGATTGTTATAGTTTTAACTCTTACATTTAACTTTCTGGGTCATTTTGATTTAACATGTATGTGTTGGGTAAGGCTTAATCTTCCTTAGTTTTTGCTTATGAATATCCAGTTTTGTCCTGACCACTGGTTGAAAATTTTATTATTTGGGTATTGGGTATTGGGCATCCTTATTGCAAATCATTCATATACATGATAGTTTAACTCTGGGCGTTCAATTCTGTGCGTTTTTCGAATACCTTTTGTATTATATGATGTATTTTCTTCTGTTTCTATTTGATTGCTTTTTACCATGAAAAGTTTTCATTTTTGTAGAATGCTTTATCTAGATGAATGGAGAGTATCATATATTTTCTCCCTCATTCTGATAATGCCCTTAATTATACTGTGTCTCCATACGTTCACATATGCTTGCATCCAAAACAAAGTAATCTCACCTGGTCATGATGTATAATCATTATAAAATGCTGTTGAGTTTTATTTGACACTCTTTTGCTGAGGATTTTTGCTCAGGATATTGGTCTGTGTCTTTATTCTCTCATCTTTCTGGCTTTGGGTTTCATATTTTGCAATATGGCTTGGCAGGATATGATGGCTATGTTGCATTTTCTTCTACTCTTTTATAGAGCCTGGAAAGGCTCTATAAAATTCATTTAAATGTTGGCCTAATTTACCATTGAAACTATCAGGATGGAGCTTCTCTTTGGAGATGCTTTTGGTAACTAGTTCAACATCTTTGTAATTGTAAGGATATTTTAGATTTTTTTGTTTCTGATTTAATCTTTGTGGATGTTGTGTTTCTACAAATTCATCCATTTCATCTGCTGATAGGTAACTTCTCAAATTACTCTCTTTTAGTGTAGGTTTTTTTTTAACTTTTATCCAGTTAGTGACCGTATATCTACCCTCATTTCTGATTTAATTTGACCATTTTCTGTTTTTTCTTAGTTCATCTACAGATTTAGCAGTTTGTTGATGTTTTGAAGGATCACGTCTGATTTCACCGAATTTCTCTATAACTTCTTTATTATTCTCTGCTTTGCGTATTTCTGCCTTTACCATTTTTAATGTCTTCTTCCTGCTAGGTATAGTTTTGTCTTTCATTCATTTCTTGTGTTCCAGTGGCAAGTTGTTGATTTCGGATATTCTGTTTTTGTTTGTTTTGTTTTGTTTTGTTTTGTCAGGAAGTTCTCCCTTAGGCCTGCTTGTGTTGTGCCTGGAGAGTTTTGGTACATTGTCTTTTCACTTTCATTTGTCTCTAGGTATTTGCTAATTTCCCTTGTGATCCATGAGTCATTGGTTGGCTCACTTGTTTTTTAATATCTACAAACTTAGGAATTTTCTGATTTTCTTTCTGTAATTGATTTTCAGCATCATTCTCTCATAGTCAGAGAAGATATACTAAAATACATTTGTGGTAACATGCCGGGAAGTGGTGGTGCACGCCTTTAATCCCAGCACTCGGGAGGCAGAGCCAGGCAGATCTCTGTGAGTTCGAGGCCAGCCTGGGCTACCAAGTGAGCTCCAGGAAAGGCACAAAGCTACGCAGAGAAACCCTGTCTCGAAAAACCATATATATATATATATATATATATATATATATATATATATATATATATATATATATATTTGTGGTAACTTAATGTGTGGCTTAGCATACATATGTTTTAGAGAATGTTTTATATGTACTTGAGAAAAATATTTATTCAATTGTTATTAAATGTTCTCTCCCTATAGTTTTTAAAACTAACTGGTTTATTATATTGTTTAAGTTCTCAATTGATTTTCTGGACTTCTTTCTGGGGGTTCTATGTGTTACAGAGAGAAAAATATTGCACTTACCACATATTACCTTGCAATTATTTCTCTCTTCACTTCTATCATTGTTTATTTTATATATTGTCAATCAATGTAAATATTTTATAACCATTATATAGTCTTGTATTTTCATACATTTCATTTAGATATAATGCCATTCTTTGTCTCCTACTATGTTACATTTTATTTGGTATGAGCCACTATTGCTTTCTTTTAGGTCCTGTGGGCATGTAACAGCTTTTTCAAAACTTTCACTTTCTAATTGTCTCATTGGATATAATCTCTCTCTTTCCTTGTTTACTTACTTGTTTGTTTTTTAAAACAGGGTCTCACTATGAGGCCATGCTCATCCTGGAACTTTGTACATAGACTAGACTGGCCTCAAACACACAGCCTCATGAGTGCTGGTATTAAAGGAATGCACTTGCAAGCTTGGCTTACAGTGAGTCTCTTGAACCATTTTTTTAAATCTACTTGTCAATTTATGACTTTTGACTGGATAGTTAATCCATTCATATTCAAATATGGGGAAAGGTTTATTGATGCTATCTCGCCATTCATATTCTCTGTGCATTTTTAAAAATCTCTTTTCCATTTTCATCACTGGTGTCATTTTTTGTGTTTGGATGACTATTGTAGTGAAATGTGTAAATTCTTTTCTCATTTACTTTTGTTTATATTGTATAACTAGTTTTGGTATGATTGCAATGCCAATTGCATTGAACATTTTAATGTTTAAATTATACATATATTAACTCAATACCATGTTAAACTCTCCACTTACAAAGTGTCTTACTCAACCTTTTTAGTTATTAATGGCACACTGTTTTGGCATTTCTGTTGTTGTAATAAGACATTGTAGAAGATTTTTCTTTGGGCTGCCAGCTCACAAAAAATGACATGGAGACTTATTATTAATGATGGAAGTTTGGCTTATAGCTTAGGCTTGTCCCACTAGCTCTTATGACTTAAATTAACTCATTTCTATTTATCTACATGTTGCCACATGACTGGTGGCTTTTACCTCTCCTCCTGCATGTCTTGTTCCCTTTGTATCTGGCTGACAACTCCACCCTTCTTCCCAGACCTCTCTCTGTGCAGAATCCTTACTATACCTTCTGGCCAGCTATTGGCCCTTTAGCTTTTTATTAAACCCATTACAGTGACACATCTTCACACAGTGTAAAGGAATATTCCACAACATTTTCTCCTTTTTGTGTAAATAAAAAAAGAAAAGTTCTAGCTCTAACACAGTAAAACTATATATAGTTAGAACAACTGTCAGGTAAGAATTACATTAACAATGTTCAGTCAATCTGTATTTGGTAAATTTAGAAAAACTATTGCATTATCTATCTCTTGATAGGTCCAATATTTTGTACCTAATTCACTTTCTATCCTAATTTGTATTACCAACCCAAAACTATGCATATATATATATATATATATATATATATATATATATATATATATCTCACATTTTTTTTAGACAAACAATTTAAGTGTGTATGTCTCTCAACCTTATGCACTTTACACCTCTTTTGTGAGATTCTTTTCTGAATTTGGTAACAAGGAAAACTGTAAATCTATAACTATCTAGTCTTCAATCTCCATCAGAGACCCAAGAAGGATAAAGTATTACTTTAGTAAACAGGAAGTACCAAGCAAACAACTTCCAAAGTATAGAAATGACAGAAACAGTTCACAGAATGACAGAAACTGCTGGGACAGTTATGCAAGGTTCTTCTGAAACTCTGAAGCATCTGTCTTGGACCTACATGCCAAGAATATCTGACAGATTTTTCTGTGAAGCAGGAATTTTTGAAGGACTGCCTGCCTAATCTTGGCAAAGTTCAGCAGTTGCTTTCCTGAGTGTCTTGCATAATGTCTGGCAGACTTTTCCATGAAACAGGAATTTTGAAAGACTGTCCTGTCTTATCGTGACAAAATTTGACAGTCTTTTCCCTTCATGTCTTATTTGTCCAGTTTGTACAGCATACTGTCAGAAGTCAAAGCAAGAGCTGTTTCTTTGTCCAGTGACTAAATCCATATGGAGTTTCTTTGATGCCCATCATTCTTTTATGAAGTAGATTGGTGCTGCCAGGAGCAGACATGTCTTAAATATCATGAAAAGCCATATGTTATTAAACATCTTGAATGCCATGTTCTGTACAAACTTCTGTTTCTTTATTATCTTAAATAGTTTTCAAGGACTAGACATTTACATTACATTGTTAAGTGAACTGCTTAAGTACAATACCTTAAAGAAGAGTAGAAATGTATGTATAGCATATTCTCACAAAAACAACCTTAAATTTGTATACAAAAATACATGCCAATGTAAAATATTTAAGTCTAATAGTTGCTTTTTCAGTTTAAATGTAGATTTAATAATCTGCCCCTTTATCCTATCATTTCTATATCTCCCATTTTTCTTTTCAGAAAGAGATCCCTGAATCTAATTTCATTTGTACAGCTTTTTTCCTGACCCCTACCAATATCAACTTGTAACCAACCCCACTAACTCACCGAATGACCAAAAACCACCCACCCCACCTCTTGGGAATGTGGGTGTTGTGTTCTCTAGACTGTTTCCTCTTGTTTGGGGGTACTGACATCTTTAAGTGAACCTGAAAAAATTAAGATAATGGTAAATTCCTGGGGAAGCTAGATGTTGCACAGTCTTGGTGTGATGGAATATTGCAAGGCATATCTAAAATTCTGGCTGGAGTAATCTGTGAGGCTGTATCATCTCAGCCAGCAGTATTGAAGCTGTTCTGGTTGCAGAACTTTGAGGAAACTGCAACAGAAGCATTCTGAGAAGCTGGATCAATCACATGGGATACCTGTTTTCATTGGTGTCTGGTCCCCTTGTTCTGAAAGCATACAACTTTTAAAGGTGACATATATGAAATGTACAGTGTGCACAAGTCAATTAAAGATGATTTTTTATTTTATGTTTGAGCACATAAAATATGAATCACCTGTCTTATAGTTTTTCCAAATTTATTTCTTTATGTCTGTAGCCAGGATTTTCACGGGGGGTGGGGGTCATTGCCAATCAAACTTCATCCTTTTTAACCTTTAGTGAGTCCATAGCCTTTCATTTTCTATGGAAACAGAAGCATAATCTTTTATCCAATTCAACATAATTTTTGACTTCCATTTTGAATTTAAGACATTTTAAAAACATATAGATTGGCTTAATTTAGTAGTGTCCATAATCCAATGTATCTTAGAAGCTACTGTTTTTTCTTTCATCAGCAATCAAAAAATTCAAAGACAATGTAATAACATACAGGATCCAGACTGCCTGTGTATTTCCCATCTCTATATGGCTTATTCTTTTTTTTTTATTTCTTTACTCTTTTTTAAAAGATTTTATTATTTTCAAACTATTTATTTACTTATCTATTTTGATGGATGTCAATACCCTTTCTCTTGTTTTCTTAAGCCTACAAACATTGTTAAATACATTTTAAACTGTTTAAAGGTTGTTTTCTGTCTGAACCTGCTTTATGGAATATTTGTAACCTTTTCTGTCTGCGTGAGCAAAATCTTTATTATTATTATTATTTTTATTTTTAATTTTATAATTAATTTAATTTTACATATGAGCCATGGATACCCCTGTCCTCCCTTCCCCCCCCAACTCCTCCTAATACGCCCCCTATTCCCATCTCCTCCAGGGCAAGGACTCCCCTGGGGATTCAGCTCAGCCTGGTAGATTCAGTTGAGGCAGGTCTAGTCCCTTCCTCCCTTCACCCAGACTGAGCAAAGTGTCCCAGCATATGCCCTAGGCTCAAAAAACCCAGCTCATGCACTAAGGACAGGTCTCAGTCCCACGGCCTAGGGGCCTCACAAACAGTTCAAGCCAATTGACTGTCTCACTTACCAAGAGGGCCTAATCCAGTTCCATGGGGGCTCCTCAGCTATTGGTTCATAGTCCATATGTTTCCACTAGTTTGGCTATTTGTCCCTGTCCTTTTTCCAATCATGGTTTCAACATCTCTTGCACATAAAATCCCTCCTCTCTCTTGCCGATTGGACTCACAGAGCTCAACCTGGGTCCTGGCCATGGATCTCTGCATCTGCTTCCATCAGTCATTGGATAAGAGTTCTATCATGACAGTTAGGGTGTTAGGCCATCCAATCACCAGAGTAGGTCAGTTTGAGCTTTCTCTCGACCACTGCCAGTAGTCTATTGTGGTGGTATCTTTGTGGATTTCTGGGGACCTCTCTAGCACTTTGCTTCTTCCTATTCCCTTGGTGTCTTCATTTATGATGGTATCTCTTTCCTTGTTCTCCCTCTCTGTTCTTGATCCAGCTGGGACCTCTCACTCCCCTAACCTCTCTTTCCTTCGACCCTTGCCCTTCATTACACCCCCTCATGTCCAGTTTGTTCATGTAGATCTCATTAATTTCCCTGTTGTTGGGTGATCCCTGTGTCTTTCTTAGGGTCCTCTTTACTAGGTAGCCTACCTGGAGTTGTGAGTAGCAGTCTAGTCATCCTTTGTTTTACATCTAGTATCCACCAATGAGTGAGAACAAACCATGTTTGTCTTTTTGAGTCTGGGTTACCTCACTCAGGATGATTTTTTCTAGATCCATCCATTTGCCTGTAAACCTCATGATGTCATTGTTTTACTTTGCTGAGTAGTACTCCATTGTGCATATGTACCACATTTTAGTTGTCCATTCTTCAGTTGAAGGACATCTAGGTTGTTTCCAGGTTCTGGCTATTACAAACAATGCTGCTATGAACATAGCTGAGCATGTGCCCTTGTGGTATGATTGATCATTCCTTGGGAATATGCCCAAGAGTGGTATAGCTGGTTCTTGGGGAGATTGATTCCCAATTTTCTGAGAAAGCACCATATTGATTTCCAAAGTGGCTGTACAAGCTTGCATTCCCACCAACAGTGGAGGAGAGTTCCCCTGCTCCACATCCTCTCCAGTATAAGCCGTGTTCAGTGTTTTTGATCTTAGCCATTCTGACAGGTGTAAGGTGGTATCTCAGAGATGTTTGGATTTGCATATCCCTGATGATTAGGGATGTTGAGCAATTCCTTAAATGTCTTTCAGCCATTTGAGCTTCCTCTGTTGAGAATTCACTGTTTAGCTCTATAGCCCATTTCTTAATTGGACCGTTGGGCATTTTGATGTGTAATTTCTTGAGTTCTTTATATATTCTGGATATCAGCCCTCTGTCAGATGTGGGGTTGTTGAAGATCTTTTCCCATTTTGTAGGCTGTCACTTTGTTTTGTTGACCGTATCCTTTGCTCTACAAAAGCTTCTCTGTTTCAAGAGGTCCTATTGATTAATTGTTTCTCTCCGTATCTGTGCTACTGGTGTTATATTTAGGAAGTGATCTCTGGTGCCCATGCATTCAAGATTACTTCCTACTTTCTCTTCTAGCAGGTTCAGAGAAACTGGATTTCTGTTGAGGTTTTTGATCTGCTTGGACTTAAGTTTTGTGCATGGTGACAGATATGGATCTATTTGCAGCCTTCTACATGTTGACATCCAGTTATGCCAGCACCATTTGTTGAAGATACTTTCTTTTTTCCATTGTACAGTTTTGGCTTCTTTGTCAAAAATTATATGTCCATAGGTGTGTGGGTTAATGTCACGGTCTTCAATTTGATTCCATTTGTCCACATGTCAGTTTTTATGCTTTATAGTAGAGCTTGAAGTCAGGGATCATGATGCCTCCAGAGGTTGTTTGATTGTACAGGATTATTTTGTCTATCCTGGGTTTTTTGTTTTTCCATATGAAGAATATTGTTCTTTCCAGGTCTGTGAAGAATTGTGTTGGTATTTTGATGGGGATTGCATTGAATCTGTAGATTGCTTTTGGTAAGATTGCCATTTTTACTATGTTAATCCTGCCTATCCATGAGCATGGGAGATCTTTCCATTTTCTAACATCTTCAATTTCTTTTTTCAGGGACTTAAAGTTCTTGTCATATAGGTCCTTCACTTGCTTGGTTAGCATTAACCCAAGGTATTTTATATCATTTGTGGCTATGGTAAAGGGTGATGTATCTCTGATTTCCTTCTCAGCCTGTTTGTCAATTGTATATAGGAGGGCTACTGATTTTTTGAGTTATCTTGTATCCTGCTATGTTTCTGAAGGTGTTTATAAGATTTATCAGTTCCTTGGTTGAATCATTTGGGTCACTCAAGTATACTATCATGTCATCGGCAAATAGGGAAAGCTTGACTTCTTCCTTTCCAATTTGTATCCCCTTAATCTCCTTATGTTGTCTTATTAATCTGGCTAGAACTTCAAGTACTATATGAATAAGTATGGGGAGTGCAGACAGCCTTGCCTTGTTCCTGATTTTAGTGGAATCACTTTGAGTTTCTCTCCGTTTAATTTGATGTTGGCTGTTGGCTTGCTGTAAACTGCCTTTATTATATTTAGGTATGTTCCCTGTATTCCTGATCTCTCCAAGACCTTTATCATGAAGGGGTGTTGGATTTTGTCAAATGCCTTTTCAGCAACTAGTGAGATGATCATGTGTTTTTTTTTCTTTGAGTTTGTTTATACGGTGTATTACATTGACAGACTTTTGTAAAGTTGAACCACCCTTGCATCCCTGGGATGAAGCCTATTTGATCATGGTCGATAATTGTATTTATGTGTTCTTGGAGTCCATTTGCCAGTATTTTATTGAGTATTTTTGCATCAATGTTCATGAGGGAGATTGGTCTGTAGTTCTTTTTCTTTGTTGCATCTTTGTTTGGCTTAGGAATCAAGGTAATTGTAGCCTCATAGAAGGAGTTTGGTAATGTTCCTTCTGTTTCTACTGTGTGGAACAATTTAAAGAGTATTGGTATTAACTCTTCTTTGAAGATCTGGTAGCATTCTGTGCTGAAACCATCTGGTCCTGGGCTTTTTTTGGGTTGGAGACTTTTAATGACTGATTCTATTTCTTTAGGGGTTATTGGACTATTTAAATAGTTTATCTGCTCTTGATTTAAATTAGGTATGCAGTTCCTATCCAGAAAATTATCAATTTCATTTAAATTTTCCAGTTTTGTAGAGTAGAGGTTTTTGAAGTATAACCTGTTGATTTTCTGGATTTTCTCAATGTTAGTTGTTATGTCTCCCTTTTCATTTCTGATTTTGTTAATTTATATGCTCTTTCTTTGCCTTTTGATTAGTTTGAATAAGGGCTTGTCTATCTTGTTGATTTTCTCAAAGAACCAACTCTTTGTTTCACTAATTCTTTGTATTGTTCTCTTTGTTTCTATTTCATTGATTTCAGCTCTCAGTTTGATTATTTCCTGGCATCTATTCTTCCTGGGTGATTTTGCTTCTTCTTGTTCTAGAGCTTTCAGGTGTGCTGTTAAGTCACTAGTGTGAGATTTCTCCAACTTCTTTATGTGAGCATTTAGTGCTATGAATTTCCCTCTTAGCATTGCTTTCATAGTGTTCCATAAGTTTGGGTTTGTGGTGTCTTCATTTTTGTGATCTCTAGGAAGTCTTTAATTTCTTTCTTTATTTCTTCCTTAACCCATTGGTGATTCAGTTGAGCATTATTCAGTTTCCATGCGATTGTAGGCTTTCTGTAGTTTTTGGTGTTGTTGAAATCTAACTTTAAACCATGGTGATCTGATAGAACACAGGAGGTTCTTCCAATTGTTTTGTATCTGTTGAGATTTGCTTTGTGGCCAGGTATGTGGTCGATTTTAGAGAATGTTCCATGGGGTGCTGAGAAGAAGGTATATTCTTTTTTGTTACGATGGAATGTTTTGTAGATACCAATTAAGTCCATTTGAATCATAACATCAGTTAAGTCCTTTATTTCTCTGTCAGGTTTCGATTTGGCAGATCTGTCCAGTGGTGAGAGTGGGGTGGTGAACTCTCCCACTATTAATGTATGGGGTTTTATATGTGATTTAAGCTTTAGTAATGTTTCTTTTACATATGTGAGTGCCCTTGTGTTTGGGGCATAAATGTTCAGAATTGAAACTTGGTGGATCTTTCCTGTGATGAGTATGTAATGCCCTTCTTGATCTTTTTTGATTGATTTTAGTTTTGAAGTCTATTTTGCTGGATATTAAGATGACTACACCTGCTTGCTTCTTAAGACCATTTGATTGGAAAGGCTTTTCTCAGCCTTTTATTCTTAGGTAGTGTCTATCTTTGAATTTGAGGTATGTTTCTTGTATGCAACAGAAAGATGGGTCCTGCCTTTATATCCATTTTGTTAGCCTTTGTCTTTTTATAAGTGAATTAAGTCCATTAATATTAAGGGATATTAATGACCAGTGATTGTTCATTCCTGTTATTTTTTGGTGGTAGTGTGTGTGTGCTTCTCTTCTTTGGGGTTTACTGCTATGGTGTTATCTATTGCCTGTGTTTTCTGGGTGTATCTGACTTCCTTATGTTGGAATTTTCCTTCTAGTACTTTCTTTAGGGCTGGGTTTGTGGATAAGTATTGTTTAAATCTGGCTTTGTCTTGGAATGTCTAGTTCTCTGTCTATGATGATTGAAAGTTTTGCTGGGTATATTAGTCTAGGCTGGCATCCATGGTCTCTTATTGTCTGAATTACATCTATCTAGGTCCTTCTGGCTTTCAAAGTCTCCCCCCAATCTACCCCTCATTCCCATCTCCTCCAGGGCAAGGACTCCCCTGAGGATTCAACTCAGCCTGGTAGATTCAGTCCAGGCAGGTCTAATTGCAGTTGTGGTGGCTCACTCTTGTAGGATTTGCTGAAGTAAGCAGAGGCAAAAGGACCACGAGTTCATGATGCAATTCTTAATGTTGTTTTCTTCTGCTTCTTCTACTTTGTGATGTTCACGTCTTGCTGTTGGAGGAGGGTTAGGTTCTGGTGATGCTGTATTCTCTTTATGTTGTTGTTTGTACTTCCGCCTTGACCTCTGCCCATATTCTTGTGGATTTGTTCCTGGTCTTATCAGGGCTCTTGGTCCAATCAGAACTAACAAATTCAGTGTTTCAGGAAGCCTCTCTTGGTCCAATGAGAGTTGTGGATTCTACTTCTCAGAAAGCCACTCTTGGTCTAATGAGGGCTGGCAGATTCCCTGTCTCCTGAGTCTCTTGGTCCAATGATGGCTCTTTGTCCAATGAGAGCCCTCTCTTTCTCTGGGCCAGATGGGAGCACTCTGGGCTAGATGGGAGCTCTCTGGGCCTGATGAGAGCTCTCTGGACCAGATGGGAGCTCTCTGGGCCAGATGGGAGCTCTCTGGGCTGGGTGAGAGCTCTCTGGGCCAGATGGGAGCTCTGGGCTAGATGAGAGCTGGGGGCTAGTCTCTAAGTCTCAGGAAGTAGCTGGGGTCTCGGGTGGATGTGTGTGGGGGCAGGGCATGTAGATTTAAGGGTCTGCTGGGTGGGTCTTGGAGAAGGGGAACCTTCCCAAGGGAGCCCTGCCTGCTGGCCGGCAACTGGGGCTGAATTGGGCAGGTCTTCCCTGGGAACCACAAATTCTTAAACCACCATGCAGCTTAGCTGGTGGCTCAAGCCTGTAGATTGCAGCCAAAAGAAACTTCTCTGTATCACAGACTGCATGAGAGATTGTGGGACTAGGAAACAGCAGTTAGCTCTGTTTTTGTGTTTGGAACCTTTTTAAAAAGCTTTCTCAGGTTTTATATAGAAATATGTGCCTAGACATTGAGTGCCATTTGTAGCAAGTCTTTCTCTGTCCTACCTGCCAGCTCCCAAATAACCACATGGAGCCTTATTACTAATTATGAAAGTTTGGCCAATAGCTTAGGCTTGATTCTAACTAGGTCTTATAACTTAAATTAACCCATTTCTTTTAATTTCCTTTCTGCCTCATGGCTTTATTACCTCACCTCCTACATGTATTGCTCCCTATGCATATAGCTGGTGACTCATCCCTTCTTCCCAGAGCTCTCTCTATCCAGAAGTCCCTGCTATACCACCTGCCTAGATATTGGCCATTTAGTTTCCTGTTAACCCAATGACAGTGACAGATCTTTACACAGTGTAAAGGAATATTCCACAATAAGACAATATGACCAAAAAGAACTTGGAGAGGATAGGGTTTATTTCACTTACTCTTTCATGTCACAGTTATTGACAACAGTCAGGGCAGGAAGTCAAGAAGTATAGGAAACTGGAGGCAGGAGCTGATACAGAGGCCATGGAAGAGTGATACTTACTGGCTTGCTCCTCATATCTTGCTTTCTTAACGCACTCAAACCAGGGGTGACATCACCCTCAATGGGCTGGGCATTCCCATAACACTATTTAATAAAAATGCCAACAGCCTGATCTTATGGAGGCATATTTTCAATTGAGGTTACTGTCCCTCAGATGACCACAGCTTGTGTCAAGTTGACTTAAAACTAGCCAGCACACGTACAATTACCTCTTTATATAGAACGTACCTAAAAATAAGCTAATGATGCTTGTAAATATGTGTCATCTTAAATTATGTAAAAGATAAATTGTGGCTAAACAAGCAAATGTCACAATGAAACTGAGTTTTAAATGAATATTTGTTCTAAGTGCATTAGACTTTTAAATTATGGAAAAATTAAAGTACAGTGATAAATGTTATAAATAGATTTTCCAATAATGCTTGCTTTCCTAATTGCTAATGTTTTCGTGTTTTGTATGTTCATTATTTCTTTATATTGTTTTGAGCTACTGTTGAAGTGTCCTTTCATTACAACCTTAGTTAAAATATTCATAAAACTTATTTGCCTGGTGGCATCTTAATTTGTTCCACATTATAGAATGACAGTTTTTTTAGGTATGAGTATCTCAGGTGATAGTTGGTTTTCTTTTAGCATTGCTTTCTTGTTTCCTCAGTTCCTGATGTGAAGTCTGCTTATAATCTTACTGGAAATCCTTGTGTGTTCTGGGTTGCTTTTCTCTTACAGCTTTTAAGATTCTCTCTGGTTTCCACAAGCTTGAATCTCATGTGTCAATGGATTTTTTTCAAGTTCATCTTATTTAATGTTAATTGAGTTTCTTGGGTAATTATATTCATGTCTTACATCATATTTGAGAAGTTTTACTCATTTTTTCAGACATTATTTCTACCCAATTCTCTCTTTTTGGTATCATTACAACGAATATATGGCATGTTGATGGTATCCCAGGATCCCTTGAACTTGGAACATTATTTTATGTTCTACAAATTTAGTAATTTCAATGACTGGGTCTTTCTTTTACATATATTTAAATCCCTGTAGTGAATTTTTCATATCAGATATTTTACTTTTGAGTTGTCAAACTTCTTTGGATAGCTTTATATTTCTTTATTGATATTTCCATTTTGTTCTTGCATCATTTCCTTCACTTTCTCCACAAATTCTTTAGATATGTTTAAGTCACTTTAGTTAATGTCTCTGTTTTATAGACATTTGGTCTTTCTCTGGAAAACGTGTTTTTGTTTTGTTTGTTTGTTTGCATAGGAAATTCTTCCTTGTTTCTCTGTATATTTTATGATTTTACTGTTGAAACTAAACATTTTTGATCTAGCAATGTGGCAACTCCGAGAACCATATTCTCCTCCTTCCCAGCATTTGCTTTGTTTGTTTTTTAATGATTAGTGTAGCCTTTTCATATTTTAAGTGTAAATCTGATGTATAAGCTTAAGTCTTCTCATATTTGGGAGGGCCTGAATCTTTCATTAGGTATATGCATAGCTGTTTTTAAAACTTCGAGTCTTTATGGTCTTGTTTTCATGATGGGGGAGGAGAATATAAAAATAAAAGACAAAAGAAAGATTTGGATTTTTAAATCTATTCCTTCTCATTTCAGCTGTACAGGAGGGGTTTGGGATACTTTAGGAGGGAATTGCAGTACAGTTGAAGTTGGGTAACTACAATTGCCTTCTTGTGTGTGTATACATCTGTAATAAGACGATACTGTATGTGATCATATCACCGATAACTAATATTCAGAAGACAGAGTCTTTATTGCCCACCCAACTTCCATAATTTTTTTGTAATCTGTTCCAGGAACTTGTGCATCACTACTCCCCATGAGGCTGTCTGGATTGAATGGAGTAGGTAGCCATGGCTGAATTCAGAACTGAAATTAACCTCAATCTACTGTTTAAGCCAGTGGTTCTCAACCTGTGGGTCACAACCCCTCTGGGATCAAATGATCTTTTCACAGGTGTCACCTAAGATAATCAGAAAACATATATTTACATTATTATTCATAACACTAGCAAAATTCCAGGTATGAAGTAGCAAGGAAAATTATTTTGTGGTTGGTGGTTACCACCATGAGGGACTGTATTAAAGGGTCACAGCAATTGGAAGGTAGAGAACCATTTGTCTAAACCTTTGCAAAGTAACTTGCAAGCCTTCAATAAACTCCAGAGATCTAGATAGTTAGGTCTTGCTGATTCTGCTGGTGCATTTATGGTATATATAGATTCCTGTCTGCACTATCTGTACCATCTCACACAAATCTTTCAAATCCATCAATTCTATCTTTTTTTTTTATTAAGTTTCTATAAATTTCTCTTCTCCTTTTGAATGTTTCATCTATGAGTGGCTCTCTACTCATTGGTCTTTTCTATATTCATTTATAATTTTCAGACTGTTAAAAAGATATAATGAATATAATATGTCAGCTGTTCTGAGATATTGCATTCAATAAAGAAACCCTTAAAGTAGATAGCCATCCAAAGAGAGAAAATTATAGCTGGGAATACCTTGCTTCACATATCGCTAGATTCTCAGATAAATTTTGATTAGGAAATTTTTATCACAGAACAATATAGAAGCAGAGAGAAATAGGTTCATTCTTACACACGAGGTAGAATTTATGATCTTGGCTTGTGAAGAAAACAAATGATTTAAATTCTGAAGTGCAGGTGGCATACTTTACTGCCTTTGTCTAACATGTACACACAGACAGTAAAACTATATTAATTTGGAATCTACAATAATTTCAATCTTCCCACCTTAAATGTAAGTGTTTACTGCAGGGACACACACACACACACACACACACACACACACACACACACACACACGTTTGTTCAACTAGATAAATCAGAATAAGTGTACAGATTAAAAGGACCCCAACTTTTGCTGAAGCTTTTGTATAGAAGGAACATGATGATCACAAGTGATTATGCATTCACGAGAGTCATTATGGAATTCTGTTAAGACTTGAGGCCAAATTCTCACTACTTCTCCCCTGAGGTAATTAAACTGCTTTTATTTTAGCATTTTATTTAACTCAGCTTGGGTTTTCTCTCCAAAGAACTGATGAATTAGTCTATCTGGACCAATTTGAATGGATTTGACTATTTGGACATGTGTGAATACACTATCCCATATGGTCAAATGATAAACTCATTTGTCAGAGTTTAGCCAGAAAAAAAAAACAAAACACCATCAACAACAAAAAACATTGTTCTCTACTCCACTACAGTATTTCAGGGGATAAATATGTTTTAATGGGACTGTCTTCACAATGGAGGTCTGTTTCTATACATGAGGTTTTAAATGCACTTTATTTATTACAGGCTATGAATGTACTCCATTCCTAATGAGAAGTTGGCTACCTGACTGTTTGGGTCTGGAGGGCCAGGGCAGCACAGTCTGCTGGTCTGTAATAGAAAATCAAACAGGTCATTTCACAGCCATGAAACACATGCAGGGCTGCCTTATGGGTTTATATGCCTTTGTCGTTTAGGATGGAAAATTATTTCTTGCTTTATAAAAACAGTCTTCTCTTATAGTTAATTTACATATAGAGGTGGTAGTTTGTAAAAATATATGAACCAAACTTGGAATAGAATTCCAAACCCATAAACTACCTTTTCAGAAGGTATTTCTTTTCTCTCTCTCACTCTCTTGAAAAGCTTCACTGCTTTTAGGACAGGAGATATTATTTCAGAATTCAAGATTTAAAACATTTTCTTGGGCTCATAATGAGAGTAATAAAGCTTTTACTGTTTAAAAAAGGGGGTGTTAATATATTTAGCAAGAATTTCAACAACGTAGAAGTAGTTCAATTTCTGTGGTGGATAGTACAAGTGCCATGGTACATGGGTGCTGTCAGGAATCTCTGTTACTTTCTCCACTGATTCCTGTACCAGCAGAGATGCAGAGTTGCAGTTATTACAAAAAAAGATTCACCAAAAAGAATAATGTAGTGGTTTCTTCCTTAAAACAAATCTACAAGGACAAAAGTAAAAGGGAAAGACTGGAAAATAATATCTCCCCTCCATAAGGTTTGGAAAATGTCTATCTATGTCAAAGAGGATATAGAGATTTAACCTGCCAACAGGACTGGAGCTTCAAATCAGGGCTCTGGATGAGAAGTGGGGTAGAAAATCAGAGGCGCTAAAGCCTTCAGGACAATGCAGTGTTCACGCAGATGAGCGGCAACAGAAGACTGCAAGGTCTGCAGCAGTTTGCCTGCATCAAGTGAGAAAGAGTTCTCAAGAGTAGGGGGGAAACACAGAGGCAATAAATTATGCGGAAGAACTTGGAGATCTACCGCTCAAAGATTCTGCCCTATAAATTTCTCTTTCTGAAAGTCAAAAGTTACTAGGAGAAACTCAAAATCTTTCACATCCAATCATTTTGTTGCAATTTCCAAAAAGAAATGCTTTTGGATCCAGTAAATATGCAAGATGCAATAGACACAAACAGACCTTGGGGGAAATTTCTCTATAAATTGAATCACTGTGGGTTCATGAAGGATTTTAAAAATATTTTAAAGTTTTAGCTTCAACTTTTGTTTGTTTGTTTATTTATTTTTGAAGTACTTCTAAGAAGCTAGAAAGCATTACTTGAGGAATTTCTGGAGTAGGAATAATGAAGAAAATACTAATACAAAGGGAGCTAATTTGGAATTCCAAATGATCTGAGAATCTGAAAAGGTTTATTTGAATAACTTGCCTTCAGTAACGGTAACAGGTTACAGAGGTTGAGTAAGTGTTCCAATATTAGAAAGCTAGAAAGTGTAGAGACAAGTTCAGCTGAGCACAAAATTTACCAGAGCTTAAATTCTATGTGTTTTTGAAATAACACTGCAGGCATTTTTATGACTGAACATCTATTTTCTGTGGCTAATTGAGTCTGCTTGATTTTTAAGAAACTCCTTCAGATCTCTGCCTCCATTCTACTCTCCACAGCATCATTCCTAGACTATAATGATACAATCCTACCAGAATCCTTGACATTTATGAACTTCCTTTCAGAATTAAAATCCGTAACTCTGAAGGAGACTAAAATCATTGGTTTTTTTTTGCTTTGCTTTGCTTTTTTTCCCCTTATTCTTTTTCTTTTTCCAATCACAGACCACCCTCTATTCCCTCCTCCCGCCCCTCTTGCCTTCCAACCCCAACCCTCCCCCATTCCCTCCTCCAACAAGGCAAGGTCTCCCATGGGGAGTCCACAGAGGCTGGTACATTCAGTTTAGGCAGGTCCAAGCACTGGCCCCTGCATCAAGTCTGTGCAAGGTATCCCACCATACATAGTAGGATCCCAAAAGCTCATGCACCAGGGATGGATCCTGATCCTACTGCCAGGGGGGCCCTTAAGCAGATCAAGCTACACAACTGTCTTGCTTATGCAGAGGGCCTAGTCCAGTCCCATGGAGACTCTACAGCTATTGGTCAAAAGTTCATGAGTTCCCACTAGTTTGGTTTGGCTGTCTCTGTAGGTTTCCCCATCATGATCTTGATGTTCCTTGCTCATAGAATCTCTTTTCTTCCTCTTCTACTGGACTCATGGAGCTCGGCCTGGTGCTTGGCTGTAGATCTCTGAATCTGCTTCCCCCAGTTACTGGATGAAGGCTCTATGATGACAGTTAGGGTACTCACTGATCTCATTACTCGGGTAAGCCAGTTCAGCCACCCTCTCCACTATTGCTAATAGTCTAAGCTGGGGTCTGTGGTGATATTGTGTTCCCCAATATAATGTGAACACTAATAAACTTATCTGGGGGTCAGAGAACAGAACAGCCACTAGATACAGAGGCCAGAAAATGGTGGTACACACAACTTTAATCCTAGCATTCTGAAGGCAGAGATCCATCCGGATCTCTGTGAGTTCAAAGCCACACTGAAAACAGCCAGGCATGGTGCCACACACCTTTAATTCCAGGAAGTAATGGCAGGAAGCAGAAAGATATATAAGGCGTGAGGACCAGGAACTAGAGACTGGTTAAGCTTTTGGCTTTTAGCAGCAGTTCAGCTGAGATCCATTCCGATAAGAACTCAGAGGCTTCCAGTTTGAAGAAATGAGTTCAGCTGAGGAACTGGCAAGGTGAGATTAATTGTGGCTGCTTCTGTTTCTCTGATCTTTCAATGTTCACCCTAGTACCTGACTCTGGGTTTGTTTTTATTTATTAAGACCCTTTAAGATTCGTGCTACAGAGGTCATCCTTGTGGATTCCTAGGAACCTCCCCAGTACACAACCTCTACCCATCCCCATAATGTCTCCCTCCACCATGGTATCTCCCTCACTGCTCCCCCACTCTGTCCTAGCTCCAGCTTGACCATACCATTCTCTCATGTTCATAGCAGCATTATTCGTAATAGCCAGAACCTGGAAACAACCTAGATGCCCCTCAACCAAAGAATGGATAAAGAAAATGTGGCATGTACACACAATGGAGTACTACTCAGCAGTAAAAAACAAAGGCATCATGAAATTTGCAGGCAAATGGGTGGAAGTAGAAAATATCCTGATTGAGGTAACCCAGACTCAGAAGGACAAACATGGTATGTACTCACTCATAAGTGGATACTAGATGTAAAGCAAAGGATAACCAGACTACAACCCACAGCTCCAGAGAAGCTAGCTAATAAGGAAGACCATAAGAAGGAAGCATGGATCACCCTTGAAAAGGGGAAATAGAGGAGATTTCCATGAGTAAACTGGGGAGGGGGGCAATGGAGGGTGAGGGTTGGGAGATGAGAACATAGAATTCATTGTTTTTAGACTTGGCTTTTATCACCCACAACTCCTTACTTATGACTTTTAGTGTCATATAAACACAGCGATCATTTACTCTAGTTTGCTCAAAGCTGTCTTGATACATGATCTTGAGTTAATTCATTATTTTATTATTAAAAGTGATAAGATTTATGGCCATCTAGGAGGCTCAGTGTATAAAGTCCTTGCTGTACAAGAATCCTAACCTTATTTTGGCTCCATAAACCCACTTAAAAAGGGAGAACTAGCTGCACAGTTACCCTCTGACTTCCACTCTGCACACTCCCTACAGGAGATCACATACACATACAATAGCAAAAATCAGGTTTGCTGTCTGGAGACATGGCTAAGAGGTAAAGAGCATTAGCTGTTTATGGTGATATTTTATTTGTACTGAAATGTGATTTTAATTTTATGTTAATAAATAAAGTTGCCCTGGGGTCAGAGCTATTAGAGCCATAGCAAGAGCGTGGTGGTTAAAAGAGCTAGGTAGATTTCTGTGTGTTCAGGGATACAGCCAGTATTGGAGACATACGCCTTTAAGACCTGGAGGGCGGTACTTACAGGCAGTGATGAGGCAGTCATGTGGTTGGGTTTACAACCAATGAGAAGGCAGAACAAAAAGAATATTTAAACACGGACAAACAGGAAGTAGCTCTCTCTCTCGGGGAAGCTAGGAGCACTGCAGGAGGTAAGATTTTATCTCTGAGCTCTGACCTCTCGGCTTTCTCTTTTACCTTGGCTCTGTGTTTCTTATTTTAATAAGACGATTGGTTACGTCTACAGCTGTTCTTTTGAAGAACACAGGTTTAATTCCCAGCACCTTCTTGGTGGCTCACAACAACTTGTAATTCCAGTTCCTGGGACACTGTTGCCTTCTTCTGGCTTCCTCAGGCACCAGGTACTGAAAATAGTGCACAGGCATAAATGAAGGAAAAACAATCATGGACATAACTTTTTGATTCAGATTTTGACAAGAATTTACATGGAATTTATATATAAAACTTACTGCTTGGAGATACATTATCTGCCACAATTATCTTGCTTCATGTCCCTTCTACCTAAAAGCTGATATCATATTTCTACACCCTTATGCAGTTTCTGTTTCAATTTTAATCATCCTTTACATAGAATTTGTTTAAGCAATAATAAATATTTCCGGAGTGCCTGACATGTTGTCAGAAATTGTTCTAAGTGCTAGAACTAGAGCAGGAACAGGACAGATAACATTTCTGATTTGATGGCATTCCAATACTTATGTCTTTTGCAGTTGGATGTGTAGTAATGACTATATTTATGCATTACCTCACTGATTTAAATCTCTTTGTTCATTAGATTCTCTCTGGTTTCTCAGAATTTTGAACAATAAATGAGAGTAAATGAAAATATAGTCCTTTCGATTTCTAGGTACCTAATAGGCAGAAAAGATCTAGCCATGGTAGTGACTTGAAAGTATTTCCCAGTGTTCCAGTGAAATGGTCTCTGTGGACATCTCCAGGCTGCTGGCCAATGTTAAAATGGGGATCTGTATCCTTAGGACTACATCATAAAAACAAAATTCCCTTTCATAACAAGCAACATATATACACAGACATAATGCTTTGAAAATAAGTTTAAGAAACAATCATGTTGATCCATTGCACATAGATACAAATTTCTCATGCTTTAAGAATAGAAATTTATATGAAAGTCCAGTTGTTCTTCAAGTTGCAGTGGGATTATGTATTGATGAGTTCATTGTAAGTTGAAAACAGTCTATGTTGCAAATGTCTTTAATATACTAGAAGAGGGATACATAGATATACATTGTAAAGAAATGATGGGTTGCAAAATCATAAAAATGCAATATCTAAAATCAATTGCAACACAACGTACTGTAGTGTCTTTGTTCACTCTCATGACTGATTTATGGGGAGTCACAGTCCATTGCCATTGCATAGCATTAAGAGACAGCATTGTGTCATGTATTGTTAACCTGGAAAAGGATCACAATTTGAAGTAGGGGTTCTCTTAAGTATGACCGATTTTTTAAATTAATAAATTTATTTATTTAATCTATGTGTGTATACTTGTATGACATATGTGGATGTTTCTCTGTGTGTGTGGCAGTCAGAGGTCAATATCAGGTATCATCTATCTCTTGCCACCTTTTTTCTGAGACAAGGTCTCTCACTGAATCTGGAGCTCATCCATTTGTATAGACTGGGTGTCAAACAAACCCCTGGGTTCCACCTTTCTCTATCAGCACCTCCCACATCACTGGGGTTTCAGATGTACACCTTTGTGTTCAGCTTTTTTTCTGTGGGGTGCTGGCAGTCACTTTACTCTCTGAGCCATCTCCTCAGTGTCTTGTGCATTGCTTATTAAAGCTTTGAATGTCTAAGTCAAAACATTGTAAATGGGAGACCACCGCTATGTGTTAGAAGAAGAAAAAGTATTAGGATGTCGAGATTTTTAAAAAGTGGCAACCCATAGTCTCATAGATTTGAGTCTATGCTAGCTTAACAAATGCTTATAAATTGGAATAAAAAAGGCTACAAACATCAATGAAAATGGCACAGATCTTGTGGATTGCTTAATTCCAAGTCTTAATGTGAATTTTGGAAAATAGAAAAAAAACAGGGGAGTAAATGAAGTATCTTTATTCATACACAGCAATTCTATCTCCCAACATAAAATAATAGGAACAAAGCTGTAGGAAGGAAGCCAAGGAGTCTGAGAAGAAAGGCAATATTTATTGAGGGTTTTTTTTTTTTTTTGTTAAGACACTATACTAAGTGCTTATGTCAGCCAATAATAATAATAATCTGTTTTCATCACAAGGAGATTGTCAGGCTCAAAAACAAAACAAAACATGACAAAACAACAAAAATAAGACACTTCCTAAAAAAATTTGGGTGGATATGTCATCACATTTTGATAATATTAATATATCATTGTAATTTTCCATCTCTTTGTATTTCCCAGTTTTGTATAATTTGGAAGTAAAAAATTCATTTGTAAGTGACAATCTCTGATAAAATGGATTATTCAAGAAGATATTATAAATGCAGGAGATGAACAACAAAAAAAATTTATTAACCTTCATCATCCTGAAAAATTTGAGGATTCAGAATGGCAGATTATTTTGAAATAGAATCAATTGGAAATTTTAACCTATGGAACTGTTTCAGAAAATGAAGCCTTTCAGTCTAAAGTTCGATGCATCTTCCCCATGTTAACTTAATGTAGGCAAACCGGGTCAGCTTCTATATGTTCTTGATCCCTGTCATCACTTCATTCTGTATTCAATGTGTCTCTCATATCCAAATACTAACCAGGCTTGACCACTACTTAGCTTCTGAGATCAGATGAACCCAGTGCATTCTGTGTGATATGGCTATAGCCTAAAGGTGTCTCTTACCTTTCATTGCCAAGAAGTTTGCTGTCTTCAGTTACTGTTGCAATTAACTCTACCCTCTTCACTCTTAGACAAAGGATCACAAACAGGAAAGCTTGGGAATCAGGAGTTCGGTAGTTACCATAATACAGTCACATTGAGTATGAGAGATATGGTGAATTACTGGGACTGTGCCAAAAAAAGAATAAATGCCCTTCCAAATTTGATAGCTACTGAGTTAGGAACGTTGGCCCAGTGCTTCTACATCTGAGTTTTCAACAGAGACTAGAAATCTAGATTTGCCTGGGAATTCTCCATTTTTGTAAATGTTAGGTACTTCTGTATCACAATGGTCTATCTCTGTATCTCCCCACACAGATGAATACAAATCTATCTCTTCTTCCTGTTTGGTGTTTTGTTTTCTCATCCTGTAGGGAGACTTTTTCATTAATCCTTATAAAGAGAGTTGTTTACCATTTGTTTCTTTGTCCTTTGAGTCCGTGGCCCATATATTAGATAAATGGTTGTTTGTAAACAGGGGTACTTCAAACCACAACATACATAAGTCCATTGGTTTACTAATTCATTAAGCTAACTCTGTTTCAGGTTAATACCACGGGTATGAACTGAGCTCCATTCAGTCCGTAACATAGTTACTATGTAATTATTAGGACTTTGGGAGGGAACAGGAGGAGAGAGGGTCTCACATAACCCAGTCTGGCCTGTAACTGGCTGTGTGGCTGAGGCAGACCTTGAAGTTTTGCTCCTCTTGCATCCACTGCCTCTGTGTTCAGAATCACAAGCATATGCTACTATGCTTGCCTCCATGAGGTGATGAGAATTTTACCCAGGACAAGCACTCTCCTCATTAAACTATAAGCATAGTCCCCAGACTGAACTTTCCTGTGCAAATATTTAATATAATCTACTTTGATAAAAATGCTATTTTGGGGGAGAGTGGAATTTGGGTAAAAATGATCAGAGTCAACTCAAAAATGATGAGAGTCATCTCTCAGTACCATAACAAACATAGTAGGCTAAGGCAATTTAGTAACAAACTTGTTTTTTTTTTTTTTTCTCAACTGTTGTGCTAGAAATCTAAGACTAAGGTGCAATGTGGTTGGTTTCTGTGATTACTCTTCTTGGTATGCAGACAGAAGCCTTTTTTTCTTTATTCTTCTCTCATACATTATATCCAGACCACATCCTCCCTCCACTCCTGCCAGTTCCCTCCCATCTCCCCTATCCCCTAGGTCTACTGCTCCTGTTTCCCTTTAGAAGAGAGCAGACCTTCAATGAAACATGGCATAACAAGATACAATAAGACTAGGCACAACCTTTCATATCAAGGCTGGACAAGGCAACCCAGTAGGAGGAAAAGGGTTCCAAGAGCAGGAAAAATAGTCAGAAACACCCCCTACTCCCACTGATAGGAGTTCCACAAACACCCCAAGTAAACAACCACAACTATATGCAGAGGACATAGTGCAGACCTGTGCATGTTCCATGATTGCTGCTCAATCTTACAGAGGACTTCTTATGTGGCGTTTAGGTGAAGAAAAACAGAAGCAGAGTGGAGAGGAATTTGGTTTTCTTTATAAAGTCACCAGCAAGATCCTAACCTCAAGACTGCATTAGATTTAATTGTGTCCTGAAAAATCCCATTTCTTAACACTATTACACTGGGAGTTAAAAACTTCAATATATGAGTTTACAAAACACAATTAAGCCCACAGGCACAGGTGATATATGGTATAGAAGATAGGAACATTTGCTTAAATTTTTATTTTCCTAATATATAGTAATAAGTTTTTCATAAACAGAAAAGTGTAAATTAATGAGCTATACTCTAATTTGCAATAATTTTGTCAACTAAATTTACAAAGGCCAATTCATACATATACAGAATTAGATTATTTTGTAGAGAGAAACTGTAAATATGCTGGCTTCTTCTCAGTGTCTTTTTCTTTTTTCTCTTCTATTGGCTACTCACTTTGAATCTATGTCCATGGAGGAATTTAGCCAGCAGACACAGTAAAGCCTGTATCTGAATTAGCAGTCTGTTAGAGACTTGCCAGTTTAGATTTTAGAGATTACTGGCATTCTATTTCCTGTTTTGATACATAGAAAAACATCAAAACTGAAGGAAAGGCAAATCAAAGTTTTCATACTTCAACCTGCAACAGTACAGTTAAACACACACACACACACACACACACACACACACACACACACACACACACTCACACATTCTTATTTTGTATCCAATGTATTTTGAAATGGCTAATTAAAAACATCAACCAATTACTATGAAACTAATCCAATGTGAAATAAAAGTCAGGTGAGTCACAGATCTTCCTTTCTAGTAGTTTGAAAATCATATTGAGGATAGGAATTCATTAATAGAAAGCAAAAAAGAACTATTCATTCTTGAATGGATGATGCTGACAATTAAAACTAAAAGAGTTCTGAAACACTTAAAGTTGAGCTAGATAGCCAGAAGACTAAAAATCAAAGTAACAGGCAATATCAAATGTTGACAGAGGTATAAGGCAGCAGGAACTCTTAATAATTGTTAGTAGGAGTAGAAAGTGATATAGAGACTTTAGGGAAGGACTGAAACATAATAATGGACTGGATTTGTTGGGCTTAAGAAAACAATACTCTGAAGTATTAGTTTCAATCATGCCAAGTCCCTTGAACCAAAGGAGATTTGAAAGCCTTGGAAGTGGACTTATTAATAAGTCAATGTCTACCTCAAACCATTACAACCCTATTATAAACCCAAATTCAAAAATGAAACAAATACCTAAAATAAACCATCTTAGTTATTTATTTATTTAAATTTCAATCCTAGGTACTTATTTAAAAGACATGAAAACATTTGTCTCCAAAAGTGTTTTTTATAGGAAAAAAACTTTATTTTTGTGAGGAATAGCTCAAGATAATCTTTGGCAGGAAATTGTTAAACAAATATTATATGCATACAGTATAATATTACACAGCGTGGATTCTTCTAAGATGCCTTACAATGAAAGAAATAGAGCTTGAACAAAAGGGTGCCAAATATTTGATTCCATATGAAACTGTATACAATACCAACTAATTTACAGGCAAAATAATCAAAACAGTCTTTGTTTCTGTGGGACTGAGGATTGACTGGGAAGGGGTTTAATGGGAAAGGTCTTAAGTGACAATAACATTTTCTTTTTTTTAAGTGTCTTTTTGTTGCTGTTGTTGTTTTGTTTTCTCAGGAAAGGGTTTCTCTTTGTAGCTTTGTTGCCTGTCCTGGATCTTGCTCTGTAGAACAGGCTGGCCTTGAACACACCAAGATCCACCTGGTTCTGCCTCCCATGTGCTGGGATTAAAGGCGCGCGCCACCACTGCCTGGCTGTGACTTTCTTTTTTTTTTTTAACTAAAAAAATTTCTTTATTCATTTTACATACCAACCACAGATCCTCCTCTCATCCCTCTAGATGCACTAGAAGGAAAAATCCAACCTGAGGAAGTCAGATGCACCATGAAAACACAGGCAATAGGTTAGGTAATGACACACCGACAAATCCCAAAGAAGGGAAATACACACACACACACACACACACACACACACACACACACACACACACACTACCACCAAAACATAACAGGAATTAACAATCACTGGTCATTTATAACCCTTAATAGCAATGGATTCAATTTGCCTATAAAAAGTCACAGGCTAACAGAGTGGATATGAAAACAGGATCCATCCTTCTGTTGCATACAAGAAAAAAACCTCAACTTCAAAGACAAACATTTCCTCAAAGTAAAAGGCTGGGAAAAGTCTTTCCAGTCAAATGGACTTAAGAAACAAGCTGGTATAGTTATCCAAATATCTAACAAAATAGACTTCAAACTAAAATTAATCAAAAGAGATCAAGACGGACATTTTATATTCATCACAGGAAAAATACATCAAGATGAAGTCTCAATTCTGAACATTTATGCCCCAAATACAAGGGCACCCACATATGTAAAGAAACATTACTAAAGCTTAAATCGCACATCAAACCCCACATACTAATAGTGGGAGAGTTCAACATTTTATTTCTTGAAATGATTTTGGACTGCATGGGACATTCAATAACTACCATTTCTATATGCTACTCTAAGTACAGTTTAGTTAAGAAAAAGAGCTGAAAAACAAAAATGAGTTCCTGAAGTTTTCCAGGTAAAATAACCTGAGTGTTGATGAAATTCACTCTGAAACTCATCTGAAAACAAGTTTGATGGATGGATGGATGGATGGATGGATGGATGGATGGAAAGACAGGTGGCTGAACAGACATGAGATAAGAACAAAATATTAATTAGCTGTCTCATCTAGATGATGATACATGGTTATTTACTTTCAGTTTTTCTCTTCTATTAGAAAATGATGTTTCTAATCACGAAATGACTCAGCGCATATAGGTGCTTACAGTGCAGGCATGGTGATCTGAGTTCAGTCCCTGAAACTCACATGAAACTGAACAGAGAGAACCCACTCCACCAAGTTGTCCTATGACTTCTGCAGTACATCATGGTAAGCATGCAGCTGTTTGTCCCCATTGTGCACACCCAAACACAAACAAATAAATAAAAAAGCAGATACATAAATAAATAAAAATAGTACTTATGGAAATTATGGGAACTGAAGTGAGCCTTGCAGCATAGGAAACATTTTTATTGGTCTAAGGAGAAGAAGGGTGCCGGGCGTTGGTGGTGCACGCCTTTAATCCCAGCACTCGGGAGGCAGAGCCAGGTGGATCTCTGTGAGTTCGAGGCCAGCCTGGGCTACCAAGTGAGCTCCAGGAAAGGCGCAAAGCTACACAGAGAAACCCTGTCTCAAAAACCAAAAAAAAAAAAAAAAAAAAAAAAAAAAGAAGGGCATCAAAGGTTACCATGGTAATCAGAAACTGACAGATTAGAATGAAAAGGAATGGAAGGGGCATGACAGAGTGGAGAGTTGGTATGCTTGAAGCAGAGGCAGTGTGTAAGTTTGCTTTAAAAATGGAACAAAGGACTATAAACATATTGATGTTATTGAGTGGTCTTTGTAGAGTAAACATTTGCTGTAAAGGAGGTCTTAAGAAACATCATTCATCCTATAGTTTTTTTTTTTTTCTACAAGATATATCAGTGCGTGCCTGCAATTACTCTGCTTGGCTACACAGCTATTACTTCAATACAGACATGAAAAGATGAAGACACGTTAAAGATAGAATTAAGGGGAGTGCTGGTTTGTTAAGCTGGAGTTCATGGTCATCACAGTCAGTACTGCATATCTCTTCATGAATTATTTTAACACTTTTCAGTAGCACTATAATATTTTCTTCCATGTATCTGCCCCTTTTACTGTATACTTCTTTTGGTTAATATGAGGTAAGGTAACTTGTGGATAAGTGCTTGACTTCAAAGGGTAGGAAAGAAGATCTAGAAGCTTACAACTCTAATTATTCTCACCAGACTCTGTTCAAATCCATATGAAGCAAGGCAGAGTAGGAACTGTAGTCTTGAAAGATTGATTATTGCAATAATAGAGGATCAAGAAGAGCCTAGTAATTGTGCAGAGCTGTTAGGACTTAAAGTTGGATCTGTGAGCATGTGTTTCACTGAACTAGCTGTCTCAATACTCTGTTGTAGGCCATGAGACAAAAAGGAGCAAGTGGACTGTGAAATGACTTGAGCACATTTAAAAGGCTTGTAAAGAGGCCAGGGTAGAAGTAGTAATAAGAGATTTTAACAATCCAAGAAGAGACTGGCAGCAATAGGTAGAAGAGACAAGATTGGGAGATTTTTATGGCTTTAGAATATGATTACTTTTGACCCTGTGTGTTGCCCTACTAAGATGAGCATACTAAATAACATATGCCTGCATACCTACAAATACATTGAAGAGTCTGGGCATGGCAGCAAATGCTGGTAAATCCCCACACTAAGGTAGCAGAGGCAGGAACATCACATCGCTGTGAGTTCAAAGACAGCCTGGTTTACATAGGGAGATTCTCAAAAAGATGCACTGTAAAAAATGTTTCATCTTCCTTGCAGCCAGAAGGATGATCAAATGTGGCAAGAAAAAGAAAAAGATAATGGGCCTGTGAGACGTATAAGTGGGTCAAACTGCTTGTTGTACAAGTCTTACAACCTGAATTCAATTCATGGAACCAATGTAAAACAAACAAACAAACAAATATAACAAACAGATCCACTGGTACACACCTGTCATCCAGGTACTCCTAGGCAGAGACAGCATTAATTTGTTCTTTGACTTCTACACATGCACTGTAGCATGTGCACAGCCCACACCCACTAAATGAACAAATCAATAGTTTAAAAATGATAAGTAGTTTAAAAAGTAGCAGTCAAAAAGGTCAGATGTAGGACAAGAGGTCAGATTTGGATGCATCTAGTATTAAAATAATAGAAGTGTTGATAATATAAAATTACAGAAAGAACCATTTTAAAATACACTGAAAATTAACAAAAAAAAAATACTGTAGTATGCATGCCTAAAAAGGAAACTAAGATTAAAATAAATATGCAGGTCCTTGAAAGAAAAAAATGAGAGGGGTCTGCATATGATGATTATTGACTTTTAAATTGTCTTGCTGATTCTTTGGTTTCTTATTGGAAAGAGCTGGGGACGTGTATTTGCATGAGCAAAGGAATATCTGACTTAATGAAGATGAAAGGAAGGATTAGCACATCTGGAGTGAATAGAGAAACAAAGGGCCAGCTTCCGGGGCTTACTGGCTGGAGCTATGAAACTGTGTCAGTGTGGATGGATGATGCTCTCAGGCTCCTGGTGCTTAGGCCTAATGAAAAGATCAATTCATCAAGCCATAGACAAAACAAAACGTGCATAGGAGAGGACCCCTGAGCAGGGCCAGGACTAAGATCGGCTCTGTCCAACATGCCTTAGAGATTTATGCTTTTGGAAAACAGTAACTTTTTTTCTGGCAACTCACAAATTCTGCACGTATGTTGGGAAGGCTCAAAATGTATTTGATTTGCTCTGAAGCAGGTGTAATGCATCCAAAACAATGAGGCCATCTATTGTAAGCCAAGAGAAGCGAGAGAAAAATCTTTGAAGCAAATGAATACTACTTTTGGCAAGCAAATCTTCCTGGTTTCATCTGTAGTTTCAGCTGAGCAGCAATTTGGGCATGCATGTGATTTGACCTGCCGTAGAAACTAACTCAGAAATCTTCAGTGTCACACTTTGCCTTAAAGCTTCTATGTTGATTTTAGTCACTCTTTTGAGGAATTGAATTTGGAAACTGATGGAGGAATTAAAAAGGATATAAAATTAAAAAGTTCAAGGGTTTTTAAATATTTTATAAGCATACATTAACTCTATAGGATAACAAGTCTCATTGTGGTATATTCATATGCTGCTATCTTTTCTTGTCCCTCTCTCAGTCCTATTCATCTTTTAATGATTTTATAGATGTTCCAACTAGTAAAGTACATAATTCTCATATAAAATAGTTAATGGTTTTCTTTCTAAAAATAAAATATGATGAAAATAGAAGGGGACGGAATATGCAAACAAAAGATTTAAAGATTCAAGGATGGTGGAAGTCCAAAATAAGAAACATCAAATCCAAAAAGTACATCTAGAAACAGCACAGTCAAAAAAATCAATATAAAGAAATATATCTTACCTGCTTTATTTGTCAAAGCACTAACTCAGAAAGGCATGCCATTCTGAACAGTGACTTGTTTTCAGCACAGATGTTATCTAAATAATTAAAGTGTGCATAATTTCCATCATCTGTATAATGTAGTATATTTAGAAAATATAACATCTAATGATTTGTGCTGATAATCTGGTAATGGAAAAAATTCCCTTGCATTCATACACACTTAGTACTTGCATACTACAGTGCTTTCCAATGGATGAGCTCCAAGCCATCTGGGGTATATTCCTGGGAAGACTGTTTCTCTCTGTTTCATTATGATATATTCATACGAATGCATGTACATCTAAAATTAGTAAGAGCCCTACTCTTAATAGGAACAAAAATCTTTTGTCTTGACTTCCGGTACACTGATGCATTCCAAAATAGTCTAAGACTTTAATAGAGAGAAACAGTAGGGAGTTTGTATGATCCTTATGACCACAGTAAAGCTCATTTAATCAAGAAAAAATATGTATAATTAGCCTAAGCTATAAGGTTAACCTGGAATTGAAAACAGAAAAGAGCTGGCATTGAGAGTTGAAACACATAATTAAGAAACTGAAAGCTATTCCTAAACACAGACCAACCTTTCCCAAAGAACTCTTTTTCTGTCTTAATATTAAAAAAGAACAAACTTGTTAACCACCAAGAATTGTACAAGAATACAGATAAAAGAATCTGGAGGAAATGCTTACTAAGAGGCATGTTAACCAAGTTGTAAGAAAAATGAAGTGAAATTCGGATTAGGCTTCAGAGAATGATTGGGTCCTTGTGTTTGGTTTGAAGTTAATAATCGGGCTGATGAGTTTCATTTTGAAAAATACTTTATTGAGTCCAGAAGCATAAAATAGGTTTAGCCAACCAAATATCTAGAGACATATGTAGGAGAACAATGCTTCATGTTTCCTGCAGAAGGAACATTTGTTTATTAATAATGGCTCTCTTTCTCTTCCAGTTTTATAGAAGTGAAACCCAGAGAGAATATAGATTTAGACATGGGCATCCTGAGCATAAAATACTTTGAAAAAAATCTGACTCTTGTGCCAATCAGTTTGTGACTTAAGGCATAAATTTAGTTATCCTTATCTTAATAATCATCATAATAAGTGCTATTATTAGCCAAAATATGTAGTGATGATGGAAACCACTGAGTTTTGAAAAGAATGACTGCTTCAGTGACCAGGAAAGCAGGTAACACCCCCAACATTTTTATTTATATTTCTCCAGAGAAATAGAGAAACGGGAAGTGTGATATTATACTGACAAATAAGTAAAGTTTATGCCCCTGAACATATAGTTAGAACATGTCTGTGCTGAAAACAAATTTGGAGCCCAGAAAGCTGCCAATCTTGGTATAACCCAGATGTTGAAACAGAAGAAAGCACTCAGATTTAAAACCGTTTTCTGGATAAGTAATAACAATATCATTTTTTGATTTTGTTAGTCATTCTCCTCCTCCTGAAATCATGAAATGCCTTACTTAATTCGTGCAATGTGGAGAAATGTCTGCTTTTTCTTTCTGCTCTTGGTTAAATAGTTGCTTCAATTCAGAGAGCTGGTACAAGAAAGCCTGTTTCTGATTGTAAGGTAGTTGTAGACAGCCATATTTACCAGTATTACAAGATATATTTTGAATTCTATATGACTCCTCATGCATATTTCTCAACTGGTTCACAAAAATCTATAAAAATGTGAGTAGGATTGTAACTTTGGAGACTCTATTAGCTAATTATCTATTACTGTGATAAAACATCATGACCAAGACAATTTATAGAAAAAGAGTTTATTTGAGCTGATGGGTCCAGAGGGTTAAGATTTTTTAGAGGAGCATGGCAATAACTGGTAGACATGGCAACCAGAACAGGAAATTGAGAGCTCACACCTTTACCAACAACAAGCACAAAGCAGACAGAGCAAATGGAAATAGTCCTAGGTTTTTTTTTTTTTCTTCAAAGGCAGTCCCAGTTACATACTTCCTCCAGCAAGGATGCACCACCTAAACCTCCCCAAACAGAGCACCACCAACTGAGGCCCAAGTTTTCAAATACATAAGCCTACAGGGGACTCTTTAAGATTTTCTTACTGAGATAGATGCTAGGAGTCCCAATAAAGTTTCCAGGCCTTGCTTCTTACTAGAAGTTTTCTTGACATTCAGTCATGCAAGGCAATACAAGGAGGTGCTAATGGCTAAGTTTTAAAGTCCTGCTGTTTCACCCAGGGCAAGTCACTTATCTACTGTCTTAGCTAGGGTTTGTATTGCTGTGAAGAGACACCATGACCATGGAAACTCTTATAAAAAAAAACACTTAATTGAAGAGGCTTGCTTGTAGTTTCAGAGGCTCAGTGTTTTATCTTCATGCTGGAGAACTTGGTGGATGTGCAGGCAGACATGGTGCTGGAGCTGAGAATACTACATCTTTCAAGCAACAGGAAGTCAACTGAAAGTCACACTGAGGGAAGCTTGATCAAGAGAGACCTCAAAGCCTGCCTCCAGAGTGACACACTTTCTCTAACAAGGACACTTTGGCATGTCCATTGGCAACATTCTTGTTCAGCTCATGTTTAGACAGTCATGTTGGTGAGACTTATAGATGTGGCTTCTGACATTACTAGGAGACAAAATCTCTCCTTTAATAACTTGGATATTAAAAATTATTTTCTATGTTTGAGAAATAGATAAAATATTCTTAAATGACTGCTTCATTCCTTTCAATAGATATAAAAGTACTATTGTTAAAGATGTGAAATTACATAATTCACATTTGACAAGCTTGCTACAAGTTAGCATCATTCATCTCATCCTCTTGTGGGTATAATTAGTTGTCTATTGCTGCTGCCACAAATTACAACAAACTTAGAATGTTCTATAAATCAGACATATAAAATAGGTTTCACTGAGATAAAATCAAGAAGGCACAGTTAAATTTCTTTTCAAAGAGCTGAAAGAGAATCTATTTTTTCTTCACTATTTGCAGCTTGTCTATATTGTCTATATTCCTTAGCTCATGATTTCTACCCCCTCCATTGCTTCTTTCAACTTCTTTTCCCTTAAAGACAGGGTCTCACTACATAGTCCTTGATGGCCTCAAACTTTCAGAGATCTGCCTGCCTCTCTCTCCCAAGTGCTGGCATCAAAGTTGTGTACCACCATGCCGAGCTTTGCTTCTTTGTCTTCTAAAAACATTTGCAGAAGCTGGACTTAAGGCCTTGGGTTTGTTCTTTGAGCTTAGTACATATGAAGCATAGTAGGGCAAGCCTGTAATCTTATCCCTTGGAAGCTGGATGCAAGACAATCAGAAGTTCAAGTTATCCCTCCCTACATTGTAAGCTCAAGTTCAAGGTCAGCCTTGCCTACATGAGACCCTATTTCAAAAATCTAACAAACATGTAGGTTGCTCAGGCTCCAGCAGGTGCTCCACACCCATGAATATATTGGAAGAACTAAGTGGACTCAGTGACTTTATAAAAAGAGAACATTTAAAGAGCAAAATGGTAGTGGTAGGTATGGCAGAAGTTAAAGGAAAGGGAGTGAGAGGTGGATTTGAACAAAACACATTGTATAATCTAGGAAATTTTTAAACAAGAAAGAAAAAATATTTTAAAAATTTTACTAACCAACAAATAAAACGTTTGTGATTGCATTAGATCCACATTCATCTCACATAATTTCCTTTTCAAAATCTTAACATTAATCACACTTCCAAAGCCACCTTTGCCATGGAAGCTAATGCAAGTTCAGGTTCAGATACTTAAGATGTCCACATATTTGAAGATCATATTTCTACAAATGGTAACATGTAGGGATATCTGGACACATGCTCACTACTCATAATTATTTTTTGGTTCTTCAAGACAGTGTTTCTATGTGTATCCCTAGCTGTACTGGAATTTACTCTGTAGAACAAGCTGGTACCTCTGCCTCCCACGCACTGGGACTAAAGGCATGCATTACCATGCCTAGCTACTAGTCAGAATCATAATGTTCGCAATAGTGTCACATATTTAAGATAGAAGCTTCCACATTACTTCCCAGGTCTTCACTCTCTAGTAAAACTGAGTGAGAAACAGTCTTATATTTGATGCCATAGTTGAGGACTGTAGTCAACATGAGGTTTATACTACAGTATACTATTTTGACCCTTTCTTAGGGTTAATGAAAAGAACTTAAGGATGTTAGGAAGGGTGTATGTTTTAGCTGCCAGAAGGATTAGCTAGATCCATTCTACTTATTCAAGTACAAAAGGTCATAGGCTGGGGAAGAAGTGGTTATAACATAAAACTTTAAGCTTTTATAGGGTCGTTAGAATATGCAAATCTAGTAATTGCAGAAATGGGGTTATCAAACTTAGAAGGTTAAGGGAATAGACTCAAATGAGCTATAATGTCAACAAATTCATAACTCCTGAATTTAGAAGAGTACCACTTGTCCTTTGAAATGCTTATTTTTCTGAGAAATTGAGCTGACTATTTCTGTTTTGATGTAATTGCAAGAAGATTCTGTGAATTCAAATAAACTACAAATCATAGTCCCCGTTCTTATGTAGACTGCAGCAGGGCCATTAACACCAAAACAAAACAAATGAATAAGTAGAGGGAAAGTAAATGAAATTCCTGTGTGCTAATATCAACATGAGTAATTGGTTCAGAGAAGAGATAGAAGATCTTGTTGTGGAGTGTCTCCAAAAGGCACCATGGTGGAAGGACTCGATCTGACTTTGGAGTCAGTCATACAAGCTTCAAAAACATTGGCAGCCTTAGACTCAGTAAATCAAATAATAAAAATATACCCAAAGCAATTTGAAAAGTAGGAAGTTATACTATGGTGCACTTTATAACAATGACAAACAAACAGTGAATGTTTCCCAAATAACAAAAGGTTAAGGAAATTATGATAGTGGGCCTGGGCCATAGAGTACGAATAGTATAAAGTTATTGGAATTCTGTAAATTACTGTAGACTCAGTAAATCAAATAATAAAAATATACCCAAAGCAATTTGAAAAGTAGGAAGTTATACTATGGTGCACTTTATAACAATGACAAACAGTGAATGTTTCCCAAATAACAAAAGGTTAAGGAAATTATGATAGTGGGCCTGGGCCATAGAGTACGAATAGTATAAAGTTATTGGAATTCTGTTTTGGAAGAATTCCTCATGATTGAAAAATGCTTATGTTATATTGTTAAGCCAATAAAAAATGCTGCAGAATTATTTATGCTGCATCATAAAGATTTGATATTTCAATTGTGAATCTTCTTTATAAGTCAATAAAATGCATTATTTTTCTAGTAGAGAAAGTGTAAAAATAGACACTTACATCAAAGACTAGCAAGTCACAAGGAGTTTGTCTTGTGCCCCTCCTCCTCTCCAACGAATCAAGTTTAGCAGTAGCTGACTATCCCAGCTCCTTCATAGTTTCCCTAAGAATCATTGTATTTATGAAGGAAAATACTGGAGGGGGGAGTCTTATAACTTCATACTGCAGGGGATGCCAGACTCCATTTCTCCGGGATAAAATGTGCTAACGTAGGTAACATCAAAGGGATGAAAATACAGCTGACTCTGAAATGAGTGTAACACATGAGATTCTAGAGCCGGGATGACTCTTGTTACTACTAGAGTGAATGTCAATAGCTTGTGACCTCCCAACTCTAACAAGCCAAGCTTGGCCATTCATTTTCTTTTCTTTTTTAAATAGTATTTTTATTTATTCCTTAAGAGTGAAGGGGTGTTGGAGAGGCGGGAAAGACAGAGGAGCAAAGTGAGTTGTTGTTGTTTGTTTATTTTGTTTTGTTTTTAATTTTCAAATAATTTTCTCGGTAGGGACACTGCAAAGGAGAAGGGCAGATATGGAGGGACTGGGAAATGAGCAGACTTGGGGCACACCATGTGAAATTCCCAAAGAGCCAATAAAGAAATTATGTTAAAAAAAAGAATTTCACATAACATATTTTGATCATGTTCTTTCCCTCCAGTAACTTCTCGCATATCCTCTCTTTGACTTCTCTACCCATCCAGTTTCATGTTCTTTCTCTCTTAAAAGAAAAACAAACAAGAGGTCAACTACTCCAGAGCATTGGGCTTGCCCTGGAGCTTGATTGATAAACTGCTTTAAAGAAACCTGATCTTCTTTCTCCTAGCAGGTATCAATTGCAAATAGCTTCTGGGACAGGGGTGGGCCTTTATGCCCACTTTCTGTCCTCCTTGCTAAAAATGTGTCTGGCTTTAGTTTGGGCAGACCTTGTGCATGTTGTCATAGTGTCTGAGTTTGTATGTACATCTGCTCTGTTGTGCCTGGGAAATGCTGTTTGCTTGATAACATCCAATTGTTCTGCTTCCTCTTCCGCGTACATCTCTGAGCTTTAAGAGAAGGGGTATGAGATAGAAATCCCATTTAAGGTAGAGTGCATTGAAGTTTCTTCTCTGCACAATTACTAGTTATGGGTTGGGCTTCTATATTAATTAACACTTACCATAAGAATTTTTTTGATAAGAACAATATATCATTATGAGTCATTTTTTTAAAGCTATGTTCTGAATAATAGTAATAGATTTTCCTTTAGGGCCAGTGACCTACCTAGTGTCAGTTTTTTTGGTCTTATTGATAATATCAAGGAGAGGTTCTATCTCAGGGATGGGTCATAAATCCAACCAAAGTGTAGTTGTTGCTAGAGTTTTCCTTCCTTTCCCACAGTCAGGACAAATCTTTGTCACCCGCCAGTCCCACAGCTGCTCAGACCCAACCAAGTAAACACAGAGACTTATATTGCTTACAAACTGTATGGACATGGCAGGCTTCTTGATAACTGTGCTTATAGCTTAAATTAATCTATTTCCACAAATCTATACCTTGCCACGTGGCTCGTGGCTTACCGGCATCTTCACATGCTGCTTGTCCTGGCAGCAGCTGGCAGTGACTCCTTCTGCCTTCCTGTTCTTTCTTTTCTCCTCTCTGTTAGTCCAGCCTATACTTCCTGCCTAGCCACTGGCCAATCAGTGTTTTATTTATTGACCAATCAGAGCAACACATTTGCCATACAGAACATCCCACAGCAGGTAGTTGTTATCCACCTGTTTGGAGTAAGCCAATTAATGGAGCCAAGTTAATACAGACAACAAGACAAAGAGATTTAATCAACATAGGCACATTGGGAAGAAGGACAAACGAGTCCATCTTCCCTGGTCCTACTTTGAGTGTAAGGTTTAAATGGAAAGTAAGAGATATGCATAACTAAGCAATCTGACCAAAATATAGTTCCATCCCCCAACCCATCCCACATGTGCACCATTGTCTCAGATCCATTCTCTTGTAAAAAAAAGAAATAAAACAACTGCAAATGTTTCTGGAGAAGTCAAGTTCTTCTTCTGGCTGCTCCCAGGCTTCTCAGCCTTATTCTTTTCCCAACATGAGGTTCCTGGGGATTTCTGGGATCTTTTGTTTTAAAAATCTAATAGCCAAAGTGATGGCCACAGTACCTCTGAGAATATCTGCCAGGGTGGTTTTATTGTTTGTATTGAGGAAGGTTGTAAATAGGAAACAAATACCTGGAAGGGAAATAGATGCTTGATCTTGACACAAGAAAGTAGGGTTTCCCTGAGCGTGACAGAGCTTTCCTAGCCTCAAATATACTTGAACTCAGGAATTAGGTGACAGATGCTCATAGTCATACAGCCTGTGGCTTCTGGAATCTTGTTTTGTGGATTCAATGAGTGAAATTTCCCAGCTGCATGTGGCAGCTCACAACCATCTATAAGTCCAGTCCCAGGGAAGCTGATATCCTCTTCTGACATCTGAAGGCACAAAAAACACAGAGGGTGCACAGACATATGTGTAAGCAAACTGTAGAAGGCTTTTTTGAACTTCCAGCCCCCAATCATGACACTGAGACTTATTATTAATTATGAAAGCTCAGCCTTAGCTTAGGCTTGTTCCTAACTAGTTCTTATAACTTAAATTAACCCATATTTTTAAATCTATGTTCATGTACATGGCTCAGTTACCTTTATTCTGTACTGCTCATCTTGTTTCCTCTGTGTCTGGCTGGAAACTCTCCTTTCTTCTTCCCAGAGCTCTCTGTGTCCAGATGTCTCACCTATACTTCCTGCCTAGCTATTGGCCATTTAGCTTTTTATTAAACTAATCATAGTGACACATCTTAACACAGTATAAAGAAATATTCCACATTACAAAACATTCATACACATAAACAAATAAAATAAATAAAACTAAAAAAGAGTTCATATACAATTGGAGGGCAAAAAGGAGTACTATTATAGAGTCATAGATGGCCACTTACAAGAGAGAAGAAAGAGGTATTGTAATGAAGGTGTGGATTCCAAGAAGTGAGATATCATTGTGAGTCCTCACCCTGGAGTTAATAAGGCTTTACTAGTTGGAGGCATGGAGAGGGAGTGATGAACTGCTTAGTGGATTTTGTCCACTCACATGGTGGTATTTCCAGGTAACTCTCTGTTCCATGGCAATCCTCAGAGAAGGGTGCTCATTTAGGGAATGCAAGATAATGAGAAACAATACTGCCCCTGTTGTATCCCTGGTCTCTGGCCAGGAAACAACCAAGGCCTTTTTGGCTAAAACATTTTGGGCATCAAAAACTTTGTGCGCCAATTGCCATTATTCATACTAACCAGAAAGTAGGAAAAATGTTCATAAAATTTTGAATGGATAAACACAATGCTATATATTCATAAAATGGAATATTATTCAGCAATAAAAAGAAATGATGGCATATGGCATTTTATGAATAAATCTTTAAAATATGATAAATGAAAGAAGGCAGAAGCAAAAGGCTTCATGAAATTCCATCCATAAGAAATGTATATAAATCCACTGATCTCTCAAGGCAGAAAATTCTTGCTTAAGGCTAGGGATGCAGCAGTGGTGATAAACTGGTATCAGGAATAGGGAATGATTGTTTATAAGAATATAGGCACTTTAGGTGATAAAATATATGAATATGAGATAGGGGCTGTTTATATAACTCTACTTTTATAAAATCTTTGAATTACATGCTTAAAATTAGTGAATATTTGGTATATAAATTATAACTTCACAACTTATAAAAAGGAAGCACAATTTATTAGAACTTTTCTTTGGGTCTGCATGATAAGATATGACTGTATGTCTTCCTGGTTGTCAACAACAACAACAGAATTTCAGTCCTGATACTTGTTTTTTTTGTGAAGTTGAATATACAATCCTCTTAATTCCAGATAGCCTTAGAGCACAAGATGTGTACACCCCCATTTATTTCAGTTACTTTTCTAGTTATAATGATTAAATATCTGTCAGAAGCAATATAAATAAATAAAGAAAGAAGTAATGAAAGAAAGAAAAAGAAAGAAAGAAAGGAAGGAAGGAAGGAAGGAAGGAAGGAAGGAAGGAAGGAAGGAAGGAAGGAAGGAAGAAAGAGGAGGGAGGGAGGAAGAAATAAATGTTCTTTTTGGCTCACAGTTTCAGAGTTTTGTTTTGTTTTTTGTTTTTTGTTTTGTTTTGTTGTTGTTGTTGGTGGTTTTTGACAGAACAGAAAGGATGTGGTAAAACAGTTCCACAGGCTTAAAAATATACTGTGGAGATTTCTCATGTCTTGGTGGGCTAGGAAGCAAAGAATTTAGTCTATTACCACTAAGACAGTTATAACCAGCTGTTCTACAGCCTTCAAAATTGGACCACAAACTTTGAAACAGGTTTTCAAAGTACAAACCTTTGGGTTATGTTTCATATTCTAACTGTAACAACCATCTAATCTGTGTATACAATAAAGCAGAAGTGTGCTATGTTTTATGAGTGATATAGATTAGCCCTGGCCTGCTTCTGGCATCACATATTTAAGTCAGAATACCTAGAGAAGGTAACCTTATCCCAAGTCAAATGTCATAGTGAAAGGCTAGGACTATATAAATTGGCAATAGGTGTCCTAATTTGCTTTCAATTGCTGTGATAAACAACATGACCAAGAACAGTTTGGAGAGGAGAAAGTTTTTTTTTAGCTTATAATTGTAATCTATCATGAAGGGAAACCAGAACAGGCACTAAAGGAAGAAACTGAAGTAGAGGACATGGAGCAACACTGCTGACTGGTTTTCTCCCTATGGCTTCCTCAGCTTACTTTCTTATAGCATCCAGGACTACCTTCCCAGGAGTGGAGCTACTCACAGTGGCCTGAGAACTCCCAAATCAATCATTAATGGAGAAAATGGCCGATAGACTTGTTTATAGTGCAATATGATGGAGGTATTTTCTTTTTCTTTCCCCTTTAATACATATTAAAATTTGAATATATATATATATATATATATATATATATATATATATATATATATATATATATATAATTGGTTTTTTGAGATAGTTTTTTTTCTGTGTAGCTATGGCTATCCTGGAACTCACTCTGCAGACCAAGCTGGCCTTGAACTCAGAAATCTGCCTGCCTCTGCCTCCCAAGTGCTGTGACTAAAGGCATGACCACCATGCCTGGCTTAATTTATATGTTTTTATTGATTTTTTTTATATAATACGTTCTGGCCTGGTTTCCTCTCCCCAAACTCCTCCCAGGTCTTTCCTTCCTATCAATCTACCCACCTCCATCCTGTCTTTCTCTTTACAATACAAACAGACATACCAAGATGAGACAAAAGTCTAGCCGGGTGGTGGTGGCGGCGGCGGCGGCGGCGGTGGCGGCGGCGGTGGCGGCGCTCGCCTTTAATCCCAGCCCTAGGGAGGCAGAGCCAGGCAGATCTCTGTGAGTTCGAGGCTAGCCTGGGCTACCAAGTGAGTTCCAGGAAAGGCGCAAAGCTACACAGAGAAACCCTGTCTCAAAAAACCAAAAAAAAAAAAAAAAAAAAAAAAAGTCTAAAAATACCATTGAATTTGCTTTGAGTTGGCCATGTACTGCTGGGCATAGAGCCTATACTTGAGCATGGTTAAAATAGTAAGACTCCATCAGAGAAAACTAATTTTTCCTTTGTAAGTGCATGTCAGTTAGAGATAGCTTCCCTGTTAGGGATGGAAGCTAATGACCACTTTGCCCTCTCAGCACTGGGACCTCAACTGGCATTTCCTTAATTGAGGTTCCCTCTTCCCAGATAACCCTAGTTTGTATCAAGTTGACAAAGAAACTACCACCATGATAGGATATTTATCTATTATGTGCGAGTTGTTTGATTCAATTTCTGGTATAGACAGTTATAAAGAAATAAGTAACACAAGCAAGGGAAGGAGATGTAATGACTTCGTGCTTTGAAGTTACAAATAGTTTATTACTTGGAAAGATTGTCCCAAGAAAGTTACTATTAGTATGGCTCTTTCTAAAGTTAGCTCTGGCTGGGTTTTATGTACTTGCTTGCATTTTAGGAATGATATCAGGAAGTAATGTGGTGCTAAGACTGGTTCTTTCTATCTTCCAATAATTTCTCAAGACCTTAACTCTTATTGTCTATAAACTCAGACACAGTTGATAGCCAGTTAAAAGTCTTTATTCTAGTGAGCTAGGACTACACTCAGGTATTTGGGATCCAAGTATGGTGCTGAGTGTTTAAAGTTAGAGGTTTTTGAATGAAAAAACTATGTCTTGACATCTCACTTGGCAGCTACAGGGGGTGGGGGTGGGGCAGTGGAAAACTTCACACAGGCAAGCAGTTTAACAGAAGCTAAAATAAGCTGTTAACTGGAGGGGGAGTTCTGCACTAGCAGGGAATTTAACAGAAGCTAAGGTAAATGGTTAGCTGGGGGAGAGAGAGGTTCTGCACAAGCAGGTAGTTTAACAGAAGCTAAGATAAGCTAGTTGGGGCATCTTGGCCTCAGGTTCCTAGAACAGAGTTGGGTAATTTTTCATGGGGCTTCCCATAAAGGACAAAAATTCTAGTCAAACATAAAATGACCTCAGCAAGAATGCAGGACAGAGGAACCTCTACACCATCTTGCCTTGTTACACCCTGTGTTAAGTGGCATCCCAAGAGTAGTTTAAAATCAACTACAATAAGAGTATTTACACCATGGAAATTGGTAAGTGCAAGACTTTTGTTTTTAGACAGTCACTTGTCACTGAAGAACTAAAGAGACCTATGCATGTTTCATGTATGTTCATGTTTTAATGGTCTTCCATTTTATCCTGGATTTGAAGGTGATGATGTCTCTGGTTTTAAAACTGTTCATTTATCCATTAAATGTCTTGAAAATGTAGGTAAAGGAAGGCCATTCACCCATACCATCTTTAAAGTTCTCACTCTGAAATTAAAGAACATGACATTAGCTAGCAGGTTGGACAAAGTATAAGACTAGGAAGCTAATCCTGCATTTTCTACTGTTCACAAGCCAGAGCAAGTAGTAGAAAGTTGCTTCAGTGCTCTTATTTCCCTGAATGGCTTTTCTGGAGACACTCTACATCAGTTTGATGAAGAGGCATATTGGAATTCCACTGATTAGTGGCTATAGATAAAACAAGGAGTGTTGTTTGTTAGGATGGGGCATGGAATGAAGAAAGAACGATATCAGTTAAAAGAAGAGGATACCATATTGGAAGTAGCTGAGTTTCTGAAATGAAGGTCCAAAGCAAGCGAAAAATCTTCACTAAGTAGCCATTGACAAACCAGGAATTGATAACCATGGAGCAATAGGTGGAAAAATGCTGTGGGATAATCCTCTTTTACACTTTAAAGGTTTTTCACTCTAATTGGTTTAATCAAATGCTGATTGGCCAGTTGCCAGGTAGGAAGTATGGATGGGGTGACCTAACTCAGGATGATGGGAAGGAGAAGGGTGGAGTCAGGAGTCAACAGCCAGATGCAGAGGAAGCAAGATGAGAATGCCATACTAAGAAAAGCTACCAAGCCATGTGGCTAAACATAGATAAGAGTTATGGGTCAATTTAAATGTAAGAGTTAATTATAATAGTTAGTAATAAGCATGAGTTACCTGCCAAGTATTTATAAGTAATATTAAGCCTCTGAGTCAATTATTTGGGAAGTGCCTGCTGGGTATTTGAGAGTTGCTGATGGGACAGAAACTTCTGCTTACAGTAAATACCCCCAAATTTCATTAACCACTAACATTGTTAAAAGAGTTTCTAGAAATTTAGCTAAATTATATAATTGACTTTTATTTGCAGTTTATAAATTGAGAAGTATCACTTTTGAAACTATACAGGTACCATTCCAGGTATAGCAGAACAGCTAGTTTTGAGGCAATAGCTTGAATGAGAACAAGGAAACAACATAATGAAAAATCACATCTGCAAACAGCTTATTTCCACTACTTTCCTTGTTAAAATTTGAAGTGGGAACCTTTCCTTATTATGACTGGTTTGGCATTTGGTAATATTGTTTCTGATTTCTCAGGAGGTTATGCTTGGTCAAGTTCAGCAGGAGCTGACTCCATTTCAGTTTGGTCTGTTGAAGACTGGTGCAGGAGTTAGGTGCACATCAATGACTTCCCATGAATTTCTCCCCCTCCATACATGCACCCTTTCTCTGTGTGTGTGTGTTTGTACACTTGTTTTGATTGTTTGTTTGTTTGTTTGTTTGTTTGTTTGTTTGTTTGCCGATTGCTGGGGATGAAACCTATGGCTTTCTGTATGCTCTGCAAGCAATCTTTCTATCATTGAGCTACAAGCCCAGCCTCTCCCATGTATTTTAACAACTAATTCAGTGATTTTCTTTCTCAAATTATAGTGGTGTTACTGATTGTTTTAGATTGCTTTCAATTGGTATGATAAACACTAAGACCAATAGCAAAACTGGAGGAAAAAGGATTTATTTGGCTTAGACTTCTACTTCACAGTCTGATGAAGGGACATCAGAGCTAGAAATCAAGGTAGGAATCTGGAGGCAGGAACTAATGCAAAGGCCGTGGAGAAACCAATTATTGTATTGCCTCCATGGCTTGCTTACAATGTCTTAGCTAGGGTTTTTGTTGCTATGAAGAGACACCATGACAACAGAAACTCTTATAAGGAAACATTTATTTGGATCTGGCTTACAGTTCAGATGTTTCATCCATTATCAACATGGTGAGAAGCATGGCAGCATACAGTCAGAAACTGTGCTGTAGAGGTAGCTAAGATTTCTACATCCAGATTGCCAGACAGCAGGAAGAGAGTGAGGCACTGGGCCAGGCTTGAGCATCTGAGAACTCAAAGCCACTCCCATTGACACACCACCTAATAGTGCCACTCCCTGTGGGCCTATGGAGGCTGTGGTAGTTTGAAGTAATTGGTCACCATGAGCTCATAGAGAATGGCGCTATTAGGCAATGTGGCCTTGTTGAAGTAGGTGTAGCCTTGTTGGAGGAAGTGTGTCACTTTCGGGGTGGGCCTCTTTTGTTCAAGCTTCTCCCAGTGTGACTTTCAGACCATTTCCTGTTACCTGCAAAATATAGGACTCTCAGCTCCTTCTTCAATACCACGTTTGCCTGCACATTGTCATCCTCCCATGATGAGAATAGACTGAACCTCCAAATTGTAAGTGAACCACCTCAATTAAATGTTTTCCTTTATAAGAATTGCCATGGTCATGGTGTCTCTACACAACAATAGAACCCCTAACTAAGACAGGAGCCATTTTCATTCAAACCATCACACTTATCCTGTTTCTTTTTATATGACTCAGGACCATCTGCCCCAGGGGTGGCACCACTCCCTCTACCCCATGGGCAGGGCCTGCCTGCATCCATCATTAATCAAAAAAAAAAAGCCTTACCAGCAATCTGATAGAGGCATTTTCTCACTTGAGGTTCCTTCTTCCCAGATGGCAGTAGTGGGCCAAGTTGAAAGGAAAACTAACCAGTACACTGATGATTTTCATTCTATTCTACATATTTTTCTGTATTTGAAAAAAAAATCCCAAATGAAATCTCCCAAATTATTTAATTTATAATCAAATTAGGTTAATCTAAAATAAGATTTAAAAAAAAGAAAAACAATTTATGTATTCATTTGAGTCTGGTGCCTCAGTGTGGGTGTATAATGAATGAGTGTGTGTGTGCATTTGCACACAGCTGTTTGCATCTGTTTATGGCACCTTAGATGCCTGTGTCAGGATCCTCCTCTATCATTATTTGCCTGCTACTCTGAGGCTCAGTCTCTCACTGAAGTTGGAGCTAGTGTTTTCCTGTTTTATCTGCCCCTAGAATCCTCCTGTTTGCTCTCTTCCTGGGGCAGGGTTACAGGCGGGTGTAGAGTACCCAAATTCTTTTGTGCATGTTGGAGCTTGAAAAGCCGATCCTGCTGATGGCTTAGAAAGTGCTCTTAGCTGCTGAGCCATCTCTCCAGTCCCTAAAATGACATATTTTGCTTAAATTGGAAAACAAGAAAGAAGCCATGATAAAGCCAGTGAAGAATAGGAGGTAAATGACATTCAGAAGAAGCATGTATTTGGACTTATGGCAGTAAATATGTACTAGACTATTATATTCTTCAGCAGTGAAGGAAACATACTTCAGTGGATTTCTATGCAATGTATAGAGATCTCAGCTCCAGGTTATCTATTGTCAACCTTTTGATGCCTTTCAGCCATTCTACATCTTTGTATATTATAAGAAACTGATAGCATAATGTAAATGATAATTATCTATGGACATGGAAATGAGTCCTGTGTAGAGGAGGAAGGACTCCAGCCCAAATGAAGACAGGTTGCTTCCACTTGCAAGTTCATTTCAATACTCTGGGTGTCACCTGAAAGCAAGCTTCACCAATGTGTGCTGTGGGATGACAGAAAGGAAGGCACAATGAACACTTAAAGAGAATATAGGCAAAAGATAAAATGATGTAAGTAATTCTAGGGGGTGGGGTAATCTAAATTCAATGAAGAACAATAGTAAGCGGCTTTCATTTGCTAAGTGGCTGTTGTGACCTTTCTGTTACTTTAGTGAATGTTGTTTTTTTCTATTATTTTTTTTCTAAATTACTAAACTAAGATGGAAACAAATCTGTTAGACAGGAATTCAATCTTCCTTTCTTGCTCAGGGCATTTTGTGTTTGAATGTGATAGGATCCAAATATTAATGAATGTTCTTTCAATTATCTATGTTGATGTAGGGGCGTGTCAGTGCAAGAAAGGCCACACCAACTCCAACAAGGCCATACCTCCTAATAGTGCTACTCCCTATGAGCTTATGGGGGCAATTACATTCAAACTACCACAGGAATATATTAACTTAACAAAACCTTATTCTCTACCAAAGAGCCAGTAGTGCTAAGAAACCCAGGGCTTTCTCTCCCAGGACCACATTATGGATATGGATCTAGGAGGCCTAAACCAAGGATGTCCCAAATGTCTGTTCATGGACCATGCCTGATAGCCTGGAAGAAAATCAGATACTCAGAGCACCACTCTACAAATTCTGACTATAGTGTGAAAGAAAATTCCTAGAAAGAAGCTGTGTGTTCTCCACCAAAGAGCTAGTAGTGCTATCAGCTAGCATCAGAGGCATATTTTCCTGGCTCTAATCTGCTTTGTGAACATGGAGCCTGGGTTGGACCTAGCTCTATATTCCTGGCCTTTGTTCATTCAGATTTGGCTCCTGAATAAACTCTATCTTATTCTGTTTGAGAGCTTGTGTGTGTGTGTGTGTGTGTGTGTGTGTGTGTGTGTGTATGTACATTATCTTAGTGTTCCCAACCTATTATTAAAGAACTACCACATAAGTCTCATGCCAAACCTAGATTTGAAATAGTGTAGGTAATGGTCATTTCAAAGAGACCTTTCCTTGATGGCTATCTCTTAGGAACCTTTTAAAAATGCTTTCTATTATTTCCCACAGAGACCAGATCTTGCTAGAAAGGTAAACACATGCTTGTTGATAGAGAATGAAGGAAAGCAAGGATTTCCAACCAGGCTATTACTGGTAAAGGTTAGTCTAGGAGGTTGAGAAAGGCTTACCGAGGGAAAAAACAACCTCCATGTCTTCTCTTTCACACCTCCCCAGCATACTTGCTTCCTCAGTAATTGGTTGGGACAAAGCAAAAGCTGCATTAAACAGTTAGCAGAAAAAAACAATGAACTGTAGTCTTTGTGTAGGGCCAGAATGAAAGGCATACAAAGCAGTAGACAGCCATGTAGCCGATGAAGGGGCTGGAAAGAGAACCATGAGATCTGCTAGATGAGTGGGAGGTGACCCCTAGGGAGCATGCAAAATCAGAATCTTTAGCTAGGACTCTATAGGAGATGAGAGATACTGAAAATAAAACAGTCCTTTATATATTTCATAAAACCATTTCTTGGAGGGCTATTCAGAACATACTGATTTGGGTTACCTGATCTTTAAATGTATGTTGAGTATAAGGATTAGATTTCTTTATTTTTCTTTATTTTTCTTTCTTTTCCTTTTTGTTAAAGACTAAATTACAATCCCCTTTATAGTATGATTCTGGTCCTTTGGTCCTTTTGATCTATTTTACTGGAAACTCGGTGGACTGTGAGCCAGACTGTGCTCAAAGCATTTGACTCTTCACAGAGACTTACCTGTCAAAATCATAACAACACATGATACTTCTCTCCAGTCAGATATGAGGCTGGATAAATTTATATACCAAGAGTGAAAAATACACATCCTGTCAGAATCAGTGACCTCACTGAGGAAGGATGACCACAGCATGCAAGTGCAAGGCCAAATACTAGCTGGAGGCTTGGAAAACAAGTAAAAGAATAACCATACTGAAAATGTAATTCTTGTCAGAAGCACTAAAATGCCTGGCAAACACTTGAACCAAGAAAGTGACATTTTGTCTATAGTCCTACCCATTAGGGGTCATCAACAAACTGCATTAAGAAAGGAAAACGGTAAGAGTTTTGTCATTTTCTATCTAGATATTTACTGTAAATAACAGTCCTTTTAGAGTATTTCTTTTCCAAAAACAAGGGCAATAGACATTGAAATCCTATTTTGAACACTGGTAAACTTCTTCAGGGTCCCAACACTTCAACTCCGTTCCTGGTTCTCCAAGTGTCTCAGGCTGTCTGACTTAGGATGATTGATCTAGAGAACAAAACTCACAGGACAAAAATGGATTTTCCAACAGCCCCTTCTTTGCCAGAGGCAGCCGGGATCATTCTAACTGAGTCTATTAGCATTGTGGCCATAGTAGGGTGCAATTTGAAGCAACACAATGCAGACAAAAGACATAAGTGTTAGCTTAAGAGCAGCTCTGTTCTCAGGTGTGTGAATCACTGTGATGTCATTCATGAGACTAACAACAACAAATGGCTGAAACTTAAGGAATCCTTGCTTGATAGGTGGAGGTTGTTTTTATGTAATATCTTAATTAACCCAAAAAATATACAAATGAAGTGGCAACTATCATTGTCCTTATCTTGTAGACAGATAAACTGAGGCGACTGGCACTTAGCTGAAAGGCTTTTATGTTTGATTTACTTGTTTGTATCAGAAAGGAGGGGAAGATTCTACGTCTGTGTCTGTGTACTGAAGTTTCCCGAGCTGTAAATGCTGAGCATTTTCTGAGATTTTATAATATTTTTAATACAACCTATGAATCCAATAAAACATTTCCTGCCTTCTACTAAATTTACCCTAGGAAAATATCACCAGCTGGAATTTATTACTTGACTTGGAATTTATCAATTCTATTCACACCCTCTACAGAAAATATATAGTTGCTTATGCAGCTTTCAAGATGTGTCTCTAAAGTAATGAAACTGATTTTCATTTGTGATCAGTGAAACTCCCTCTTTCAAAAGTCATACCTATAAGGATGAAGCATGAAGTGATTCTGCATATGATAAAAGTTATTGATGAGAAAGAGACAAAAACCTCTTTAATTTTCAGCATAATGGCTCTTAATGGCGACTGTATGAACAAATAAATTAACATCACACAATTACTCTTCTGCTGGGGCCTAAAAGACTTCCAGCGTCGGGGTACTCTCTGGCAAGAGTCTTCATGTAATTGGACTGACGTTTCCCAATACTGCCTGCTATTAGAATCTCCACAGGGCTTTTGAATAGAGCATGCCAAGATGGCGGAAGCATTTTATGACCTGCATATACAGTTACAGTGTGGTACTCACTAGTTACACATAGCTGTGCAGCACTTGAAATGTGATTAATGCTATAGAGAACAAAATACATTGACATTGAGACAAGTACAGGGAGCATAAATGACCATTGTATGGGACAGAGCAGGATGATCAGGAGAAGCACATTAGGGGGCTGGGTGGCAGTTTGCCTGAGGTCTATGGAGTCACTAATACAGTGTCATTTGAATCTGTTTTCTTAACTTAATATTAGTCAAAGTTGACTGAAGACCCAATTTATTTAGACTCAAATTGTTTCTGTTTTTCAAGTCCATAATTCTAGGCAACTTGTGTTTCCAAACATAACACTGCATATAGGATATATTCAGTTATTTGTACATAGCATTTTCTTTAATTATAGAAAATGAGTTGCATTGTTACCAAGAGCCACAAGTATGTTGTGCATCCTACACAGGCTGCAAATTGTACATAGCTTTAAGAAAGTGCCACACAAGAAAATTTGCATTTTCAAAAAATGATAAATTAGGGAGCAATTATTCATTTTACAAAAGAATTCACCAAAGGGCTACTTTAAATAGCTAGCTCTCCAAAAATGAATTCTAAATAAGATTCAATTAACAAAAATTCAATTTGCGCACAACTCTTCAAGAACACATCTGTTTCCTCAAACCAGCTACACCTGTGGATCATTTGCAAAGCCTCTGGAGGCTGGAAGAGATTCTTCATAAAGGCTATGATGCTAGAATTGAAATCACTCTAGTCTACACAGTGTGTGTGTGTGTGTGTGTACACACACACACACATCTGTGTATAGAGCTTGGAGGTTGGCATTGGTTTTCCTTTAATATTCTCCACATTTTCTTTCTTTCTTTCTTTCTTTCTTTCTTTCTTTCTTTCTTTCTTTCTTTCTTTCTTTCTTTCTTTCTTTCTTTCTTTCTTTCTTTTTGAGACAGGATTTCTCATTGAACCCATACTTTATTAGTTAAGGAAGACTAGCTGGCCAGCAGGCCCCAGAATTCTCTTCTCTCTGCCTCCCATATACTGGGATTACAGCCTTGTACTGCCATGCCCAACGTTTTATGTGGTTGCTGAGAATCTGAACTTGGGTTCTCAGGCTTGTGCCTCGAACACTCTAATGACTCAGTTGTTTCTATAGCTCTTCTAGTCTACAGTTATGGAACTAACCTTTTCTGTGTGAAAAGAATCTATGTCTTCTATAACTTCCCTTTCCAGATCTGTTATCAAAAGCCTATAATATTTAGCTGAATTTGGAGTATGGAAGAATGCATTCAACCAAAGAGTCCCCTCAGAAGAGCTTTGAAAATGGAAACAAATAATACTCAGACTTCTTATTTCTGGTAAGGGGCTTAGAAGCCAGCATGCCATCATAACAAGTCAAAAGCTGAAGTGACCGGTAAATCAATAACTCCTAGCTTATCAGAGGTTAGGTCATAGGGCAACTTCTGTCCACCAATTTGGAAAGAGAGACAAACAGAGAAAAGAAACCAGTGCCCAGGTAGGGAAAACTGAAATTAAACTGAAGAAATGCTGGTGAAGGGTAACAAAGTTCCCAAAGGATCTGGCCACACAATGTTTATGAAAGGTTTTTGCACACTGATAAGCCTCTCTGCCGATGCAGCAATCCAAATCCAACAAAATCAGACTGAATTAGGAAAAGCCCCAGTTGAATGGGTAAAATGTTCCTGGGTGATTCTCCAGCCCCCTCTCCCCCCAGAGAGGAGACAGGGGATGAGAGACAGGAAAACCATGTGTCTGTTTTCTGGGATGCAGTTTAAATACCTTATGGCAGGAGCCGTTTTTGACAGGCTTTGAGGGGACAGGTTTGTGCTGTGGGATGTTCTGTATGTCTTGTGGGAGCCCATTCTCAGGTTCTTTGTGGCGTTACCCAGCAGGTCCGTATAGAGGATGATTAGGACCATGGGCCTGAGTGCAGGTGTTTGAGATGGTCTGCACTTGGCTGTGCTGGGGGATGGTCTGTATGTCAAGTTGCTTTGATTGGTTAATAAATAAAACCTGATCGGCCGTGGCTAGGCAGAAATAAAAGGACAGAAGGGCAGAAGGAGACGCTGCAGCCGCTGCCATGACCAGAGAGGCTGCAGCCGCCGCAATGACCAGAGAGGCTGCAGCCGCTGCCATGACCAGCAGCATGTGAAGACGCCAGTAAGCCACCAGCCACATGGCAAGGTATAGATGTATGGAAATGGATCAATTTAAGATAAAAGCACAGTTAGCAAGATAAGGACAGTTGGCAAGAGGCCTGCCACGGCCATACAGTTTGCAAGCAATATAAGTGTCTGTGTTTATTTGGTTGGGTCTGAGCGGCTGTGGGACTGGCGGGTGACAGAGATTTGTCCTGACTGTGGGCAAGGCGAAAAAATCAAGCTACAGGTTTGGGGAAAGAGATGGAAGAAGAGAGTTGAGGTAGACCTTCCACCAGAACATTCTGGACCCTTTGGGTATATGGAAGTCAGGGTGCCAGGGACTGAGGTGGAGCTTCTACCAGAACAGTTTAATCAATGGCAGAAAAACAGCTGGAAAATCCAGAAAAAATTACAGCATACTCGTAAAGAATATAGAAAATTCTCGAGAGATATGCAAAACGTATGTTCCTAGGTGCTGGAGACATGGCTTAGTGATTAAGTTCACTGACTATTCTTATAGAGGATCCAGGTTTAGTTCCTAACACCTACATAAATACTCACAATCTTCTGTAACTCCAGTTCCAGGGAACAGGATTCCCTCTTCTGGCCTTCATATGCACCAATCATGCAAGTGCTAATAGACATACACACAGACGAAATACCTATACACATAAAAAAAATAACTTCAACATCTATCCAAGGAAACTAAAAAATTCCTGCTGTATGAAGGACAATATCAAGAGTGTGAGCAGACAAGCCCCACAGCAAAAGGAAATATTTGAGTAAAGAAAACTTATCTGATAAAAGATTGTTATTTATTTTGGAAAAGCCTTAAAACTGAACAATAAAGCTGGGCAGTGGTAGCACATGTCTTTAATCCCAGCACTTGGGAGGCAGAGGCAGGTAGATCTCTGAGTTCAAGGTCAGCCTGATTTACAAACTGAATTCCAGGACAGTCAAAGCTATGTAGAAAGACCTTATCTTAAAAACAAATAAATAAACAAACAAGCAAGAAAACAAAACAAAACAAAAAACCAACCAACCCAACAGCCCAACAAACAAACAAACAAACAAAAACCTTCCTTTAAAAATGGACATACTATTAGAATGCCCATTGTTTAGGCACTAACAATACTATACCCTGCTGGAGAATGTGGGCCGACAGGAATTCGCACTGCTGGCAGAAAAGCAAATACATTTCCAAAGCACAGTCACTTTGGTAGTTATTTCCTAAACTTAAAATATTCTTAGAACACAACCCCACCAACCCTCTCCTTGTTATTTACCCAAATGCATTGAAATTTTATATCTGCATAAAAATATGCCTGTGATTATTTATAGCTACTTCATTCATAATAAGTTTGACACAACTAAGATGTTCTCCAGTAGGTTTAAAGTATATATATTGCATAGCATATCTAGATAATGGCGTATTATTCAGTTCCAAAAAGAAATTGTGCTATTAAGCTATGGCAAAATGTGGTAGAAAAATAAATGTGTGTTTCCAAGAGAAAGGAGTCAATCTGATAGGCAACATAGTTTCACTATATGACATTCAGAAAAAGGCAAAACTACATATAGTAAATGATTATTTGCCACCGGTCAGGAGGAAGGAGAAAATGAATAAATGGAGCATTAAAGAATTCTCAGGGCAGTGAAACTACTCTGTATGGTAGATATATATCACTATACATTTGTTGAAACCATAGAACATACAATAAGAGTGAATTCTAATGAAAACTATTTACTTTGAGTGTCAACAGACTATCAGTCTGGTGGTATACGTTCACAGTTGGGGCAGGAGTATGTGAAAGGAGAGACAGAATATACAGGAATTCATTCTTTCTATTAATCCATTCCCTCCTCTTCTTCACATGCTAAGTGAGCTTTCTACCACTGAACTATATCCCCTGCACTACATTTCTCTATGAACCTAACATTGTTCTCAACAACAATAATAAAATTTTTTTTTTTTTTTTTTTTTTTTTTTTTTTGGTTTTCCAAGACAGGGTTTCTCTGCGTAGCTTTGCGCCTTTCCTGGAGCTCACTTGGTAGCCCAGGCTGGCCTCGAACTCACGGAGATCCGCCTGGCTCTGCCTCCCGAGTGCTGGGATTAAAGGCGTGCGCCACCACCGCCCGGCTAAAACTTGTTTTTAAAAGTATTATACAAGTTTGAATTAATATTATATTTACACATGATATATTTTTTTCTAAACAAGACTATTTATTCAGTCATCTTGTTATATGTCTGAATAGTACCCTGTTTCTCTCAAAGTGTCTCATCTTGAACAAAATAATGCATGTCCTTCCCCCCATTATACTACAGTCTTTTCTTGGCACATCTCATTAATGCTGTAACAGTGCTTTTCAAACATATAGTTAGAAATTTATAAATTTTGATCCTTCTCTTGGTTATTCAGATTTGATAGGTCTGAGGTAGAGTCCAGAAATGTGTACTTTTAACAAGCATCCCAATGGATTTACATGAGAAGAGGGCATGAAACCAAACCTCTGATTTCAGCAACCTTAGATTTCATGCAAAACTGGCAAGTTTTATTTATGTATTTGGATTAAGATTGGTTGTGGTCATTGAAAGCTACTTATTGTAGTCCATCAAAAATCTTAAGTCATTCTGACAAATTCTCATTTTGATCTTGCTAATAATTTGGTTAGGGAATAGTTCTCATAAAATTAAATGTGTTCAGATCTGAGAGTGTTCCATTATATTAGCAAAGACAACACAATAAATTCTAAGAATAATAGTCCAAATATCTGGAGTGTTTCTTCTTCTTTTGCTATAAAAATGTATGCTGCATTTTCTGTGGTATGTTAAATCAGCCTCTCAGAATACTGATGAGATTTATACAGAATGTTTATAGATAAGAAGGGAGTTATAAATGAAGGCAGACAACTGCAGATCAAAATATTACTTGCTGTCTAAAAATAATTTTATTTTTTAGAAAAAACATTTTATTCACTATTTAATTATTTTTCACATATTTATTTTATGTCTCAGTATCACCTTCTCCCCAATCCTCCCCTCCATTCTCTCTTCCCCATTCCCCACTTGCCACTTCCAGCACCCTCCTCTTCTGTCTCCATCCAGGAAAGGGCAGGTCTCCTATGAGTATCAATAAAACATGCCACATCAAGTTGCAATAAGACTAAGAACATCCCCATGTATTAAGGCTGGGCAAAGTGACCCAGTATGAGAAATAGGATCTCCAAAGCCAGTAAAACAGAGATTTTTAGGCCCTGTTCCCTCTGTTAGGAGTCTCATAAGAGGACTAAGAGGACAACTATTACATATTAGGTAAGTCTTATGCAGGCTCCGTGGTTGTTGGTCCAGTTTCTATGATCCCCTATGAGCCCAGGTGAGTTGATTGTATGAGTGAATATTACCATTACTGTGTATTGTAAGACATTATCAACTTCAGAAAAATTATAAGAATGCTAATCAATTTAAGAAGCTCAAACACAATTGAAATAATAGGAAACAACTATGTAACACAGAGCTGTAACAGGAATGTTTATTTACTGTGACCTAGGTGCGTTGATTTACTTTGCAGTGTTGTTTCATATGGTGTAGCACAAAATTAACAGTCTTCTCTATTCTACTTATTGTATTATGATATTCAGATAATTTTCAAATTCTAACTATTTTGAAGCAGGCTATTAAACACATACATAAGCAAAAAATAATTTTATAAGTTATGTTTTTGTTTGGGAAATAAAAAAGTATATGTCTCAGCAAACCAATTTCTTCAATTCCCTCAAGCCTCTGACAGGACCTATGTACCCTATTTTCTTACTCCAGAATAGAAATGCAAAGCAAAAATCTTTGGAGCACAAAGCCTTTCATGATTTTATTTACAAAGCCTTTGTCTATAGGTGTACCTGTTAAGTAGTACACACTGTATAAAGACATCTCTTATTCATGTCTACTTCTCTGGGTGGCCAAGCTGAAACAAAGATCACATTTCAAGCATGCAGTGCTGGCTATAACATGCTGAGAGCTATGCACATTTTCATCATTTCTATCCTTTTAACTTAGTACAAACATGCAAAGAATATAGATCAAACACTTTTTATTCTGTTTCAAATGATATCTTCGTTCACAAATTGTTATTTTGACATATTTAGTACTGTTTTTCTGTCCAGTAGAAAAATATAAAATATTTCCCCAAATACCACATAATTGTGTTCTGTTTTGTGATTGGAATTCAAAGGATAGATAAACCTGGTTAGTAACAGATGCTGCTGCAATGATTGGAATTTGGCCAATACAAAGCAACCTTGAACATGTTCACATGACCAAGTGCAAGTTCTATAAAAATTCTGTGCACCTTTTCTATCTAATTACTCTATTATGTTTCAAGTAATCACAATGCTGTGGATTTTATTTTGAGTGGGAGAGAAAATTGAATCTGCCTTGTTAGAGTAAATAAAGAAAGGAAACTAACAACAGCCACCCTTCTAGAAAAAAAAACTGTTGAAGTGTGAAGAATCTTTTTTCTGTAAGTGCTCAATGATAATTTTTCATATCTTCCTTATTTCCTCACAAATAAGCAAGTTTTTGTGTTCTCTATAAATTAGCACAATATAATTTTATTCTCCAGTTGGATTTGAATGTACATATTCTTGTAAGGGAAGATAATTGTATTAATTTGAAAAACCCCAATTATTCAACAGAGTACACTCGCTACTGTGTGCATGTGTTTGTGTTTGCAGGGAGAAAGGATAAAGGGAAATACTTGCAACTAATTAGTTTTTGAAAGATTATACCATATTTCATTTTCTAAAAAAAATAGAATTTTTAATCAAGTTGCTATTCAGTACAGGGAAATTTGAAGCTTAAGTGTTACCTAGGTACTTTTTCTCCTATTGGAAAATAGAGTTTGAGAAAGGGAGCAGCTTTTAAGATAGGAAAAGGGTTGCAATTATCAAATGAAGAAAACAAAACCAGAACAAAGGGCCAGTACCAATAATAGATTTATTCCATGCCTTTGTTTTATCACCTTAGAACAAATCTACATTTTATATATTTTAAGAATTAACAGTAGAAAGTATAGGAACAAAAAAAATGGTCAATATTGATGATGGACCTATCTAAATGTCAGATAAACATGGTCTGTAACACCAGGTGTTTGTTCTATAGTGTTAAACTTCTTTTAAACTAATGACAAACTAATCAAAATCTCACATAAAAGATTAAAAGTGTTAATTGCACTGGGTGAGAATAAGACCACTAGCACACATTTTTTGAGCCAAATTTGAAGCAAGCTTTATTAACTACTGGCTAGGTGCATAACTGGATTCCCAGAGTATGGTGCCAAATTACATTAGTCAGAGTTTTATACAGACAAATGTAACTGAAGTTGTCCTGGTCCTGCCTGGTTCCCATGGCCCTGCAGCTGCTTGGACTCAAGCAAACACACAGAGGCTTATATTAATTAAAACTACTCAGCCATTAGCTCAGGCTAACTATTGACTAGCTCTTACACTTAAATTAACCTTTTCTCAGTTCTGCCTTCACATCTTGCTTCCTCTGATTCTGCTTTCTTCTTCCCAGATATCTCCTCTCTGCTCGTCTCACCTATACTTCCTGCCTGGCTACTGGCCAATCAGCATTTTATTTATTAATCAATCAGAGCAACACATTCACAGCATACAGACTGATATCAACAGCAGACAAAACTATGTATTTTTACCTTCATCTAATCAAGAGCAAGTATATATCTGACATACTTTCTGCCTACCTACCTCTTGCCTACACATGATTAAGAAGACATACTGTGTGCTTGGGGCAACCAAGCTTATTTACAGAAACAAAAACATGTGGCTCGTTATCTTATATGAACAAAGGACCCCAGCATTCCAAGAAGTTATCTGTCTTTGGACACATGGGGCTTACAGATTAGAGGCATTTTTGTTTTATAGATATCTTAACTACAGTAATTTAAACTTAATATATAAAGCTAGGCCATTACATTCCCCACTTCAGATGTAACCTGAGTCAAATCTTTGACTCCATGGTGGGTACTTGTTTATGTTGGGATCTTATTTTTTTCATTTGTAACCTTTTTTTAAATTTTATAATTAATTTAATTTTACATATCAGCCATGGATTCCCCATCATCCCTCCTCCTGCCCCCGCCACCCTTCCCCCAGTCCACCCCCCATTCCCACCTCCTCGAAGGCAAGGATTCCCATGGGGATTCAGCTCAGCCTGGTAGATTGAGTTGAGGCAGATCCAGTCCCCTCCTCCCTTCACCTAGGCTGAGCAAAGTGCCCTGGCATAGGCCCTAGGTTCCAAAAAGCCAGATCATGCACTAAGGACAGGTCCCAGTCCTACTGCCTGGGGGACTCTTAAATAGTTCAAGCTAATCAACTGTTTCACTTATCCAGAGGGCCTGATCCAGTTCCGTGAGGGCTCCTCAGCTATTGGTTCATAGTCCATGTGTTTCCACTAATTTGGCTATTTGTCCCTGTGCCTTTTCCAATCCTGGTCTTAATATCTCTTGCTTATATAATCCCTCCTCTCTCTCACCAATTGGACTCCTGGAGCTCTACCAGGGCCCTGGCCTTGGCTCTCTTCATCTGCTTCCATCAGTCATTGAATGAGAGTTCCATCACGACAGTTAGGGTGTTAGGCCATCCAATCACCAGAGTAGGTCAGTTTGGGCTTTCTCTTGACCATTGGTATAGCTGGGTCTTAGGGGATATTGATTGATTCCCAATTTTCTAAGAAAGTGCCATATTGATTTCCAAAGTGGCTGTACAAGCTTGCATTCCCACCAACAGTGGAGGAGAATTCCCCTTGCTCCACATCCTCTTCAGCATAAGCTGTCTTCAGTGTTTTTGATCTTAGCCATTCTGACAGGTGTAAGGTGGTATCTCAGAGTTATTTGGATTTGCATTTTCCTCATGATTAGGGATGTTGAGCAATTCCTTAAATGTCTTTCAGCCATTTGAGCTTCCTCTGTTGAGAATTCTCTGTTTAGGTCTATAGCCCATTTTTTTTAATTGGACTGTTTGGCATTTTGATGTCTAATTTCTTGAGTTCTTTATATATTCTGGCTATCAGCCCTCTCAGATGTGGGGTTGGTGAAGATCTTTTCCCATTCTGTAGGCCGTCACTTTGTCTTGTTGACCATGTCCTTTGCTCTACAAAAGCTTCTCAGTTTCAAGAGATCCCATTGATTAATTGTTTCTCTCCATGTCTATGCTACTGGTGTTATATTTAGGAAGTGATCTCTGGTGCCAATGCATTCAAGACTACTTTCTACTTTCTCTTCTATCAGGTTCAGAAAAACTGGATTTTTGTTGAGGTCTTTGATCCACTTGGACTTAAGTTTTATGCATGGTGACAGATATGGATCTATTTGCAGCCTTCTACATGTTGTCATCCAGTTATGCCAGCACCATTTGTTGAAGATGCTTTCTTTTTTCTCAGGAAGTGGCAGGGGTCTCAGGCAGATGTGTGTGGGGGCAGGGTGTGTAGATTGCAGGGTCTGCTGGGGGGTCTTGGAGAAGGGGAACCTTCCCTTAGGAGCCCTGCCCACTGGCCAGCAACTGGGCCTGAATTAGGTGGGTCTTCTTATTTTGGGATCTTATAACCATCAAATAATGACACCTAGATGGTTATTTATATATCTAGTTAAGCCATTAATTATATAAGAGCAAATAGTAATTACCAAAAAGAGAAGGGCCAAAGACTTTGTGATGACTGACATTAAAGTTATTATCCAGAAGGACCCCCAAAATTAGAATGGAATGTAGCCATTTATTTCATCTAGAGTTCTTTTTTTTTCCTGCAAGTATTTTTTGTGTTTTCTTTTGTTTGTTAGTTTTGATTCTTCTTGCCTCCCCAATGAAGTACAGTCAAATTCTCTCTAATGATTCCTGAGTGGTTTGCACAGAAACAATTGTAAAACCACACAACATCCTCCTTGTTCTGCGCAGAGCAGGTCAAGTGCCCTATTATACTGCAACTCTATTTCAGCTAATGAATCTACCTGTTGATAGACCTGGATCTACTTGGTTTTAATAGGTACTTTTCCCTGGTATGCAATAGGCACTACAGGTAAACATTTTGTCCCCTTTGCCAGAGAGTTTCCTTTGATCTAACATTCTATCCTTTTATTGAGGATAAGGGGTGATGCACTCTCTACTGTAACTACTTCCTGCTGAAATTAGGACATCCTTGGCAGGGCCCTGGCATGCTAGTCAAAAGCCTGCAGGAGATTAATCAGAAGCATCTGGTTCACTGACTAAACTAAAGAGACAAGGAGCAATCATATCGGCTGGACTAGTCCATATCAGCTTTCAGCAAGTCCAGGGTTTTCCGCATTTGTAGAATTACCTCAGGCTGATGTAATGTAGATAATTTTTGGAGTAATTTGTAGTCCACAGATGATTCCTGGATGGTGTCTTTTAGACAAGTGAAAATCTGGTGGGACATTTATAGACTAGGGATAAAGGTTAAAATTTAGGAACTTAAAATAAAATTTACATTTGCATCTTCCAAGGTCATAGTCCTGGTAGTTGGGGGAGCGAGGAGTCCCAAGACCAGGGGAGAGAGATCCCACCCATAGGAATAGGCAAGTGGGAAAACTTAAGCTCTTAGTTGACATGACAGGAATACTTAGCTGTAGTCCATTTGGTCTGTGTTAGATGGATTCATGTTGTGGCTCTCTGAGGCTTATATGAATTTTACGTTTATGAAAGATAAAAGTTTTAGATACATTAAAATTACCACTGTTTGTAATCTGTGCTGAAATCCACATTGTAGAAAAAGTAACTAACAGGTGTCTGTAAACCAGCTGGAGCTGGAGTAGACTCACACCTTCTAGTCATAATAAAAGCTATGGATTTAAGCTAAAAAACATGAACACTCTTTCCTCTGTCCAGATGGCTGGATATACAGATTGTACAGAGATGTTTTCATCATGGTGAGAAGCATCTTTAATCTTTACTTAGAAGACAATCAAAGGAAATTTAAATCTTGAGCTTGTGACTAATAATAGTAGTTAGTGTTTTACCATTTTATCAGAACTCCATTGATCAATATAAAAATTCTGAACTTTTGAAATCTTTACAATAGCATAGAAGTTTGAAATACTTTTCATTCTAGATCATTTTCTTATACCTTTATAACTTGTATTTATATGACTTTAAGCTTTCATGTCCTTAGATTTTACACCTTGCATTTATATACCTTAAATGATTTTTTAGACCTTTACAATTTATATAAATCTTATTCTGTTTTTTAATCTAAGTATATACCATTAGTCACAAGTGGCTGATTACTGAGAGCAGTCATTGTGAAGCAAGTTCTTTTAAATAAAGAAACAATAAAATATTACACCTGAAATCTGTTTATCCTTTAATATAATTCTTGTTAGCAAGGCAAACCTGTCTACCCTTCTCATCAGTAGACTTAATAGCTCTAGAAAAAATCAAAGCCAATTTATACATATGAAGTGAACTAATAAGGTAGCCATAGCCTTGGGGAAGGAACTGGATACCTTCTGTTGCCAAATTGACAAAGCTACAGTTAGCCATCAACACCATCAGATATCTGAGAAGGATAAATTACAGCAGAAAGTATCAACCAAATGGCCTCTTTATCAATTAAAATTATATAATTACCAGATACCTGGGTGAATACCCTAGTAGACTCCCTTGGTCTTGATGGTCTTTGAGGGCAGAGGTTGTAGGTCTTTGGTTATCACATAAGATGGCATTATATCTTCAGTTGCTGCACAGGACAGCATAGACCTTTGGCTGCCAGACCCAGAAGATCTGAGAGATTTTCCTGTGGATAAGGAACTTTGGAGAATTGGCCTGTCTTGACTTATGCAGAGTAGGGCAATCAATCCAATAGTGTCTATAGGTTTTGCAGGGCCCTGGCAGCAGGTGAGGCATAGGGCAGTTTTGCCAAGTAGTTAACATCATCACTATCCAGGTCTGTGCCCCATCTCTCTTCTTTGGAGACCTTATGATGGCTTCTAGGATCTGGCAGTTTGGGCTATCATAGGAATCTTTTTCCACTAAACATTTCAAATGCCATATTCAGCAGTTTTCTGAAAAGTTTTGAGGGTCATTGATTAAATATATCTGATTTTAAATAAACCACTTGTTTTTAGTTACTTGTTTTAGGCTTAAACTAGAAAATGTGTATACAAGACTAAACAAAGCTTATTTTTATAAATAAATTATATGTATACTTAGTATGACTATGAGCAAATTTCTGAGCACATTAAAGAATTTGATCATTTATAAGGTAACTTAACTTGCAGGTTTTCATCATCTTTAACAGTCTTCAATAAGTTATTAGCTTTTATGAGAGTAGGATTTGCATTTTTATTCCTGTTAGGTTTAGGCTTAAGAAATAATATTTTTTGAATTTAAACAATTTTAGTATCAAAATAAAATTTAAATCATAAATACAGTCCACAGGGAAACTGTCAACTTTATTTTCCTAGATATTTCATAGTGCATCATTACAAAATAGCACAGTATGACTCAGTTTATCAACATAGCTAAAGCTTAATAAAGTTAGCAAAGACAAGGAGGCTAGACATACATTCATAAGTCAGTCCCTGTTAGCATGAACAGACCTTTGGTAAGGAGAGACATTCTATAGGCTCTTTGCCAGACTGCTTAGGTCATTGTCTTGCTGCATTATAAGACAGGAATATCCCAGTTTCTTGTGTTTAGAGTCTGGTGCTAATAGATATGATCCTAATAGCTTTTTATTTATTTTTTAAGATTCCACATTAATAAAGGCATCATACTATAAAAAATTTATAAAAGTCTCATAGTCTTATAAATTAAATATTTTAAAACTTGTTTCTTTAAAAAATATCCAGTTTTTTAATTTTTTTTTTTTGTAAAACTCCAACATTTCCTTTTTAAAAAAGTTTGGCTCCTACAATATCAAAAAATAAATTAGGTACCCTTTTTACTTCAAGAGGGAATAAATAGGGCACAACCATAATCTGGACAAGGCATAATAATATTCCTAATAGTGAAAGCAACTCAGTGTTCAATATCTGGGATTCACTCATGATACCCTAGGCTCATCCAAGGGGCTTGAGTCACCTCTCTGGATTCACCCTTGGCAGCAGAGACAGTCTGTCTTCTAGGCTCCATCTAGTTCCCTTTCATTGCAGCTATTGTTCCTGCTGGCCAACAAGTGGCACCAGCATCTTCAAACTGCTGGCGTCCCCCACTGTGACCGGGTTGCATTTTCACCAATAGCTTGTCCTGGGCTCTCTTTAGGAACTCCAGCCCTGCCACATAGTGCTCTCCATGACCTTTTCATGCTTTTAAAACCAATACCACCTAGGTGCCTCTTACATTATAAAGTTTAGCTACCAGCATTAGGTATGTTTTTGTATATGAACACATGGAGGTACAGTTTTAATACTTTATTGCTGTGGATATCACTCTATATAAATAAAACACTGATGGCCAGTGACCAGGCAGGAAGTATAGGCGGGACAAAGAGAGAAGAGAATTGGGGAAACAGGAAGAAGGAGGAGACACACTGCAGCCACCGCCAGGACAAGCAGCATGTAAAGACGCCAGTAAGCCACCAGCCACGTGACAAGGTATAGATTTATAGAAATGGGTTAATTTAAGATAAAAGAACAGTTAGCAGGAAGCCTGCCACAGCCATACAGTTTATAAATAATGTAAGCGTCTGAGTGATTATTTTATACATGGATTGTGGGACTGTGGGGCTTGGTGGAGCCTGGAGAGAAGCCCTCCAGCAACACTTTATTAAACAACTAAGGCTTTTAAATCCTCTCTCTCATAAAACTTAGTTTTATGACTGTTTTCAGGACAAGAATTATCACACAAAAATCAATCTTTGTACAAAATAACTTAGAGACCAGTTGTTGCCTCCTTGGTAGGTTTATATCATGTGGTAACCTTTAGTCAAAATGGTAGTAAAGTCACATGGCACTTATCCTCTTTAACCAGCCAACTGTTTATCTCCACCCTATGGGGTCATCAGCTAAGATGGCAAGCTGCAAGTTGTTTACATCCTGATGGAATCATCATCCATTACACAAGGTTCTTTTAAGATTACCTATGTATAGATTTTTAAAATTATCATTCCTATGTTAAGAGTTTTAAGTTAACATTTTGTTATTGATTTTATAGATTTTTTTTACCATACCGAATAAACTTACAAAAAAAAATGAGGTATAGAAAATTCACATAATAGTCTTACAAATCTTTAGATAGGGTTTTTAATCTTAGCAAAAGACTTAGGCAAGTAAATTAAACCAACATTCTATTTTTTTGTTGTTTTGTTTTGTTCTCTTTTCCCTGTCACAGAGTCAGGTGACTCACCTGACACAGGACAAAGGAAACTTTTAGATCTAGAGAAGGAAAGCCATAAAACAATTCCAGAGCTTGTTTTTCAATAAAGTGGAATAGCATAAAATAACTTTAATATTATTCCCACCAAAGACATTTGAATCCCTGCTAAATTGAATCCAGAGACCAGTAAGCACAGAGATAAGAAATTTTGAGCCCTGGCCATCAGAACAGCCATGACATGGAGCATCAGCAGTGGCCAGTGCCTGGCAGTGGGAGAGACAGCAAAAAGAAAACCAATAAACACAGAACACTAAAAGTACAAGAGACAGAGGTAGGAAAAATGAAACCAAAGACAAGACTTACAAAGACAAGACAAGCAAGACACAAAACCATCCCAAGAACCTCAGGTGGGTGGTGCGATGTCTCGGTTTTTGCCCTTTATGGGAGAATATTGAGCCCTCCCACGCCCCTCCTCATTCCAGATTGGGGACTCAACAGAATCAGATGTCACAGAAAATTCCTATGTCTTACCAGGGTTGGCCTCCATAGATGCTTGCTGCTTTTCTTAGCATGGCAGTTCACTCTGGTAGTTTGGAAAACTGAAAGCAAGCCACAGAGCCTTGAAACATCTTAAGGTTCACATCTCTTGAGGTGGCCTTTCAGCTGCAGAGTTCTGGAATGAAGTCCTGGGCCCTTCAGCCCCAATTTTAGAAATAGGTGGGTGGTCTGATGGGGGCCTCCAGAAAATGTTAATTCCACCAGACAATAATAAGACCACTACCACAATTCTTGAGCTAAATTTGGAGTAAGAGTTATTAAATACTGACAAGGACAATAGATACTGTCTCAGGCCAAACCCAGGATTCCCAGAGTATGGCACCAATTTACATTAGTCAGGGACTTACAAAGGAAAAACCCACAAGGCTATGTACTTCCCACCTTAATCCAATCAAAGGCAAGCATACTGACATATTTCCTATCTATGTATTTCCCACCTACAAGAGATCAAGTATATCTTGTGTTTTGCGAGCTATCACCTACACTTGGGTGAGCTCTGGTGATGCAGCTGTCTTTGAGTCATTTCTGCTTCTGTAAATAATCCCTCACCCATAGGGAATGGCACTACTAGGAGGTTTGGTCTTGTTGGAGTAGGTGTGGTTTTGTGAAAAGAAATATGTTAATGGGGGTGGGCTTTGATGTCTCAGAAGCTCAAGTCTGCCTAGTGGCACATAGTCTCCTTCTTCTACCTATGAATCAAGATGTAGAACTCTCAACTCTGTCTCCAGTACCATATCTTCCTGCACATTCCCATGATTCCTGCCATGATGATAGTGGAACAAACCTCTGAAACTGTAAGCCAGCCCCTATTAAATGTTTTCCTTTATAAGAGTTGCTGTGGTCATGGTGTCTTTTGACAGCAATGGAAACACAAACATGACACACATTTCTCCTGTAAGTAAACCCCATAAAACTCATTGGCTCACCAAGCTGGACTTTTGTGGTATCTGTAATTTGTTCATGGGCTCCATATCTGGGGTGAGTAGATGTGTGCGTACTTTTTTCCAGGGAAGGTTTTGTCACACAATAACATCAGAGAACTACTTGCAGGAGTTGTTTCTCTTCTTCCAGCAAATGAGCTCCAGGAATCAAACTCAGGCTGTCATCAGACTTGGAGGCAAGTGCCTATCAGTTGACTCAAGATACTGACTTTTCAATTAAAAATTATGTCAGTAAACATGAATCATAAGCACTGTTGATTACAATGTCAGGTATTAAGTACTGAGAGCTCACTCTGTATGCCAGAAACTATAGACCACATTCTGCACCACTATACATTGTCTCCAAAGCAATGCAGCCAAGAGCCAGTTGTTGGTAGACTTCATTCATTTCTCTTATTTGTCTTGCCCTAGGAAACATTTGAGTTTATAGATCCAACAACCAACAAATTTCAAAAAATATATCCTAGAGTTCATGGCAATATTGCCATCAAGACTGACCAAAATCTGAAAGGTAGGCTCTGATAGGCTCCACATATTTTCCATAAAAGTTATACTTCTTTGCATCTGTTACACATTAGAACTTTTATTCATCATTTGTTAAAAATATTTCTGTGGATATGTTTTTGTTATACCATTGGTCTTTGCCAGTGATTTTGAAACATTTTATCATTGTCATAAGTGATCACTTGAATAGGCCCCTATGAGAGTATAGGAACATGTTTTCTCATTTTTACATAAAAATTTACTCTGGTGGTTAGAGCTATGTTTTAAGTATGTGTCCTCTAAAGGCTTGTGTCTTAAAGGCTTGGTCTCTAGCATGTGATGCTATTAGAAAGTGGTAAAAACTTGTGCATGTGGAGACTCATTGGAGGTCTACCATCATATGGGCATGTGTCCACATGGGATTTGGGGACCCTATATCATTCTCTTTTATTCTGTTATTCTTGGATATGTTGAAATGAATAGTGTCTTCTGCCATGCATTTCTTCCCAAGTTGTGCTTCCTTGTCATAGATTAAAAGAAAAGGGAACTAAGTACAATAAGTTGATAATCCTGAAACTGGAATACAACATAAACCTTTCATTCTTACAGGTTGATTATGTCAGGTATTGGCTTTGATAATGATCAAAAAGCAACTAAGACATTTTCATGTACCAAGTTGGCTAGGTTGTTGTGCTCTATTCTTTAATAAACACTAAGATATTTTGTAAATGTGGTTAACAAAAACAATCAATTTAATTTAGCTAAAGGAAATGACCCCAGTAATATACTTGGGTCTAATCTAGTCTAAACCAATGAAGGATTTAAAAGAAAGAGTCAGTTCCTAGAGAAGAAGAAATTGTACCTCAAAACTACAGAGTTAATTCTGGCCTGAGTTTCAATCCTCCAATGCCCTGTAGATTTCAGACTTGTTAGCCTCACAATAATATTAGCCAAATCTTTAAAGATCATTTCTTCTCTCTTTCTATATATATGTGAACACACACACACACACACACACACACACACACACACACACACACACAGAGGCATACCTATAGTTCACCTTCCATATCGACTGGTTCCACATTGTGCATTCAACCAAGAGCTAATAGAAATATGTGAAAAAATATGTCAATTTGGAAAATGTACAGACACTTATAAACTTACTTTTCTTTTCACCACTCTAGAGAATACAATAGCTGTTTTCATAAAATTTATATGACATTAAGTATTACAAGTAATCTAGAAGTAACTTATAGTTTATAAGAAGACATGTTTAGGTGCTGTGTAAATAATATGCAATTTTCTATAAGGACTTGAGCATCTGCAAATTTTCATGCTTGCTGGTTATCCTGGAACCAATCCTCTGTGCACACAGAGGGGAAACTGTTTGTGTTTCTCTGTGCTTCTACTATTTTTGTTTCTATGGAGAAATATGACTAATACAAATCATACCACATACAAATAGTTTTAAGTAGAAAATCATTTTCAATCATCATATTATCAAATATTACACTGTTATTTTTATTTTACAATATCTTTTATATTTATCAATGCAAAATACAGACACTTACTTTTCATTTTAAATGTTATGAAATTTAAGTAATCATGAAAATAAAAATATGGTTTGGTAACAAATTAATTAACCTGCATATATTTTCCTTTGTGGCACAATTGTATATCAAAGTACAAATTGATTGTAAGTATAATTATTGATACATATTATAGAATCAAAAGAGGTAACTTGTTTTCATGAAATTATGTTGTCATGACTCAGCTTTTGGTTATAGTAATTAGGTAATTGGATTTTTATAATTATTCTCCCCCCATTGTAATGATATTCAGAAGTTTACATTCTAAAATTTATTAGTTAATTTATAATACACAAAATTAGGTGTATTGTGGAACAGAATGTTATATTTCAATACATATATTGTATAATCCTAAGATTAGGATATGCATGCCTAGCATGCAAAATCTACCACTTTTTTATATGAAAACATTCTAAACCCTTTTTTCCTATCTTTTTGGAAATGTGTGGAAAAATGAAACAGAATGAATGAATAGGTGGTGGTGTGAGATGGGAAAGTGCTTTATTTAAGTACAGTCAGGGAAGTTATTTCGGAGGGGACAATATTTAAGCAAAATCTGAATGAAAACTGTGAATATGATATATACCCTGTCTAGAGCTACAAACTCTGAAAGAAGAACCTACTTTAGCAACTTGAGAATATTACTGGAGGTAGAAATCTGAAAGGGAGCCAAAACTAGATCATGTAGACTATGCTAAGACATTGGATTTTATTATGAATAAATAGGAAACCACTTAGATGTTTGTAGTAGAAGAGTGGAGTGGTCTAATCTATAGTTTAAGTGTTTACTTTAGCTGTTGTGTAGAAAAAAAAAACAGTTCAGTATGGGATGGGGCATGATTGGAAGCCCAAAGACTAGGAAAAATGATCAGGCTGAGGTGATAATGGGGAAGTGGTTAGAAATGAGTGAATTCTGGATAATCTGTATTTAGAATATCAATCCAACAGGCTTGATAAGTAGAGTGAGAATGTTCTTATTTTACTTAAAGCATTATTATAAAGAACTTGCAAAGCGAAAACCATCACTAAAATTAAGTACACCCCAAAGCCATATATCTCAATGAACTTCTATGCTGGTACAATAGGCATTTTGATGCTGTGGAACTTCATTTTGAATTTTACATTTTCACTGTTGAGTATATTTTTATGCATTTATCTACGGTTAAGGCCCTCCAAAATATATGAAAGATGTAGAGCTAATATAACTATTAGGTTTATATCCTCTTTCGTGACTCAAGTGTCCATGGCCTGCATTTAGTCTTTCATCTGCAGCTAATATTTACCCTTTCTTGTTCTCCTTTCTACATGTTATACTCTACTCATACATCTTATATATACATAAGATAGATGTAATATATTCTATACAATAGATTAGAATCCACATATGAGGGGAACATATAATTTTTTCTTTTTGAGATTAGGTGACCTTTCTTAATATTATACATTCAAAATCCCCCTATTTCCTGCAAATTTTGTGAAAACCAAATGTTTATTCATAATTTTCTCTTAAGCAACTAGAAACATGGAATTTCCATCAACTGAGATGAGAAAGTTTGTGGGCAAGCTAGCAAGGAGTTGGGGAGAGTAAGTTGCTTTTTTTATTTTGCTGTGTTTCCTTTGTTTGTTTGTTTTGTTGTTGTTTGTGTGGTTTCTTTTTTGACATGGTCTCTCTATGTAACCCTGGATTTACTGGAACTCACTACGTAAACTAGGATGGCCTTAAACTCATAGATATCTGTCTGCTTCTGCCTCATTAGTGCTGAGATTAAAAGACATGTGCCACCACACCCACTAAGAAACAGTATTTTAATATCTCAATCCTTAATGAATCATTCAGAACAGAAGTATAAAATATCCAGAACGGATTGGGGAGTGAAGGGGTGGGGTGAGGAGGGATGGAGAGAAGAGACAAGATCTTGGGATATAATTAGAATAAACACAATGCTAAAATATCCAGGAATAAGAATAATATTAACAAAAGGGACTTTAAAGGAACAGCCAGAAAAATTGAGAGAGAGGGAGATTCATGAAGCCTTGGGAAGAAAGTAAAGGAAGGGTGGAGAGATGGCTTAGGGTTTAAAGACCTTGTTGCTCTTCTAAAGTATGCAAATTCAATTCTGAGCACCCATGTCAGGCCACTGACAACTAGCTGTAATTCCAGCTCCAGGGGATTTGATGCCCTCTTGTGCCTGCTACAGGCACCTGCACACATATACAGCTACACAAACACACAACTAAAAATAAATCTTAAAAAGAAGGTAAAGCTTCCTTTGTGACAACTGGTTAAACAGAGATAGTGGGTAAATGTATCTAAAACCTGTTTTCTAGGATTTATCAGCTTGTGAGAGAAAGTTAGATCAAGATATCTCTGAAAAGGCAAAAATTATAATAAACTTAGCTAGAAAAAGTAACTGGCTTTTATTTGTGGTTCTAGAATTAGTCAAACTTTCATTCTACAAAGTACAATGAGAGGACTTTCTAATGAGCTGAAGAGAGGAGATTGGTTTCATAGATGGAAAAGGGTTGAAGAAAGCAGAAACAGAGAAGAAAGGTACATTGGCCATCTCAACGTCCTTTCTTCATTGGAATAAAGCGAAGGGGGAATTCTTACTATGCTAATTCAGGTTCACATTGAATCACTTGTTTAAAAGGAAAAATGACCGATTTTGAAGTCCAGTTCAATTATATGTCACTTAGCAGAGAATCCATTTTGATTTGGTTTAGTCTGCTGTGACTTAGTGCTAGAGGAAGACTATTGTAAAAAAAATGGGCCTGTACAAGCTTTGTTTAACATATTAGTACATATTTTCATTAGCTCTCTATTTTTAATCTGCTGGTGCTGGACTTGTAAGATGGCTAGCTAGTCCTCTACAGACTTGAATACCATTAGTGTGTGTGTGTGTGTGTGTGTGTGTGTGTGTGTGTGTGTGTGTGTGTTTGGAAATTATTCTTTTATTAATAACTTATGGTCATTAGACAATCCTATATCTATTTTATAACATACATTCTCAAGGTTCTTTTTATAGCAGATGGAGACTACTAACTGACCTATAACTACTCATAATGTAGAGAATATATGATCACAGGGTATACCACCCCAACTGGTGCATCTACAACACAACCCCTGCATCTAAGGTTCAGGGAATGCTGTGCAAGATGGGGTAGAATGACTGCAATAATCAGAGGACCAGGATGCCACTTGGTGGACAGTGTCTTCTACATGTGACAAGGATGTTGCAGCTGTGAAATCTTAACAATATGGTTGCTTAAAAGAGATGTACATAATTACAGCACCAGTCAACATACCAACTTGGATGGGGTTCACAAAACCCCAACCCCTAGATGAAGAACTTCAGGAAATAAATAATTGCTGAGAGAGGGGAGAATCCATCTTCTCTAGGGACGAGCCCCTGATAGGTTATCTGTGGGGCGTTTACCCACCAACCCCACAGCTCCCCAGAGTTATCTTGAGTGTGAGCAGCAGGAAATATTAGATAGAAGGATTTATTGCAGAGAATCTTGCGGAGATAAACAGATAGAAAATAAAGGATAGCCTCGAGAGGGCCTGCAACCTTTTCCAACAGGCCCCAACTGTCTCTGCCCCAGAGTATTTATAGAGACACCAAGGGGTGGAGCAAAAGACACCCCCCCGCCCAGCACAGCCAAGCACAGACCATTTCAGATACCTGCACTCAGGCCCGTGGTCCTAATCATCCTCTATGTGGAACTGCTGGGTAAAGCCACGAGGAACCCGAAAACGGGCTCCCACAGTTATCCAGTCTCAACTGGTCAGCTCAATACATATTCATATACAATGCTAAATGGACTCAGTAGCTTGTATATAAAAATATAAATGTAATTATAATGAAGAGATTATGAATTTAAGGGAAAGAGTGTATACAGGAGGACCTGGAAAGAAGGAAAAGGAGCAGTAGAAATGATGTAAATATAGTGCTTATGTATAAATTATGAAAAAATTTAAATAAAAATTATCTTATGAAACATGCTTATTCTCTTCTTCAAATAGAGTTCTGTTTGTTTCATTCTTATGATTATTTGACATCCCCACATATGTTAATCCTAGCAGAGCACACAGCTGGGAGTGTTTTTCAGAAAATTCCTTAGCAAATAGTCTCCAGTTCAGCCTATCTCAACAGTTCATCAGAACATGGCTAACATGTGTACCCCTTGACTTTTCTGGTTATCACTTAGGCAGTTATGGGTTACATTTTTTGTTAGAATATATATAATATACAACAGAAAATTACTGTAAGAAAACAAGACAGAGAAATTAATTTTTCCCAGAGAACAAGTGGTAATACTGCAGACATGTGTGGTTTGACTAAATGATGAAAATGTCAGGAAAAGAGATGGTAGGTGCAGAATATATGAAGAAGAGTGTGGAATGATAGTAACAAAAGTTTAGGGATTGGCAAAGGGGACCCAATATGTAACTCGGGGGTAGGAGATTTTCCTAGCATACTCTAGGTCCAGGGTTCAATTATCAGTATTGTAAATAAATAAACACACAATAAATAAAATCTGTTAATTAACAGACCACCTTCTTAGAGCACAGAGTTGACAAGGCTGAAGTGATTTAAAAACAAAGAAAAAACAGAGCTAGTTATATGTGAAGCGTTCCTTGCATTATGTAAATAAATTATACACTTATTTTAAAGTTTTTATTTATTTCTTTTTACATGTGAAGGTTTTTGATCTGAAGAATTAAATTTTCGAATACCTACCTTAGAAAATAAAACAGCTCATCACTATGCTCATAACAGATGGAAAGGGAGATGAGAAATAGTGAAGTCATTAAATGTTAAGTAAAATCATAGATAAGACCTACCCATCTAGAGGAAAAGAAGATGATGATTTGTTAATTCATTAAATACATTCTTAACAAACAGGCACTGTGCTCTGAGTATTGACATGGAACTGGGAAGAACACTGTGAGCTTCGTTTCTCTATTCATATTAATCTGAAACTGTGCTACAATGTTAGAGGGAGACAGACTTCAAGCAACATATTAACTAATTAATGAACTACAGCTTGGTAAGTGTTTGGGAAGGAATGGCTGGCTCATTGCATTAAAAATTGATTTTAGGGACATGGTAGTCAAAGAAAGATTCCTAAGGAAATAACTTTTGAAATTTGAAGGATGAGTGGAAGTTAATTAAGCAAAAAGGAAATGAGTTAAGAAGGAGTGTTTGAGGGACAGAAAAGTTTCTGCAAAGGGCAAAATAATACAGAACTTACTAGATCTGAAATCGAGCAAGTGAGATTGTAACACTAAGATGTGTACTTTTGTAGAAATATTGGGGACTGTATAAAGAGAAAAATCCCCACTATAGAGTTCTAGTAATGATGGATAAAACAAAGCAAATATCTTTTCATATGAATACCAGAACTTGCAGCAAAGGAAATTGTCTGTTTCCTGTCAGCATGTGATTTATAAAGAGTTATAGATATAATTCTCATATAAATGTGAAGATGTTTCAGAAATTTCCTTTATTCATTGAGGGAACAAACAGGGCAGAAAAGCTACATCAAGGCAAATTATAGTAATGATGTTGTTACTGTCCTGGAGGAGAGGTATACTGAAATAATTTTGTTGGGTTAGACACGGAATTGGTTACTATCATAAGTAAGACATACATGTAATTATTCAGTTATCTTTTGTACTGGATTGAAATCATTTGTATATCTACTAGAGAATAAGCAAATAAAATGTAACTTTATAGGTTCTTGGCTGTAAACAATGAGTAATAACATCAAACAACGCATCTTCCACTGAAACATTAAATAATCATTGGATGATAGGTTATTCTGTTTTCTGTTTCTGTGACAAAACATTGACCAAAACAGCAACTTGGGGAGAAAAGGGATTCTGCTTACACTTTATAGTTCTTCACTGGAGGAATCCAGGGCAGGTACTTGAAGCAGGAACCTGGAGGCAGAAACTAAAGCAGAGGCCATGGAGGAATTCTGCTTACTGTTTTTCTCTCCATCACTTCCGCAGTCTGCTTTTGTATAGAGTCTAGAACCTCCCGCCCAGAGGGCTGAACCATCTCATATCAAACATTAATGAAGAAAAGTCTACATATTTGCCCACAAGGCAATATGATGGAGGTGATTCCTCAATTGAGGGGCCCTCCAGATGATTCTAGTTTTTGTCAAGCTGACAAAAAATGAACCAGCACAGGTGGGCATTTTTACAATGGTCCAGTATTATCTCAAATGCTCATATTGCTATTCTATTGTATAATTTTAAAGTTTTGCTATTTTCAGGAAGCCTCAAACAAATAACCTAGATAAGTGTGTAGACATAAGTTCCATGAGGACAGAGACTTTGTTTTATTTACTGCTGTTTACCTGTCACCTCTAACCATACTTGGTATCACATACATACATTATTGTTTTATGTAACAGGGATCAAATATACATTCTGGGCAAGAGCACTACCACTGAAGTATATCTCCAGCTAACAATTCTTGAATGAGTTAATTTACATTTTAGTTGACTTGAGCAAATTCGTCTCTCACTACAAATGAGACGTGAAGTTTAATGGCCACTCAAGAACATGAGGATTGGGTTGATGGGATGTAGGGATTTCAAGCTGAGACCATTTTAAAAGGCCAGTACCTCTGTATTCTATTCCTTAATTATAAGGAGAGACTCCAAGAATAAACTCATCAGCAATGAAGAGTAGCTACATTGTCCTGATTTCTTGATTGCAGAAGTGTTTTTCTTTTTCTTTCTTGTAACTATCTACTTTTTAAAATGAATTTCATAATACCTGCACAAAGACAATAAACAATGATAACAAATGACCCCATTCTGCTGACATTTCCAATGAGCCTGTCAGAAACAAACCCAAATTTCAAACATCCCCTGTACTCTTTTCTTTTGCAACACATGATTGTCAAGAAAAGTTGACTAAACACAAATATAAAATCTGTACTTAGAGAAATAGGCTGATACATAATTTTTCAGGACCAAAATAGATATTAATAATAAGCAATACACCCTGAAGATCTAATCTATGACATCACTTAAAGAAAAATCAAACTAGGACAGGTTAAGTGTACAGTGAGGAAATTCAATGTGCACATAAGTGAAGTTACATCATGAAATAATAATGAATATGTGAAGAAGACAATTCTAAGTAATAATAGTTAGCTAAGTAAGCATGGTGATGCATTCCTGTAATCTAGACATTTGGAAGACTGAGGCATGAGGAATGTATGTTTAAGGCCACCATTTTCTTCATAATGAGTTGGAGACCAATTTGGGCTTTCTTTGTGTTACCAAACTTCAATAAAAGAAACAAACACCCTGGCAGTGGTGGCACATACCTTTAATCCCAGCACTCTCGAGGCAGAGCCAGGTGGATCTCTATAAGTTCGAGGCCAGCCTGTTCTACACAGCGAGATCCAGGACAGGCACCAAAGAGAAACCCTGTTTCGAAATCCAACCCCTGCCTCCCCACCCCCCCCCAAAAAAAAAGAAAAAGGAAAGGAAAGAAAAGAAACAAAAACATAAATGTATGACCCACAACAAACCTCAGAAACTTTCACCAAATGATAGAAACATAAATTATTATATACCAAAGGCACCTTAACAGAACAATGAGAAACCAGTCATTTAAGAAGTGTCTCAAACAGGTGAGTTACTTATGGAGAAATTTCTTAAATAACAACATGATTTTATTTGAAAAATAAATAAATGAGCACATTTTAAAAATGGATTCAATAAGGACAAGACTGAAATAAGGAGCTAGTGGACATGAGAAACTAGCCAGTTATAGTTAAATACTTGGATATTTCAAAATTATAATTAAGTAGACTTGATAGAAAGTTGCATATAAAAGTGAAGAAGAGAGAAGCATTTGGCTTGATAAAATATATTAATAACATTAGCATTTTCTGGATTGATGACTATTTCACAGAGCTGAAGTTTCCGGAAGTGAGATGGAGAACACAAATTAAACTTTCTATATGAAGATTTTTATGTATGTTTCATATATAAATGAAACATTGTAGAGGATGGAGGAAAATAAGCAGAACATAACACATGATAGGATACACATAGTAAAGAGACACAAAGTTTTAACACTGTGACAGGGCAAGGAATGATACATACTATAAAGACTGCATTATATTTAGCAAATAAAAAAATCAGGGCTGATTTCAATAAAAAAATTTGTTCTCATTTATAATGAAATATCATCAAAATGAGTAAAAGTAAAAGTGGAAAGCTACCGTGGTGAGATGATTTCATATGTTATTCATTTCAGGAACAATACGAGCATCATCATGTTTTAAACAGTAACACTAAAAAACATGAAAAAACAGGCTTAGATATTGCCAGTGGTTCCTAGAACATTTGTTTAAAAAACATGTTAGTGATTAGACTGATGGATTATTTACTGGAATCTATACATAGAGATGCATAGGATTGAAAAAATGACACAAGGAATCTAAATAGGGCAGTCCAGAAAATACTTTAAGAAGCTCTTTATAAGAAGATCCAAACTAACAGGAAATGACTTCAATATGATGTGATGGGAACATGAGAGGAAATGTACAAAACAAGAAAATGACTAACTAAAATGCTGGGCAACTACTGAGCAAGGTATGCAAACATGGAGTGAAACATGGTTGGGTGGTTATGGGAAGAAATTGGGACTAGATTGAGAGTCGAAATTGTAACATGTTCTATTTGACCATTAAAAAAAATACCTGACAGTTAAATGGTTTATGTCTCAGAATCTGTCAAATATCTCAGTGTGATAATAATCTCACCTAGGCAACATCATCAAAAGATTTTAACATCAAAATGACTTTGCTAAAATGGTCATGTCAAAATGGCAGCATGAGATTGCTTTATTTTATGTTCTCCTAATGGGAAATAAATTCATCTAGGTAAATGTAATTGGATTAAGGAGTGTCCTGAATGTCAGGTGTAGAGCTTTGAATTTACTAACTTTAGTAAGAAGAAACTTTCATATTCTGTGTAAAGGAAAAGTATAATATACACTGCATTCAAGAGAGGACCATCTAGCTATATCCAGATAGATGTATTAGGCTGTCATGGGTGTATGACCCTAGCTATGAGAACATTCATTTAACTCCTTTTGCTTAGATTTCAAGCTCACCAAAATCATCTTGTGTTTCTAATTTGGCTGCACATATATAAATTTACCTACACGGACAAAATATACTGATCAGTGGACAGAAGCACCTGGACAGTAGGTAGTTGTACATCCTATTATAAAGTAATAAATTGAATCTTACTTATAATCTCTTATATATGTAATTATTACCTTGCCAACAATAACTAGAATGCAATCTTTGGATAATTTTCAAATCACAAGGAAATGCATGAGTCTGTTCTTATAATCAATATTAAATGATCCAAATCTGTGTGCCATCACTGTCTGGCCTCTATGTCTAATCTAGTGGCTGGCTCTGTCCTCGGATCCCCAGATAAATTTTATTGGGGTGCACAATATATCACCACAACCTACTGTTTGTTAGAGCAAGTAATATCAGTTAGTATTTACTGACATAAGAGTTGGTGATATTGATGACTATCTTTCTCCTCTGGTACCTTCCATTACTATGAATGCTAAAAAATAGGGGTGAAGCTTCTATTGGGTATCAGCTGAACTTCTCTGTATTCCATGATGTAAGTGTTGTCCTCAGTAGGATGTTACCACCAAGTTGCAGAGAATAACCAATAAATTAGGCAACAGCCTGTGATGGTTGGTAACAGAGTCTATGGGAACAAATTGTTACATGACTCAATAAGATATAACCTCTGGCATTGGAGATTGGACTTGGTGGCATAAGATGCATAGTTTGGACATTGTCTCTCCCATTATATGATGACTCCACGTAAATTCCCTTCATATATGCATATATTTTCATACACTTCTTTAATAGTAGATTTCCATATTTTTTTCAAAAGGTCTTTTTGTTAGTTCCCATAATCCCTGTACCCTGATCTCTCCTCTCCTCATCATTTAATCTGCCCATTCTAGTTTCCTCTTTGTCTCTCCATAACACTATATTCTATTTTTTCTTACTTGGGAGATCTCCTCCTCCTCCTGGATCCCTTTGTGACAGGGCAAGACAGTACAGAAGTTCCTCTATCTTGCGTTCTTGGTGAGTCATTTCAGGTTTAACTAGAATTTTATTTACCTGATGGAGAATCCCATGGAAAATTCTCAAACTCTATTCTAGGAATCCAAGGCCAAGGTGACCTAATTAACATATCCTAGCTTCTGTTAAACTGCCTCCCCCTCCAACTAACTGCTTATCTTAGCTTCTGTTAAACTGCTTGAATAGAGCTTTCTTTGCAGTTGCTGAGCAAGATGCCGGGACATGGTTTTTGCCTTCAAAAACCCCATGCTCTGGACACTCAGATATATACCTGGGTCTATGAACATTTGAGTATAATCCTAACCAGCTGGAATAAAGACTTTCTACTGGCCATAAACTGTGTCTGAGGTAGTCATGTCTGGTGTCCATAACACCTTACCAGGTACATAACCTCTATGGTTATTCAGATTGTAGTACACATATCAAAAGCTCAAATGTTAGCATCAATATATAAGAGAAAACATTCTGGGTCTGAGTTACCTCACTAAGAATAGTTATTTCCACCTCCATCCATTTATGTGCCAATTTCATTTTTTTAATGGCTGAGTAATATTTTGTTGTGTAAATGCACCACATTTTCATTACCTATTCATCAGTTGATGAGTATCTATACTGTTTCCAATTTCTGGTTGGTATGAATAGAGCAGCAATGAACATGGTTGAACAAATATCTGTAATAGGATGTAGAGCCCTTTGAGTATAAGTCCAAGAGTTGTATGGCAGGATCTTGGGATAGAGCTATTCCCAGCTTCCTGAGGACTCACACTGTTTATCATAGCAATTGTACAAGTTTGTATTCCCAGGAGCAATGAATGAGTGTTCTTTTGTCATATTATCACCAACATGAACTGTCCTTTTTTTTTTTTTATTGATCTTGACCATCCTGACTGAGGTAAAATGAAATCTCAAAAGTAGTTTTAATTTGCATTTCCCTCATGGCTAAGGACTTTGAACACTTCAAATGTGTCTTAGCCACTTGTTTTTCATCTTTTGAGAACTCTCTGCTTACTTCTGTGCCCCAGTCTTTAATTGGGTTATTTGATCTCTTGATGCTTAGCTTTTTAAGTTCTTTATATATTCTAGATATTGTCTTAGTTACTTTTCTATTGCTGTGAAGAGACATCATGACCAAGGAAACTTATAACAGAAAGTGGTTAATTGGGGGCTGGCTTATAGTTTCAAAGGTAAGTCTATGACCATGACCATCATGGTAGGGAGAAAGGCAGCAATCAGGCAGGCATAGCATCAGAGTAGTACCTGAGAGATTACTTCTAATCTACAAGCAGGAAGCAGAGAAAGAGACTGGGCCTATCATGGGCTTTTGAAATCTCAAAGCCTACCCTCAATGACCCACCTCCTAACAAGGCCACCCCACTTAATCCTTCCTAAAACATTTCTACAAAGTAGGGATGAAACATTCAAATATATGAGCCTATGGAGGTCATTCTCATTCAAAACAGCATACTATCTCCCTACAGAATGTATAATTTATAAAGACCCTTTTTTATTCTGTGGGCTGCTGTTTTTCCCAAATAATGGTGTCCTTATATTACCCAGCTACAAACACTGTGACCTACAATAGCAACTTGCCTATAAGATACACTAGTGTCATAGTGGCACAAATATTAAGGAGTAACCAGCCATTTTTTAAGTTAGATTTAATGTACTCTATGATGTGGAATCCATGCCTGACACTGCTAAAATGGCCAAGAAACTGAGACTAGATAAGTCATGGGCCTAGGAGGAAAACTACTACTACTATTCTACTAAAGGAATACAGCAATAAAATGAACCATACTGACATTGCTATACTCATAGACGGTGCCTCTTTCTATCCTCATCAGATAACCTTCTTCTTTCAGTAGATGGCAATTTACACAGAACTAACAACTAGACAATGTACAGAGAATGAGAGACTTTGGAGCACTCAGGTATAAATGAGATGTGCTTATCAAACCTCTCTCCTCAAATCTGAGGAATCTATGACAAAAAGAAGGCAGAAAAGGTTGTAAGAGCCAGAGGTAGTATTTGACCCTAAAGAGAGAGTTTATTCCAGACACAACGAGACTGGTGCATGTATGAAGTCATGGATACTGTGGCAGCATGCATAGTTTCTGCATAGATTCAAACCAGATATTGTCCAAACACTAAGATTAGAATTTGGACACAGCATAGTTCAACCCCTAACCAAAAAACATATCTGTTGGTAAAGGGAAAATGAGATTTTTATCGTGGAGTGTCACTGGGTATATCAATTACACTACAGAGAAGGCACCATGTCCAATGTCTGGGTTTTTGTTTGTTTGATTGCTTGGCTTGGTTTTGGATTTTGGTTTTCAGTGTGTGTTTATATTTGTGTGTGTATGTGTGTGTGTGTGTGTGTGTGTGTGTGTGTGTGTGTGTGTTGAGAGAGAAAGAACATAAAGTTAGATGGATAGTGAGATGAAAGGATCTAGGAGGAGTTGAGGAAGGGAAAACATGAGCAAAATATACTGTATGAAAACATTATAAATAAAAAATAAAATAACACTAACAAAAAAAGAAGAGTAATGTGAAACATAAAGATTTAGTCAATGGATCACACTAGGAAAAAAATATAAATGGGTCATTGGTCATTGATCCAAAGTACATCATTGGAATACTGACATGAGTTTTAGGTTTAAATATTGGAATAACTGGTATACATGACAAAAGGTATACATTGTAAAGCACTTCTGGTCAAGTGTGCTCTGTTTGATCATTATCCAAGTTCTGGTAGGGCAAGGTGGTTGCAAGAAGTTAGCAAGTTCCTATAAGATGATTATTCTGCCCCAAGGTGCAGCTTCCCCATCACAGATAATTGCCTTCATTTGAGGGAGTGGTATGTCCCTTGAGGCTCTGAATTTCTGGAATATAAGAGGAAGGCATATTTGGGGCAATCACTCTTTGTGCTTTAAGTCCTGAAAGAGAATGACATAGATTGAGTATTGTGGGAATTCTTTATAAACATTCCTTGAGTGATTAGCATATTTATGCAGAGGTGAGAAGAGGAGCCAAAGGAGACAAATACAAATGATGGCATGCTGCCTGGGTTTATCTTGGTTTTAGTTACTTCATGAGTCCAAATGATGCATCAATGTTTTAGAGGTTTGTATTTGTTTGTTTTGTTGTTAGTAAAAGCAGATTAGTAGTACCTGCTGTAATTGCAACTAGAAATCCAGGGCACTGGCCACACCCTGTCATCAAACTATCCCCTCTTGTTTTATTCTTTTCTTAAATGCCTTTATTTTTATTTTATGTGTGTGTGTTGTCAGCATGTGTGTCTGTAAACCATGTGTGTGTTTGGTGTCTGCAGTGACAAGAAGATGGTATGAGACCCCTAGGACTGGATTTACAGAAGCTTTTAAGCCAACATCTGGGTCCTTAGCAAAAGCAGTCTGTGCTCTTATATATTGAGCCATCTCTCCAGCCCCCCTTATTTCACTCTTAGTGAGATCAGATTCCAGTTCCTATTGTCAAATAAAAAATGAAGTATTTTGCTCTCTATTTAGCACTTCAAAATCTTTGGCACAAAAAACTCCACAGCCTGTGAAGCTTCTAACTCCCCATAGTAAGAATGAACATTATATGACCTGTCACTGGTGGTTCCTGATCAGTGTGTTGACCGTTTTCATTGTCATCTTGACACAATCTACAGTCACCTGAGAAGAGAGTCTCAGTGAGGAATATTTTGGCATACCTCTGAGAGATTTTTAGTTGTATTAATTGAAGTTGGAAGACCAACACTGAATGTGGATGGCCTCATTTCATAGACAGAACCCTGGGTTGTATGAGAGTAAAGAAAGAATCCAAACAGTAGCATGCATGCATTAATTCATTGCTCTCCGCTCTTGACTATGAGTGTCACGTGACTAGCTGCTTCAAGTTCTGCCCATCTTGACTTCCCTGCAGAGGTGGACTATAACTTGAAATGGTGAGATAAAATAGACTGCTCCCCGTTGCTTTTGTTCAGAGGAATGTTATTATCATAGAAAGGGAAATGAAACTAGGACATTAAGTAAGGACAAAGCTACAAGAAAACTGATCTAAGTATGACTCCTGATTTCAAATACCAGCTGCTCAGGATTGTGTGTTGGCGCAACACTGCTGTTGGAGGGAGGTCTTCAGTTACCCTAATAGTGCTCCTGAAAAAGAATTCAGATGGGACACAGTAGTAGAGTTTAATTGGAGCAAAGAAGCAAGAATTTAGTCTTTACAAAATGAACAGGCCAAGAGGAACAGCAATAGTATTGATCCTAGTAGGCATGGGAATTTTGTTTTTTCTCTCTTTGCTATCTCACCCTTGTGCCTTCCCTCAGTGTGGGCACTTCTGTGAAAAACAATATGGACTTCTTTTGGAAATCCATTTTATCTAGAATTTAGTATGTCATGTAAGTATGTATATATATATATTTAGGTATTTCAGTGTCCCTAACATTGCCAAATTCAGTAGGGGAAAAAGGAAAGGTACTTTGGACATGTTCCCCTAGCAAAGACGTCATTGAAGCCAATTTGAGTTGATGGGATGGGGATGGAGTCAGCCATTGCTCCAATTGTTCTCTGTATTCTATTTGGGGCGTTGAGCTAGTCCACCTGGAGAGATTACTGTCACTTTTCTTTCCATCTTGCCCACCACCATTTTTATACTTTTTTTTGGAAGGGAGAGCCACTCATGGTCATTAGTTATTGTTTTGGAAAGGTCCTTGGATCCTGTTGCTCTAGAACAGTGGTTCTCAACCTTCCTAATGTGACCCTTTTCTCATGTTGTGGTGAGCCCAACCATAAATTTACTTTTGTTGCTTCTTCATAACTGTAATATTGCTACTGTCATGAATTATAACATAAATATTTTTGGAGATAGAGCTTTGTCAAAGGGGTTGCAACCCACAGGTTGAGAAACACTGCTCTGGAGGCTAATTTCCTGCCTAACACTAAGACCTAATTTATATCAAAGGAAGTGACAGTCAAGAAGCTCCACCCTAGAAACACCTCTCAATGAACGCCCCCATTCATGAAAATGTCTCCACATCTGTCTCTAGTATTATTGTCACTTTTGCAATCACCTGCACTGCTTTTAACTTATATGTTTTAGCTTTCTCTTCTAAATCAAACTTTTGCATGCTAGCCTGCTGCATCCATGAATTGCTAGGTTACAGGTTCTCAAGCTGCCCTTCTCTTTCTCCCAGAAATCAGGCCACATCACCCTGAAGATATGCCTGGAATGTGTGTGATAGGAAAGCATACTGAGCTATGTGGTTTTGCAGCTGCAAGGTAAGTTTATGGTTCAGGCTGGTGCCAGTCTGTTTGATTCTTTGCCATGTAAGCCAAGCCAGGCTAGATCAAGTGTATGAAGCAAGCCAGTCTGTGTTGAAAACTTACAGGACTCAGAAGTCCTGTTTTCTCTCGGGAACTGAAAGGTCCGTCTCTCCCTTCAGGATTCCCATCATGGTATGTATGCATGGTCACTGTCTTTTCTAATGCAGCTCTTTCTGAAGTGAATGCTCTCCCTCCCTTCAAGACCCTTTCAAACTACTGAAAGCATAGTGCTTTACCTTTTCTATCTCTCTCCCAGTGCAACCCCAATCATTCCTTCCCAAACAACAGTAATTGTGAATTGCTCCCATCTAGTAAAGCTCTTCAGAAGGAAACTGTATTTTAAGCCATAGCATCCATGAATGTTTTAATTTACAAGACTAAGTACTTGGACAGAAAAGTATCTGAACTCCACAGTTGACCTCCTTTATAGCAAGATCTAATTGATGTTGTGTTTAGTCCATGGGAAGATGCTTTTCAATTGCTTTTAGATTTTAACAGGAAGCCAAAATAGTTTGTTTATTTTCAACAGTTGGCCGGTGAGATATATTATACACCTAAATGCACACTTCGGTAAATTGTTCAAATTTATTTCAAAGATTATATTTAAAAAAGAGAGGAGTTTGGTGAGTATTTAGCAGCCCACTAAGCTCATTGATCTCATTGATATCATGGCTCAGTTTCCAGAGTGAGGTTAGTAATTAACAATGTAGATGAATTGCTATAGGCAAGATCTTTGTGAGCTGATATGCTGGCTTTCAGCTTTCTCTTTAAGAGTACTAATACATTTGCATACATTTTTCATCTTGAAGACTTTATTGCTGTCTATAAATATAAAATATCTTGAATATGGCAGTAAGTTTGCTCAGTTGTCCATAGGTTCATTTCACTTATACTTTGTTAACTGAAATCAGTGTTGCTGAGCAGGGAAGGAATATCTCAATTTGAATAAAGGAAAACCATTTCTATTTTGAAGGTCATCAAAATTAATAATATAAAAGTGAAGTTTTAAATAGTGAAAGTGATTGCAGCTGGGATTATTTTATATGAAGTTCAAGTCCAAGAAGCAATGTTCGCTTTTTAATGCATTTTTAGGATTAGAGCAAATATACAGTCCAATGGAAAGTCAAAGGAGAGTTAAGGACACATACTGTGTTTGTAATAATAGTTGGCAGTGTTTACTTAATGTATAATCTATTGTCTCAGTTGTAGTTTGTTTCCATGTGAGCAACATGATAGAGATTACTAGATATATATTACACGTACAACATGAAGTCAACAGGGTCATGACAAAAGAAGAGTTTAGACTAGGCTCAGTTGTTTTAGTAGAAAATAAATACAAATGATAACAATTTGAATGGTAGTTTGAGACTTAAATTCCATACCAAGATTTGCCATATATAAATATTTATGTGTATGTAAATATACATGTTTTTAAATTTGTTTTTATTTAGATGTATGTGTGTGCCTCCTTTTGGTATGTGTACCAGGTATCTGTGGAGGCCAGAAGGGGACATCTGAATCACTGGAACTGGAGTTACAGATGAGTGATGGGAATTGAACTTGAGTCATCTGTAAGAGCAGGAAGTACTCTTAACCACTGAACCATTTTTCCAGGTCCTCCTTCCTGAATTGGCCTGTCCAAATTTTTCTAGTGTCATTTTTTTGTAGTGAAAGACCCACTGAAGGTAGTCTTCCCTCTGGAGAGACCCTCGCCCAGAGATCACACCGAGACCACAAGTCAGATGCAAACAGCAAGAGGCTTTATTCGGGAACACGGGTACCCAGGGCGACACAGTCACTCAAGAGGCTCAAGAGACTGGCGCACCGACGGGCTGGAGTGGAGGGTTTTTATAGGGTCGGGCAGCAGAAGCACGGGTACAGAAGCGAGAAGCATGGTTTACAGGGTTCTGATTGGACGATTCATATGAGGCCAGGTTCAAACTCAGGACAGTTCGTGGTTTTTCCCCGAGCTCGACACGCCTGCTGACTTGGCTCCAAGTTGTTTTTCTGACCTTTAGTTCCCTGTTCTGGGGCCAGGTGGCCGACCGCAGATACCCTGATTGTTCCTGTGCCCATGTCCTCTAACTGAACTTCCCCGTACTTTTCAGGCCTTGCTCAAAATGGTGTTAGGCTAAGCAAGTATGCTGGGGTCTTTCATTCCCCCATTTTCTTATCTCAGGGAATGGAATCCTCCATTCATGGGGAAGAATAGGGATGTGGCTCCATTTCCACCTGGTTGAGTTGTTGGTATTGTTGGGTCAATACCAAGGTCTGAACAGTAGAAACGCGTTCCCTGATAAATTGGACAAGTCTGTTTAGGATACAGGGCCCGAGCGTCACAAGGAGCAATAAAATCAGAAGGGGTCCCATAAGGGTGGAGATGAGGGTGGTGAGCCAGGGGGACCTTCCGAACCATCCTTCAAACCATCCCTGCTGTTCTTCAAAGAGTTTTTGTCTTTGTTCTAATCTCTTTCTTAATTTAGCCATGCTATCTCTCACCACCCCAGTATGATCCGCATAGAAGCAACATTCTTCTTTAAGGGCGGCACATAACCCTCCCCCCCCTGCAGGAAGAGGAGGTCTAATCCCCTCCGGTTCTGCAGAACTACCTCAGACAGGGAGGTGAGTGACTTTTCCAAGGCACTCACGGATTCCTCCAGTGCCTGGATATCGGTATGCATAGCAGCCTGGAGGTGTCTGAACTGGTTGGTTTCCATGAGGGCAGTGGTACCTGTGCCTATTCCGGCGGCGACTCCTCCCATAGTTAATCCACCTAGTATCAGGGCCAGGGTTAGCGAGACTGGCTCTCTTTTTATGCGGGGGACCCCTGTTTCATACCGGGCAAAGATATCTTCAGGTGTATGGTAGACTATCTTGGGGTACAGTTCTATGAGCACACAATAATCGGCCGTGTTGGCTAGTATTGAGGGGGAGATGCATGGTGTAAGTCCAGTGCTACAGGCCCAGTAAGTCCCGTTGGGAGCCGCGAGATAGTGGGGTCCTGGAATAAGTGCCTGGGTGCGATTACACAGGTGTTGGTGGGTGTGTGGTACTGTCCCCAGACATAGTCCTTGTCCTGACACCTCAGAGATTGTGAGCTTATGCTGAGGTGTCGAGGCACATTCTGACGGGGGTGAAGAAGAATTGGTGAAGCTTCTGACCACGGCCACCCCCTCATAATAGTGAGGTGTGGAGACTAGGCATAACCAGCACTCCTGAGTCCGATTTGGGTTGGTAACATTGAGGGCTGAGTAAGCGCCCTCTATAAGATTCAATAGCCGGTCTCCTGTCCCGGGCCGTGGTGCCATGGAACCAGTCAGGATCCCAGTGGGCGTCTGGGGAGTGGGTATAAATCTGGATGGAGGTTTTTGATCCGCAAGGACCAAGCTGGGCCCCACAGAGTTGGAGCGGACGGCGTCTACCTTGAGTTTGATGGTGAACTGTAACCCTCGATCGTAGTCATCCTCATATAGCCTGAGCCCCCATGTTCGACCCTGCTGCCAGCCTACATAGGCCTTACCTGGGGCGGTGAAGGTTATCTTCAAGGGGAGTGAGAGTCCAGGGGTAAACGTGTCTTGCCCTGAGTTTGGGCGGAGGCCGGACTTGGGTGCGCAGAACCAACCGCCTGCGGCTCTGGTGAAGTTCCTCTCAAGTTTGATCAGGTCCCAGCTGGAGCTGGGTTTCCACCATGCAGAACCGGTGGTCTCACAGCCCCAGCTTGCGCAGAAGAAGTCCCCCCCTCCCCCGCACCTCCTGGCAGTGGCCCGGTCTCTTCCATCCCCTGGACACACATAAAAATCATGTTGTGCCCACCTGCACCTGGACAGAGGGGTGCGACATCCGGCGGTTTGGACTGTGCCGGAGTGGGTGGATGCGTTTAGGTCCCTCAGGTTTACATCCTCGATTCCCCAATCCCCCGAGCCCAGCGCCAGGTGACAAAAGTCGGGCGTAAGCGTGGGCCACCAGGTCCATAGGACATGGTCTTGGGTAATATTCCAGACAAGGGTGCCCTCCTGGTTTAATATCTGCCAAGTAAGCCTCTTAACTAGGTGCGGGCTCTCTGCCGCCCTAGTCCCCTGGGGGTAGGCAGAGATTAAGAGGAGGGGGAGGAAGAGGAGCCGTGGGCCAACCTTATTTTTAAGGGGTTTCGTGTGTGGCACACTGTCCATGTTGATTTTCTGGATCCCGCTGGGTTGGGTTCCCTGGCAGCCTTCACATGAGAGGCGTGGATCCATGCAGCAATCCCGTCGACCTTGAGTGCAGTGGGGGTGGTCAGCAAGACAGTGTAGGGCCCCTTCCATCGTGGCTCTAGGTTCTTGGTCTGGTGGCGCCGGACCCAGACGGAATCTCCAATCTGGAAGGGGTGGGGGACCACTGGCCTGTCCAGCTGCTCCTGATAGGCTCTAGCCAGTGGCTTCCAGATTTCCTTCTGCACCAGCTGGAGGGCCTGGAGATGTGCTTCCAAAGTGGGGCTGGTAGTAAAAGATGAGATATCAGGGTGAAGAAAATCTACAACAGGAGGTGGGGCCCCATACATGATCTCAAAAGGGGTTAGGCCGTGTGGGCCAGGAGTATTTTGGGCTCGGTAGAGAGCCAAGGGAAGTAGGAGCACCCAATCTCTAGTGCCAGTTGCAAGCGTTAATTTGGTTAAAGTCTCCTTGATTGTTCTATTAGCTCGTTCTACCTGTCCTGAGCTCTGGGGGCGGTATGCACAATGGAGTTTCCAATCAACCCCCAATAGTTTGGCCACCTTCTGACTTACCTGAGAGACGAAGGTAGGCCCGTTATCCGACCCCAATATTTGAGGCATCCCATACCTGGGGAAGATTTCTTCCAACAGTTTCTTTGTTACCACGTTAGCCGTCTCATTCTTGGTTGGAAATGCCTCGATCCATCTAGAAAAGGTGTCCACGAAGACCAGGAGGTACCGGTACCCGTAGAGTCCGGGTTTTACTTCTGTAAAGTCTATTTCCCAATGAACACCAGGACGATGGCCTCTTTGGCGGGCCCCCTTGTTTAGATGAACCTTTCCTGCGTTGACTTGAGCACAGGCTGGGCAGGTAGAAGTTACCTGCTGGAGTACCTGATCCTGGTTCAGCAGCACTGCCCAGGTGTTTTCTCTGTCTAATAGGGTCTTCATCTTGTTTTTGCTCAAATGGGTCAATGCATGGAGGAATCTCAGCATATATCGGGTATGGGAGGTTGGCATGACCATCCGGTCCCCTAGTATATATGCTTGTCTTCCTTGTTCCCAGTCCGCCCCCATTTTCTTTGCTAGCTCATGGTCTTCTGGGCTATAGGGCACGGGGTCTCTCTCAGGCTGTGGTTCTTGTATGGCCATCAACTGGCTGCTTCCTGCTGGCTGGGAAGCCACTGTTCGGGCAGTCAGATCCGCCAGCCGATTCCCTCTGGCTACCGCAGAGTCATCCTTTTGATGCCCTGGGCAGTGGACAATACTGAGTTGGAGCGGGAGGAACAGGGCCTTCTTTAGGAGGTCTAGGATCTCTTTTTTGTTTTTGATTTCCTTACCCGCGGACGTCAGCAGGCCTCTCCGTCTGTAGATTTCCCCGTGGACATGCGCAGTGGCGAAGGCATATCTGCTGTCAGTATAAACTGTGAGCTTCTTACCTTCTGCCATCCGGAGAGCTTGGGTGAGCGCAATCAGTTCTGTGCGCTGGGCCGATGTCCTGGGCGGGAGTGACGATGCCCATGCCACTTCCGATTCGGTGGTTATAGCTGCCCTGGCTCTGCGTTCCCCCTCCTCCAGGAAACTGCTCCCATCTGTGTACCAGACAGCGTCTGGATCCTTAAGCGGCTGATCTGTCAGATCAGGGCGGGTGCCATGTGCTTCGGCTAGAATCTGGAGGCAGTCATGCTCCTCGGAGGGGCTAGGCAGTGGCAGCAAGGTAGCAGGGTTAAGGGAAACTATCGGCCCAAAATTTACCCGGTCTGAGTCCAGTAGTAAGGCCTGATAGTAAGTCATTCTGGCGTTAGAAAGCCATCTGTCCGGTGGTTGTCGGACCAAGGCCTCCACTGCATGGGAGGCCAGCACAGTCAACGGCTTTCCCAGAGTCATCTTTCCGGCATCCTTGAGTAATACGGCAATGGCTGCCACCATGCGGAGGCATGGAGGCCATCCTGCAGCCACCGGGTCCAATTTCTTGGACAAGTACGCTACAGGTCTCTTCCAAGGTCCCAGTCTTTGCACCAGTACCCCTTTGGCAAAACCTGAGTTCTCATCCACAAACAGCTCAAAGGGCTTGGTTAGATCTGGCAGACCCAGAGCCGGGGCCTCGAGTAAGGCCTTCTTGATCTGTTGGAACGCTTTCTGATGCTTCTCCTCCCATTGGAACATGGTCCCTGGTTTAGTGAGGGGGTATAATGGGGCTGCCAGTTCGGCAAAGCCAGGAATCCAAAGGCGGCAGTACCCAGCCGTACCCAGGAACTCTCGAACTTGGCGGGGGTTCCGAGGAGGGGGGATGGAGATTATCGTCTCCTTCCTTGCTCCTGTTAACCATCTTTGCCCCCCGCTCAGGGTGTAGCCCAGGTAGGTAACCTTGTCTCGGCATACTTGAGCCTTTTTGGCTGAGGCTCTATAGCCCTTCTGTCCAAGTCTGGCCAGTAAGGCTCGAGTGCCCTCCATGCACTCGGTTCGACTCCTGGCCGCCAGGAGTAGATCATCCACGTACTGGAGCAGAGTCAGGGTTGGGTGTTCGACCCGGAATCCGGCCAGATCTGCATGTAGGGCCTCATCAAAGAGGGTTGGGCTATTTTTGAAGCCCTGAGGGAGCCGGGTCCAGGTTAATTGTCCCGAGAGCCCTTTTTCTGGGTCCCTCCATTCAAAAGCGAATAGCAGTTGACTTTGAGGGTGCAGTCTTAAACAAAAGAAGGCATCCTTCAGGTCTAGCACAGTGTACCAGACGTGGGTCGGTGGGAGGGTGCTCAGAAGGTTATAGGGGTTAGGCACCGTGGGATGTATGTCCTCCACCCGCTTATTGACCTCTCTCAAGTCCTGGACCGGCCTGTAGTCCCCTGTCCCCGGTTTCTTAACAGGCAAGAGAGGGGTGTTCCAAGGGGACTGGCAGGGCTTTAGCACCCCTTGGTCCAGGAGCCTCCGAATATGGGGCTTGATCCCCTCATGAGCTTCCCTTGACATTGGGTACTGTCTGATTGAAACGGGAGTCGCGGAGGCCTTTAGTGAGATCACCAGCGGTGGCTGATCGTGTGCCAGCCCCAAGCCCCTAGTCTCTGCCCAGGCCTGAGGAAACTCTCTCAGCCAGTTCTGTAGCTCCTCAGGTGATTTCTCCGGGGGTTCTGGCTCAAACAAACGGTATTCTTCCTCTAAACTGAGGGCAAGGATTTGTAGGGGGTCTCCTTTAGGACCCGTGACCCTCGGTCCCTTCTCATCAAAATAGATTTGTGCCTTCAATTTGGTTAATAGGTCCCGTCCTAACAGTGGATGGGGGCATTCAGGTATATGCAGGAAGGAGTGAGTTACTTGCCCTGATGCCAGTTGGACCTTTCTCTCGGCAGTCCAGTAATACCTCTTGTTTCCAGTTGCCCCCTGCACCAGTGCAGAATGCCGGCTAAGAGGCACTCCGGCATGGGTTAGGACTGAATGTTCGGCACCAGTATCAACCAGGAAGGTCACGGGCTGCCCCCCGATCTTGAGGGTTATCCTAGGCTCAGGGGGGGGCTCCTGGCCTCGACTCCCCTAGTCCTCCAGACTAAGGAGGTCCACGGTCTTGGGCTTGGGCCGGCGGGGTCCTTGCGGCTTCTTGGGGCACTCTCGGGCCCAGTGTCCCTTCTCCTTACAGTAAGCACATTGATCTTTATCAAGGGGTGGCCTCCTTCGCTCTCCCGACCTATCTCCCTCTCTCCGCTGTCCCTGAGACACAACAGCGGCCAAAACCTTTTTTATCTCCCTATGCTGTTTCTTGTCCCTTTCCTCTTGTTTCTGCCATCTCCTTTCCTCATGCTCCTCAGGAGTTTCTCTCTTATTGAACACTTTCTCTGCTTCCTTCAATAAGTCTGGCAAACCTAGCGCCTGTAAACCTTCCAACCGCTGCAATTTGGTTCGGATATCTGAGCTAGACTGGTAGATAAATGATAGGATGACACCTGGTGCTTGCCCTGGGTCTTCTGGATCATACGGAGTGTACATCCTATAAGCCTCCTTCAGCCTCTCTAAAAATGCAGCGGGTGCTTCTTCCTTTCCCTGTATCACATTCCTTACCTGAGCCAAATTGGTAGGCCTTCTGGCGGCCGCTCGGAGACCCGCTAAGAGCAACTGGCGATAGAGACGTAGATGCTCCCTACCTTCAGGTGTATTGAAGTCCCAGTCTGGGCGGGTCAAGGGAAAAGCTGCATCGATGATATTTGGGAGTTGGGTTGGCCTCCCGTCATCGCCCGGAACCTGCTTCCGGGCCTCCAGGAAAACTCTCTGCTTTTCCTCTACTGTTAAGAGGGTCTGCAGGAGCTGCTGACAGTCATCCCAAGTCGGCCTGTGAGTCACTAGGATGGACTCAATTAGGCCGGTCAAGGCAACAGGATCCCTGGAGAAAGGGGGATTATGTTGTTTCCAATTATAGAGGTCTGAGGCTGAAAAGGGCCAGTACTGCAACTGATGATTCGGCCCCTCTCTGAGCGGGAAGGCCCTGGACTCATTAGGGGGGTCATCCCGGTGGCCGCGGAGGCGGCGGGCAATGGGGGACGGGGCTGCGTCCTCTTCTTCAGCCCCGTGGGTCCTGCGAGTCGAGGTGACTTCCGGATCTGCCATGGGCATAGCCGGGGGCGCCGCCACCGGGGCGGCGGCTGGGGCCGCTTCGGCCGGCTCTCCAGGTGGTCCGGCTTGATACGGTGGTGGGTCCTCCGTCAGGAGATCTATAAGGGGGGTATGGGGGTCTGGGGGAAGGACTGGAGGCTTAGGAGTCTCCTTGTGAGGGAGCACGGGGTAAAGAGAGGAGTCCGGGTTGGGGGGCGCAGAAGGCCCAGAGACTGGAGGGGGCTGTGGAAGGAAAGGCTTAACCCATGGAAATGGATTTTCGACCAGAGATCTCCAGATGGCGATGTATGGGACCTGGTCGGGGTGTCCATAAGGATTAGGGGCAAAAACCTTGCCCTCCACCTGTGAAATAAGAGAGAGGTTAAAAGATCCCTCTCGCGGCCAGCCAACATTCATCACATGGAGTGGCCAAAATAATTTCTCCAATACTTGGTTATCAACTAAACATACCTGGGAGTTGTGATCTTCAACTGGGGGATTGCCTTGAACTGACTGGCCTGTGGACATGTCTGTGGGGCATTTTATTGATTGCTTATTGATACAGGAGGGCTTATCTCACAGTCGGTGGTGGCATTCCCAGGAAAGGAGACCTATGGTGTATGAAAAAAGGAGCTGAGCATGAGCCTGGAAGCAAGCCTGTGAGCTGCATTCCATCATGGTTTCTATTTCAAGTTCCTGCATGCTGGAGTTCCTGCCCTGCTTTATCTCAATGATGAACTATCCTGTAAAGTAAAATGAGCCATTTCCTCCCCAAGATGCTTTTGGCCATGATGTTTATCATGGCAACATAAAACAAATAAGAACACACACACACACACACACACACACACACACACACACACACACACACCACACGGGGGTGGGGGAGGGGGGAGCAGGAGGTACATAAAATAATGATATATTCCAATTGATGTCCAGAACACATTGATAAAAGATTAAAAAACAACATGTTGGCAGTATTTTAGCAAGTCTACCACATGACAGAAAGGTGATAGCTACCAAGATAGTGTTCATAGGCAGTGGCAAATTGCAGATGGATGCATTATTGATAAAAAAAAAAAGAGGGCTACAATCCTACAGAAGTATAAGAATTAGTGTCAGGCTGGGCGGTGGTGGCACACGCCTTTAATCCCAGCACTCGGGAGGCAGAGCCAGGTGGATCTCGGTGAGTTCGAGGCCAGCCTGGACTACCAAGTGAGCTCCAGGAAAGGCGCAAAGCTACACAGAGAAACCCTGTCTCGAAAAAACAAAAAAAAAAAAGAATTAGTGTTTAAGGGAAGAAAAAACATTTTTTCTTCCTATTTTAGGTTCAGTGTCTGAAAATATGTAAGTGCAAATAATAACAAATTAATAAGAGAAAAAGAATAGAAATTTATTAATATGTGTTTCACACATACATATCATGGAAACAAGCAGTCAGTGATGAATAACTGAAAAGAATAGTATTTTTAGGAACTGAAGATCACTTTTGCATGTTCTTAGTCTCATACATGAAAGAAGTTGTAACCTGATTCAGAAAGAACCTTGAGGACAACTTTATTAGAGGTTGAGAGAAAAACACGACAGGGCAGGCAAGAAGTAAATTTCTGAAGCCATTAGGAAGAGAGAGAGAGATGGTGAAGAGGGTTCAAGAAAGCAAGTAGGCTCAGTGGTGTGGATCTGCAAACAGCTGTAAGGGAGATTCTTGGAGGAAAGAGTGAGAGGGCCTAGAGTGTCTATGTTAGCAAATCAGGTTTATGATTTGGCATATGAAAGAGGGCGACAGAACACTAATGCTTCCTGAGTTAGAACTCAAGCAGATAGGTGGGCAGGCCTCACAGTGGGGATCTGTAAGCAACTGCAATGAGAGGGGCTTTGGGGGTATATAAATATATCACCTTATTAAGGCAAAAGTTATTATTTCTACCTTATCAATATGTCTTCAGGTGAATCAGGTTTCCTGGGAAGCGGTTTCTTGGCTAAGTGACTTACAGACATAGGTAGATTAACACTTACTGGGGGATTAACTGTCTTTGTGATCTTATATTTTAGGCAGTTTAAAATGTCATTTCTTCAACTACAGTCATGGCTACAACTCAGATCATATTCTTCTGACCAAAAATCATGAATAAGTGTAGACTTAAAAGTATTAAATAAAAAAATAAATAAATAATAAAACTTCTATGAAATAGTCAAGGTTTACCAGGTAGAAGTGGTTTTCCCTTTATGTTCCTCAGTGAAGCCATTCTGCCTCCATCTTCCTCTCTTTTGAAATCTTAAGAAGCAATTCTGATGACTCCTTTACACTTTCTCACAGTTTTTCAAATTCTAAAGAGGGACATTTGCAGCACATCCTTTACTTAAAGGTGGTATGTTATCAGGCAAAGAAAATGGGAGATGAGGCCTAAAGCTGGCAATGATGGCAAGATCCATCCTCAGTTGCTTCAGAGATTGTTAATGTTACATCTAATGAAAGATTATAACTTTTCAGACAAGTGACAACACAAAGGATGTATATATGTTATGTGTAATTGTCTTTCCTTCTGGAAGTAGGCCACCCAACACATTCCTTTTGCCACCACCTGGCTAATTGGTTATTTTGTATGAAGTGTCAATACAAAAAACAAAACAAACAAAAACCACAGCTTTCATTTTAAAGGGAATAAAATAGTTTATTCTGGAGCAAAACATGAATTATGATGGCTTGAAATTTTTATAGTAATACAACAAAAAGATGAACTAAGACTCTTCAAATTGTTGAGTCTCAGGTTCAAAGCAATGGAGTCAACTCATCATGGGTAGAAACTTCTGAAGCCATGAGTCAAAACAATTCCTTCTTTTAAACAGTTTCTTACAGGTGCTTGCCATAGTAACCAGAGATCTGACAAATCTACATTTTCAGTGAATCTAGTGCCCTAGATGCTTACCCAAGTCAGCTTTGGCTATTATAACAAACATTAGATATATTAGGTGGCTTATGCGCAATAGAAAACTGACTTCTCTCAGGTCTAGAATCCAGTAAGTTAAAGATCAAGGAACCCACAGCAATGGTGCTTCCTGAGGTCACATTTCTAAAGACTATTCTGTCCCTTTGAGTCCTCGATTGGTGCTAAGAGCAAGGATACTCTGGGAAGTGTTGATTTAGGGACATATGTCCCATCCATGAGGACTCATTTCAAAAACCTAAGTAAACCCCAAAAGGCCTCCTTTATGACACTAGTGTCCTTGGGAACAGATTTGAATACATGAACTTGTGAGGTTGCATGGAGATGATAGTAAACTGTAAATTTTTAGGTAAGAAAGGCAATGACATTGACAGTAGTAGTGGGTTTACTACTTAAGCAATTCTGGGATACAGTCACTGGTCAGCATTTATTTATTCAGATTACATACTATTTATAATAGAATATCTTACCCTTAGAGGGATCCGGAAAGTTATTTAGTAACCTCGAATAAATGCCTTTAATGTTTGACTAGCTAAACCTGGATTCTGTTGCTTGTATCCAACAATACTCAGTGGTATAGACATCAAGATTACTGTCACAAGGAATGACTGTAGCAACATATCTGCTGGGATTTCCGCATGTCCTAGAATTGGTTTCTGGTTTGGTTTCTACTGAAGGTACTAAATGTCTGGTTAGTTGTCACTTGATAAGGTCATTGCTGAGTCCCAAGGATAATTAATTTTCTCTTGAGCTTAAAGATCTTGCTATCAGCAAAGTTTGAGAAAGAACGCAAAGAAGAAAAATATTTGTAAAGGAGTCCAGAGCAAATGAAGGCTGCAGTTCAAGCTGCCCTACCACATGGTTCCTATGACTCCATGTGGTCAGGATTGCAAAGTGTACTCATGACTCTGTGGCACACAAAATGAGACAAACCTGCTACATGGAGTTACAGATCAAAAGAGTTTTGATAGAAATCTGCTTTTTCTTCCTTCCTTCCTTCCTTCCTTCCTTCCTTCCTTCCTTCCTTCCTTCCTTCCTTCCTTCCTTCCTTTTTTTCTTTTTTTAAATACGGTATCTCATTGTACATCACACACAGCAACCCACTATATTTACTATGTAGCCTAGGCTATCTTCAAACTGGTAGCAATCCTCTTGCCTCAGCCTCCCAAATACTGGGATGAGCTACTACATCTGGCAAAACCTGATTTCTTTGGAAGGTTGTCTGCTTCAAGAAGTATCTTCTAGCTTGTGATTGGCTAATGACTTAAGCTAGTCACCATAGGGCAGATAAAATTTGATTCAGTGAGTTGTAGTTGTAGATGTACAGGACCACTCCATCATTCAGAGGAAAAGACACACACAATATTAGACTTCAGTCAATTCTGAAGGTATGTCATTTGTTGTGGGAAGAGATGACTCACATTCTCCATATGCCTACTTCAGCTGCACTTCTAGTCTCCCAGCAAATAACACTTTGCACTTCCTGGAGATTTCTTGATGATGAGCTAACAAAGGAAAAAACAAATGATCTGGTTTATAAAGAAAGCTCTGGATGATGTGCTGACACTAGGTAAAGAGTAGTCTTCTGCAGTATTATAGAATCATGTTGACGTTACCCTGAAAGACATTGATGAAGAGAAATCTCTCCACTTGGCTGACATTCAAGTGGTATATCTCATTGTCCACTTTGCCTGCAAGGATATATGACCTCAACTGAGGATCATTACTAATTAATGGATTGTGGCTAATGGTTTGGTTGAGTGATCAGGCAGTTTAGAAAGTTAAGATAGCAGGATTGGTGAAAAGGAAGTTTGAATCAAGGATTTCTTCATGGATTTCTCGAAATGGGGACCAAATGTGACTGTCTACAACTCACATGAATATCCACCAAAATTCATTCTTGGCAGAACAGGTTTTTAAAATTCTAGAAAGATGGCTTAATCTTTTAGGTCATTTGATAACCAGCATTCTTTCCCCTGGAACCTAAATGCTCACTTAAGGAAGATGTGTGTGTGTGTGTGTGTGTGTGTGTGTGTGTGTGTGTGTGTGTGTGTGTGTTTCTCATTAAAATTGGCTTCACTCAGTATATGACTTGCCTGTAGTAACAGTTGGCACTGAATTTCAGTATATGAAAGGACCAGCCAGCTACCTAGTGAAGTGTGATTACAGGGGATGCTGTCATGAAGACAGCTGCATCTTTCCTTGCAGAAATAAAATATTTTGATTTTCCTTACCCACCAATTTTATGCTAACACCATCTCCCATGTATTGAAAGCCATGTACATGGACATAATATCTCACCCAATACTAGCTTCAATCAAAGAACTCATTTGTTTCCAAAAGAATAAAGAGTGAATTGGCTATATTCTGTGTGATTCACCGGCTTTACCATGACCTGCATTACCCAGAGACAGATTTATTTATGGAATGATACACCCTGCATTAATGGCCTGTAGTCATGTTGTAGCTGATAACAAATACATGAAGTTTCTTTTATACTATTCATTCCAAGCCAGTGATCTAGCTTTCCTAACAGACATGTGACATAGATCTGGGACCAATGGAAACAAGTGACAGTTGATACCTCATTATAACCAATCTCTAGTAAAACACTCATGTAATTTTACTTCCCATTTTTTCAACATTGCTGCTTGCAAATGGAAAGACCTCAGTACTCAAGAGAGGGGTATTTTTACACAAGGAAACAATAATTTTTATACTTAATTGAAAACTTAAATATCAAGCAGTCCTTTAAGGTGCCTTCCTTATATTAAGTAACCTGGTTTAAAAAAAGATGGATGAGTAGAGTCATATTATTAACTTGGATAAGGTTGTTAAATAATTGTGTTAAGAGTTCATACTCTGAGAAGTGTCCCTAGTAGGGCTATATTCAATGGCCAGTGATCAAAGGAAACATTAATGAATCTCTTATTGGGCTGATGGAGTTCAGGGAATGAGAGTACAGATTATGGCTCTTGGGAGGTTGATAGAAATAGCAGAAGTAGGAATGTTTCTGTGGTCTCCTTCTGCAACTTCTCTCCTGAAGTGGGTGATCAAAATTATCCTTATCCTTTCTTCTCTGAGGCAGGTCATAAATCCTAGGAATGCCACCCTCTGGCTTTTCCCCTTCTTTCTCTGCTGAAGACTGTAACACGAATCTTAAAGGGTCTTGTTAATAAAAAACTCAGAGCCAGGTATTAGGGTGAATGCTGAAAAATCTGAGAAATAGAACCAGCCACAGCTAACCTCACCTCACCAATTCCTAAGCTGATCTTGTTTCCTTGATCTGGAAGCCACTGAGTCTGAATGGATCTCAGCTGAACTGCTGCTCAAAAGCCTAAAAGCTTAACAGACTCTAGTCCCTAGTCCTCACACCTTATATACCTTTCTGCTTCCTGCCATTAAAGGTGTGTATCGCCATGCCTGGTTGTTCCTAGTGTGGCTTTGAACTCACAGAGATCCAGACAGATCTCTGCCTCTGGAATGCTAGGATAAAAGGTGTGTGTGCCACCATTTTTTGGCCTCTATATCTAGTGGCTGTTCTGTTCTCTGACCCCAGAGAAGTTTATTAGGATGCACAATATATTGGGGAACAAAATACCACCACAGAAGACTTCCATGTGACAGGGATTCTGCCCTCTACCAAGAAGAAAGGAATGCCACATAGTAATACCAGTATGAAGGAGAATATGCCTGGCTGCATCTCCCTTCCACGAAGTTCGTCACCATTAGGTCATATAATAGATCCTCTAATAATTCATCTGTAAGATTTTCCATGAAAATACACAGACCTCCACTTCATATCTGAAAGCTCCCATATCATTCAAAACATATTAGACAAGCATTCTGGTTTTTGTTATAGAAGCCTCAACCATCAACCTCGCAATGGGTAAGAAAAGGGGTTTTTGTCTTTGCTCTCCTGCGAAGTAGAATAATGGAGAGCTTAAATGGTGCAAGCATAAAGGTTTGGTTATACTCAGACAAAGAATCCTTTTAAGTAGAGATACTAAATGGAGAAAAGGGAAAATTGAATAGAGGTAGTGGAAAGAAACAATTAATGCCACTAGTGACCTTGTGTTTAAATATCAAAAAGGGACAGTTATCTCAATCCGTATCATTTTCCTTAATGGGCTGTATAGATTTTCATATTTTATCTAATTTTCTTCTGCCTTCCTGTGTTTTGAAAGACATATTATTAATCATGGAGAGTACAGGCTATCTTGTCACTACTAAATTTTACAAATAAAATTTTCTTGAAAAAATTAATTCATAAAAAAGTAACAACCACTGCTGACACATGCCATTTTAGAATTGTATAAATTAAATGAGAAAAACTGTTGGTAAATTTTGAAGAGATCCTGTAATTTTTGTTTGTTGTATAAGGACTGCATAAGAACATAGGACTAGGGAGATGGCTCTTGGTTAAGAAATCTTGATGCGGGCTGGAGAGATGGCTCAGCCATTAAAGGCTAGGCTCACAACCAAAAATATAAGAAATCTTGATGCATAATCATGAAGACATAAGTTTGTATTCCTAGATGCAGTATATTTGCAAGTGTCTGTAATCTCTGTGCTTTGGGATTGTAAGCAAGAGAATTGCTGGGGCTTTTTAGTCACTAGTCCAACCGTGATTTCAGTGACAGACCCTGTGTCAAAGAAATAAGGTATAGAATGGCAGAGCAGGGCAACCAATGTCCTCCTCTGGCCTCTCCAGGACAGAATGTTTCAATTCAGAAGAAATTGTTACATGGCATCTACACACAGGTATGCATTCTATACACACATGCCACACAACCACTTCTCTGTCTCTGTCTCTGTCTCTCTCTCACACACACACTACATACATACAATACAGGACCACACAGGGGATTGAATTGCTTCCATCAGATTGGTCTGTAGGCAAGTCTGTGAAGCATTTTCTTTTTTAATGATTGATGTGGTCGAGCCCAGACAACTATGGGTGGTATAACCTCTGGCAGGTAGTCTTGGGTTGTTAAGGAATAAAGGCTGCACAAGCCATAGGGAGCAAGCCAGTAAGCAGTGTTCCTTCATGGCCTCTGTGTCAGTTCCTTTCTCCAGGTTTCTGTCTTCAGTTTTTGTCTTTCCTTAGCTTGATGACAGACTATAAGCAGTAATATTAAATAAACCTAGTTCTTCTAAAGCTGTTTTTGGCCAGTATTTTATCATAGCATCAGAGAAACAAACCAGGAAAACCTACTCTAGATAAAAACCCATATACATCACTTTTAGCATTTTCATCATGTTGTTGAATACACCAATCAGCTGTTTTGGAGATGTTGCTGTACTCATGGATGACCCCATTTTTTTTAAGGAAACTAACTACCCCATACCAAGTAGAGATATATGGTCATCCTGAGATTTCTCCTTCCAAGACCTTCTGTTCTTAGACATCTCAAACTTGATTGAATATCCTATCACAAAAAAGCATGCAACTACCATTATAAAGAGAAGCCACACCATCCTATACCACAAAGGGAAAGGGGGGCATGTCAAGATTACCCTCGTGGATGCTATACCCTCACATGGAGCAGCTTAGTTCCATTCTTCACCACTCATTGCAGGGACCATGTAAACACTGGGGTTACTTGAAGGGTTGTTTATAGGAGTACAACTGACTTAAGCTGCTACAGCACCCAAAGGCTTACCAAATCAGGCTGGGTGATCACTCAAGAACACCATATTCCTGAATGTCTCTCCATGACTTTCAGCCAAATCAGAAAGTCTTTCCTTCCCAGGAGCTGTTGCTGTTTATTTAACCTCAACAAAGAATCTTGTTTCTGGAACTTCATGAGATTTGTGAGTTGTTTACTTTTTGAGTCTTAGGGAGCCTCCCCACAGGTTACAATGTTTCCATTCGAAAGGTATTTCTGCACAATGCCTTTCTATGCTTGGGCAATCTTCCAGTACTAGAGACAACTTTGACTTGACACATCTAAGTTGAAAAGTGAAGGTACTGAATCTTCAGCTACAGTGAAGCTAGGACAGGAACACTCAACCTAGACTTTGCTGACCAAAGAACCCTCTCATACTCTTTGAATAGCTCACTAATGATTCAAAGAAAGGACTGTCTTGAAATCACTTTGACTTGGGTAGAAGCAGTGAGGATAGACAGGGCCAGGTTCAGAGGATTGGAGACAGGAAGTGCTAAGTACAGTGTTCCAGTACCTAGAACCAGTCAGTGGTGCAGTCTTTGCTGTCATTTTGTGCTAGAGGCAATATCTTCACTTCTCCATGTCATTAAGCAATGTTTATTCATTGTCCAGGATGCATGTCCATTTTTGTTAATTGCATATATATATATATATATATATATATATATATCTCCAGCTTGGGGTGCTTCCAGAGATACAGATCAAATGCGTTTTTATTAGCTCTTAATAAAATAGTTAATTTTGGGCAGTAGGGTCATTCATTGTTTAGAATACAGGCTATCATAATATATTTTGGTAATTTCATTTAATGAATGAACATTTAGAATTAATAATGAGTAAATGTGATTAGAAAAACTATGGAAATTATATTTATCTTTATTAAATTACAATTTATCTCTTATGTCTGAAATTTAGAGTTGATTTATTATTGGCTAAATATCTACCCCCAAATAAGTTTATGGTATTCCTAACTGCATTCTTAGAATATATGCATTTTATTTTTTAAGTAAAAACCAATGACATCATGAAATTTGCAGGCAAATGGATGGAACTAGAAAATATCATCCTGAGTGAGGTAACCCAGACTCCGAAAGACAAAAATGATATAAGTGGATACTAGATGTAAAGCAAATGATAACCAGACTACAACCCACAGCTCCAGAAAAGCTGGCTAACAAGGAGGACCCTAAGAGGGACACATGGATTGCCATGGGAAGGGGAAATAGATGAGATCTCCTGAGTAACCTGGGGGTAAGGGGGTTCAATATATGCTAGGGGATTAGGGGAGTGGGAGATGGGAACATGAGGGCATGAGATGGTCAAGCTGGAACAGGGGCAAAGTGGGAGAGCAAGGAAAGAGATACCATGATAAATGAAGACATCATGGGAATAGAGAGAAACAGAGTGCTAGGGAAGTTCCCAGGAATCCACAAGGATGACCCCACCTTAGACTACTAAAAACAGTCAAGAAGGTGCCTGAACTTGACTTCTCCATTAATCAGATTAGTGAATATCCTAACTGTCATCATAAAGCCTTCATCCAGTAACTTATGGAAGCAGATGTAGAGATCCACAACCAAGCACTAGGCCAAGCTCCGGGCGTCCAGTCAAAGAGAGAGAAGAGGGATTCTATGAGCACGGGGCATCAAGATCATGGCAGAGAAATCTACAGAGACAACTGAACCAAGCTAGGGGGAACTCATGGACTTTAGACCAACAGCTGTGGAGCCTCCATGGGACTGGACTAGGCCTTCTACATAAGTGAGACGGTTGTGTAACTAGGTCTGTTTAATGGGTCTCTTGGCAGTGAGATCAGTGGTGCATGAGCTGGCTTTTTGGAGCCCATTACCTATTGTGGGACACCTTGCATGGCCTTCATGCAGGGAGGAGGAGCTTGGACCTGTCTCAACTAAATGTACCAGGCTTTGCTGACTCCCCATGGAAGGAGGCCTTACCTTTTCGGAGGAGGAGATGGGTGGGTATGGGAAGAAGGCTGGGTGGGGGGGAAGTGGGAGGAGAGATGAGATGGGGATCTGTGGTTGGTATGTAAAATGAATAAAAAAATTCTTAATAAAAATAAGTATAAAAATATACTTTCAGAACTACTGACATATTGCCACAGTGCAAAGTACTGGGAATGTTTTAGAATATATTCAAGAGAAAAGCCTTTTTTATACAAGATTTTCAGAGTGGTGTTTGGGAATTTGGCTCTTGCCCAAGTGTATTTTGATAAAGACAGCATTATCCATGCTTTAACTAATCTTCTCTTCTGTTCTATAGTGAAATTATACCCAGAAACTGGGACACTAAAAGAAAGAGAATCTAATGAGATAAGTGGAGGGTTATTTTGACCTTATTGCACAATCTAGAAGAAAGAAACATCAGAACAACAAAGTTTTAGTTAATTAATAGTTTCATCTTTAAACATTTCTTCTCTCCAGTTTTGTCTCATGTGAAAATTCCCCATTAAAATTTTGCTAAAATGTTAATACCCCTTGCTGTGAAAATTTGTTTTAAACTGTCTTTAATGATTCTAATACCATAGCTCTTGATATATCAGGAAGTGATTCAAAGCAAGAATGGTTGTGAAGAATGAATTTCACTTCCTTTCCAATTGTCCTTTTATTTATTTATTTTAATTAACATTTGACACAGAGTTGCCTGAAAAACAAGAGAAAACACTCAATAATTCTTATAAATGCTATTTAATTTTCTACTTTTCACTAATGACCTTTTATGTGAGATCCATTTATGAAAGGTTATGGTTAAATTTTCCAATGATAAAATATTATATTAACCTTAATTTTGCCAGCAGAACATGTTTTGCAGGAGGAAAATACATAAACATGGGGCTTATTTTTCTTCAGTTAGAACTGGTGATTTGTTTCTGTGGATTTGTGCTAATGTTGAAGTACTCTGAACACCAAAATTCATCTGATTTTAGTATTGATGCAGGGTCATAGATGATCCTATGTATGAAAATTATTCTTCATACATTTCAATTTTTGTTAAAACACAGTGTTTAGTGACTTGTTTTCCATCAACTCAGTACACAGGCTTTTTCATTTGGGGATATAAATCTCCGGCCTTTCTGCTAAGTGTCCGTCTTAATGTCACTAAAACTCATGGTTACTATACTGTCTAATAAAAATAGCATAACTGTGAGAAAAGACATAATGGCACCCCATTCATTTTAATACCATCATTACAATAAGAGTTTAATTTACCATCATTTGATATTTAGTAGCAAAATGAATGGAGTTCACTTTGACACTGCCCTGATTGCAGATATCCTAATGAATAGTTCTATGATTGATTGGCTAGATGACATCAGCACAATTATAGGCCTGTGCAAGCATTAAATAGCCAAATTGTTGGGGGGAGAAACACATGAATGCCTGGAGTAGAATGTAGATGGAGTTGGAATATAAGCAGGGTTCGGGTAGAATAGAACCTTTCTTTATGGAAATGCACTTGGAACAATTTCACAGGAAGCAGTTGCTGTTAGGCACCATTGCTATAGCTGAAAGAACAATTTTCTCTTTTGTAACAACAACAACAAAATGCCTTGCCCCAGCATCACACCCTCTTAGCTTAGGTTGTCAAGGGAATTTTTCCCCCAACAGGATTATCAGTTTCTACAACACGACACTTCCCTCTGATATTATAAATGAAAATTTAACAAATTGGTAATAATAACCCTTTTAAAACAAAAATCCAAGAGTATCAGTTATGTGTGCCTAGCTGAATTAAATTAAATGAAACTTGATTTCATCCATGAATTATGCTGTTCTTCATTCATTGCTATTCAGGATGTTGGCTTGAGGAATATTTTACAGTGCTCCATTCTCAATTTCTCTTCCTCTTTATTTTTTACCTCCTGTTCCTCTTAAATTCACACACACACACACACACACACACACACACACACGTGTGTGCGTGTCTGTGCGTGCATGCACACACACAGATCACATACAATTCAATTAGCTAAAAAAAAAAATCTAACTAAATTATTTGTGGAAGAGGTTTCTTAAGGTTTTTTTTTCTTCTTTTACTTTTCCAAGATCATGCATAAATGTTTCTATTGTACATTGGCACAGCAACAGCTGGATGTATAGAATGGTGGAGCCACCAGGCCATCATTTCCATAATTTGAGTCTTTAATGGGTTTATAATTCAGCTGTGCTAGAGCACAGTACACGCTGATTTACATGCCTTCAGTTGACACAGACATTTCACAAAAATAAAACACTAGAACTAATATTACAAGCAGCTTCCAATGCAAAAGATTAATCTTCTGTAAAAAATGGGACCACTCCTGAAAAGACTAGATACAGCTCAGGCTGTACATTACATATCTTATATCATTTTGTGAGAGATCAGTAAGAGCATAATAATGCTAATCATTTAAAAAAAATTCTCCAAGAAGGATACTGCATTCTGTTCATTGCAAAAAAAAAAAAAAAACAAAAACAAAACAAAAAAAAAAACATAGTTGATGTTTGGCCCTAAAAAAATAGTACACCATCATCCCCCTCACTGTATTTTAGTTGAGACCAAGGATATCTTATTAGCCATGGTTTCCTAAACATGGTTACTTAACAGATTTAATATAAAAGGTTTTTTTTGCTTTGTTTTGTTTTAAGTCTGGATTTTATCTCAGATTTATTGATTCAGAATCTATATTTGCTCCCTCCGTTTCTTTTTTCCTTTTAACTTTTTTGAGGCAGGCCCTCCCTATGTATCCAAGGTTGTTCTTGAACTCACTATCCTGCTTTGCCCTCACTGCCATCTGTATTGCTCAGAGTACAGGTGTGCAGCACAGCCAGCTCAGAATATGTATCCTCCCACAGCAATTTCTTTTCCCACTGTTTCTAACAAAGCTGTAAAAATCCATGCAAGTGAAACTCTCCACATTAGGTTGAATACCTAGGTTCAGATTTTCTGTCCATAACCACAGTACTTCTTCATTCCTCCATGTAGCAGTTTCCCAATCCCATTTGTGAAGAGCTACTGCTAAACACAGACAACAGTCTGAGAAACACAAGTGTCTAAAATTTACTCTGTTCAGGTTATGTTTACTTAAAATGAAATACCCTGAACAGAGATGTGATTGTGCTACTGTTTTCTGGTGAGTGGGGGTAGGGAGACTGTCTTATTTCTTAAATAAGATCTCATTCTGTATTGCATCCTGGACTTAAACCCATGATTCTCAGCCACCAGAATGATGTATCTACCATACCTGACTACAGTACAGGTATTAACATGCAATGCATGGGCTGATGCATCTGGGCTTGATTCAGTGAATCCCAGAATAGCCCAGCCAAGAAGCAATACTGTGACTGAAGAGGACTAATTTAAGAGCAAATGAAGATCTTTTCATGAAGCAACATGAATAGGTTCAAAAAGCATCTTAATAAACTGTGGAGGAAAAATCCATAATGGACTGTTATGGGAGAAAAGAACCCTTTGAAATGGTCCATTATCAAAGTAAAAATAGGAAACAATAGAAATGCAAATGTAGGCCTTTCCATCTGATAAAAATTGTTGAAGACCGATTTACAGGAGGCTAAGACATAGTTCGGCTATTTCAAAATCAATAGACTTAAAGAATTTAGAGATTACTGACTATTTTCACTTTCTGTTGTGGAATGAGTTGATACACAAATCAGTCTCCCTGATATTTAAAACTCTTTTAATGACTTGAGTGTGGAAACTGAAGGTGGTGCTTCTGAATTTTAGAAGTAAAAATGCAATCTGCAATGAAGCAGCTCATTTTTACTTCTTGTATAATGATGTGTCATCAAAATTCGACATATGAATGGATCATTAAGTTATTAAAGTTGTCCCTTTTAATTTGTTCTGGTACCTGGTATTCTGGCTAATTTATGGTGATTGGCAAATGTACTGATAAAGTGTCCCAGGTCATCTACATAAAAACCTCGATGTAGATGGTATTTAAATGAAGTTTTCTAAGCTTAAACATTCAGTCAGACTTGTACTTCTAGGACCAGAAGTAGGACATTTTGTTTTATAATTCTAAGAAGTTCAATAATCCATGCGTTAATTGATGTAATTATGTACCACCTCGCCTGCCCCAGCCTTATCCATCAATTGTTCTGTGAACTTGTTATTCAAGGAAACTGGAATTATCTCAATGCATCAAAGAACAACAACAACAAATCACATCTTTGTCTTTAAAATTCCTTCATGGAAATAGGTTTTATTTCAGTTCTCTTAGCTCATTTTTCTTTATAGTTCTCTAACACTGATGTTGATTTTCAATATAAGATTCTGAAAATAATCTAAAGTTGAGTTTACAATCACCACAGAATGAATTCGTGGTTTGTCCCTTACTACCTTATACATTTACCAATCACTTTTTCCAAGGATGAGTAAAACATATTTGAAAACAGCTGGTTAGAATTAGAGTCAACTGAGACTAAGATAATGTATGAAGACATATTTCTAACCACGAGTCTGCTTTTCTCTGATTTCTTGTTCTCACTGTGAAGGTCAGGCTACAAGCACCAGCAGAGTTAATCTCACTCTGAAACTGGGCTATAATGTTCAACGCAGGAAGCTTCTGTGCATAGTGTATCTCGCCTTCGCAGTTGCTGGGAAATGGTGGATTGAAGGACTTGAAGAGTGGTTCATAGCTTTGAAAAATCAATTATCAGTTAATAGGACCGTTAGGACACCCTAGTTTTCAAGCATGGCACTCTGCCACGGAAACACTCAAAAAGATTTACAGTTACACTGTAGACAAAAATCCATTTTGTTCCTAACTCCTCCTGTTAATCAATGTTGGGATAAAGTCTAGCATTTTGTTCATTTAACAGCAGATTCATTTGATCTAGATATGCCTTAGTATACCATACATCACCATGTATGTACCAAACTTCCAGATTTCACTGGACTTTCACTTGATCTAGTAGACAGTTTCTAACGTTTTCTTTGTCCCATATCAAAAAACAGGTAAAGGAAACATTAAGGATGAGTTGAGTAACATTTTGTGTGTGTATGTGTGTGTGTATGTTTAATTAAGTCCTAAATTAGAGATCAGGTTGTTCATATCCAAAGAAAACTTTCCAAAAACCATTTCAATTATAAATTTTCTGTGAATTTTCTTTTAGATAAGAATTGGAAAAAGAGGACAGGGAAGACAGTTCATTCTAATAAAATATTGTGGATTCAAACATTAGGCCTTCAGTTTGAACTCCAAGACCCATGGGAAAAAAGAAAGAAAGAAAGAAAGAAAGAAAGAAAGAAAGAAAGAAAGAAAGGAAGGAAGGAAGGAAGGAAGGAAGGAAGGAAGGAAGGAAGGAAGGAAGGAAGGAAGGAAGAAAAACTGGCCCTTGTATTTCACTGCTTGGAGTGTAGCATAATCAGCCAGCCCCAATTCCCAGTAAAAGACACTCTATCTCATAAATTAAGGTGGGTGGTTCTTGAAGGAGGGACTAGTGGTTGACCTGTGGCCTCCAGGTCAACATCGTCCTAGACTGTAGAACCCTTGCTGATCTCCTGATAAAGATTTTGTCAAGACATTACTAAGTGAATTCTAATGTTTTTCAATCATCCATTTTACTTGAGACAAAGGTTTCTGGATTAAAACTGGCAATCTTGGATGACTGGCTACTTGAGGTCTGATGACATATTGTCTTTGAAACTTCAATATTGTACATATTAATGGGGTTCTACTTGGAACCACATCTTTACTAACAGATATACAGACTCCCTGATATGTTACAATCATGCCACACTCAATAAAACAGACCACTCATAGTTCATATCTGAAGGCTTTCTTTCCTCTTAGTTTCTCACTTGACTGAGAGGTAAGTAAAATGAAAGAACAGTCCACAGTGTGAGGGCTGACAACTTAGTACATTTGGGAAATGGTTTCAGCATGTAAAAATGTCCACAGAGGTAGAGTCTATAAGCACATGAATTGATCACAGAGGTGAAGTACTGGCTCAGTTAAAAATAGTAACAATTACTCACTTCAAAATATTTTGTTTTGCCATCTTCAGAGATAAAAATATCAGTTAATAACCTTGGTGGATATTTTAGAGGTCAGTGATAGAATATAGCATTTTAGTTCTTTTTCTCCATTCTAATATTTTGGTGTCTGAATGATACAGACTAGAAATAATTCTATGTAAAGAAATTGGCAGAGGGCTAGTGAGACAGCTTAGCCAGTGAAGGAGCTTGGCACCAAGCCTAATGACCCAAATTCAATCCCTGGAACCCACACAATGGAAGGAGAGAACCTACTTGTGCAAGCTGTCTTTAGACCTCTACATTTGTGTTCTACACACACACACACAAAAAAAAAAACAACACAAACACATACACACAGACACTGCATTCAAAAATGTAAGATATTAGCAATCTTCTACAACATATGGCATCAAATATGGATCTGAAAACAAATAAAAGCAAACTCCACAGCCCAATGGGTATTTCTGGGTCCTGGACAGATAGAACAGTGCTTGGCTTGTTATGGGTCCTCCCTAAATCTATGGGAAATGAATGAATGTTTAGCAATCTCAGCATCAAAACACATAAACAGCAAGTGTTGTTTGAATTCCTGGTAAGTGCAAGATATTAGATCAGAAAGCTCATTCGCTTTGCATATGTATCCTTCGTCTTTTCCTTAGATAGTTTTTTGCTCATATTCTGACTTATTAGGAAGCATGGGTGAGTTTAATTTCTGCCTCAACTGATAGTAATAGTGTGAAAAAAACAGTCTCAGATTTTTTTCCTCTAAATTTGTGGGCCTGAAAGCTTTGGATCGCTAATTATTATATTATGCATTGAGTCACCTTTCTGGCTATGAATCTCCAGCCAGATGTGGGTGGTTTTCATAGCTATGCAATTCATCCCACACTTCCATTTTGGTGGTGGTTATACCAGAAGCTTGGAATAGAAAGCCTCAAATAGTCCGTCCTTTAGTATTTCTGGTCCATTGCAGTAGGAGATTACTGTCAGAGTGTAAGGTTTCGTTTTCTCAAAATATCATGGCTACTACAATTTTCAGAAAGTAAATGATACCATTTAAGCCTAGATGTCCATCATTTCTAAATCACTTCTCTCTTGGGGAAATATGTAAATATAAATATATAAATACACTCTCACAGTAGTTCCACAATAACTGTGACCCAATTTCCATAGACTCGGGAAATAGAAATCACCATGGTCTGCATATTTGAACACTACATTTATGTCTGAAAACTATAAAACAGTCATCATAGTCATTTTGTTTGTTGTGATGGTTAATAGATCTCTACAACATGATTGTTCAGGAAAAGAACTACAATAACCACATTTGGTTGACCCATTTTTCCCATAGAGCAGTTTTGTAGGAATGGAGCTTCAGTACCCAGAGCCAGATTCTCCTAGCTACTGGTTAAAGAATAAATCTAAGTTAGACACTTGCAGCACTGGTGAAGGGTGATCCATCTCTGGCTATTCTTCCAATGCATCTTTCCTGTCATGGAAAAGAAAACAATGGTAGCTTGTTTCATAGCTTTCCTTGCCACCTATCAGAAAGTCCAAGAAAAATATGTGTTCTTTTGCCAGTGTCTTATTGTATTATAATTATCAACACAAATGTTACTGCAAACACTAGTTTTTGAACTATATATAATTATTCCATCATTATGATTTCTTCATCTTTTGGAAGCATCCCATATTTTGTTTTGTGGCTACTTGGATACTAAAGTGTCTGATCCTCTTAAAATAAAAGAAATATCTATCATGACAATGCCCATATCCATGAGCACATCTCAGGTAGTCCAATGGAAAAGACCACTGTCAGTTTGGTTTACTATGGCTCACTGAAATGACTCCCAAACACAGGTATGAAAATGGCAACTTATATGCTTATGTTTCTGTCTCATGGCAGATTAGAATTATCATGTGTTCAAATCAATCTTGATTCTACCTTGTACAACCAGGAAATTATAGAAGAAAAGTTCCATGGGATGAATACAGAGCATTTGAGAGGGGTGACTGCAATAAAAGGAACTTGGCCTTGAATCCCTTCTTTTCCTCATATAATACTAGTTTAAAGACCTAGAGTGAGATGATTAGAACAGTCTCGGTTTTGTGCAGCTCTATCATACAATAAGAGTTACCAGCTCATCCTTTGTCACCAAGTTTACTATCCAGTGGGACTAGAGATAGTAGAAAGGAAAATAGACAGATCTAGGGTAATTTTTAGTCTGTGCATGAAAAGAGTCCTTTATTTTGATATATAAGTTTTGATTCAGATGTATCTTTTGCCTCTGATTGAGTTGCTCTAGGGAGAAGCCAACAGAAAAATACTAGTAATTAATTATTAAGTCATGTTTATATATTTATATCTTTCATACATATTCATCTATTTATTTAATATTTAGTGTTTTAATTATTAAACTGTTTTTGAGCATTGTTTATGGGAAAATATTCCTTGGCAGCCAAAATATATTCTCAAGTATAACCAGCTGACTGCAAAGCAGAGCATCATCAAAACATTATATAGCCCCTATCTCCTGAATCCCTTGTACTGTGTTTGAATTCAAAACACTTAAAAGAGGACAACTCATTCCCTGAGAATTCTACTAGATAACTGCATTACTAAGTCCTTATCTAAGACAAATAAGAAAAGAGATAACTAAAGATGCCCACACAAGATTGTCCATTATAAAGAGCTGAGTTTAATCTGCTGTGAAGAGTAAAGTGAAAGTTTTAAAGAATTAAAATCATTTGGGACTCAAAACATTTGCATGTTGTTTTTATAGGCCTCCCAGAAAAGGTAAAGTTATTTAGCAGGCACTACAATTTGACAGCAGTGACTACATACTGTGATCCAGACTTCAGCTTCTGCTGTGGTGATCATTCTAGAAACATGCTGATAGCCCAAAGCACAGTTATTTTCCTGAGACAGGAGAATCCTGAGGGGTGTGTAAGCTCAGCTTTCCTTAAACAATGATAGAGTTTCAGATGCTCTTTAATGGACCAATGTGTTATGGAAAGAAATTTACAAACCAATAGTTTTTTTCCAGTTTTTGTTTTTAGAAAGAAAACAATTACAGTTTTTACCATGGAAAGAGAGCAGCAGGCATGACAGAAAAGAGAAGAACCAGCCACCCATCTCCATTCAAAAATCCTGTTTAAAATATGGAGTTCACTTGAACTCTCCTTTTAGAAAAAGTATAAAAATATGTCCATGAGCCTTCCTTAGCAGAACACATTTTGATTCCTAGTGGAACCTCAGTTCTTTGAAGTGCAATTCGAGGATTCCCGATAAATGTCCTTTTGTTTAATAGACCAACTGGGCCTTTCTGTACAAGGTTTATTGCTTGAGCTCATGATGAAGGGGAAGAAAAGAGCTTATGGCCACTCTGAGATGGATTGACTTTGGTCTCATCTAGTTTCCTCTCCAGCAATATGATGTGGCATCTGGTTAGAAAGGAAAACAACACCGTCACTCGCATTTTCCAGAGCTGTACTGTCCCTAGGCTACTTTGGAAATGCCTACTGCCTTAAAGTGTCTTTTGCCCACACAAGATTGTCCATAACCTCATCAAGAAATTGCTTTAACTCTGCTAAGCCTTAAAAGAAATAAGATGACACTGAAATTCCATCTAACTTTATATTTAATGAGCATCCACAGTACTTACCTACAAGCATATGAGCTACTATGGTAAATAAGTTCTAAGGATCAGAATTGGCCATGAGAATGAGGCTACTGTAGAGTTCCACAACTTGTTAAAATACACAGAATAAGTGTTCATGTGGTGTTAGGCCCAGCTGATCCATCTGCAATGCAACCACCACATCTAAGGTTCAAAAAACATCATAGAAGAGAAGGAAGAAAAATATCAAGAGCTTGAGAACCAGGATGCCTACTGTTAGATAACATCTTTTGGGAAAAGACACCCATAAACTCTCAACAACATTGTTTCCTGAACAAGAGAAGTATGATGGCATAAGTTGACATACCAATGTGGGTGAGAAAAATTCCACAGGGTCCTGTATCTACATGAAGAATTGCAGATGGTCAATGGCTGCTGAGATAATGAGAATCAGTTTTCTTCAGGCACAATCTCTCTAATAGTTATCAATCCCAAGTTGTCAGTCTTAGACACATGTACATATGAGCAACATTAAATGGACTTAACAATTGCATGCAAGTGTGTATATGTACACTAAAATAACTATACATGGTACCTGAGGACTAAGAAAAGGCATATAAAATCATTTAGATATTTACTGTACCTTTCAGAACAGGGAATAATATTGACATAGGCATTTGAATATTTGGGGGAAAAGTTAGCATGTTTCTGGGCACAGGTTTTAGGAACTAGGCCTACAGATAGATACCTGTAACCAGAGATGAGCATAGATGGAAAGTGTCCTGGTAACCATCTATCTAGATTTCTGCAGGGAGAATACGACCTATTTTTACATGGCCTTTGAGCTATGAACACTTTTTTTTTAACTTTTAAATAAAATTGTTTAAACAACAACAAAACCAAAAATGTCTGGAGAATGTATGTGACTACTTATGTGGCCTCAAAGTCTCATATAATTATGACACGGTTCTATACCAACAAAGTTGGCCTTGGTTTATTTTTAACCATTTCATATTAAGCTTGTTTATTCAATACACACAAATGCACGCACATATGTGCATACATGTAGCATGAATCTTAAAAGGTCTTATTAATAAAAACAAACTAGGAGCCAGGAATGGGGTGAATGCTGAAAGATGAGAAAATTAAAACAAGCCACAGCTAACTTCAACTTGCCAGTTCCTCAACTGGTCTTGTTTCCTCAAACTGGAAGCCTCTGAGTCCTCATCTGAATGGATCTCAGCTGAACTGTTGCTAAAAGCTTAAAAAGCCTCTGGTTCCTGGTCCAAACACCTTAAAATACCTTTCTGCTTCCTGCCATCATTTTCTAAGATTAAAGGCATATGTCACCATGCCTGGCTGTTTCTAGTGTGACTTTGAATTCACAGAGACCCAGAAGGATCTCTGCCTCCAGAAGGCTAGGATTAAAGGTGTGTGTGTGCCACCATTTTCTGGCCTCTATGTCTGTCTAGAGGCTGTTCTATTCTCTGACCCCAAATAAGTTTATTAGGGTGCACAATATATTGGGGGACACAATATCACCCCCCCCCATACACACACACTGATCTTTTCTAAAAGTTCAGCCTTCAACCATGCCACTGAAATAATTTAATTTTCAAATTATTCATGTCACTTTTTAAGAGAGGCATAAGTTTTCCAAATTAAATACCCATGAAAGTCACATGTATTTTATGCTAGAGATGACACACATTATGTTTTGCTGAATTTTTACTTTCTACCCTTTTTCAATTCTTTGATAGCACTATCTCAATATATATTTGTAAAATGATTAATGTTTGACATCATTTGGTTGGGAGTGATCCCACATGATCCCCAGGGACTGGGATGTCATGTGTCTGATCACAGTTGCTAGATAGGGATTGACATGTGATCCAATTTAGAATACTGATTATCAGTCCCATTGTATTATGTTAATTAACTACTGAAAGCAGGGAGTGTCCTGCCCTAAGTCACTTGCATTGTGTAAAAGAGTGATTTTTCAGACTGATTTTACTTTGAGTGACTCCATTTTGCAAGTTACTTTTTACTTCTTTTGGAAAATAGAAGGTGTCTCCACCACTGGTTGGACATGTGAATGTCACCATCCACCTGGCATCAAGCACACATCACAGACTGGCAAACAGCCTATTCTTTGGAGTAGAAATGGTGCTATCCTATACATTATTGAGGGTCAGGTGGATTAGGACTGCAGGGACATGTGGGTGCACTAAAGGCAAAACAGTGAAAATCATGTCAGGAGAACAGGGGGTGGAGATTGAAACATCAAGATGAACATGTGAAAGAAGCCAGTTTGCAGAGAAAGACCTGACTCCCTTCCTTACCTGTGTCCCATCTAACAAAGAAAATTCATGAAAAAAAAAACCACCAGGAAATAGAAACAGAAGTAGGTGCTATGTAAAGATGTTATAAAAGGCTATATACCTCAGGCCCCAATGGAAGTCTCTTTCCTCAGCTCCCTAGCCCACTCGCTACCTTGGAAGTGCTTGCCCTTTCTTAACAAACTGTCTTGAATTCCACTTTTAACCATCTGCAACCTTTTGTTCTGGGACACAAGATCATGGAACAGAGTGGACTCTGAACTCAGACTTACAGAGCAGCACTAAGCATGCTTTACATTTTCCTTTTCTTTATCTCCCTTTTAGACACTGGGCAAAAACTTAAGCATGCTCTCCCCACACTCTGAATTTTATCCCGGTTTCTGTGACTTAAGTAGAAGTATGGCTTTTTTCTTCAATTCTGTCTCCTTTCATTCCAGCAGCTGCTGGAATTAGGAAAATAGTTCCGGAGCTTCCTGGATTTATTTTTAAATTATTTTATTAATGAGACTAAGACCCTAGAATGAAATGTCTTCTTGCCTAAAAACAAAATCAGGCCCACAAACTTATTCAACACACTAGGCCAAGGATAGGATATAAGGCCCTCCATGGGACTTTGTAAAAGAGGTAGACACACAGCATTGTGATGGTGAATGTGCCCAGGACCCTGTCATCTTACGACCTGATGTGTACCTCAAGGGCCCAGCAAGCAGAGAACTCCCTTCTGTCTTAGGGGTTTGAGCTCTGCTGGCTCTCAGTTACCTATATAGTCTACTTGAATCACTTGTCCTCCCACTCCCTTGTCTGGATCTACAGTACATCTGTCAACATACTCATTTGTCACAACCTGGTCCTGACTTCCCTTCACTTTATTACTGTAATATAATCCTGATCTCCCTGCCTGACTATAGCTAGAATCCAATAGCTAGAATCCAATAGCTATGGTGATATATTATTTGTACTGAAATGTGATTTTATTTGTATGTTAATAAATAAAAGTTGCCTGGGGGTCAGAGCTAATAGCAAGCCATAGCAGAAGCCTGGCAGTGGTAGCACATGCCCTTAATCCTGATCACATGACAGGCAGATCTCTGTGTGTTCAAGGATACCACCAGCATGGAGACACAGGCCTTTAATCTCAATACCAACCATAGAAGACCTGGAGGTCTGTATAGATGGGCAGTGAAGAGGAGGTCATGTGGTTGGGTTTACAACCAATGAGAAGGCAGAATAGAAAGTCAATAAAAAGGACAAACACACAGGAAGTAGGTCTCTTGTGGAGAGGTAGGACAGCAGCAGCAGTGAAGGGTAAGGTTTTTATTTTTATTTTATTTATTTATTTATTTATTTTTTTTGAGACAGGGTTTCTCTGTGTAGCTTTGCGCCTTTCCTGGAACTCACTTGGTAGCCCAGGCTAGCCTCGAACTCACAGAGATCCACCTGGCTCTGCCTCCCGAGTGCTGGGATTAAAGGCGTGTGCCGCCGCCGCCGCCGCCGCCGCCGCCGCCGCCGCCGCCGCCGCCACCGCCGCCACCGCCGCCACCGCCGCCACCACCACCCGGCAGGGTAAGGTTTTTAATCTCAGCTCTTAGCTATTGTTCTGACCTCTTGGCTTTCAACTCTGTATTTGGCTCTGTGTTTCTTATTTAACAAGACGGTTACATCTACAAAAAGCTTCTGCAGATTCTTCTCTCATCAATACAGACTCAATTTGCATTTCTATCTGCTTCTCTGCTTGTTAGTACTTCTAAAATCCTTGTTGCAACCTATATATATATATATATATATATATATATATATATATATATATGTATATGCATATATAGTTACAGTGTGATGAGTAATGTGTGATCTGAGAGATAATATTAGTAATTAAGACTCAAATAAAAGAACCTGTGTTTGCTTCTAGGGCTATGAAGAAAGTGGGAGTGTCTGGCTAATTTCTGTCACTGAAATTGCCATACCATGTGAATTTATTGCTATAATAAATTCTGACATTGTGAAAAGACACATCTATGCTGCTAATACAGCAATCATAAAACACTTTAATTTCCACTTATTTGCTTAGCAATTCTAATGTGTATGTATATGCGGGCACATGTGTGTGGGGTGCACACATGCCACTACACACATGTCGACGTCACAGGATTACTTGGGTGAGTCCGTTTGTTCTCTTTCCATCATGTGGGTTCTGGAGAATATACTCAAGTTGTCAGGATCTGTGACAAAATGAACCCTCACTAGCTCAACATCATTAGGAAAAGGAGTACTAACTCTCTTTTCTCATGGGTTTGGAAACTGGAAGAAAACTTTCTATGGATATGGACGGCTTCTTTATATCATGGAGAGATGAGGATGAAGCATTCATAGAGCAGAGGAAGAGAGAGAAACTGAGACACAAGTCTGGTAGCATTGTGTAATAACCCTGGATCAATCTATACCCAGATCATAATGTTTCGATGAGACAATGCATTGTGTTTTGATTAAATTTATTTGAACTTATTTTCTCCCTGTTTACAAACAAATGAGGCAAACACGGTGATTGGCAAACCTAGTAGGGGTGGAAATCCAGCAAACTGAATGGCTTTGCAAAGTTCACATGGAAAAGACAGCTTCCTTCATTTTTATATGACTGAAATAAATGAGAAAGACAAAAATATTATTTCATTACAAATGAAAATCATGTGATCTTCACATTTAAAATTTCCTAAATAAAGTTTTACTAGAACACAGCTAATTACTCATTTGTCTGATTTTGCGCTAAGGCAGCTGGCATGATTAGTTCTGACAGCATTTGTATGGACCATGAAACCTAAGATATTTATAATTTGGCCTTTTACTGAATAAGTTCACTGACCTCTGGTCTAACTGAACCAGCTGACTCCCCAAAGCTCTTTTTTGTTTAAGCTTCCTTTTGCTCTACTAGGGAGATGATAATGGTGCTCATTGAAATTTATGGTTCTATCTTAGACTAAGAATTCAAGTCCAGGCAGAGAGAGGAAGGGGTCACTTTTACCCACTCAGGGAATAACTCAGTGAATAAGGAATTTATTCACTATCAGGTAGGAGGAATTGTCAGTGAGAAGTTTGAGTAAGTTGTTAAATGTCACCAGGTGAAATGCTTTTCGACCCAAGCTCTCAAAAACCTGTTTTACATTACCAACTGTAGATTTCGAGAGTCAAAAGAGGGGTAAACATTTGCTCATTTGTTCATTCTCTACAATAATTCAGAGATAGTTCTAGGTTTTCCTCTCACATTTGATTCATCCAAGCAAAGTTATATTTGTGGAGGGAAGGTCATTAATAAGAGACCATAAAAATGGAGCAGTCCTCATTAGGAATTTTTATAAGCATAGTCCACTAATCTTAAACTGCAAGCCTCCGAAAGCTGGAACATACCACTGTATCTACAGCATGGCACCTGGTGCCCAAGACTTTGCGCAGAACAAAATGGTGGCCTGAGTTGCCTGATCCTGATGTGCCTGGTCACTATTTGCATTACATGAATGGAAATTACACGCATAGCAGTTCAGTTCACCTTACACTCGCAGAACTTCACATAAGCTAATCAGGACCGTACTTCTGTACATGATGCAAATTATATGTTGGAAGTTGTACATAAAGGAACCCACCTTAACCATAAAAGCACCTTTCTCAAGTAGAGAATCCCACAGCCTATTGCTTAAGAGTTTAGGTGGCATAGTAGTTGTTATTAAGTCTGTTGTCCTGCTGCTATGAATTTCAATAAACCCTTGTTTTATCTGTTCCTCAGAACTAAGGAAGTAGTAGCTGGCTGTCAAATCACTCTATTCCCCCATAGAGGATTTCCTTTGTGTGAGAAAACAGATTTCACCTTATTTTTATAACACAGTGAATGCAAAATCAGAAGTGGGATTTGAACCCAGATCTTCTAGGATCCCAGATGCATGGTCTTTTTGCTATAACTCAGGGTATGAGAACCTGAAAGAGCAAGTCATGCAAAACACTTGGAGGAATATAGATGGAATTAGAATGTATAATATTAATCAAGGTCATCCTATCTCAGAAAAAAAAGTGTCATGCAGATCCTAGCCTATAATAAGATAAATATGTAAACAATTGTGAGTGTGGCTATTGTGTAACATTTAGAAAGGAGGAACAGAAAGAGTAATTAAAAAATAAAACCCACACTAAGTAGTTCAAATACATATATTATGTCATTTGAATGATCTCCCAGGGTATAACATATTTCCAATTCAAAATAAGTCCTTAAATGGGCAGTGTCCACATGTGATTCCTGAGAGACTGTTGCCTTAATGGGAGATCTTAATTTCAAATTATGTTTTTCATTGATTGAATATCTCTGTACTCTATAGTTCTTTGTGTGTCATACTATATTAGTTATTTTCTGTTGTTGTGATAAAACATCATGATCAAGAGCAACTTTAAGAAATAAGAGTTTATTTTACCTTATGGTTCCAGAAGGATGAGAGTCCATCATGGCAGGAAGCCTATCAGCAAGCTGCAATCATAGTAAAAAGAGCAGGATGCTAAGAAGTCACATATATACTAAGTAGAAAATGCAAACCAGAAGAGGGGCCATGCTAAGAACTCTCCAAGTTAAGTACCCAGTGAAATACTTCCTCCTGAAAGGATGTACCTCCCTAAAACAGCAACTGGGGCATTTATCATTCAAGCCATCACAACTCACAACTACTATGCTTAGTGTTTTTTCTTTTTTTCTTTTTCTTTTTCTTTTTTTTTTTTTTTTTTTTTTTGGTTTTTCGAGACAGGGTTTCTCTGTGTAGTTTTGGTGCCTGTTCTGAATCTCACTCTGTAGACCAGGTTGGCCTTGAACTTACTGAGATCTGCCTGGCTCTGTCTCTCAAGTGCTGGAATTAAAGGTGTGTGCCACCACTGCCTAGCAGTGTTTCATTTTTTTAAACATAAACTTTAGCTATCCTAATAATAGAGTTTGAAGATTATTAGAGAGTATTTTTTAAACAATCACAATTTTGAAACCTCTGAAAATCCTTATGAATACTTATTTATTTTCCCTGAATCTCTTAGAGTAACATGCCAGGAATCTGTAAACACTGAGAAACTTGCTTTGTTCACTATATGTCATAACTCTAAAATATATCATTGTTGCTGAATAAATGGTCTAAAACAACAATAAAAAAGACAAACAGATTAACTCTAGAAGTACAAGAACTGGAAGAAGCTTAGAAAACATTCTACTTTGGGATCTTTAATCAAGAATTATAAACTCATGGGAACAGAGTTCTACAATAAGAGATAGCCCTTCAGAGAGTGGAAGAGGGCACTATAAATAATTATGTAGGGCCAAAACAATTAATCTGAGATTGTCTTGGGCTAAGCAGAACGTATGGTGACCCTAATTAGAAGTAACAAGGCCTATCTGGTGATGGGAGGAGTCATGATAATGAGGCAGTGACAAATGACCAGATTAAACCAAGGTCAGGTGACACCACTGGAGCAGAGGATACACTGGGATGGAAGAAATTAATGAGTGCCAACAGCTGCTCAAGACAATTATAGTACCAATCTCAGAGTCTCCATAAGCTACTGAGGAACTTAGCTCAGGAGGTAGAAATGGGAAAGACTTGAGGAAATGGGGCTCTGACAGTTTGTGTTAAGCAGGGTCAAAATTATCACCGCAACTCAGCCACTAATTAGGGTATCTCACACAACTGAAAGTTATTACTAAGAATACTAGTTTCCCACTCCTTAAAACACAACAGCAAAAGCACCACCACCACAATGATCAGAGGGCTTAATGCCATTTTGCAGCTCCTAGCTAGATTTCCAGTTAGCTACCATGTGGATTCCTTTGATACATACTTGTTTGTGCTTCTCTGAAGGAGTAACTGAACAATAGCAATTCTCATCCCAGACCTATTCGTGAGGTTGTTACAGTCTTATGCCTTTAAACTGAATTATGTTCTGGCCACCATCTCATGGGGTTTTACAAGATAAACAAAAACAGGCTCTCTGTTTCACCTTTCCTCTTTTACTTCTTTCCTCTTCTGATGGCATCAATTTTCTGTCCATCATCTTTACCCTTTGGCCCTCTTCTTGTTCTACTGTCTGATGCCCTTTGTGAGTAAATATCATCTTGACAATGTAGAAATGAGCCTTTTGGCTTTCCTGATAATGAACTTTTAATCAAATGAGGTAGTGACAGCATTAAAGGAATTTGCTTTACCTGTGTTTCTTGCCCTTCCCCGGCATGTATTTTTTATTAGCATGTTAAAGTTTCTTATGCTATAAAATCTCATAATAAATTGTAGAATTTGACAGCTACACATTTATTGGCAAACACCACTTTGAAAGGATGTGTCCTTAGAGGATCAGTCTTGACAGTGTTTTTATCCAACATACATTGAAACATTGGTACAGACATCAGTCGATGAGAGCCAGCTGCATTCAAGAATTGTGCTGATTGTGCAAACTTCTTCACCTCTTCATGCTTAGTCATCATTTGGTTATTCATCCCAAGGCCCAGCAACCTGCGTGTGTCTTACCTATTTGATGGATGCAAGACAGAGTCTAAGACATTTTCATCATCTTGTATAATGCCTGGATCTGATATGCTTTCATGTCTAGACCCTACAACTTGAGATTTAAATGTGACTATCCTCTTATTTTATAGTTTGTATTGAGAAAACAACTTACCTCTGGCTAGACAAGACAGGCAATCTGGCAGCAAGGGTATTTTGACGGTTTCTTTCAAGTACATTACAAGATGGTATGGCATGGGAAAACAGAAGAGCAGAGCTGATACGGGCTAGAAAGGCAGTCCTCCAGGCAAACAAAATTGCTTGCTCTTTACCACTGAACAGCATTTTGAAAGAACACTCTGGAAAACAGACAGTGAGGATACACAGGAGACTTCCTCATATGCAACATAAAAAGAGAACCAAAGGAAAACCATGGTTCTGCAACTAACAAACTACTTAAGATGGATGAGATTAAAACGCTGCTAAACTTCACAAAAGTCACATCATATGGGCTTCCTTTCTCGTATGGTTCACAGAGATGACTTTTGGAAGTATTTCCACTCCTGTGCTCTGCCATACCTTAATAATGTGCAGAAATGGAATTGTGGCCATTAATGATGCTCTCCCCTCCAATCAAATTGTGGTTTCTAGATTACTACTTCCCCCTAGTTTTCTCGAATTAAGTGGCATCTATCTATGCTGCTTAGCAATTAGCTCTAAGAGCCACAAAATGGTTTGCAATTTGGCCTGGCCAGAAGGGTGAAGAAAGGACTGTGTAGTGTTCTAGCATCTTATATTATCCCTCAGGATTTCTGTCTAAATTCCAAATTAAATGAAGTTGAAATCTTTGTATTATAAGTTTGAAAAAAAAGTCTGTTGATAAAGTACATGCAGTGTCCAAAACATTTAAAATGTGTTAGTATGTACCATCAACTGTGTTTATTAAAGTCTGCCTATTGGAAAATATGATTAAAAGCTTTACTTTAGTGACTTAAAGGGTTTAAGAAAGAAAGAATTCCATTTAGCTGTCCTTCATCTGATTGTTCAATAGGCATCTTTACAGCCATTAAACATCTTATCAAATGTATTCATGTTAGATTATAATTTCCAAAATATATTGAACCATCACTACTATTTTTAGTGGATGTATACATAATTTAAGCAATCTTGTTAAAAGAAAGTCAATTAATCTTTCGATAGCCAGGAAATTATGTTGTGGTAAAATTAACAATCTTAATATAAGTAAGGAGTCTAATTTTAACAGCAACTTTTCATTGCCTTCCCTCTTATTTTTTGCTTGCTACTTTCTACAGTACAGAGAAGTTACTTGATATTCCCAAAGTGTGTATTTGAGCATGCTAGTGACCTTGTTAACTGTTGCTGCTAGTGACCTTGTTAATTGTTGCTCTCAGTATCTGCAGTGATTTGTATAACAACCATAAATACAGAAACAAAAGACTAAAAGGGAAAACATTTTCTCATTTCTTAAAGCTTTGTTGGATAATACTTCCAAAACTTCTCAAACTGTCAGAAATAGTTATGCTTTGCTATACATGTGTGAAATTGCAGTGTAAAAATACAGAATGGCTTTGATCTTTTTGATTTTTGCCTGGTATGAAGAAATAAAGGCATTATTTGAATGTAGGAATGGATCCTTGCAAAGTCACAGAGAAAAGCTCTAGTGGGCATATTGCTTTCTGCACTTATGCCAAGGTGGTACATAAAAAAAATTCTGTTAAGTTCAAGAACTTCTTTTATATTTTACCTGTCACTTTTGGGACCTACATGAGAAACCAGGTAAGTTATCATTGAAACACCCAGCAAATTTGTATATATGGTGTCAATTTTCTAGTACATGATAATACCTGATAAGATCCCTTGGCTCTGCTTTCTTGAGTGCAACATGGGCAATTGCTATATTTTACCTTTAATAAAACTTTGGTTTAACTGAAAAAGCCATTTTTGTGAATTTTATCAATAAAAACAAATTAAAGTTAGTGTAGCAATTTTGCCTCTCATTATGAGATTTTTGAAGAAACTGTATTTCAGTATGAGAATTTTTCCTTTATATCAGAAAGATTTTGTAGTTGTTACTGTTGCACAATTTAACCTAAGCTGACAGAAGTACTTAGTAGCTGTACTTTCTATTTGCAACGTGCTTACTTACTGGGACAACGTGAACACAAAAATGAATGTGTATACCCGAATATCTGTTTCTTATCCCGTGGCAAATTCATGCTTTCTTTAGTCATCTGTATGCGAAATCTTTATAAAATTTAGTATGGTAATTTTTTTATCATCAACTTGACACAAACTAGAATAAGCTGGGATAAAGAACTCCAATTTAAGAATTGCCTTAATTGTGGTGATTATTTGTGTTCTAACAAATAAAGCTTGCCTGGAGATCAGAGGACAAAGCCAGCCACTATATTAAATATAGAGGTCAGACAGTGGTAGCATATGCCTTTAATCCTAGCATTGGCGGGAGGGGGGGCAGAGATTCATCCAGATCTTTGTGAGTTCAAGGCCACACTGGGAATAGAGCCTAAAAGCATGGTAGCACAGGCCTTTAATCCCAGCACTAGTTAACTATAGATGTCTAGAGGTCTATACAGACAGACAGGAAGTGATAGAGCTGGGCAGGAAGAGGAAGTGATTTATCTGGGTGGAGAGAGGAAGTAAGATGACAGGGCACAGAAAGGTATATAGGCATGAGTATACAGGAAGTAGCTCTCTCTTGGGCTGAGGATTTCCTAGTGGTAAGAACTTGTGGCTGTGGCTTGTTCTATTCCTCTGATTTCTCAGTTTTCACCCCAATATCTGGCTCCTGGTTTTTTATTAATAAAATTGTTTAGTAATTCATGTTACATCTGGTGACACAATATTTGTGGCATAAATTCACTAAAAAGGTGCTTACCTGGGCCTCAGGGCCTAGCTGCACACGACCAGAGCCTCCACCCTACGTGGGCCAGCGTCTCTTTGGCTTCTTCTCTCCTGGTGGGTTGTGGGCTTTCTCTGGATCCCCATCTCAGACTGCTACCACACTAGGTAGCTGCCTTGAAACTCCCTTGGGTTTCTACTATTCTACACAGTCAGCAGACTTGGTGAGTCAATTAAGATATCTTTGTAGGGAAAAGCGGCTGGCCAAAGAAACCTACCCTGGCCCTGGAGCCCAGAACTAGGGAAAGATGACTTAGACAAGACCAGTAAAAGAAACACAGTTTGGCTCAGATCAGAGCCATCTCTGCCCCTGGCCAAGTGACTTGTGAAACCAACCAATCACAGAGCAAGACAGCAGAATCTTGGCCCTGGGGCCCAGGACCAGAGAAAGAAATACAGCCTGGGTTTGGGACCTGAGCCAGAGAAAGGAACCAAGGAAACATGCCCTGACTCTGAAACCAGTACCAAAGAAACACTTTTGGCTCCTAGAATCAGAGTCAGTGAAAGAAATGTGCACTGGCATTAGAATTAGTGTCAAAAAGCTAAGTAAGGCCAGTGAAAGAAACACAGTTTGGCTCAAATCAGAGCCATCTCTTCCCCTGGCCAACTGACTTGTGAAACCAACCAATCAGAGAGCAGGAAAGTAGACTCTGGGCCTTGGGGCCCAGGACCAGGGAACAAACACAGCCCGAGTTTGGGACCTAAGCCAGAGAAATGAACACTTTATCCCCAAACCCAGAACCAAGGAAACATGCTCTGACTCTGAATCTAGTGACAAAATAACACTCTTAGTCCCTAGAATAAGAGGTAGTAAATGTGTCCTGGCCTTAGAGGCAGTGTCAAAAAGCCAAGAAAGGCCAATGAAAGAAATACAGTTTGGCCCTAAAATTAGGGCCATCTCTGTCCCTAGCCCACAAAACTGGCCAATCTCTGGGCAGAAAAAACCTAACCAATCACTGGTTGACTCCACCCCCAAGACATCCTATATAAACTGCCCTGCCTGATCAGTTGGGGGCTGTTCTCTTCACCCTGGTAGAGGCAGCTATTCTCCTGGACTCCTCCCTCCTAAATCTCTTTCTCAAGAGTTTTGGGTGTGAAAGTCTTCATTCATTAGTATAGAGAAGACCCTTGGTGAGACATCTCTCAGTGGACAGAACAATGAGGAGCTGAACAGAATACCTACCCTTGTTGAGATGTTCCTCAGTGGACAGAGCAAGGAGGAGATGAACAGAAGATCCTTGCTGAGACATCCCTCAGTGGACAGAGCAAGGAAGAGCTGAAAAAGTAACACTTTTCTCCTGAGCTGGAGGAGATTGCTACATTTCTGCAATAGAGCTTTGCTAGGAAGCCCTATTAATTGGGCCTGAGCAAAGCTCAGCTGTAGTGGTTCAGAGGAGCAGGATTGCTATATCCTGCAGGGAGACCATCCCCCATCATACCAGGTATAGTCTGACTCCTGAACAGTCAGGATAGCCTTCCCTGCTGAAGCAGTTCCAGGACTGACTGTAGATGTAACTAACCATCTTATTAAATAAGAAACACAGAAACAATGTAAAAGAGAAAGCCGAGAGGTCAGAGGTCAGAGCTCAGAGCTAAAATCTCACCCTTCCGCCTGCGGTGTCCCAGCTTCCCGAAAGAGACCTATTTCCTGCCTGTTCGTCTATTTAAAGTATTTTGTTCTGCCTTCTCATTGGTTGTAAACACAAACACGTGACTGCCTCGTCACTGTCTGAATGTACAGCATAAAGGCATATGTCTCCAATGCTGGCTGTATCCCTGAACACACAGAGATCTATGGGATTAAAGGCGTGTGCCACCACCACCACCACCACCACCACCACCACCACCACCACCACCACCACCACCACCACCACCACCACCACCACCACCACACTCTTGCTATGGCTCTAATAGCTCTGACCCCCGGGCAAAATCACATTTCAGTACAATTAGATTACCACCACACCTGACTCTCCCCAGCAGTCAGAAAAACTTCCCTTCTAAGGCTGAACTCTCTCTTTGTAGCTCCACCCATCAGAGCTGTCCTAAGCAGCTCAAGATGTTGAGGTCCCCAGGTAGTCAGGACACCTTTCCCATATGTAAAACTCATGTTTTGGTGCTAAAACCTGGGACCAAACCCACAGAGTTGTCAAGTTTACTTACAATCTTAAGGAAGAAAGTAGTTCAAAAGAGGATATAGATAAGAGGTAGATTATTGAAACTACTCTGACAAAAAAGAGATATAGAAATAATAAGATAAAAAGGTGGATTATTGAATCTAATTTTAGAAAGCAACTACTAGTTTTAAATATTTTCATTGGACTGGATTTTTGTATATTGCATACAAATTTTGTATATTGATATAAATTTGAGATTGATTTTATTAGAAAATATTGTAGATGTATTTCTAATCTTGTTCAAGATATTGTACTTATACAGTTGGTGTGTTGCTCTCTCCTCTAAACCCAAGCATGCTTATTAAAAGGAAAATCAAAAATGTCTATATTATGTCAGAAGAACCATCTGATATGAGACAGAAGAAAACTAAAATTAAGGGACTAATTTATTGCCACTAATTTCATAATTCTTTGATTCTATTTTGACTCTTTAAAACTTTTTTTAGGTATGAATTTTATATCCAAATTTATAAGATTTATATATATATATATGTTAATGTTTGACATTATATTAATGATCATATAGAGGATTAACTAATCCTAGAAAAAAATGCCTCCTTTAGCCTTCTGTACATGATATTAGGTTTGAGTTTCTATCGGTTTTCTTCAGGAAACCATGATTATGCCTAACATAGACTTTGAAGTTTCCAAAAAGATGATGATGGGACCCCACAACAATGATTCCATCAGGACAATGATAATACCACTGAACTGACAAACACTACCCAAAGATCAGCTTTGGACTACAAACTGCTCAGGACAATTTCTAGATAGCTAGTTGAGATGATCCAACCTCACAGACTACTTGAGCAAGGATTTCAGACAAGCTCTGCATTTTTGCATTATGCAGAGACTGGACAACAAATGTTACAGCTAACTCTCCCAGAACTTTTTCTTTTCAGGATCTCCTAAAGATGTCTTTGTCCCCAGACAGCATGATGTAATTTTAAGAACACAACTCCCATATTCCCAAGAGGTGGGGTGAGTGGTTTTTGGTCTTTCAATGGGTTATGGATAATTGTCATTGTTTAGGATGATTGCTACAAGTTGTTATTGTTAATGGTTAGGAAAAAGGCTGAAAAAAGGAGATTAGATTTAAGGCTCTTGTTTGAAAACAATAAGTGAAAGTTACTAGTTAGTAATTACATTTGAACTTTTAGTTCTATTAGATATGCTTTCAAGGTCAAACAGATATATTTTAGATAGACAGGTCGTCTTCAAACACTTCAGAGATCTTCAGAATATGGGATTTAAGGTGTTTTAATAACATAATTTTTTTCTTTTTTTTTTTTTATGACAATGAGACATGTCTGTTCCTGGCAGCACCAAACCTACTTCAGAGAAGATGATGGGCATTGAAGAAACTCCTTATGGAGTTTACTTTCTTTTTGGCAAAAGTTAGTCACTGGGCAAGAAAGTGCCCTTACAATGACTGCTGATAATATGCTGTCCAAAATGGACAAGCAGGACACAAAAGGAAGGACTGCTGATTCTTGCCTAGACAAGGTAGGAAAGCTCTTTAGAAAATACTACTTCACAGATGAATCTGTCAGATATGCTAAGCCTGTATGCCGAGGATGGATGCCCCCACATTACAGAGAAACCTCTGGTGACTGTCTAGGCAACTAGCTGTCTCTGTCATTCTTCACATTTTTTTGGAAGTCACTTTTTTGCCCTTCCTGTTTAATTAGGTAATATCATTTCCTTCTCGGATCCCTGAGGGAGCTGAAGATTAGATCATTATTGTTTTCCTTGTTGACAAACTCAGAAAAGAAATGCACTAAAGAGGTGTAAATTGTATAAGTTTGAAAGACATCAAAAGTTTGTTTTGGTTGATAATAAAAATTAGGATAGAAAGTGAATTAGGTACATTTTGGACTCAGCAAAATAGGATAGATAATGGAATATTTCCGCTGAATTTGTCAAATGCAAATGGACTAGACATTGTTGATGTATTTATTGCCTATATATATTGTATATAATTATTTTACTTATTATTTATAGTTTTTCTTTTATTATAATATTTTTATGTTAGACAAAAAGAAATGTGGTGATGTTTTATTTAAGTGCTAACAAATAAAGCTTCCCTGTAGACCAGAAGAAAAAGCCAGCCACTATATGAAAAAGGTCAGGCAGTGGTAGCACATGCCTTTAATCCTAGCATTCGAGAGGCAGAGATTCATCTGGACTTCTGTGAGTTCAAGGCCACACTGGGAACATAGCCAGCCATTGTGGCACATGCCTTTAATCCCAGCACTAGTTAACCATAGAGGTCTGGAGGTCTATACAGACAGACAGGAAGTGCTAGAGCTGGGCAGAAAGAAGAGGTGATATAGCTGGGTGGAGAGAAGAAGTAAGATGACAGGGTACAGAAAGGTATATAGGTGTGAGTATACAGGAAGTAGCTCTCTCTTGGGCTAAGGATTTCCTAGTGGAAAGAACTTGTGGCTGTGGCTTGTTCTATTCCTCTGATCTCTCAGGTTTTACCCTAATATTTGGCTCCAGGTTTTATATTAATAAGACCATTTAGCAATTCATGTTACACTTAATCTTGCTGTACTGTGAGCATGTCTTTGGGGGGTATTTTTTAAATTTTGCTACCTGATGTTGGAGGGCTTAGTCCATTGTGGTTAGAAATCCCTAGGCATCTGGGTTGGGCTCTATATGAATGCTGGCTGAACCTGGGAGACATAACAAGTTCTAGAAGAGCCAGAGATTTATTTATTTATTTATTTATTTATTTATTTATTTATTTATTTATTTATTTATTTACATAGTCAATAAGAAACAAAGTAAGACAGCTGAACAAGAGAGAGAAATCGTTCCACTAAGTAGCTTTATTCCATGGTTTCTGTTCTAGGTTCCTGCCTTGGCTTCTCCAGAGAAAGGGCTGTGACCTATAAGCTGAAATAAACCCTTTCTACCCACAAGTTGCTTATGGTCATGATGTTTATTGTAGCAACAGAAAACCAAACTAGAACATAAATTGATACCAGAAGAGTGAAGTTATTGATGTGATTGACCTGACCAGGTTTTTTGTTGGGGGGTGGGGGAGGAATCATGGAAAGATTTTGAAGCTTTGAGTTGGAATCCTCAGAGCTTAATGGGATGTTGTTGCTGGAGAGCATCTCTCCAGGTTCCCCAAACCCTGCAGTCCCACAATCCACGTATAAAATAATCACTCAGACACTTATATTACTTATAAACTGTATGGCCATGGCAGGCTTCTTGCTAACTCTTCTTCTTTTTTTTTTTTTTTTTTTTTTTTTTGGGTTTTTCGAGACAGGGTTTCTCTGTGTAGCTTTGCGCCTTTCCTGGAGCTCACTTGGTAGCCCAGGCTGGCCTCGAACTCACAGAGATCCGCCTGGCTCTGCCTCCCGAGTGCTGGGATTAAAGGCGTGCGCCACCAACGCCTGGCAACTAACTCTTCTTATATCTTAAATTAACCGATTTTTATAAATCTATATCTATGGCTGGTGGCTTACCGGCATCTTTACATGTTGTTTGTTATTGGAGAAATTATTTTGGCCACTCCACGTAGTTAAAAGGATATTTATTTAATGGCGTAACTCACAAATTAAGTAATGGGTAGGCCGCAGGGTCTGGGGAAGGTGTAATGCAGTCCAGCAGTGTTCTCCAGAGCTCTGCACAGTCAATCTCCACCGGTCAGCGTTCCGGCACCGAGCGAGCGCCCAGAGAGAGCGCTCGCCCATCCAGCTCTCGGGTCCCCAGGCGCCTCCCCTCGCCCCGCCTCGTAGGCGTGACAGTTGCCAGAGTCTCAATGGGGGTTGGAACTTCCAGAAGCAAGCTGGAATGGCTACCCACTACAGTTTGTCCTGGTGGTGGCTGCAGTGTCTCTCCCTCCTTCTTCCTCTTTCCCCAATTCTCCTCTCTCCTTGTCCTGCCTATACTTCCTGTCTGGCCACTGGCCATCAGTGTTTTATTTATATAGAGCGATATCCACAGCATTTCCCCTTTTCTTCTTTTTTTAAAAAGGAAGGTTTTAACTTTAACATGGTAAAAATACATATAACAAAACAATTATCGAGCAAGAATTACAGTTACAATATTAAAGAAGATGTCCTATCTATCTTATATTTGTGAGTTTAAGGTTTTATATCTAACTTATCTTTTATCATAACTGAGGAAACCAACCGTCTTATTAAATAAGAAACACAGAACCAATGTAAAAGAGAAAGCCAAGAGATCAGAGCTCAGAGCTAAAATCTCACCCTTCCTCCTGCGGTGGTCCCAGCTTCCCGAAAGAGAGCTATTTCCCTGTATGTAAGTCGTTTCATAGTCATTCTGCCTTCTCATTGGTTGTAAACCCAAACACGTGACTGCCTCGTCACTGTCTATATGTACAGCCCCCCAGGTCTTAAAGGCATATGTCTCCAATGCTGGCTGTATCCCTGAACACACAGAGATCTATGGGAATAAAGGCGTGCACCACCACCGCCACACTCTGTCTATGGCTCTAATATCTCTGACCCCCGAGCAACTTTATTTATTAACATACAATCAAAATCACATTTCAGTACAATTAGAATACCACCACAGGATGTTCTGTGGGACCTTGGAAGATAAGAATGCTGAAAGAAATTTAGACAATGGAGGCCTGGCTTGTGACATTTTAGAAGGAAGTAAAGATAAATCAGGGCTCTCTCTCTCTCTCTCTCTCTCTCTCTCTCTCTCTCTCTCTCTCTCTCTCTCTCTCTCTCTGTGTGTGTGTGTGTGTGTGTGTGTGATATTTTGGTTTAAGTCTGTGAATTCTAAATCTTTGTTTTACTGTGACAATGGATGCCAGTTAACTGAGGCTGAAAAATAATAAGTGATTATTAAGTATAATTGAGGTAAAATCTTATGGGAAACATTTCCTCAGGGCCAGCACACAGCAGCTGTGATTCAAGATGGCCAAGGCTGCATTTTAACCTGGCTGCCTAATTTGGAAATATGTAAGAGTCTCTCATGTGGTTCTGGCTTCGGAGGCAAAAGGAATGCAAGGTTGTGGTGGTTATGGAGACTGGCTAAGTCCTGGTATCATGTTACATTGCTGAAGTTCCTATATCAGAGCCTTGAGAAACCAGTGGTAAAGGTGCAGGATCTATTGCAGTGTAGACTTTGAGATTGAAGGTTTCATGGAGAGAAGCTGAGGCTGGGTACCATAGGTCAGTGTTAGAGTCGCTGAACTCAGGCCAGGATAGGCCATTCATGAAGGTATACAGCCTCAGATGTAGTGGAGAACCAAGGATATTGCAGATGGCAGGACTACAGAGTATCTACCAAGGATAGCCCTGGTTGTGGAATGGATCCAGCCTGAGACTATAGGCAAATCGGGCATGATGTGGGTAGCAGGGCCAGAGAAGTAGAGCTGTCCAAGACTTTTGGAGCCCAGATCATGAATGGATTCCAGATGTCAGACACTAAGCTTTTCACACTGTTGGGTTCTGGGGTTCACATTGATTAGATTGTAATTGTGCCCTGATAGTTCATTCTTGGAATAATAAAGCATGGAACCTGTTTGTTTTACAGTACCCCACAGCTGAGATACTTTGGCTTTTTAAAGGGAAATGGACTTTTAAAATGATAAAAAATTTTCAAAGACATAGGACTTTTAAAATTCTTATTGTACTTTATATTATGATATTAACAAGTGGTCTTGGGGACAAATGAGAAAGAAAATGTATCTTAGCAGTGTTGGTTTTGCTTGTCAAGCTGGCTGACAAGCAATGGATTATACTGGTTATATTGTCAACTTGATGCAAACTAGAGTCACCTAAAATGAAGGAACCTCAAGTGAAGAATTATTACAATCTGATGGCCTATGGTTTTGTGTGGTGATTTGCAACAAAATGGCCTCCAAAGGGAGTAGCACTATTAAGAGGTATAGCTTTGTTGGACTGGGTATAGGCCTTGTTGGAGGAAGTGTGTCACTGTGGAGGCAGGCTTTCAGATCTTCTAAGCTTAAGCTACACCCAGTGTCACAGACAGCATCCTGTTACCTGCAAGATGTAGGAATCTCAGCTACCTCTCCAGCACCATGTCTGCCTGTATGCCACCATGTCCCGCCATGATGATAATGGACTAAACCTCTGAAACTGTAAGCCGTTACCTCAATTAATTGTTTTCCTTTATATGAGTTGCCATGGTCATAATGTCTCTTCACAGCAATAGAAACTCTAACTAAGGCAGAAGTTGTTTGTGGGCATTTTCTTAATTGGTGATTGGTGTAGTAGGACTCAGCCCATTGTGGACAATCTACCTCTAGGCATGTGGATCTGAGCTATATAAGAAAGCTAGCTGAGCAGGAGAGAGAAAAGGTATAAATAGCCTTCTGTAGTTTCTACTCCAAGTTTCCATCGTTAGTTTCTGCCTTGACTTCCCTTGGTGATGGACTATAACTGAAAGTTATAGCAGGTCCAAGCATGGCAAAAATGGTGCCAGCAGGTCCTGCTGAAGGGGCCAGAATGTGACTCCATCTTGGACACAGAACAACTCCATTGTAGAAAATGACCTCAGCCTATGTCCAGGAAGCATCCCAGCCAAGTTTAGCCAATTAGCTAAGCAGTTTCAAGACTGGCATTATAAGGCTGGGGGGGGCTGGCAAAGTTACAGGATACAGCTGTTACTAACCATATATGACTACAAAGCCTGAAATGGGTAGAACTGTTACTAGCCCTGCCCAATCAACATGTGTACCATGTAACTGCTGCTTGACTGACCAATTAGAACAAAGATTAGTTCACCACATGTAGAATCCCCCAAGTTCTTTGTTTACAGGGTCCAGGTGCCTTTGTCCTGGGTCATCATTGCCATTTTTGTGTGGATGATCGACCACTGTATGCTGGCTATTTCTGCATCATAAATACTCTTTGTGTTTGCAAACTATTTGAGTCTGGGGTCTTTCTTCAGCAATTCTCAGACCCTTACACTGCTCTTTCCCCCTTCTTTCTCCCTTGCTAAACCATTAGATTACATTTCTAAAGCTCACCACCAAGACATCTATTCCCTTATTTGACCTCTTTCTTATGCCTGGCTCATTCCTGAGGCTGGTCACCAAGGACCAATTATCAAAACACCAAAGTTCAGTATTCAAAATTACCCACTTGACTACCCTAATTTACATACCCAATCAGAACTTACCAACCCATGCTAGCTCATTTTAACACAGACTTCCCTCTTTTTCCTCTTAAAAGTAACACTTGCAAAACTATTTGCTGCTCTTTTTTGCCTGATTCAGATTCAGCCACCTTGTGTCTTTGCCTTGTTTAATAAAGGATGTTTTTGTGTTTGGGGATAGGTATTTGGGTGTGGTCTGTGCCTAATTTGGGGTCCAGAGAGGAGCACTACACAATACACAGGTCCCTTCAATAACCTGTAAGATTAAATACACCTCTTTCTCCCTAAGTTGCTTTTGGTCAGGCTTTTTATCACAGCAACAGAAAACCAAGCCAGTAAAACATTATTCTTCTTCCTGCATGTCCACCTACCAATCATATAGTAACTATAATTCTGTATGATAAGCCATTTTAAAAATACACAATAATTTTAGATGGTACTCAGATCTTGTACTTCCTTCAAATAAGTAGTAGCTCTTGATGTGAGTCAAAGACATAAAGTTAGAAAAGCAACAGTCTGTTTCAATCAACAAGAGAAGGCTTATATGCATTAGCATCTAGATGTTAATGATATCAGTGGCTTCACATACTGTGCTAATATCCATTTTGAAGATAAAGAGTTTTAAAAACTTTGTCAAAAGTCACACATTTGGTGTCAGAGACTGTTATTAATAGTACATACTTCTCACCATTCATCTGAACTCTATTTAAAAGGATAAGGAAGGGATAATGCCTTTTCTAGATGGAAAAGAGTAATTAAAAGTTATCTTTATTGACATTCTTATCATATCTTCTCTTGGTGTCTCTGTGTCTCTCTTCTCTACATCTCTCTGTCCCTCTGCTCTTCTTCACCTCTTTCCTCTTTTTCTCTCCTGTCTTCTTTTACTCCGTCTCTGTCTTGGGAATATTGACTTTTTGTCCTTTCCCCACAAAAGAAGCATACTTATGTTTCACAGTACAATGGGTAGATTAATTTCCAGTGAGGCTCAGAAGGAGGAAGGGTAGTTCTCTGCAATGTGGAGAAAGGAAAGGGTTTTCTTTACCATTACCATTTTGTGCTTCTCATAGGTGACATTTCATAGGTCTAAGATAAGATACTCTCTTAGGGAAAAAAGTATCTTAGGGGAGGAGTTTGGGGGCAAAACACAGAAGAAATATGTACATTTAGCTGGCAGAGTCTCTGCAAGTTTCACTCTCAGTTCTGGGCCATCAGATATTTCCAGGTTATTTTAATGGTTTCCTTCTATTTTTTGCCAGATAATTTCATCTGCTTCCTAGTAGTGTTTGAAACAAGTAAAGTTTTTGGCTGTAATCACACTTCGTTTTACATGTTAGTTTTTCCATTTGAAAGTTGTGTTGTATCCGTGTTTAATGTCTAGCTCTTTTAGTTTCTTTGCCCAAACTCTTTACATGTCCCAAATCTGAGTCAAAAGTCACGTCTTCCAAAAGAAATCACTCTTTAGAAATACTATATAAAATATCAATTTTGATATTATAATTTGACATTAATTGTGTTTGTTTACATCACATGACTATATATTGCTTGAGATTTAAGGATACCTGATACACCTGCACTGTTCCTTGCCTTTGTTTCTTAAGCCAGTCCTGTATTTATCTAACATAAGCAAACAAATGAATTGGTGCTTACATTCATGGTGCTGGTGTGGAACAGGAGAAATATAAATAGTAAGTCTCTAAATAATGGTTGAATGAACATTATTCATTCACCAGTAATGCATTTGCTGCTTGCCTTAGTCCATTTTGGCTGCTACAGTAAAGTACCTGTGTAATTTGTAAACAAAAGAAATTCATTGTGCACAATTTTGATAATAGGAAGTCTATTAAAATGCTGATAGATTGAATATCTTATGTTCCTCATAGATGGGGGGTTCTGTCTTCTTTTATGTGACCAGAAAGGGTGGATTATGAAAATATACTCTCCCAAGTCTCTTTTATATGAGATGGAATACACCTTTTTGAACTATTCATGTCTTCCAATTCTTAATGATACCACAGTGGGGATACATTCTAACATAGCACTTGAAGATAACACTAGTGTTTAGACTATAGAATTGTCCCTACTGAAGTGAATTGGCCTTTAAATAAAAGGAAATATTTGGTTTATATTTAAAATTACCATAAGGTAAATTCAGAGGGCTATCAGATTAATATTTATGTTCTAAAACTTTCAGACTCCATAAATGCAGTGAAAATTTATAACAGTATTTTAACATATTTTAAATGCTATTTATTATACTTGTTTTTGAAAAGAACATCTGTGAATGGTATGGGAGAACAATTTTACATTATGGACTATGATTACTCTAGAACACAGAGTCACTGGATCAGGCTTCCAGAATTAAATCAGCCATATTCCATATGAAAATGTTCCTGATTAACTTCACTGTTACAGTGAAATATTATTATGGGCCCTAGAAGTTTAGTCTTACATATTTGAAACATTAATTCTAATGGCATAATAACAAATTGAATTCTGTGATAGAAATCAAAATGGGGCTGAAGTTTTGTAAGTGAAAACTATAAAATCAGCAATACATGGACAGCCAGCTACAAAGAATAGTATTTTTATTTGGGAGCCAGTTCCACTCTTTATGCTTTTATAATCTTGATCTCTTTGAAAACTCTTCCCTTAGATCACCTATAATAATCCAAAGAAAAGTCAACTATAAAACTGTCATGAAATATCATTTACCATTTGTTAATCTCACATTAAGTACAACATGTCTCAAGGACTCTGGGAAACCAAGTCTGCAATTTTAAAATTAGTTAACTCATCTAGATAAACAGGCAGCAAAGCTGTCACCAAGTGTTGCCATTGGCCATCAATACTTTTCACACCTGAATCTTCTCTGTAGGATTAGTACTTGGTGTATAGTTCTTCCTTTCTTTTTTTACTTTTTCAATTTATTGGGATGAGGCAACAAGGTGTATGCTTTAGGATATCAGTTCTCTTCTTATACTATGTGGCTTTCAGAGATTGAACTCAGGCCATCAGAATCTTTATTCTTTGGTCTTCCATGTTTGGCCTTCCAAGGTAGAGCGAAGATAAATTGCTTTCCATGAATCCCTGGGCTGCAGCTGCCTTGTGGGATAACAGGTTCTCTGGCTTTTCAGTAAGCGGATACCTCCTGTTGAATTACCCAGGTTATATAAAGTAAGCCAATCTAACAATTCCCCTCTGTTATCTATATTCATTCTGTCCATTCTGTTCCTCCAGAGAACCCTAACTGATAAGATAATTCTACAATTGAGCCTGGGAACTTACATTTTAACTTCTCAGGTAAAGGGGCTATTGCTGGTCCAGGAGAAACACTGGTTTGATATAAGGGAACTATGATATTGCCACCAAAGGACATATTTTGAGGGTTAAACAGAGCAAGTAAGCATGAAGAAAGAAAAAGAGAATAAAAACAGATGTAAGGCAAACAACAATATGCAAATTTTCTGAAGGCATGAACTAGTGAGCAGAAATCTTAGAAATGTAATGCATAGCTGTTGAATTGGCACAGTGCCGTCACCTTGGGAATGGAAAATACGGCTTTCTAAATACAATATTCTTTACAACTTAAAAGGTGAATTTCAGCAAATGGAATAAATGCTTATTTAACAACTTATAAATATAGCATGTTTTCCAAGTCATTTGGCTTTTAAAATGTGTGATTGCTTTTTTTGTGTCCAACAATAAGAGACTATTTTGTGCTATTTTCCCCGTGAGTACCGCTGTTATTACTTAATATTTATTAAGCAGCCACCATAGAGGCTTGCTTCTTATAAGACAGGGTTTTCTTCTTTACACTTGTGTGCTAAATAGGATTTTCCTACTGCCTGTCAAACTGAAACCATATTACACAACACTGAACAACTTGAAGCAGCCTGGGGTATAAGCATCAATGTCCATGTTCTGTATTTAGAAAAACTGAGAACAACAAGCCAAACATGTCCTCCTTTTAACTTGAACCTATGTATCTATTAGGAATGCAGTTTCAAATACATCCCATCAATTAAACAGGTTTCACACTGATGAGCTTTGAGATTTATTGGTTAGGAGTGCAATGTAAGAACATATCATGTCAAAACGGAGTAGGAAGCATCGTTTAAAGGAAGATAAATCAGACTTTGAAGGTAATAATATTCAGAAAAGTCACTTTAAAGAGACACTGTGCTTGCTGGCTTCAATAACTTGAAGAGAACAAGAATTATAATAGTGCTAAAGGGTGAAGCTGAGAATTTAAAGAGCACAGAAAATTTAATAAAAGGAGTCATGCTTTATAACATGGATTAAGAAACTACATGGGTGGAACTCATGGCCATCATTTCTGGGATTGGAGCAGGAGGAAAATCCATTTCATGACAAGACATGATAATAATAGCAGTTTTGAAATAATGATTTCCAGCTCAATTATCATGAAATAAAACACAGAACAAAAATGTCTTCAGCCATCATATGTCTCTTATTTGCTTTTTTTTTTCTTCTCAGCTTTCTCTCCACCAAATGTGTGAAGAAAGAAACTCTGCACTTGCCAGCCAGAACAGGATGAAAAAAAAAAGACAAATAAAAATCTATGGTAAGTTGAGTTGTGCTCCACTGATCCCACCCCACAGACAGGCTGAACTCTGATTTCCTATACTTCAGACTTTACTGGAAATAGACATGTTACAGAAATAATTGACTACAGCCACATGACTGTGTTCTTGTAAGAATGGAAGTGGCACAGACATTTAAGGAGAACAAAACTACACGCCAAGACGAAGACAGCAACTAAAACGAGGCATACCTAAACCAAGGAATGCCAATGGGTTTGGACATCACCAGAAGCTAGGCAAGAAATCTGCACCGAAATTTCCCTCCGGGCTCTGCAAGGAAACCATTTTGGCTGACACTGTGATTTCAGACTTCTAGCCTCTAGAGCTGTGAGAGAATAAATTTGTGGTTTTGGGGTGACCTAGTTTGTACCGCTGTGTTACAGCAGTCTTGGCAGCAGAGATTCAGGAAGTTTTGCTATAAAACTTCTGTACATTTCAAGGTTTATTCACACAAGGGGCTAAACTTTCTTTATATATTGGGAGCGATACTTCTTAAGCCAGGTGACATATTTAATGAAAATGCAAATCACAAATGAATTTGATCAGTATTTACTGGAACATTTCTCAGGAATGTGTATGTGCTAATGTCATAAGAGTTCATGCTCATCTAATGCATACCATCTGTCATGTTTTGAGTGCCCTCACCAAAACACATGAAGAAATTCAATTACCACTGTGGATCACTAATAAGGTATACATTTTACACAACTATAGTATTTGAGTATGGGATTTTTGCAAGGTAACTAAGTTCCAATAGAACTGTGGCTTTATAACAAGAGGAGGAGAGAACTAAACTCTAACATTCTGTCTCACTACGTGATACCATTGCTAACTTAGGACTATGCTAAAAAAGGCTTGAACAGATATAGCCACCCTGTCTCAATCTTCCCATTCTTTAGCCTGTGAGTACAATAAACCTTTATTCTCAGTAAATTGCATAGTCCATAATATTCAGTTACAGCAATAGATGATGGTCCCAGACACTATCAAAGCAGAAATGAAAAAGGAGATAAAACTGAAATAAAAAATAAGTGGAAGTGATCTATATTTTAAGAGTATAAAAATCTTTTTGTTCTCGGTAATATTATTATAAATTTTATATACATTAATTATATTTTAGTGAGAGCAATGTTTCTGGGCATAACTTACTACACTGAAATTCTTAGTTTAACAGTTTGTGATGTGGTGACTTAATGGTCTGACTCTAAATTCAGTATATTTTTATACCTAGTTTTAATGGTTGTCGTAGTCAAATGTACCTCACAAAAACACATAGGTTCAAATGAAAAGAATGTTGTGTTGACTGCATTACTGAATACTGGTGTTCAGTTTTCTGTTTCAACCACATGTCCTAGTTTGAGCCTCTGTTGCTGTAAGAAAACACTGACCAAAAGCACCTTGATGAGGAAAAGGTTTCTTTGGCTTACAGGTTCTGGTCCATCATTGGCTTGCTCAGCTTCTTATTTTAGACAGCCCAGGCATTCTTGCTGTATAAATAACTAACTCATCTACTTTGATCTGAGCTTTTCCCTACTAATTAACAACAGCAAAAAATACCTCAATGTCATACCCACAGGTCAAATTTGATGGAGGCAATTTTCAATTCAGTTTCCGTCTTTCTAGGAATGTCAAGTTGACAGTGAAATTAGCCATCATAACACCATTTTAAAACATTTATTATTCTTTGAATATTTCATACATGAATTTTATATTTATATCACTTCCATTGCACACTCTCCCATCTTATCTTCATGGCCTCTTTTTCAGTGTGTCACCCCCTAAGTCCATTTAGTTTTGCTCAAACATATACATGTTTAGGACTAACCAACTGGATAAACTATCAGAGGTCTTACCCCAGGAGAATACTGATTCTCCCTCTCTCAGGAGCTATTATACTATTTAACTGTAGCTCTTTCTCTAGGGGTGGGACCTTGTGAGGTTTCTCCCACACCCATCTGTAGAATATTATTTTAAGATGTGTTGCATTTGTTTATGTTGTGGAACATTTGTTTAATGATGCAAAGATGTGTTGCATTCTTTTATGTTGCATTTGTTTAACTCTGTGAAGCTGTGTTACTTTGCCTGTCTAAAATACCTGAAAGTCTAATAAAGAGCTGAATGGCCAATAGCGAGGCAGAAGAAATGATAGGCAGGGCTGGCAAGCAGAGAGAATAAACAGAAGGAGAAATCTGAGAGACAAAGAAGAAAGAGCAAGAGAACAAGGAGAGGAGGATGCTAGGGCCCAGCCACCTTGCCACCCAGCCAGCCACAAAGCCACAAAGAGTGAAAGTAAGTGAAAGTAATATATATATATATATATATATATATATATATATATTTATGTAAGAAAATAAAAAAGCCCAGAGGCAAAAGGTAGATGGGATAATTTAAGAAAAGCTTACAAGAAACAAGCCAGCCAAGCTATGGCTGGGCATTTATAATTAAGCATAAGCCTCCATGTGTGATTTATTTTAGAGCTGGGTGGCAGGCCCCCCAAAGAATAATGAGAATAAAAAATAACCAACAATAAAGATCTTCATATCAAGTGGTGTGGCCATTGTCCCAATATTATTTATGCTAACATTCTTGTTAAAATTAGCCATGTCATGGGCACAACTCCATGTCATATATATAGAAGACACCATGCCACAGAGGATGTATTGATCCTATCTCTTACTTTAATGTTCCCTGAACTTTATGTGTAAGATTTTTTTATATGTGTATCAACTGGGATTAAGTAACATGTGGTCACTTGTGGATTTCAATAATGGTCTCCATCTGCTGCAAAAAGAAGCTTTTTTTTTATGAAGAATGGAAGATGTACTTATCTGTGGATATATGTACAGGAATTTAGAATGCAATTGGGAATTATATTGGTTTTAGTAAGTGCCTGTAGTAGGTTCTCCTCCAGGGTCTATGACCTCACCAGCTGATGGTAGTTGCCTAGGTTTATGGCACCAAGGTACCAAGCATAAATCACCTCCTCTTGACCAGGCATTAAATCTAATTAGATGGCTGTTGGTTACCCCGATGATATAAGTGTCACTATTGCACTCCTGGGTTTATCCTGCCAAATAGTCATTTTGTGGCTCATAGACTTTGCAGCTGGATATGACTCTCAATTGTTTTTCTTCCTTGTCAGCTTGCATAGCACCTTTATATGCTATGAGAACTAGTCCTCAGAGAGGAGGCTTCCAGGTCAATTCTAGCTAGTTTTCACTAAATTTTGTGTCAAAATGTGTTTAAATTTGTTTGATACATTTGCTTTTGTTTTTAATTATTTATAATTAAATTCCAGACTCAGGGCTTTCTAATATATAGTCAGATTGCAACTTCTACGAGTAAGAACGTTCTGTTATATAGCTACTATACTATACTACTATACTGTACTATACCAATACTACATCTAAGAAAAAAACAGTAATTTCCGAAGAGCTAATCCTTATTAAGCTTCTTCCTACTAGCTTAAAAATCTTTTATGGCTTTTTTGAACTAAAGTTCAGTCTAGGTTCATATATGACAATTTTTTGATCTCCAATTTGAAAGAACACCTATTCTCTACTCCCAAAATATTTTTATGACACAACTGTTTTTATTTTCTGCTTTTTTGTTTGTTTGCTTTACTTGTTTTAAGTGTCCAGAATTGCTAGGCAGTGGTGGCAAATACCTTTAATACCAGCACTCAAGAGACAGAACCAGGCAGATCTCTGTGAATTTGAGGCCAGACTGGTCTACAGAGTGAGATCCAGGACAGGCACCAAAACTACACAGAGAAAACTTGCCTCAAAAAACAAAACAAAACAAACAAACGAAAAACAAAAAGAAAAGAGTCTAGAATTATTCTCTATAGAATTTTCTAAATTATGGATTTGTCTTATTTTTTTCCTTCTGGCAGGTCTAATATTTTAAACTTCATTATATATTGTAAATTCCAAAGTCTCCAGAGGCTTGATTAAGTTAAGATTAAGAAGTTTGTCTATGGTGTTTCCACAGAAGTATCCTTTAGTTACATTTATTTCATATTGGTAAACACATTAAGTCTGGATGCAATTGTATTGATTGATTATTGGTAATAATTTTGATCACTTGCATAAGGTGGTGACCTCCAGATCTTCAGTTGTAATGGTATTGTCATGTAGGTTTAGGTGCACTGGAACAATATTGTTTTTACTTAACTGATTTAGCACTCATTTAATGATGACTGCCTCAACTGATTATTACTTTTGAGGTTACAAAGTATCCACTTTTTAAGTTTATTATTTGTCCTACATTGAATTTATTGACTGTCATTCTACAAGGACCAGATCTTCTAATTTTAATCTCCTCTTTCTCCGAATAGATCCTAATTTATTAAGTATATCCCAATTAAGTGGAGTTGTTATTTTTTTTAAGTGCTGAAATTCAGAGTTGACCAGTAGAAGCTTTAAACTCTTTCCTGTATCATTACAAGGTGACATGTCCCTGCTTGTGCTTGAGCACCTTGTTGCTTACAAGCCTATGAAGTGTCAGTGTCATTTTGTACATTCCTTGCTACAGCCCTTAAGTCATCATCATCTCCAATTTCTTCCCTTGTGCAACTGAATTGAGAAATGTATTGGAGTATCATTGTTTCTGATACTACCAATAGGTACTGCAAGTAAACATACTTTCTAATTATTAATAAGTACATCTTGATTTTTTGTATACTTTAAAATTTTTTCACTGGCTGAAAGTGGATTTTAAATTTTACCATTTGATCATTTACCTTAAAATATTTTATTTTTACTCATTTGTATGTATGTGCAGGTGGGTTCCTGTGCCCACAGACGCTGGAAAAAGGTGTCTCACACCCTGGTGCTGGAGTTAAGGCAGTTGTTTGCTTCCAGGATGGGTGCTAGGAACCCAATTCAGATCCTTTGAAAGAGCAGTAGGTGCTCTCACCTGCTGATCCATCTCTCCAAATCCACCATGCAACCCCCTTTAAGTGTCGAGTTAGTAGTATCTATTAACATTATTGTGTAACAGATCTCCACTAGCTTGCCATTTTGCAAAACCAATTCTCTATATCTGTTGCACAGCTACTACTTTTTGCTCTTTTTAGGAGTCCCTGGCAAGCATTCTATTTCATGTTTCCAACAGTTTGATGGTTCTAGCTGTCTCATGTGAAGATTTGTTCTTTTGTGATTGTCTTCATTCATATAACATAATGCACTCAAGGTTCAAGTATGCAACACTATTTCCTTCTGTTGTAAGGATGAATCATACATGGGATGTTTTTTATTCATTTATCCAGTGCTAGATAATTTGGAATGCCTATGCATTTTGCCTGCTATCAATAATGATAAAATAAACAAGGAAATGCAAATGTCTTTTAAAGATCCTACTTTAAATTCTTTTGTATCTATTTCAAGATGTGGTTGAATTATACCAGTTTTGATTTTAAAAGAACATCTGTGTTGTTTTCTAGACTCCAAAATGTTTTAGTTGTCTTTCTGGAGTTCAAATTTATAGCCTTGATTATATAAGGAAGTGCTCTACCAATGAGCTACATCCTCATCTCTGAAAACATTTTAAACTACAGGACTATTAATTTATTTAGTATTTACATCTCTGTTTCTTATTATTAAAATATTGGTGCCTAAATATGCATACAAATGTCTTAGTTACTTTTTTATTGCTGTTATAAGACCATATCCAAGGCTACTTATAGAAGAGGTTCTTGGGGGCTTACAGTTTCATAGAGATAAGTTTCATGGTGGGGAGCATGACAGCAGGCAGGCATGACATGGAGCTGAAGCAGTAGCTGAGAGTTCATATCTTGAGACAAAACCACAAGGCAGAGAAAGCTAAATGAGAATGATGTGGGCTTTTGAAACCTCAAAGTCCACTGCTGCTGTGGGATAATGCTCTTGTATACTGGTATAATAAAATGCTGACTGGCCAGTAGCCAGAAAGTATAAGTGGGGCAAACAGACTAGGAGAATGCTGGGAAGAGGAAGGATGGAGTTAGGAGTCCCAGACAGACACAGAGGAAGCAAGATGACAAGGCAGAGCTGAGAAAAGGTACCAAGCCACATAGATAAGAATTATGGGGTAATTTAAGTGTACAAGCTAGTTAGTAATAAGCCTGAGCTAATGGCCAAGTAGATATAAATAATATTAAGCCTCTGAGTGATTATTTTATAAGTGTCTGCAAGACCTTGGGTCCGGGTGGGACCTTAGAAACTTCTGGCTACACACAGCCAGTAGCACACCTCCTCCAACAAGGCCACACCTGATCGTCCTTCCTAATCACACCACTAGCTGGAAGCCACTCAAATATATGAGCCTATGGGGGTCATTCCTATTCAAACAACTATATATTATATATATACACACACATGTACCCACACACATTTTTACTTTATACTACAGCATATCTAATAATTAGTTTTAAAATTTTAGTTAATATTTCCTTTTATTTCTAACATAATATTTTTATTAATTATTAGGGAATTTCACACAAAGTATCCTGATCAGACTCACTCCCCATTCCCCTTACATCTACCCTTCCACCTTTGTGACCTTTCCCCCCCAAAAAAAAAGAAAAGAAAAAATGCACCAAGTCCAATTTGTGTTGCCCATATACTCACTGGAGCATGCTTGGTCAAACTCTGTAGTGGATAGCCATTCCAGCTTTGATCTGGAAGTACTAACCCCCATTGAGGCTTCAGTAACTGTCATGCCTACAAGGTGGGGCTAAGAGAGGACCCTGAAGACCCAAGATCCGGATGTGTCACCTTTCTTGGTTCCTGGACCCTGGACACCCTGGAGATAGACCAAGCAGAGTTCTCCAGAGAACACCACCGGACTGTGCTACACCTTTCCCAGACCCTGTTACCTATCCCTTCACTTGTAAGTTATCCCACAAAATAAACCTCCCTTTTAACTACATAGAGTGGCCTTAATAATTTCACCAATAAAATTCCCAGTGGCCAGCCCTTTGAAGGTAATGGAGTCCTTCCCATCTCCCTGTGCAGAAGCCATCAACTGTGAAGCACTATACTTAAGTATCAGTATCACAATATTTAAGGAATTCTTCAATGGCTTCCTTTTTCTTTTCTTTTTTTTGTGGGGGAAGAGAGGTTGTCATAGAGCCCTTCAATGTCTCTCATTCTCAACTTTGAGTCTGTAGTCATAGATACCATTGCAAAGCAAGCTTCCTTACCCATAACAGCCAGTGGGAGCACAGATCATGGACTTCACAGAACAGTCTTCAACATGGTCCCTGGGTGCCAGTGTTGAATATGAACCTCAACATGGCCTCTGGCAGTAGCACAAACCATGAACATCAACACAGTACCTGGCTACAGCAAGGATCATGGACATCAATATGGTTGACCACAGAAATCAACATGACCTCCAGCAGCAACAAGGGCTAAGGTTATCAACAGGGGCTGTAGCCACAGCATAGACCTTGGACAACAACACAACATCCTGGTTGTAGCACAGCCCTCAGACACCAACATGGTCTCTGATACCAACATTGTCCCAGTAGCAGCAAGGACCATGGAAGTCTATTGAGAGTACAAATCCAAAAATGTACCATTCTCCATTTCAGACATCCTGCTATTACTCAGAGCCAGGGAAATTGTGTGGCTGGGCAGTGCATTGCTGTGGGTGATTGACTGATAAATAAAACACTGATTGGCCAGTAGCCAGTCAGGAAGTATAGGCGGGACAAAGAGGGAGGAGAATTGTGGGAAGTGGAAGGTTGAGGCAGGGAGAGACTCTGCCAGCCACCACAATGAGGAGCAGGATGTAAAGTACCAGTAAGCCACGAGCCATGTGGCAAGATATAAATTAATAGAAATGGGTTAATTTAAGATAGAAGAACTAGATAACAAGAAGCCTGAGCCATTAGGCCAAACAGTTTAAATAATATAAGCATCTGTGTCTTTATTTTATAAGTGGGCTGTGGGACTGCCTGGGCTTGGCAGGACCCGGAGAGAAACTCTCCAGCTACAGTGCATTGTGTGTGTTGGGGGAGGGGGGAAACTCGAGCTCCAGGCAGCTGAATACCACACTGCCAGCTCTACTTTTCAATGACATGCTCCCCCATCCACCACAGCCATGTTTTCACACATGTCACTGCTACCTTGTTTCTTGTTCCACCTCTCTCCTCCATACTTGTGACTACTGCTTCATTCTACCATCTTTCCCACCTCTCCACCACACATTTAACCACTGAGGAGGCATTGCAAACTGCACTGTGCATCTTCCCATAAGGCCTTCCTTTTTTTGGTTGTTCTAGAGATACTAGGAGCTTTGCAGACTCTTCCTCCAATTTTAAATCCATTCCTTTGTGTGTGTGTGTGTGTGTGTGTGTGTGTGTGTGTGTGTGTGTGTGTGTGTGTTGCTTTTGGCATTCTCTTTGATTTAAAGGAAGATATTCTGTTTTACTTAGAAATTTATGTTTGATATTTTAATTTTGCTAAGTATATAAACTATTTGTCTACATGATACCAAAAAATAGCATACTCAAAGATTTGCTTTCTTTTTCATTCTCTTACTCTCTCAATATTTTTTCTAGATAATTTTCTGTCCTATCTATGATTTTGCAAACAAAAGCATACTCTTGGTTTTTGAAATGTTGCCTGTGCTTTACTCTTTGCTGCTTCATAGTTTCTGAAACCAGTCCCTTATGAATGGGTATGTATGTTCTTTCTATACTTACATATATTGTTATACAATGTTGACATGAATAAGCTGGTGCATTTGTTCTATGCTATCAAGCTATGATTCAAAGTACATTCCTAGAAGTAGAAATGTTGGATCAAAATAGTAACTCACACAATTTTGTTAGATATTACTACATACTGCTCCACTGGGACTATAATAGCTCCATCTCACCAACAGTTTTAGAACTATTTATCTCCATAATAAATCTAACAGCATATATATATATATATATATATATATATATATACATATATATATATGGATCCATATATATGCATAATGCTATCTCAATTATCTCAATGTAATTTTATTTTAATACCATAAGTATGATAATAAGAATTTTTGTGTGTTGCAAGACAATTTTTTTCTCTACTGAACAGTTTGTCCTTTGTCTTTTTTCTACTGTTTTTTCACAATTTTACAGGTGTAAATACATGAGCTTTATGTGTTTTTGCAGCTTGTACACATAATTTCAGGAATAAAATCATAGAATGTTGGAAATATTTCCAAAAATTCAACTTAAGATGATATCTCTATACTAGGTGTTTCTTTTGAAAATGTAATGTTCTCTCAAGGTCAATGAAAATATCACTTTTCCTTTGAAGGTAGATGGTTGTTCATTCTTTTTAAAGTGCATTTGTGGTGGTATGTTACAGACAACTCTTTGTCTTTAGAGGGTAGGTTGTCACCTTCAAACACTTATCTTTTAGTAAAAGAAAAAATGCCTAATGCATCCTTAAGTTCTACAACCCCTTGAAGAACTTTGTCATGAAGTAGTAAAAAGCAGGTGCATGACCCAGAGTAGTTTCTGCATCATTCACCATATTTATAATGATGAGATCTCATTATTTACTGGTTGGGTTTTGTAAAATAAATATACAAATGACATCCTATAATCTATAAATAAATTCTCCTTTTCTTTTAATACCCCCAAAGACCATTTCAAATGCTCTATTCCGGAGAATGTTGATGCAATGAAAAGTATTTTTTAATTGTGTAAATGCTTTCTAAGGCAAAGAAAAATAGTTTTGCCCTAAAATTTCTCCAGATGATCTCTTCTCTTGGAAACCTGAAACTCTATTATGTTTTACTTGGCAAATCTATAATCTTGAGAATTACAATGTTGAATTTTCCTTGGCTTTGAGACATAGATTCCATTTAATCTTACAAGGAACCTCAGACACATGTTCTCACTATATACTTGAGGTGTCTTGAGTGAGACATGTCCCCACAGTCTCAGTAATTTGAATACTTGTTACCCAGCTGGTATCAACTGGTAGTGGAGGTGTGGCCTTTTTGGAGGAACTATGTCACTGGAGGCTGGCTTTGAGTGTTATGCCCTTTCCAATTTGCTTTTTCTGCTTCGTGTTTCTGGTTCAAGATGTGAACCCTTAGTTTCTGCTCTCAGCATCTAGTTCCTACCACCTACTGCCTCTGCTTTACCATCATGGACTCTAATCTCTCTGGAACCCTAAGTATACATATACTCTTCTTTTAGTTGCCTTTGTCATGGTGTTTTATCACACCAATAGAAAAGTATCTAATACAGCAGTTAAAGGAGATATCAAATTACCTGTCCACATTTCTTCCACTTTTATCCATGATAAGTAATATAATTTATTTTTATGAATGATACCTCCCTATGACTTGCAGAGCACTTTATCAAGTGATCTAATTTTTCTTGATATGAGGTGGGTGCAAACACGAGACCTTACCTGTTTAAGATAAAGCCAGCTGAGCTATGTGAAGTGGTTTCCCTTTATGATTTTTAACTTGGATGTATTCAGTAACTAATGATGAACATCCTTTTTTAAGCTTGGATATCATTTTTAAATCCTTTTTGGAAAAATGTCTGTTCAGGTATCTTGTTCATTTTAAAACTGGGTTTTATATGCATGTGTTTTTTGAGTTGCAAATCTTCATATATTCTGGATCCAATTATTTTATGAGTATTTTCTCTTATTCTTTGGTTTCTTTTGTCAGATCGTTGATGTTCAAAAGGGTTTTGTTGTTGTTGTTGTTTAACTTTGGAGAAGTCCAACATATCTATTTTGTTGTTGCTGTTGTTGACATTCTAAGCCTATGCTTCTAGTGCCTTAGGGAACAACTGCCACACAAAGAGTTCTTCCACATGTGTGTTGAATCAATTTTGTTGAATTTTTATTAGGTATGAGGTAAGTGTGGGGAGCGGTGGATCACACCTATAACCACAGAATTCACAAGATAGAGGCGGATGTTCAAAATTTTAAGTTCTAGATAGGAACAACATTAAAGGAATAACAGACTTCTTCGTTTATGTTTTGTTCATTTTGAGACAAGTTATCACATTGTGTTCCAGAAAGTTCTGAAACTATGTAACCCGGGCTGGCCTCAATCTTCTACCAATCTTTCTGCCTCAGCCTCCTGAGTGCTAAGGTTACAGATACAAGTCATCACACCTGGTATAATCCCATGCTCTCAAAGGAGGATCCCTTAGTGCCCCTACTTAAAAAAATTATACCACTATTTTTTTTTCACAGCAAACAATTTTTTCCCCAATCTACACAGGAATGTGGAGCCCAAAAGTGGGGTAGGTGGGGTCATTTGCAGCCTACAATCACTCTCACTGCTCCTGTATGAGTTGTAATGATGGCTTTAGTTTGATGTGCAGCCTCCAGACTGTTTCAATGTAGTGGTGTCATATTGTATATATTGTATTGCAATCTGATATGTATGTATTTACTATTTGTGTTGTTTTGAGACAGGGTCTTATTCTATATAGAGAGAACCCAGGCTCTCCTGAAACTCATGTTCTAACCAAAGCTGGCCTCCTGTTTCAGGCTCCCACATGCTGTGATTACAGGTGTGTGCCACTACACTCAGACAGTTAGGATCATTGATAATAATCATGACTATCTTTTGTTTTATTCTTCCTTCATGTCAGTATGTACAGGTATGTGATAGCTAAATTTAATTGTCAAGTTGACACAATGTAGCATCTCCTGGGAAGAGAGTCTCAATGAGGGATCCTGAACATTAAGTTGGCCCATGGATATGTCTGTAGGAGAGTTATTTTGATTACCTTCATTGAGGTGAAAAGACCTGATCATTCTAGGTGGCACAATTATCAAGGTAGGGGATTCTGAATTGTGTAAGAATGAAAACAAAACTAATCACAGATGTGCTGTGACTAGCTCCCTGAAGCTTTCACAGCTGTGATTTCCCCAGATATTATGGACTTTAACCTAGAACTATGAGTCAAAGTAAACCCTTTCCCCCTAAATAGTTCAGATCCTTGGCTATGTACTTAGCTAGAGATCAGTTTGGACTACATGAAACTTTGATATAAACCAACAAAATGGCTGTACCAATTTGCAAGTACAATGGAGAATGTACAAGAGGATTTTAATTGTTCCACATAGTTCTCAACACTTTTATGCGAATCATTCTGGAGGTTTGTGCTAACACTGTTATGGTTTTATCTCCCATTTCTCTGATGAGGCTGAATGGTTTTTAGTTTATATATTGGCCATTTTGAACTCTTTTGCAAAGTGTTGAAGCCTTTGCTCACTTTTCAGTTAGGTTAAGTCCCTTCCTCTTGATTTAAAAAATTCTATATATATTCTATCAGTAAATCCTTTGTTAGATATTGTCTTAGTTTGATTTTCTATTGCTGTGATAAAATACTGACTCAAAGCAATTTGGGGAAAAAAAGGTTCATTTGATCTTACACTTTCAGGTAAGAGTCCATCAGTGTGGGAAATCAGGGCAGTTACTCAAGGCAGGAACTGAAACAGAGATCATGGAGGACAGTTGCTTACTGGCCTACTCTCCACTATTTGCTCATCTTGTTTTCTTATACCAACCAGGACCACCTTCCAGGAGTGACACTGTCTACCATGGACTGGGACCTCCCAAATAAGTAACTAGGGAAATGACCCACAGACAAGCCAGTATGTCAATCTGATGGAGGAAGTTCCTCAATTGAGGTTCTCTTTTCCTAGATAACTTTAGCTTGTGTCAAGGTGATAAAAAGCTAAGCATCCTAAATATGAATGTCATGGAGTATTTCCCCTACCCTGTGGGTTGCCTTTTTGTTCTCACAGTGTTATGAACTAGTGCAGTGTTATGAACTAGTTAACAGAAGATCTTAATTTCAAGATAATTCAATTTATAAAAATATTTATTTGTGGTTTGTGCTGTTTAAAATGGTTTGAATAATCTCAGTTTATTTCAGCATTAAAAGAAAGTTATGAGGTAAGGCTCACTTCCATTATGTAAATTGTGAATGTCTCAACACTCTATATCATTAATTGACAAGGAATTTCTCCCCAGTTGGTTTGAGTCAATGCTTTTACTGAAACTTATTCTATACTGAGGCCTTGTATCTGGACTTCTAATTTTGTTCTGATGGTTTCTGCCCTCAGTCATAGGCCAGTATAACATGGATATTTTTTCATATCACTTTGTATTATTTTTTGAAGTCAGACCATGTGAGTTTTCCAACTTTGTTCCTCCTTATCAAGATTATTTTGGCCTACTATGTCCTTTTCATTTCCACATAAATTTCAGTTTAATCTTCTCAACTTCTGAAAAAAATGCAGCTGAGATTTTGATAGAGATTGTTTTGAGTCTGTAGATAAGCTTGAAGAGTATTCTTTTCTTAATAATACTAAACCTTCTGATTCATAAGCAGGAGGTTTTTTAATAATTTAGTTCTTCCTTTTGCCTTTCAATGACATCTTATAGTTTTTATTAAGAACATCTTGTGTCCTTGATGCATGATTTAATCTTAAGTATTTCATTACTTTGATGGTATTATAATTGGGATTGTTTTCTTAATTTTATTTTTGAATTGTTCATTACTATTGTGTAGAAATACAATTTTTGTGTGTAACCTTCCAGATCTTATTAGTCCTAATAGTCTTAAGAAGAAGAGACCATAGACTCTTTGTATACAGAAGAGTATATCATCTGCAGACTGCATTAAAAAGAACCTTTCACAGTTTTTGGAATAACATTTAAAGAGGTCTAAGCCACAGAAGCATGAGTTTGCTATGCTGCCAGTTACTAAGGCCAGGGGAGACACTTATAGGATATTTTACTTCTTACTTATCTATTTTATTTGCAATGATTTTCTCTGGTTATCCATGAGACATAATTGTAAGTGATGAGTTGAGATGTCAGATTGAAATGAAGATAGAATTTGTGTACACTGTAAATACAGTTTGTATACCTCTCTTACCCAACTGGAATACGAATTTGGTAGGACATTGTTGATACGTGTCAACTTAAATTGTGAAGCATTTCTCAGAAAAACTTCCCTATACAGGAGACATGGTCAGGTATTGCTAAACTACAGGAACCTATACCCTGAAGCCTCTGCAGCTTTCAATTATCAAAAACTGCCCAGATGAAGTATCTGTAAAGCTGTACAAATAAACTATAGGATCATATTTGTGGAGACTGTTGAGCAGAAATTGCCTTATAATAAAAGCTGAGAGAGTATATACAGGAAACAATTCCTGCTAAGAGGTAAGAAGCTAAAGAACAGTGTGGTAACAGGAGAGAACAGAAATTTGTAAACCAAGCACAAGAAACAAAATGAGTTTACATTCTGGCTCAACTACCTAAGTGTTACTATTATCAAGAGGTTAACACAGTAACAATATTTAAAATAATTTCTAGATAAACACTTAGCTATTAATAGTATTCCTATTTAAGATATCTCTCAGTTCAAGAAAGTAGTCAGTTATGCTTTACATGTTTGTAGATTAAGGAAAAAGAATTGTTATACAACACAAAATTTTTATATTAAATCAGAATTTTCCTTGTATATTTTGTAGACATAAGTACTGCAGAGCTATTACATACATAAACATCTGCTGCGGATGGTCTGTATGTCAAATTGCTCTGATTGGTCAATAAATAAAACACTGATTGGCCAGTGGCTAGGCAGGAAGTATAGGCGGGACTAACAGAGAGGAGAAAAGAAAGAACAGGAAGGCAGAAGGAGTCACTGCCAGCCGCCGCCAGGACAAGCAGCATGTGAAGATGCCAGTAAGCCACAAGCCACATGGTAAGGTATAGACTTATGGAAATGGATTAATTTAAGCTATAAGAACAGTTAGCAAGAAGCCTGCCATGGCTATATAGTTTGTAAGCAATATAAGTCTCTGTGTTTACTTGGTTGGGTCTGAGCCGCTGTGGGACTGGCGGGTGACAAAGATTTGTCCTGACTGTGGGCAAGGCAGTAAAACTCTAGCTACAAAGGTCTAAATTTTAAGTGGTCATTGAATAATCTGATGCCATACCATTGCATTGGTAGATGCCACTGATAGACTCAAATTCATGAACAGGTCTTAGTGTTTTCAACATCCTCTTTGTAGAACCACTTCCTCAGTGCTTTGTAATTCTGTTCAGTTTACATCCACCCATTTATATTAGACTGACACAGATTTTGGGTAGGGACAGTCCCAGATTAAATTTTATGACTCTGTCAAGAACAGCCTCTTAATTGATAGGCATAGAACCTAACACAGCCCAATAAAAGCTTATTCTGTACTTTAACAAAAGTTTGAGGAAGCACACTATCATTTTACTTGGGATTGTGACCTGTAGAAATGACATGGGTTTGAAGCTATTCAGTACTTTCTTTTTCATAAAGAGGGAAAGCCTTCTGGGAAACAGGAAAGGTAGATCCAAGGGATGTGTAGCCAAGATTCAGAAAGCAAAGGAGTCTTTAGGTTCTCATTGGAACTGGATCTGACTGTGCATAAAAACATTTTCCTCTCCTCTCCTCCTCTCACTCTCCCTGTTAGTTTATTTAGTTAGCATATGTTTGGCTTTTGCCCCCTTAGAATTGAGAACATTCTGATTGACACCTGATTTCTTCTTAGTTGCCATTTAGGACTCCTTATTATCTCATCCTGAGGTGAAGAGTTAATCATAGAGGAGAAATTACAAAGCAGAAAAATAGAAAAGTATACTGAAAAGGTGAAAATGTAGGAGGCAAAATTATGAAGATCTGAATTAGAGTGAGTGATGAAGACAGTGGTACTGGCCAGTTATTTTCAAGTGGCATTCATGCCCTTTAGTCATGTTTTTATAATGGTAATGGTCTGCATTTCAATAGGCTTTTATAGAACCAACATTATTACACATAAAAATTTTAAGACTTCAAGAAATCAAATGCAAAGTTCTTTAAGCACTTCTCACCTTCCTTCTGAAGTTCTGTTAAGTTAGTTTCCTTTCCTCATCCATAAATAGTCCATCAATACATATTATGAGCACACTTAAGCTGCACCCAATTAGATTGTTCACTGAGTAGAGAAAGATAAACTTTGTTGCTTTGCATTTGTAAATTAGCCCATGCACTTTCAATGAGTTTATTTGGATGAGGAGCCATTTGCCCACAAAATAGTAAAATGTTTGTGTACTATGATAATGAGAAAGGAAAATTCAGGTGCCCAAATTCAATGCCTTTGAATTGTACCCAAATAAGTATATGGTGGATGGAAAGATGATAGCATTTTTGATGCTTGTATCAGTGTATTTATTGGTGGTTTTAAGAAAACCTGTATTTAGTGTTATTTTTTTACTGGAATATCCTTGGTGAGCAGAATAGCTGGGGAGTGAATTGACGCTTCAGAGTTCTTATAGAGTGGATGAGTTCTTCTGTAGACTCTACCTGTGTGAGGTAGTCACAGTATCTGCATGCCAATGTTTATCTCTGGTAAGATAATTCACTGCCACTTTTTAAAACTTCTTTAGTTAGAAAACTCCCTGCCTGTATTCCATTGACAGAGACTGCAAGCGAATGAGAACATTGTAAATGAGAGTATAAAAGAATGTAAATGAGTTGTCTTAAGTGTCACAACCAGCGACAAAACTGGAAATAAATCTCAGGAGTTCTTATTCCCAAATCTGATTCTCTTTCAGTTTTCAGAACCAATGAAAATTTAATAGTTGGGAAAACATAATTCTTTCTTTCACTATATAGAGAGGATGGCTCAAAAGGTAGCCAGAAAGGAGTCAAAAAATAGAAAGAAATAGAATGAAAGCATTTACCCTTTAAAGTTCACAATTGTCTAAGTAACAAGGCGGAAAGCTGATATTCTAAAAAAAGATCAATCAGAACTCATTACTGAATGGTTGCTGCTTATCATCTCAAAGTTCCATTTTCATTCCCCTTGCTTCACTTAGCTTCTGCTTGTTATATATCTCCATGTAGATGTGCATAGCAACATAATCCCTCACTGTAGGGTGCTGTGTATCATAGGTGACTGCAGAAAGTGAGTAAAGGACTTAGATAGTACTTTCCCACAACATGAATTAGTCTTCGAGCTGGGCAGGGCATAGAAACACCAAATGTAGCCATTAACCATTACAGAGCATCTCAAAGTGAGTTTTCCCAGACACAGACCAAACGTCACTTATGGAAGTCCAGGTCCAATATGTTAAGGATTCTCTTCCTCAGTAGAAAACATGGAGCAAGCATTTAGGAGAGTTCTTCTTTATCCAATGTTAGTCATTTTAGATTTCATGGCTTACCAATGTCTATTTAATCAGCTCCTTAAATATATTGACATGGCCACTAAGATGACTTGAATTGTCTAATCTTTCTATTTTTCTTCCCACATCACTTTGCTTTTTAATTAATTTTTATATGTATAATATCTTAAAAATATACTTTTCATGTCAACAGTCTTTTGAGTGTAAGTGTTGTTAGAGTAATTAAATTATGTAGTTTTCTAAGCATAATAAACAATGAAGGGAAGTGTTAAGTTGCTTTCCTTTTTTAAGCTGCTGTTCACTAAACAAGTGTCTATACCCAGTCTTCCCCTGAAAGCTGAATATGTTCTAAATAGTCATTATCATAAGATAGGTATGGTATGAAAACACAGTAATAGTCAACCACAAAACATTCACCCGTTTAATGCCATTCATTTTCAGGAGTAATATACTAATTTATTGGCTATTGTGGGTATTGGAGAAATGAATAAGAGAATGAAGAGAAGAAAAAATACATAGAAAAACCAATAATTGTTATTTCATTGAGAGAAATTATAGTAGGTGAGCATAAAAGAGGGGAACTATAAGGGCAAAAATAGATGAAGGGAGATGAAGGTGTTCTGTCTAAAGATAGTCTACGAAGAGAGGTAAATACTTGTTATTCAGATAAGGTAGAACAGTTCTACTAATCAAGAGGCTAAGCCACAGAGATTCTGCAAAGAAGATCAATGATTCATAGGCTGTTAATGATCACTAAGGAGGAAGAGATCATGAAGCCCTACAATTTCTTGAGGACCTGTAGACAGTTAAGCGTTACTAGGCAAAAAAGAGATATTTTCTTCAATGTTGTGACCACTATCAAGATGTCAGTGTCCTGTATCCTTTCAACCATGTTTCTGTAAATAACCCTTGTTTGACTACCAAAACAAAGAATTCATTGTAGAGGAGGGACTAATTTGATAGAGGAAGGAAACCTGAAATGTACAGGGACAGGAACGGGAAATGGGAGGTGAATATGACCGACATACATTGCATACATGTATAAAAATTTCATAAAACTATTATTATATATAACTAATATATAGCAATAAAGAACAAAAAATGTGTTACAATATACAGGCTTACCAACAGTTTTTAAATTAATATTAGGCTGTTTGATAATAAGACAATGTTATTGGATGAGCTAATCATTATGCTTCCAAAATGTTCCTTTGAAAATGACAAAATTGGTGTTGGGGATTTAGCTCAGAGGTAGAGCACTTGCCAAGCAAGTGCAAGGTCCTGGGTTCAGTTCTCAGCTCTGGGAAAAAAAGAAAATCACAAAATTACCTATTGTTGTCTCATATACTGTATTTTGTATAGATTTGTACACAATTAAAAATATATTAACTATTGATACTATATTAGTTTTGATTCTCTAAGATTTACTGAGAAACTCTTCACTTTAAATTATACAAAATAAATGAAATTAGATAACTGATTAAATTAAAATAAAAAATTTGGCTGTGTAGAATATTATTTTAAGATGTGTTACATTTGTTTATGCTATGGGGCATTTGTTTAATGATGCAAAGATGTGCTGCATTCTTTTATGTTGTGTTTGTTTAACTGTAAAACTTTGTTACTTTGCCTTTCTAAAATATCTGATTGGTCTAATAAAGAGCTGATGGCCAATAGCTAGGAAGAAGAGAAATAGGTGGGGCTGGCATGCAGAGAGGGTAAATAGGAGGAGAAATATGGGAAGAGAAGAAGAAAGAGCAAGAGAGCAAGGAGAGAAGGATCATAGGGGCCAGCCACTGAGCCACACCGCCAGCCACAGAGTAAGAGTGAAAGTAAGATATACAGAAGTAAGAGAAAGGAAAAAGCCCAAAGGCAAAAGGTAGATAGGATAATTTAAAGTTAAGAAAAGCTCATATAAACCCTCCCATTTCTCACTAATTAGACTCCAGGAGCTCCACCCGGGGCCCAGCCGTGGATCTCTGCATCCAGATCTCTCAGTCATTGGATGGGGTTTCTGGCACGACTATTAGGGTGTTTGGCCACCCATCACCAGAGTAGGTCAGTTATGGCTGTTTCTCGACCATTGCCAGCAGACTACTGTGGGGATATCTTTGTGGATTTCTGTGGGCCTCTCTAGCACTTTGCTTCTTCCTATTCTCATGTGGTCTTCATTTACCATGGTCTCCTATTCCTTGATCTCCCTCTCTGTTTCTTGATCCAGCTGGGATCTCCCACTCCCACAGGCTCTCTTTCCCTCGACCCTCGCCCTTCATTACTCCCACTCATGTCCAGGTTGTTCATGTAGACCTCATCCATTTCTCCGTCATTGGGATATCCTTGTGTCTTTCTTGGGGTCCTGCTTTCCAGGTAGCCTCCCTGGTGATGTGAGTAGCAGTCCAGTCATCCTTGTTCCACATCTAGTATCCTCCTATGAGTGACTACATACCATATTTGTCTTTCTGAGTCTGGGTTACCTCACTCAGGATGATTTTTTCTAGATCCATCCATTTGCCTGCAAACCTCATGATGTCATTGTTTTTCTCTGCTGAGTAGTATTCCATTGTGTATATGTGCCACAATTTATTTATCCATTCTTCAGTTGAAGGGCATCTAAGTTGTTTCCAGCCTTTGGCTATTACAAACAATGCTGATATGAACATAGCTGAGCAAGTGCTCTTTGGATAAAGCACAGGGACAAATAGCTAAACGAATGGAAGCACATAAACTATAAACCAAAGGCTGAGGGGCCCCCAACTAGATCAGGCCCTCTGAATAGGTGAGACAGTTGATTAGCTTTATCTGTTTGCAAGGCATCTAGGCAGTGGTACCGGGTCCTGTGCTCATTGCATGACTTGGCTGTTTGAAACCTGGGGCTTATGCAGGGACGCTTGTCTCAGTCTGGGAGGAGGGGATTAGACCTGCCTGGACTGAGTCTACCAGGTCAATCTCAGTCCTCGGGGCGGGGGGGAGGCTTTGCCCTGGAGGAGGTGGGAAAGGGAGGTGGGCTGGGGGAAAAGGGAGGGGGCAAGAGGGGGCAGGAGGGGGCAGGAGGGAGAACAAGGGAATCCATGGCTGATATGTAGAACTGAATGGTATTGTAAAATAAAATAAAAGGGAAAAAAAGAAAAAAGAAAACCTGGCTAGAAACAAGCCAAGCTAAGGCCTTAAGCACAAACCTCCACAAGTGATTTATTTGGTTGCTGGGTGGTATGCCCCCCCAAAAGAGTAAAAGCAACCAATACAATTGGTCAGTTAATGGAATGATTTTATGTTATACTACAATCCATGGTACTTAGTCATTTTGACCTCAAGTTACCATTTATCTCAGGTTTCTATTGCTGTGACTATGACTATGACCAAATCAACTTGAGGAAGGAAAGGTTCATTTCCCATACATTTCTACATCACTCCCCACCACTGAGGGAAGTCAGGGAAAGAACTCAAGGCAGGAAATGGGAGACAGGATCTTTAATCAAAGGGCATAAAGGAATGATGCTTAATGGGCAATTCCCCATAGCTCACTCAACCTGAATTCTTATAGAAACTGAGATCACCAACACAGGACTGGTACCACCCATCAATTTAAGAAGTGTACCACAGGCTTGCTCACAAGGCAATCTAATGAGGGCATTTTGTCAGTTGAGGTTCTCTCTTCTCAGATGACTCTAGTGTGGGTCAAGCTGACATAAAATGGGTCAGCATACCATTCATTTATATATATAATGTGTGTATATATAGTATGTATTTCATATATTAATAGGAGAAAATTGAAGAAAGAATATCTTAAAACTATATAATCTATAAGAAAGGATTTAAAAATTGCTTTAGTTTAGATGCAGTTTATGCATGTTCCCTAAACAGTTTGGGGTTTTAGAAGCTTGATACTCAGTGTGAAGACATAAGAGATGGAATTTACAAAAAGTCTTCGGGTTATTGGAGTGTTGTCCTAGGAATGAATTAGCATAATTCTTGTGGGACCCTGAGTTCTTACAAGTCAGCTGTTATGAAAATAATAAACTTGGCCCTTTCTCCCCCATAATGAAATCTGAGATTAATCCTTCACCCTTACCAGACTCCAAATACATGAAGCTGGGCAATCTTGGACTTTTAACTGAGAAAACTGTAACCTAAATAAAACTACTTAAAAATTCAGCCTTGGGTATTTTTTTTATTAAGAAATTTTGATTCATTTTACATATCAACTACAGATCCTCCTCTTTTATAAGAAGGATTATAATTAAATTTATCAAATGTTTTTATTCTTTGACAGTTTCATATGTGTATGTATGAATTTGGTTGTTTTCAGCCTTGACATGCTTCATGAGCTCCTTCCCCTTCTGTGATGAAATGTTAGCTGACTGATCTTGTGTGGTCCTTGTATAAGTAAATATAGCTGTTTCTTTACAATAAAGTAAAAGAAAATACAAACATGATGAAAGAACCATAATATTTTTTCACAGTACAGGAACTTTTAATAATTATTTTCTTTTGCCATGTATGTAGAGTGAATATTTGTGTGCATGGGGATTGTGGGGAGGTGTGGGCCATAGCTCAAAATCAGGTGTTTTGATCAGTCAGTAATTTTTGAAACAAGGCCTCTCACTGAACTTGGACCTCATGGATTGGCCTAGAATGGCTGGCCAGTGACCTCGGGGGTTCCTCCTTGCTTTTCCTTCCTAACACTGCTATTATAATTATGTGCCATTCATAAAGCCTTTCTTTGATACTGAGGATCAAGACTCAAATATTTTATTCACTAAACCAATTCCCCAGGCTGTCCAATAGTACTTGACACTATATGATAGGTCAAAGGAAAAAACTGGTTATAATTCGTAATAAGAAAAAATTTGAATAATTTCATTTCAAGGAATAATATGAGTGGTAAAATTAAATACAATTTTAAACAAAGAAGAAAAATAGTTTAATTAGAAATGCATGAAGATTTTATAATGAATTTTATTATTGAAATATTAATGTTACTTTTCTCAATATAAAGGAAATGATCCTGTCAATATTATAATGCTTGCGTTTGGCTGAAAATTGCAGATGGTGTAGAAAAGTTTTTATCATTTTGGAGTACATGAAAATTATTTTGATCTTGCTTCTTTTTTCTTTTTTGGGTTTATAGCTGTTTACTCTTTACATATAGTTCTACTACGGATGGTGTTATTTTCTTTAATTTTAAGAAGTAGGCAGAGAAACTATTGTTTTTAATCATTTTAGAAAAAGCTTTTATTTTATGTGTATTTCTCAGAAATGGGTGTACTTCATATGTGTGCCTTGTGCTGACAGAGGCCAGAAGAAGATATCAGATTTGCTCCAAATGGAGTTTTAGGCAAGTATGAGCTATCATGTTGGTTGGGAAATAAACTGAACTCTTCTGCAAGTTCAGGAAGTGATCTTAACCACTGAACCATATTTCCATGCTCTGGTTTGATGATTTATCAAATGATATTAACTGATAGTAATTGAATCTCATTATGATATTGAATTTTCAAAACATACTTTAAAGACTGGCAATATTGCTCAGTGGATAAAGTTGTCTGCTCCAAAGCCTGACAACATGATTTTCCTCCTCAGGATCCATATGGTGGAAGGAGAGAACTGATTCCCTCAAGCTGTCTTCTGATCTCTGACACATGCACTGTAACATTTATGTGTATGTCAAACATACACATACCCCCACATTAATGCATAAATAAATACAACAAAATTTACTTTAATAGCTAAGCATTATCATTTCCTTTTGACGAAGGGGAATAGAAAGGTGATATGTCTGTCCAACAGACATTCAAAAACAAGCAAATGAACTAGATTAGATATGTACCCACATACACTTGTCTATTATTAGTTTATAATAATTCCTTAATACTTTTGCCTACTGGGAATTTGTCCCATCTGTAGGAACTCATATGCCTTAAAAGTTATTTAATACCTTTGCTTATAAAGAGAGGATTCTTCTGTTTTGTAAGTTGAATTTTGTTTTTACATGTATTTTTCTCTGGCTTGAAGTAACATTTGCATTTGTGTTTTCATGCACATTTAAATCTGATCTTCATGAAGCATGTTAGGTCAACATTTGAATTCATAGCATTATGTCCATTAATCAATTAAAAGTCTCAATTTCATCATTAGTAAAACTAAAAAAAAACATATTCTACCTATTTAATGATGGAAAAATTATTCTGTTGTACATTAAAGTACTGTGTAAACCATATTACAATGCAATAATACCATTGATACTTGAATATCAAAGCAATTTAATAATAGTAGATTTTATGTTGTTAAATAAAGGTATTAAAAAGTATATAAAATAAATGTAAATTTTATCTAGTCTACTTTAACATAGCAGTGGTGTTAGGTCTTAGGTCTGAATGCTACAAAAATGTAATAAACCAAATAACTTACAATTAAAAAAGAAATTCATAGCCAGTCATGGTGGCCTATACTTAGAATCTCAAAACTTGGAAGGCAGAGGTAAAAGGACCAGGAGTTCAAAATTATCCTTGGCTACTTAGTGAGTTTAAGGACGATCTGGGTTGCATGAGGTCTTGTTTTAAAATCAATAACTACACAAAAATAAATTTAGCCTCATGGTTTTGTGGACTGAGAACCTAAGCCTAAAGCTTGGGCATTTAGTCTCTAGTTCATGTTCTGGATCATAGAAATTGTGTTACTTCCTTGTTTCATGGTAGAAAGCGATTATCTGGTGCATCATTTATTTGAAAGCTATTACCATTCATGGGCTGATTACAAAAAATGCTACAATTACTCTCAGATATGAGTATATTCTGTGGTTATGTCATGATTTATATAATATAAAAATGGTGTGATGGTTAGGTTTTGATAACTTGACCAAAGTAGGGTCATCTGGGAATAATAGGGAATCTCAATGGGGAAAATTCCTGTAACAAACATATGGCATGTTTTCATGTTTAATGATTGTCATGGGAGGTCCCAACACACTGTGAGCAATGCCACCACTGGCCAGTTGGTCTTGCGAGGTATAAGAACAATAGATGGATGTGAGCATGGAGAACGGGCCAGTGAGTAGCAATCCTCCATGGGCTCTGCTTTAGGTAGATCTCCCTGATCTCCCTCAATCTCAATAACAGACCACAATAGGAACATGTAAGTCAAGTAAACCCTTTCCTCCTCACATTGCTTTTATTCATGCTCTTTATCACTGTGGTATAAAGAAACTAGAAGAAACCATATTCTATATTAAGAAATGCAAAAATTAATTAATGCATATGTAGTTAGGATTAGGAAACTTCAAAGTCTGAAAATATTACCATACCTTTCATTTTCTGTAGCCAGATTTTCCAACTTGACAATTTGTCAAGTTATTTTCATGTAGAAACTATAGAAAGTAAGCAAACAAATTCAAACTGACTCCAGCCTGTTTATTAGTGCAGTTTATTCTAAGTGGCAATAACTTAGGCCTTTCATTTATATTTAAGTGAACAGAAGACTTCTTATTTTATCATGATTTGTTATTCTTCTTGAGTTTCTGCTCATGAAAAACTACTCAGAGATGTGGGTTTCATACTTTATTACTACTATTTGATATTTATTATTGTTTAATGATAGACACAGGTTTCTCAGAAACAGCTTATTTATTTCTCATTTCCGCTTTGAAACAAACTGAAAATGTGGAGAGCCATGCTTCTGATGATTATTCCAAGAAATTGCTAAATTTAGTGAGATTCTGATTTTGTTAAAGATTTGTGGTTTTAAGAGACAACGTTCCTGACTGTCTTTAAAACAAGAACCAGCTGTCCTTTGTCACCAAAATGTATCTATCTAGCAAAGACATCCATAGACTGACAGTCAATGGATGGATGTCAATCTGTCAGACAAATGGAAGATGAAAGCAAGCTGGCTAAGCCATTAGAGTATCTGATTGGGAAGACTTCAAGCTAAATGTAGTCAGAAAAGATTAATAAAGGTACTACATATTAATAAAGGAAATGATTTATCAAGAAACCATAAGAGTTATAAATATGCATGTACTACATCTTAGAGTTCTCAACCTTCATAGAACATGCATGAATATACATAAATATCATATGTATGTATATATATATATGTATATATATATATATATATATATATATATATATATATATATATATATATATATACTGATGCTAATAGTGGGTGACTTTACTACCAAACTCTGATCTTTAGATAGGTCATTTACACTAAAAACTCAAAGAAACTTCTGAGTTAAACTGTACCATAGACCAAATGAACTTAACAGATATCAGTACTTCATCCAACATGCAGGGAATACACATTCACCTAAATACTTTGTAGAACCTACTCTATACTCTATGATGCAAGGCAAGTTTCAACGTATACAATATTCTATTTATTGTATATTATGTCATAGTGGAATAAAACTAGAAATCATTAGCAAAAGAAAATACAGAATCAACACAAATACTTTTTAGAATGAATAACACATTATTGAATGACAAGACTATTTCAAAAATCAATGAGGAAAAACAAATTAATTTCCTAGAGTCAAGTGAAAATGATAACTTTTCAGAACCTTTGAGATAATGCAATTATAAGGGGAAAGTTTATACTAGTGATTCTTAATGTGGGGATTTAACAAGGTAACTCCACTAATTAAAAGAAGGTTTATTTGGGGTAATTACAGCCAGTAAAGGGGTTGGTTACAGGATATGGGAAAGGTGAGGTACAGTCCAGTGTGTGTCTCTGGAGAACTCTGACTTGGTCTGCCATCCAGCATCCAGGATCACAAGGAACCAAGAGAGCCAGCACATCTGCATCTCCGGTCTTAAGGGCTCCTGGCCTGGCCATGTCCCAGGGTCAGGTCCTAGGTAGGTACGGCAGTTACTGGCTGCCTAACTGGGGTGGTGCTTCAAAGTCAAAGCTGGAACAGCTACCCACTACAGATTTTTTACATTAAAACTTGGATCTCAAATGATCAACCTAAGAAAGAGCAAACCAAACACAAAGTCAAATGCAATAAGAAATAAGAAAAAAAACAGGGCAAAATTTAATAAAATGAAGACTGAAACAACAACATGGACTCAATCAAGGAAAAACTTTGTTCTTTGAAAACATAAACAAGATTGAAAAGCACTAGACAAATAGAACAAAAGGTGAAAAAAGACAAAGAAGATATAAATTAATGAAATGAGAGATGAATAAAAGGGATGTTACAATAGATTTAAATGAAATCTAGGGCTTCATTAAGGAATACTTTGAAAACTTACATTCCAACAAATAAGAAAATCCATAAATAATATATTCTTAGACACACATAATCTACCAAAATTAAATTAAATTATAAACATCTTAAACAAATCCAAAGCAAACAATAAGGTTGAAACAGCAGTGAAAAGGTCCACAAAAACAAAAAATCCAGTACCAGATGGATGGAAATTCTATTAAAACATCAAGGGAAAGGCAACTCCAATACTCAAACTGTTTCATAAATAGAAAATAAAGTCAAACTACCAAATTCATTCTAAGAAATCAATTTACTCTGATAACAAATTAAATGCCACAATTCCCCTGAAATTATTTGCATGTTGAATTTAAGAACACATTAAGAAGATCATATTCCATGATTAAGTTGATTTAATCTCAAGCATGTAAGGTAGATTCAATCAATAAATGTAATACAATATATAAATGTACTTGAGAACAGAAATCACATAATCACCTCAACAGATGTAGAATACGACTTTTAAAACACTCAACATCACTTCAGGATAGTCTCTGAAAAAAACAAATAGTATTATACTTTAACATAATAAAAGCTGTATATGACAAACCTAGAGCCAGCATTATACTAAGTGTAGGGAAATAGAAAAATTTCCGTGAAAATCATTCAGACAAAAGTTTCCATTCTTACTGCTTTCACTTAATGTAATGTTCAAAGTAAAAAAAAAGGGGGGGTGGGATACAAATAGGAAAATAAAAAATCAAATTACCTTTATTTCCAGACACGTTCTTGAAGACCCTAAATACTTAACCAGGAATGAATTAAATCTGATAAAAACTTTTAGCAAAGTATCAGAATACAAAATCAATACAGAATACAGAATATAAAAATCAGTAGTGTTTTTATATTTCAAAAACAAAGTTAAAATTTTCATTCCTAATAGTTTCAAAAAGTAATAAAATACCTAAAAATAAACCTAACCAATTAATTGATATGTCTACCTATAGAGTGAAAACTTGAAGAGACTGAAAAAGGAAATTGAATAAGACTTTAGATGACGGAAAGACTTTCCATGCTCATGAATTACCCAGATATTGCAAAAATGGTTAAATTACCAAATGTCATATAAAGATGCAAAGAAATCAAAATTCGAATGATGTTCTTCAGAGAACCAGAAAAATATTATTTGAATTCATATGGAAAACAAAAAGATGAATAGCCAAAGCAATCCTAAGCAATAAGAGTAGTGTTAAGAGTATCAGATATATAGTCTCAAACTATACTACAGTGCCAACAAATAACAGAAACTTCCCAAATCAAAAGATGTCTGTCTGGATTGGCAACAAAATAGACACGTGTATCAATGGCATAGAATAGAATATCCATAAATAAACCTACAACAGCTAACTAACATTTGAAAAAACTGTAAAAGCGGTACATTGGTTAAAAGCATCTTTAATAAATAGTGTTTGGAATCTGCATATACACATGCAGAAGAAGGAAACCTGATACATATTTCTCATGCTTTGAAAATACAGTTCACAAATTTTAAAATAGATGATAGGCTTCATTCTAGTTTTCTTTCTGGTAGTTGTGATAAAATATCCTTACAAAAGCAACTTATGATAGAAAACGTTTATTTCATCTCATAATTTCAGAATAAAGTCTATCATTGTAGAGAAGTTGAAGCAGCAAGAACTTGAGCAGCTACTCATATCCACAGCCAAGGATGGAGAGAAAGGATGCATGCATGTTTGCACTCTGCTTGCTCTGAAATTTTAGGACTCAGACAGAGTCTTCCAACATCAATTAACATAATCAAAGTCAATCACCCACAGACATGCCCACAAGCTAACCCTGATCTAGATAATCCCTCACTGACACTGTCTTCTAAGGTGAACCTACGTTTCCTTAATTTGGCAGTTCAAACTAGCCGTCATAGACCTTAATGTAAGACTGAAATCTCTGACAACTGTTAAAGGAAAACATATGTAATAAACTCAGTCATAATTTGAAAAAGCAATGGCTAGCACAGGCTCATGTATTTGAATACTGATGCCCCAGTTGGTGTTTGGGAAGTTATGGAACTTCTAGAGGGTGCCACCTTGCTGGAAGAAGCCTGTCATTGGGAATAGACTTTGAGAATTTTTGGCTTCACCTCACTTCCATTCATTGTCAATGCCTTGTGATTTACATTTGAAGATGAGACCATCTCTCAGCTTCCTGCTGCTTGGCTCCCTTCACTGAAACTGTAAGCCAAAATAAACTCTTCAATAAATTGTCTTGTTCATGCTATTTTATGACAGCAACAAAAAGTAACTAATACACACTCCAAGTTGTAGCTATAGGAAAAGACTTATTGAAAAGGACTTCTATATTACAGGATATAATTCTAAGACATGGCAATAGGAGCCCATGAAATTATAAAACTTCTTCATAGCTAAGGAAACAGTTATGGAAGGAAGAATCAGTCTACAGAACAGAGAGAAAACTGTCAATTATATATCTACCATGAGATTAATATCTATAATCAATAAGGAACTAAAAAAAAAACCCAAACTCCAACAACCCTATCAGTAAATGAGCTAATAAATTGAATAGATAGCTCTGAAAAGAAGAAACACTAAGTTTCAATAAATACTTGAAAAAATTCAATGTACTTAGCCACAAGGAAAGTGTATATTAAAGATGCTTGGAGACTCTGTATCACCCCAGTCAAAATGGATATCATTAGGAAACAATAACAACAAATGTTCACAAGGATTCAGGGAAAATGGAATCATTATATATCACTGGTGGGGATGGAGCTGCCTAATCATTATATATATATGGTGGTATTCTAATTGTACTGAAATGTGATTTTTTGATTGTATGTTAATAAATAAAATTGCCCGGGGGTCAGAGCTATTAGAGCCATAGACAGAGTGTGGCGGTGGTGGCACACGCCTTTAATCCCATAGATCTCTGTGTGTTCGGGGATACAGCCAGCATTGGAGACATATGCCTTTAAGACCTAGGGGGCTGTACATTCAGACAGTGATGAGGCAGTCACGTGTTTGGGTTTACAACCAATGAGAAGGCAGAATGATTGGAAAATCGACTTACACACAGGAAATAGCTCTCTTTCGGGAAGCTGGGACAGCAGGAGGAAGGGTGAGATTTTAGCTCTGAGCTCTGACCTCTCGGCTTTCTCTTTTACATTGTTTCTGTATTTCTTATTTAATAAGATGGTTGGTTACATATATATATATATATATATATATATATATATATATATATATCATCATCAGTATGCAGGTTCCCCTAAAATACTAAAAATAGAACAACCTAGCTGTACCATACCTAGATATATATCACAAATACTCTAAGTCAGCTGAGATACTTGCAGATCATGTATATTACTGAGCCATTCACAATATCTAAGAAATGGAATGAGCCTAGATATTCATCAAAAGATGAAGAAAGACAGTATATTAGTATACATAATGCAATTATTTTCAGTTGTAAAGAAAATTGAAATCATGATATTTGTAGGAAAATGTATGGAAATAGATCAGTGTGTTAAACACACTAAATCAGACTCAGGAATTCAAATACCATATGTAGAATTTTAGATTTAAATTTATATATGTATATAGATATACACATGTGTTTGTGGGTATGTGCATATGGACTATGAAAGTAAGAAATGGAAAACAAGAGAGGAAGAAGCAAACTTAAGGAATTAACCAGGAGAAACAGAGTAATGGAATTCATGTGATATCAAAGCAATTGGAGTAGTATTTTGAAAGAAGAGGGGGAACCATCAAGAGGAGGTTAGGGAAGACTGGGGAGGACATGGGAGAGGGTATTAATGAGAACAAACATTAGTGATGTATCTATCTGAAAGTGATTGATGTAATGAAACCCTTCTCTTTGTATGCTAACTTTAAAAACTAAAAATAAATAAATATATCATTATAACATTTGGTGTTTACAAATTGGAAATTGAAAACATATTTAATATGTGTATATTTCATCTTTTGCAACAACACATTTCTTGTTAGATGATATTTTATTGAAATATTTTCTATTGGGCCCGCAAGATGGCTCAACATGTAAAAAGTTGGCAAAATGAATTCAATCACCAGAATTCATGGGGGAGGCAGAGAAATGACTCCCAAAAGTTGCCCTCTGACCTCCATGTGTGTATTGTGGTGCCTGTGTGTCCCCCACTAAGAAAAATAAAAATTTTAAATCAAGGAAAAAATAAATATTTCCTTTTATGTTTTGTAATCAGCTGGGAATTGCACTGCCACACTGTTGGTGTCATCTACAATGTTCTAAGGGATAGCAGCCACCCACACAGTAGTCTACAAGTACATAAAAATATCTTTAATAGTTCATGAAAGTTCTTTGACTAAAGATCAGTGCTGGAGCAGTTGGGTAATGCTAGCTAGCTTATGAAAAGTGATATTTATACTTTTTAATGCCTTTTCTCTTTCTGTGTCTTGGGGGTTCCTGTGGTGTTTGATGGTCAGAATAGTCACAAAATTATAACTTCAATCTGTGCCTCTCCCTTCTGAGTGATTCACTTTCTCTGTAATCCTCAGACTCGTCGAATCATCTATTGCCTTGGAAATGTGATCATACCCCTTTTTTGTAGACTTCAGGGAACCAATGTTGAAAGCTAAGGAAAATGCAGTTTTGACTTTGCTTCCAGCTTGCCTGAAGCTCATCTTAAATTCATTGGTATTGAACTTGAATGGCATGGTGGAAGCATCTTGTGTCAGATCAACCTAGATTCAGGATTACCAAAAAAATTTGTACTTTAGCCTCCATAGTTACTTAAGTATATAAATCATATAACAACTGCATTTGGAATTCTTGATGGTGATTTCATTAGAAATGTGTGTCTTTCATTTTTCTAGTATGTCCTGGTATTCCAAGGTTAGATTGCTGCATTAATGGTATGTACTTAATAACCTGAATAGTGTTTAGGATGAGCTAAATATGCCCATTTAGCAAACATCAGTATATTATTCCATATGACCTTTGACTTCCCTAGCCATCTGGTTTAGACACGGTTTATAGTACCAGTTTTGTATTTCCTCTCATGTAGTAGGCCTAAAATCTAATCAGGAAGTGGTTGGTTACCTACAGAACAGTCACACCACTATTGTACCAATGATCATAACTTGTATAGCAAGTTAGTATTGTAGCACTGGGGGTTTACTGCTGAGTTATATTGCTTATGGTGTTTCTCTCCCAACAGCTTATATAGCATTTTCAAGTATTAAATACTATCTTCAACCGAGCTGAGCAATTTAATTGTATTTTGGCCTGTATGCCAAGTATGTTTTCAGCAGCCTGGAATAAGAACAAAAACTTTAAATTGTTTTGGGAGTTTTAGGGGGCTCAAGTGTCAACAACTCATGAGGATGTATCTCCTACCTGGCCCCGGGAATTTGATTCAATAACTTATGATTTCTGGGAATGACATTATCTACCCAAACAGAGTACTACCATTTAAATACCTTTGTTTTCTTTATAGTTAGCCTATAAATCATTATGTGCTTACGTAGCTTAAGTTTTACTATTCTCTATTCAGGTCTCACCCATGTTTTACTATTTCATTGGCACTTATAAAAGTAATTGATCTTTGTGAACATGTACAGTTTGAGTAATAAGGTAGTAATTATTCTAATAATATTTTTGTAAACAAAGGTATTTGAAATTATTACTTCCCATATATTACAGTCCAAAGGTAGTGACATGGCTCCTCAGAGAGCCATGATTTCCACTACATTATCTTCTCTTGACAATTAGAGACTAATGACCTTAGTCTTGTATGATCCTGAAGTTCTCTCATCTTTGAGTTGTTATATGGCAAATAAACACATTTCAGTATGTATACAAGAGTATACCTGGGATCAAACTTAAGCCTGAGCAGTGATAACCAATGAAGTAAAAAGAGGTGTCTGAATCTCATGGTTACCATGGTGTTGAAGAGCTGAGTGATGTAATAAAGAAAACTATGGATTCCAGTGACAGACTACCTAAGGTTTTATCCTAATTAAGCCATTTACTGCCTGTAAAAGCATGGAAAATCATTTATTTTTTTTATTGGTCTGCTTTTCTGTTTGTTTGGAAACAAATTCTATCTAAATATCCTAGGATAGCCTCTAAGTCATAAGCTTCCTTTCTCAGTCTCCCAAGTGCTAGGATTATAAGCATGTCCCATCACATCCACTAAGTCATTTAATTTCCATAAGCCTGTTTCATTAGATATAAAGTACGGTGATTAGTCGTATCTGCCACACAGAATTATAATGGAAAGTTAAAAGAGATATTATCTATAGTCAATAGTCATGGAAGAAAATTTCTCAAATCCCAGTACAGGAGGGATTTAGAAGTCCAATCAGACTAGACAGGAAAATAGTGTTCCTGTACCATATTATGGTTAAAACAAAATATATAAAATATGGAAAGAATACTGAAATCCACAAAGAGAAGCATCAAGTGACATATAAAGACCAACATATCCATAAGATCTCAAGAAATTACAAAAATTATAGTAGATATGCAAATAAGTTTTAAGAAATTACCACACATTAAAAAAATATCAAAATGACAGCAACAACTTTGAATGTTAGTGGCCCAAGGTTTCCAACTAAAAATTGCAATAGAGAATTTAACTAAAAATCAGGTTCCATCTATTTGCTGCCTATGAGAAATGAACTCCAATGGCCAATGCAAACACAGATTTAGTGGTAGATGAGGAAGGCATTTTGAATAGACAGAAGTAGAAAACAAGCAGGTGAAGCCATACTGATATCTGGCAAAGCAAACATCAAGTGAAAATTGGAAGGTATAAAGGGGTTCACTTCAAACAGATTAAGGGGCAATAATGACATGATGATACAATTCCAAATATATACCAAATTTTATAAGACAAACACTTCTGCATGTAAAGACACATATTGATCACAAACTGTATTAATAAGTAATCTCACAACTATTGGTGAAATTATTAAGGCAACTCCATGTGAATAAAAGGGAATTTTGTTTTGTGGGATAACTCACAAATGAAGGGATAGGTAACAGGGTCTGGGAAAGGTGTAGCACAGTCCGGTGGTATTCTCTGGAGAACTCTGCTCGGTCTACCTCCAGTGTCCAGGGTCCAGGAACCAAGATACCTGGCGCATCCACATCTTGGGTCTTCAGGGTCCTCTCTCGGCTCCACCTTGTAGGCGTGACAGTTACCAAAGCCTCATTGGGGGTTGGAACTTCCAGATCAAAGCTGGAATGGCTACCCACTACACACTACCCCCATCACCTCAATAAACAGGCTATCCAGAAAAGAAAATCAATAATCATTGGAGTTAAATCACAATTACAGATCAAATAGACTTCACAGACATCAAGAGTATATTCCATTCAAATATTGCAGAATACATGTTCTTTTGGGCAGACTATGGAACTGTTTCTAATAAAGATCATATTTTAGAATATAAAATGAGAATGAGAGACTTTAAAGGAATGGGTGAGGCCAGTAGTGAGAGGAGTGGGTGGAGAAATCAATCAAAACTAAGTTTGTATAAAAATAAAATGAGGAAATCTCAGACTTTGAATATTAATTAAAGAAAAACAAATTAATTACCTGTAATTTGTAGTTAAAATAAACAACCAAAAATATTTTAAGAAATATACAAATCCAAGGATATTGAAGATCACACTACTGATTAATAGGTGGGCTTTTGAATAAATTAGAAGAGGAATTTCAGCTGGGTGGTCATGGCACATGCCTTTAATCCCAGCACTCGGGAGACAGAGCCAGGCGGATCTCTGTGAGTTCGAGGCCAGCCTGATCTACAGAGTGAGATCCAGGAGAGGCACCAAAATCACACAGAGAAACCCTGTCTCAAAAAACCAAAACAACAACAACCAAAAAAAAATGAAAAGAGAAGAGGAATATCTTAATTTTTCAAAGGAAAATATTTCAGTAAATTGAAAATCTAAAATAAATGGATAAATTTCTAGACACATATTACCTACCAAATTTAAACCAACAGGACCCAAAGAACTTAAATAAATCTATAAGCAGTAAGACTGAAGCAGTAATAAAATTCTCCCAACTAAAAAAAGCCCAGACACAGATGGATTCACTGCTGAATTCTCCCAGACCTGTAAAGAATAACTCACAGCAATGTTCCTAAAACTACTTCATAAAGTAGAGAGGAAAACAATGCTAGCAGATATACTTTACAAAGTCAATGTTTTTCTGATACCCAAAGCAGACAAGGGTAAAATTCAAATGAAAATTGTAAGTTAATTTCCTTGATAAACAGATGCAAAGCTTCTCAATGAAATACTTTTAATTCAAACTAAACACACACACACACACACACACACACACACACACACACACACACACACACACACACACACAAATCCCACTTTGTAGCATGAATCTTAAAGGGTCTTATTATTAAAAACAAACACAGGGCCTGATATTGGGTTAAAGCTGGAAGATCAGAGAAGCAGAACAAGCCACAGCTAACCTCACCTGGGCAATTCCTCAGCTGATCCTGTTTCCTCAGACTGGAAGCCTCTCAGTCCTCATCCAAATGAATCTCAGCTGAACTGCTGCTCAAACGCCTAAAGGCTTAACCAGCCTCTAGTTCCTGGTCCTCCTGCCTTATATACCTTTCTGCCATCACTTCCTGGGTTAAAGGTGTGAGTCACCATTCCTGGCGGTTTCCAATGTGGCCTTGAACTCACAGAGATCCGGATGGATGTCTGCCTCCCAAGTGATTGGATTAAAGGCGTGTGTGCAACCATTTTCTGGCCTCTGTATCTAGTGGCCGTTCTGTTCTCTGACCCCAGATAAGTTTATTAGGATGCACAATATTTTGGGGAACACAATATCACCAAAGGAAAAGATCATTTCTATGGGGATTAGTTGTGCACATGTGCAATCTGTGCACTTGTGCAGCTAAAAGCAGAAGGCTCCCTGCTGAATCTATGCCACCCTGAGATGAATCTGGGCTACATATAAGGTGAGACCTTTGTTCAAAATTCAAAACAAACAAAAACAAATCAGATAACCAATGCAAAATAAACAGCAAAAGTAAACAAGAAAAAAAACCATTCACTATGATCAGAGTTGCTTCACTTGATGGGTAGAAAGTTTATATGACTTACACAACCTAATAAATACAATGTGTCACAAATGTACACAGAGGGAGAGAAATCACGTGTGATCAGTTGATATGATGCAGACAAGACTGTGTTAAAAGTTAAATAGCCCCTCATGATATAGGCCCTGATAAAATTAGTAGTAGAAGGAATGTACCTCTACATTATAAAGGATACATATGGCAAATCTATAGGCAACATTATGCTAAATGAGGAAAATCTTATAGCATTTCTACCCAAATCAGGAATGAGATGAGAGTATCAATTCTCTTAACTCTTATTCAATATAATGTATGAAATCTTAGTTTGGATCACTAAGAATAGAGAGAAAAAAGAAGATAAATAGGAAGGGAAGAAGTCAAATTATCTCCAATTACAGATGAAATGATCTTATAAATAAGAGACTCTTAATTCTCCACCAGAGTACTCTTAGAACTAATAAAATGTTTCCAGAAAAGTATCAGCACACAAAAATAATACAAAATGCAGTAGCTTTCCTATATATCAGTAATGATCATGCAGAGAAAGATTAAGAAAACAATACCACTCATAACTACTTCCAATTATACCTGGGGACAAACCTGTTTAGGAGGTGAAAGGCCTCTACTATTACTGTTTTTTCAAACAATAAGGATTTTTATTTGTTTTTTCTTTAGGTCATATCTTTCAGACAAAGTAATGGGGTTTACTGTGACATTTCCATACAAGCATGCAACATGTATTGATTATATTGACCCCTGCCACTATCCATTTCCACCTACCTTTGTCATCTTGCTCTTCTTTAAGAATTTTTCTTCTATTTTCATAACATTTTTCTATTTTTCTACCTCCTGGGTGTGAGCTGACCACCCTCTGATCCAACCAAACAACAATAAGAACAAACTGAAGAATAAAGTAGAAGATGCAAAGGGCTCCCAGGATAATGGGTTGGTAGAATGAATATAGTAAAAAATGAGCATAATACCAAAAGCAATCCACAAATTCAATCCAATCCCCTCCAAACCCTTAATGCCATTATTTACAGAAACAGAGAAGGAAAATCATCCAGTTCTTAAATTCTACCAAATCATGAAATATTTAGGCTAGCCAATGTAATCCCGAGGTGGGGGGAAACACTACTCAATGAATCATCATTTCTGATTTCAAGTTATATTGCTGAGCCATATGAATAAATCTTGATACTGGAATAAAAACAAAGATGTATATTAATGTAATAATGGAGGACTCAGAAAATGAACCCACACAGCTACAGTACAAGGCTTCTGTTGAGACCAACTCAAATTTATATTGTGGAGAGATGGCTCAGCAGTTAAGAATATCTACTGCTATTACAAAGGAATAGAATTTGTACCCAAGAACCATATGGTGGCTCCAATCTTTAACTTTAGTTCCAGTGGATCTGATGCCCTATTCTGGCCTCTGTAGGTACCCAACATCCACATAGTACACATACATACATCCATGCAGGCCAAACACTCTCAAACATAAAAATAAATCTTTGTAAAAAGCCCATTGTCTTTTTAAAAAGAGTTTCTCTGTAGCTGGAGTTTTCTCCAGTCCCACCCAGGCCCGCAGAAGCTCAGACCCAAATAAACACACAGAGGCTTATCTTACTTATAAACTGTATGGCCTAATGGCTTAGGCTTCTTGTTAGCTAGATCTTACATCTTAAATTAACCCATTTCTATTAATCTATACCTTACCACATGGCTCATGGCTTACCGGTATCTTTACATCTTGCTTCTCATGGCAGTGACTGCCAGCATCTCCTGACTCAGCCTTCCTCTTCCCAGCATGCTCCACTCTGCTTATCCCACCTATACTGTACTTCCTGCCTGGCTACTGGCCAATCAGCATTTAATTTATCACAGCATACAGAAAGACATCCCCAGCATTTCTCTAGCAAATGACTCAGGAAAACTGGATGTCAATGTTTAAATGATTGAAGCTATATTGTACCTCTTATCCTACAACCCCAATCAAATATGAGACCTGAAACTGCTAGCAGAAAGCATAGGCAAAATATGGTTCCATGTAATTAACACATTTTTAAGCTGCAAAAGAGAGAAGGGGGCAATTCAGTAAAGAAACAGCCTACAGAATAAGAGAAAATATTTGCCAGCTATACAACTGACAGTAATCAATATCTAGAGTGTACAGAGAACTTAAAAAATGCTAAATAACAAAGGAATCTAATTGACAAATTATCTAATGAAATTAATAGACAGTTTTCAAAAGATGAAATGCACATGGTCAATAAGAAAGCTAAAAAATGTTCAACACATATAGGTAAAAGGGAAGTTTAAAATAAACTTACATTGAAATCCTAGCTCACCCAAGTCAGAACAGCTCTCACTAAGGAAAAAAAAATAGCAACAAATTTTATGCATTGACTTGCTCTAGAGATCAATCATACTATGCTCAATTGTTTACTAATTTTTCTACACCTTCTTGTATTTCATTTTCCTTACTATGAGTTCAAGTCCAAGAAGACCTTTTTATTCTGCAACACCTAACATTCTATTGATACCACCTAGTGTATGTCTGTCACTCACATTGCAATTGTTTTCTCTGAAAGATATTTGATTAGATTGGAATTGTATTTTGGTCTCTACATCACTTTTGTATGCATGAAATTTACTTAAAGTAACTAATTTCACATTCTTGTCACTAATACTAGTGTTGGTGTCAATTTTGAGTTTCAGCTTATTACCTGTTCTCCTCATTGTGCATTGCATCCCATTATTATATGTTATTATTTCATTAGGCTTTAGACTCTATGGATTTTACTTTGTTGTGTCCTGTATATTTTCTGTTTCTGTAAATACTTCAAAGCTATAATCTGAGATGCATTTGTGTTAACTGAGGGTAATATGGCCCTTGCTTTGAATATTTGTTAGGCAAAACCAAAGATTACTTTAGTCAAGGGTGATTGTTCTCCAATATCATGTAATAAAAAATTAAGAATCCCATATATTAAATATGATGTTCATCCTGTGATAGTGACACATATTATTCCCTCTAATCATTTCATGTGATACTTTTCTTGGCCTTAAATTTTATCAGATGCATGCTCTGATCATGAATATAATGAATAATATTGGGGAGGAGTACATACTATAGGTCTCTGACAATCTCTCTATGCAGTTCTCTCTTCTCTGGTAATATATTGGACAAACTCAAGCTACCTATGTCTAGCATCTGAGCTCAGGTTTGATGTTAAACTCTGACAAGGAGGTTTTGCATTCCCCGTGCCATACTGTGTAGACTCCTATGAGCCAGCCATCTGGAGCATCCGTAGGATTCATTCTTCATGTTGCCTATCTCTCTGTCAGTCTCATTTGTCAACAGGTATCAAGTATCTTTAAAAAATAGCTTTGTGGCTGGGCGGTGATGGCGCACGCCTTTAATCCCAGCACTCGGGAGGCAGAGCCAGGCGGATCTCTGTGAGTTCGAGGCCAGCCTGGGCTACCAAGTGAGCTCCAGGAAAGGCGCAAAGCTACACAGAGAAACCCTGTCTCGAAAAACCAAAAAAAAAAAAAAATAGCTTTGTGATATTGTCCTGTTTATCTCCTTGTTTCTGGCAGGTAGGTCAGTCTGGCCCCTTTATCTTAGACATAGGTTAAAATTTTGTTTCATATATTCAAGATGATTCAGACTTATAGTCCTGATTTACTTGTCAAAATGATTTTTCTGAATTTTAGTTGTAGAACATTATACTTCTCACATCCTAATAATAACATAATTTTTATAGGAAAAAAACAAGCTTTTAGCAGCAACATAAACCTAACAACTCCAAAGTTGTTCTAGATATTTTGTAAAATGGTGATGAATTTCCTGGCTCTTTAGCAGTTGGCAATATGAAGAAAATGGATTCCAGTTGACATTTCTTAAAGCCTGTAAAGGCCAGATTATCCCAAGAACCATTGAAGAAAAAAATAGACTCACTAGCTCTCCTAAGATCCATAAAACAATGGTTTCATTTCAAACCATAGTAGTGACTAACTTGATATTTTCTACTGCATCATTTCCATTTGAGAGTTATGAACAGTACAGACAAGGCTGCTGTTTAACTGTGAATCACTCTGCAAAGCTGGAAATGGATCACGAGAATTCTGCTGTTTTGAAGCTTAAACTATAATTTGCATTTTTAATGAAAATTTACATCATATAACATTACATCTTTGCCTAGTGCCTGCATAGCACTGTGAGTCTGGTAATTTGGAATAACACTCTGAAAAATGTGGCTATGCATATGGCTGGCTGTATACATGCACACAATTGTAAAATAAGCATTGCCATTTCTAGCTAAGATTGTTGTAAAGCTACGGTTTGTCCATGTCTGTAGAGCTGAAACGTTTCACTTCTGCAGTTGCCTGGTGTTTCCAGCGTCTGAAAGGGATAGCTCTTGTTCACTTAAGAATGGGGATAACTTGACTTCTGAATTCAAGGGCAGCCATAGGAATCTATGTTTTATACTGACTTTTCACAAAATCTGCATTTTTTTCAGATGAAGAGAATGTATTGAGATCCTTGAGTTTCTCTACATGAGGGGAATGGTTATTTATTCATCATATACAAGGGAAAAAATCCAATACTTTACTTTGCTACCTGCCTCTGGATTGCAGAGCCAAGTAATAACCACTATCAGTAGGACTTTTATCATTTTAGTGATGAACAACACAATATTCTGAGTTTCAAAAATGCTATAAAGCTAGGTCTTTGAGACCAAACCACGGTTGAATTGTGAAAACTATTTTTCAAAAATATCAGTCTGACTCAATTTTAGTGAATTTATGATTTATTCTTGTCATTATATACACACTAACTCATCCATTTTATTTTAAGGAGAAATAAAACTAAAGTGCTCAATGAGTTTTCTTGAATTTGCCATCACAACCAGCATTCTGAACAAGATGCTGGCTGCTTCCTCCAGACTTGGTGATATGATCAGTCACATTATCTTGGCTTAGATCTTGCTAATGCTTTCTTGGAGTAATTCATTCTCAATATGTAATCTGTACCATTGTAGATGAGGTCCCATTTGAAGCAGACACTTACAACAGCTAAAGGGAAGAAAATAACACTTTGAGGAACTTCAGGAAAAGCACCAATGCATCATTGTAAATAAATCTATCTCACAAATCAGTTTCAATAGGCTATTGTCTCTACACTGTCAAAAAGCATGGTTGTTTAAACATTGTAATGATGTATCAATTTTAGTGATACTTTTCAAAATTAGTATAGGGCTATCTTACATCTTTTATTTCTATAAAATGCACCCATGAATGTTCAGAGTAGAAAACAAATTCAATCCATTTATCAAGGACATAAGGTAAGGCTTTGATATTCAAACTTAGTGAAAAGTTTTATGATTAAAACTATAAATTTTCTTTGAAAGTCTAAAATGACATAATTTTTATTCTTCATTTCCATATGCTCAAATTACTGAGCCTGAAATGCAGCAAAGAGCTTTTTCTAACTTATTTTTCCCACCAATGTCTCCTGGTATTGGGCAACATAATGTCTCTAATCCAGTGTGACACACTTTTCTATGTGCTACTGTCCCTGCCTTTACCCTTCCCAATTTCTTCTCTCATAAATATCCTATATCCTTCAAGGTGCAATACAGCCTCCCTTTCTCCATATATGTTCCAATAATCTTTTTAGACCTCCAGTACTCCAGTATTCTAAATATACTCTGTAGATATGAAAATCAACATCTCTGTTGAACTTCTTAGAAATACACAATCCTTATCTCTCCTCAGCCCTACTGATAGAAACCTGCATTTTTACTGGATTTCCAGACTTTGGCATGGAAATTAGATTGAAGACTTTTCTCCATCTCATAGTGATTTCTTGCTTATTTCAGATTTAAAAAGTAGTTATGAATTATCCAGATAGGCCCAAACCAACAGTTACCTCTTAATTTTTTAAATTTATGATGGTATGAAATCAAAGTATAAGTAGAAACTGTTAGATATTCATTTAAATTCTGGTGTTTGATACTTTCTTGGGCTAGTAGTATGCCAATCATGGTGAGAAACACATGATTCTCTATATTATAATGTAATGCTGAACTATGAGTTTCCGAAGGCCATATTATTGGATAGGTTTTCAGTTTGCCATATATTTAAGTTAAGAGCTATGTCCTTGCAAGCATAACTCCACTATACGTCAAGAAGCATCTCGTAGGCACTAGGCAATATGACAGTTAACTCATTTTTCACAGACATATCTGTCCCTTTACCTAGAAGAACACTTCTGAAATCAGCTACAGTCTCCTACTCTTTCATTTCTCATTCAATGTGCTGATTCAGTGTTCTCACTTTTACTAAAGTCTACTATAAGATGCTCTTTTCCCTCCAGAGTAGATGAATGTAAATGCCCCAGCTGAGCAGCCCCTAACACATGGTGCGTAGTAAAGAGTTATTGAATGAATACATTACTGAAGTTAATATTTGACAAGATGAACTTCAGTTTCAATTTGAATTCAGTGGCTCTTCTTCCTACTCATGTTCCCTGGAGAACAGCCCACAATGAGAACATTAACACAGTTATCAGCCTGTATGGCGTCTGGAAACATTTACTTGAATTCAAGTAGGTTATTACAACATTACTGATAATTTTCTTAAAATAACTTTGCATCATCTGATTCACTGAGCTTAGAAGCCACCTCTCAGCATTCTTTATATAGGTCACTATGTTGATATTTGTTTAGTTGCTAATTTAATAGATCAGTGATTGGCCAGTTAAAAACAGAAGTTTGGATTGGTTGTAGTTTTCTGTAGTGACTCTATCTCTTGCAAACGGAAGTTTTCTTGGTAAGTGAAGAAAAACTACACATATCTGTGGGAATAAGGATAAATGTTTATAGATAAAATGCAGAATTGTGGAGCCCAATCACAGTGGATATATTTAGAAAATAATCCAGCACCTAAGACTCAGGGAACACTGTGGAAGAGGGGGCAGAAAGATTTAAAGAGACAGAGGATCAGGTCATTTGCTGTAAAATCGTGTCTCCGAGTAATGTCAGAAGCTACACTCATAAGTCCCATGGACATGACTGCTCATAAAGGTGAGTTGAACAAGGATGATACCAAAGGACATGCCAAAGTGGATAGGGAAAAGGCCAGGAGGCCTCAACCCTAGACAAACAACTATAGGTAACCAGGGAAAGCTAGGATCAGAAGTGGTCTTCCCCAAGGAAGAGCACACCAATCAATTGCCTAAAACATTCCTATGTGTACAATAACAATTATTGAAGAAAGAGGCCACAGATATGAAACAGGGTGAGGGGGGGGAACATAGGTTTTTAAGGAAGTAAAAATAAATGCGTTGATAAAAAAATATAAAATTTATATTATAATCCAAAAATAGGAAGCTTTGTCATTAAACCAACCAGGTTTTCCTTCTGGATCCACCATTTTTTACCCATGTGACCTTTGGTATATTATTTTACCCCCCTCTATCTTAGTTCCTTTGTCTAAATGATAGAGGTGGTATTCTTCATAGCATTAATGTAAAGATTGAGTTAATTAACAAATGCAAAGTGCTTATCAGAGTGAAGAAACAGTGCCCACGTTATTAAAAAATATGTGGCTTGGAAATCTGCACTCCTGAAGTACTATTTTAGAGTTCTAATTATTTATAGATGGGGTTTAATTGCATGGAGGTATTTTAAATGGCTCTCTGTTCTGTTCTTTTTTTTTCTGACCAAATTTATCATGTTTGCTTCTGGAGATGGCACCCAGGAATATAGAACTCTGATACCTGCTGTAAGGATATATACTTCTATTCATGCTTCTATTGTCTACTCCCTAGGTAAGGCACAATATTAAAACTGAGTACTGACTCATCCCAAAAAGATGGAAGACTCTCTTCAGGCCCAAGTACAACTGACTCAGTCGATTTAAATGACTTTACAATAAAGGGTTGAGTAAGCAGATGGGAATTTGGTGATGTCCAGAATGCTTAAGATCTTGATCTTTGTCAGGATACTAACTGAAGCAAATGGCAAAGCTGACATCCCTTTTAAATGCTGTAATACCTAGATAACTAGGTATTACAAATTGTAATAAATAATGAGACTTTGTAATTAAATACACTATAAATGGTGCATTACTGAGAAGTAAACACATGTATTACAGCTTGTCACATTTAATATGGTCTAAACCCCTATTGAAGATCTAGAAATAATCATTGTGTCTTTGTCCACTATCAGATGACTTTTATCATGTGTTGATTTTGTAACAATTATGCTACCTAAAATGGTGAAATAGTTACATACTCAGCTAATCAAACAGTACAATTGATTCTATATCATACTGTATTCAAAGCTGTAAACAAACACACGGGGTTCTCACCCTTCAGTGGCAGCCTTGGGGTTTTGCAAGCTTAGGGTGAGTTTAATTAAAGTCAAGGGAGAAAACCAATTAAGCACTGAGAAGCGCTGGCATCCCTCTTGCACTCTAAAGACAAAAATACCATTTAGAATAAGATGATGCTGTAATCTCAGTATAAATGCCATTGTCTACTTCAGCAGTTCTGGTGGCCCAGGTGTTCTGAGCACTTGAAAAGCAGCTAGCTTATAAGCTTTCAATTCATAACTACATTGAATAATTTCCATCTGCTTTAAATCTCCTTTGATAATAAGTGCTTAGAAAGGAGATTGCATAAATATAAAGAGTGACTGTGCTTGAAGAGCTGGAATACACCTATATTAAAGAGCATGTCTTCAAATAGTATTTAGATTCAAATCCTCTTTTTAAAAAGACTTGGAAAGTACAGGGTTAACATTCCCCATCACCATTCTGTATAACAGTGATATAAGTAAATAGATAAAGGGATAGGGCTTCATGAAATGAAGAAGTTCATGTCATATTTATATTTTAGTGACTTTTGATGCAGTGTCATTATGGTTTCTCATCACTATTGTGCAGTACCACCCACTGTGAAAATGGTAGAGTGCAACAATGTGCTGCTGTATAGCCTGTCAGTCAATCAAAGAACCATAAAACGATGTGACTGCAAGCATTTTCTTTTTCCAAATGCAGTCCTGGAAGCTGTTGGAGATGGGAGGGACAAAGCATTTGAAGACAAACAAAAATTGGAAGCTGATTAAATGTGATTTGCTGCTATTTATGTTTTTCTCCCCTCATTTTCGTGCAAGCATTAATTGCAATGTAGAAGGCAAATATGAAGAATACATTATAGGAAGTTGGGGTTACTGTTCTAATTGGTAAGAAAGAAATTAACTATCTGCAAAACGTAGCACAACACTGTAGAATTCTTTGCACTTGATATGCCCCCACCACTGATGGAGCCTTCAAGTTACTGAGGTCAGTTGATCTCATCCATGAAAGATCTTGTGAAGGTTGCTTTACCAGCATATGATAGAACTTTATATAGACTGCTAAGGAAAAAAGATGTAAAATCATCTTATAACCAAGCACCATTATTTGGATGGCTTTTTACACTCTTAAATTAATATGATCAATGTTAGCAATGAAATAATGTTCTATGGTCACTGTTTAGTATTATTGGTGGCTGTCCATGTTTAGAAAATGCTATCCCATGCCACCCAAGGTTTTAATCAATCTTGTAATATTGTAGTAAACCTTGAAACGATTTTTGCTAGTAATTAAATACCACAGCTCAAATATCCATTCAAGACTAGCTGATAACACATTTGTAGTTTCTGTAAACAAGAAATAATTCTCAATAATTCCTGGGTTATGAAAATTCATGTAGAGGAAACCACAGTACAGATAGCTCTTAATCTATATCTAAACTGGTGTGTGAACCTGTCAAATTCTTCAAGTCCTTGAGCCTAACTTTTCCGTCTGTGTAGACAGGAAACATGCTCTAAAAATATGTAATCTCAAATTCAGTTTTAAATACTCAGAAATTCTCTTAATCAAAGTCTGCTTATATAAGGCTGCAACTAGAATTTTAACAAAATGCCTGAAAAGTGACCACCAGATATTCACACAGGAGCCAAGAATGGAACAATTAAAATTAGTTCTATCCCCTTTATATGGCAGTGGGAAAAATAATTTGCACTTTTGCCATTATCCTATTATTTGTTTGTAAACATGATGCATCATGATATATAGCTCAGTGACTCAGGAGGCACTGCCTGTCTGGCTTTCCACAAGTGCCTACCACCCACACCCAATGTGTCACTAAGTCTCAGTAATACTCCAGTTCCTTTGACTATTCTGCTGTTGCCTTTCCCACCCACATACCTCAAAGACTGAAAATTGATCTAAATTCTTAATTACCAGCAGAAAATGGCACATGTATATGAATAAGCTTGTTTTTAAATGCTAATTCTAAACCTAAGTAATATGTTCAATTTGAAGTCAAGAGATAGAATAACAGTATGCTGGAATCACTAAAAAAAACACCACCACCACCACCAACAACAACAACAGTTGTTGTTGACAAGTGTACTAGACAAGAATAGTGACTATAATAACCTGACACTGGCCCAGCCCCCCCCCCCCCCGGCAAGTTGTAGATCTTAGAACATTGCCAATACATGTTTGCATATGGCTTCCATGAACAACAAGAGAGTTAAAAAGAAATGTAGAACACAAATTCTATCATGCTTCCCGACAATGCATAAAATTCTTACAGCATATCATAAATCACTACAGTTCACAACTTAACATAATATAAATCTATATCACCAGAATTCATTTGATTTTAATAATTTCCTTACACAAATAAATGCAAGCAGGAAAACAAACATAATCTAATGGTTGGGAGAGAGACTTGCAGCTTTCAAGCACAGGATGGCAGAAATTACAAACATCCTTTGCTCAGAGGTCTGTGAAACCCATAGTGTCATTTCAAGTCCTGTGGTTTAGTATGCCTACTCCTAGCTTGACTTTCTCAGAGGCCCAATGTAGGACCACAACACATCACTTAGAGCTTTAATTCTTGAGTTTCCAGAGCCATTTGGCTTATTCTTACTGAAAAGAAAATGACTATGTGTCATCATTTAAGACATATTATGTGCTACTGACTTTTTATTTAAATCTTTTGAATAGAAAAGCCCTGAAAGCAGGAAAAGGAGTTAGCATCTACAGAAAATATCTGCAAAGTGAGATTGAAAATAAAACACACGAATCTGTTAAGCAATTGAATGAATTGTCTTTAGTATTTAATGCAAAATAACCACGCATAAGAAAGAAGACAGGACTCAGCAAAACACATGGATTTACCTGGCCTATTCCAGATTCAAATGATACCATCTGCAGGAGATTCCTTGCACCTTGCATTTTTTTGTATATGGGGGGTGTAGAGGGGGTTCAAAATATTTTATTCTGCCAGGCATAGTAGCACATACCTGTTCCTTTTCTTTCTTACTAGTTCCTTCCTTCTTACTTTCTCTCTTGCTTTTTTTATAAATAATATTTAATTTTTATTAGCATGTATCAATTCCACAAAGCAATGGGATTCATTATTACATTTTTATATATGTGTGCATTAGACTACTCTAGAGGTGCAAAACTAATAGAATGAATGTATATTACCAAGGCAATTTATTGGATTGGCTTACATGATATGAGCTGAGTAGGCCAACAATGTCTGTCAGAAGCTGCTCAGTCCATAAGGCTGGATACTCAGCAGTTCCAATCTGTACTGAAGATTTGAGGATTCCCAGAGAGCCAATAGCCCTCAGTCTACCCTAAAATGCTTAATCTGGATTCTGACAGCAGCAAAGACTGGCATCAGTGGCAGCTCCAGTGTGGGTATATATGCCCAGCAAGGGTGAAGTTGGACAATCAAGAAGCACTGCCTTCTCATCAGACAGCTTTGTAGCTTTGTGAAGGGCTGCCCAATTCTGTTCATCCTTCTCTGAAATACCCTCACAGACATGTCCAAAACATGTTTCCCAAATGATTCAAGCTTCAATCAGCTTAACCACCAAGATTAATCATCACAATACATAGAAGTTCTTTCTTGATGTAAGAGAATGGGAAACTTTTCTGTATTCTTGCTAAAGCAGGGGAAAAGTACGGGAAAACAAACAAAAAATCCTTTGGCTCAGAAATCCAGTTTCTTCCTTTATAAAACAAATGAGATAAGTGTTGAGGGTAATAATTGTACAGTGGGAACAGAGTTACAGTGCTGCTCAAAGATTTAGGGGGTAGCTATGTAAACCTGATTACTGTGTTCCATATAATAAACTCCAAAAGAAATACACACATTCAAAATTTTGAGGCATCTCAAACTTTAAAAATACTAGGAGTAGGCAGAGAAGAACAAATGCAAGCAAACCCAAGGAAAATAAAAGTGATGCCTGGGTTCATCAAATATAAGAGAAAGTTAAATTCTTTTTTAAATACTGACTTCCTAAACTTTTAATAACAAATTTAGTGAAGGGCAAAAAAAAAGTAAGAAATTGACCCACTGCCACTCAAATTAATGTTTTGAGAAGCTAGTGGTAGAAACCAGCTTAAAAATATTTTTAGCCAAAATTCATTAGTTCAACAAATCAGGTTAGAGTTTCTTTGAGACACATGAAATATATCAGTGAGCAGAACCATCCATAACACTAGATTCCTGGGGAGAAGACAATAGAAAATAATATGTAAGTTACATAGGATGTTAGAAGGTGATAATTATACTAAGAAAAAGAAAATAGAATGCACTATGTGATACAGGGGTAAGGATATTTGCTCCAAGTATAAATAGGTTGATGTGGTATCATTCCATTAAGATATAACAAATATTGAACTACTCAGTTTATAATGAGAATGCGTTTCTTTGATTTTACAATTCTAAACGTTCCACTCCATAATAGATTAGTCCTTTTGCTTTGGTCATTTGGCTAGAAAGCACATCATGTCAGTGAGTATGTGGCAGAGAAAAACATTCATCTCATGGTCCAACATGAAGGTGAAAAAGACAAAGAGATAAGATGCTCACTGTTCCTTTTAAAGCATGTTATCCAATGAGTGAATGACCTCCTCCTAGGCTCCACCTTTTAATGTTTCTACCATCTGCATGTAGAGCTATTCCAGGGACTAAGCCTATAACACAAGAATTCTTAGGGAACATTTCAAAACGCAACCAAACAATGTGAGGCCTAAGTCCCTGGAATAATGGAGTTATTTAGAAAAGGCAGTGGGAGGAACTGCCATTTAGAAAAGGCAGTGGGAGGAACAATGTAAAGAAGGCAGCAAGGAACCAGGTGTGTATTTTTAGCACTCATCAGGCAGAAAGAAAAGGACTGACATCGGTCTGAGGTCACCTGATCTACATATCTGTTCCAGGCCAGCTAGTGCTACATAGTGAGACACTCTCAAAGAGGGAGGCAAGGAGCTTTGGTTTGTACATATTAGGTTTGGAGATGCCTATTAGAAATACAATATCAAGTAGAGATATGGAATGGTACCAAAATCAGTCCAGAATGCCACAGCAATGATTGATGACAATGTGGCTTTGAAGTTAACGGAGTAGGGATGACAAAATCAATACAACGGAACAGAAGAACTCACACAGGTAGCAAGTGTTGCTAGGAAAGAAGAAAAAGAAAACGAAGCTCTAGTATACTCCAACCCAAGGAGCCTAAGAAGAGAAGTGACCAATATACAACACAAATTAGGTGGAAGATGAGCAAGAATGTGATATCCTGGAATTCAGGAGAAGAAATTTACTGTGTCTGATGGATCTGGTTAGGGCTTTCTCAGCCTTTGCATTATGGGCATGTTGGCTTAGAAAATCCTTGTTGGTGTTGAGGGTGTCCTGTGCATTACACAAGGTTTATCAGCTTCCCAGAATCTCCTTTGTAGATGTCAGTAGGCTCTTACCCCTCCCTACAAGTTGTGACAACGAAAAATGTTTCCTGACATTGCTAATTGTCACCTTACTAAGGCAAAACTCCCCAGTTTGAAAACAAGTGCATTGAATCAAGTAAATTGAGGACAGAATTGTCCACTGAAATTAATGACAGGGAGGTCACTCACTGATGACATTGAGAAGAGCAATTCCCATGCAGCTGCAGGAAGTAAAAGCTAAAATGCTGTGTATTTAAAAGAATGGGACGAGAGAAATTGGAAAGAGCAGTGTATAAAGAACTCTATAGAGTTGAAAAAGATAGCAAATAAAAGGGCATTAATTAATTGGTAGAGGAGATGAGGACTAAAGAGGCCTTTTTGTTTTGTTTTGCTTTGTTTCAATAAGGGAGAAATAATATCAGGCTTATATGCAAATAGACTGAATCAGAGGAGAGGAAGCAATTAATGATGTAGAAGAGGGAGGATATCTCAGAGCAATGGAAAATACTTGGAAAATGGTCCCTAAGAGCAGTAAACACACTTTGGATAGCAATATGGGCTTTTCATTTTTGGTAGTATATAAGACAGCAAACATTGTGTTTGCAGATGCTGGTAGAAGGATCATTTTGATATGATCTCTGAATTTTTTTCGAGGTTACTTCATTTCTTACTGGTGAAGAAACAAATTTATCAGCCCTCAGAGGGATGGATATTGGAGCGTTGAATATGAGGAGCCAAAAACAATTTAAAATATTTATCTAAGAGAGTAAAACAATTAAATAAGTTGAGAAGTTTATTATGATTGCCAGGCATCATTAACTACTTACTTGGAATTTGTGCCCATGAATTTAAAGTGAGCTAGTTAATAATAATGAATATTTTTAGAGGAATTCAGCAGTGAAGGTATGGAAACAAAGCAGGAAAAGAATTATTATGGTAGACTAGTCACCTCAGTTTAAAGTCACCAAATGCACAGTTTGGAGATCATGAGCAGAACAAATTAATTGCCTCACAAATTCTGGAGGCCAGACATGCAGATGAAGCTCTGATGGGGCATGATTTCTAGTGAAAGGTTGATGGCTATTGTGTCCTCACATGGCCCTTCCTTTCGCTGAGATGCACCCCTTTTTGCTTTTCATATCCCCCAGTCCTATCAAATCATGACATAGCTTAAATATTTCCTTAGATGCTCTTTCTCCAACTACAGCCATATTGGTTTTAGGAATTCATTATGTAAATTTGGGAGGGACACAATTCAGTCAAAACAGTTAAATATGGATGAAATTATACTTTTGTCAAAAAATATGGTGTTAGAGGAGGGCACAGGATATTATTCCCCTTTGCTATATAGAAGTCAATGATTATATTGCTCAATTGTGAATGTAAATCAGCTGTGTAGTATTGGGGAGACAGCTCAGAAGTAGCAGAAGACTTGGCATGCATTTTTTCTTACTGCCCATGTCCACCAGCTCACAACAGCCCAGCTCCGAGGGACCTAATGTCTTCTTCTGAACTCTACAGCATGTCCTATGTGCCTAGTGTGCATAGATTCTCCTTCACACATATACACAAGATGAAAAATGAAAAAAAAAATTAAATCTTACTAAAAGCCACATTAGAAGAAAGGAAATGGGACACACACACACACACACACACACACACACACACAAACACACACACACACACACACACACACACACACACACGGATATTGAAGTCTTTGAAGACTCATTTAAACAATTGAATTTAAGGTATTTTAGAGTATAAGACAAAAACCACGAGGAAGTTGTATTTGGAAAATAGAACACTGAAACTGAAGCTCTGGGTGCATGACTGTTATTGTTAGTAACAAGTTCTGGATTATGATCTTGGAATGAATTCTATAATGTATGATTCTAAGCATCCATTCTGGAGTATAATACTGATTTTTCTAATGTTTGGGAATTTGGTCTGTTGAAAGATTCAAACAACTCCATTCCTGAGCATTCCACTCCATTGAAGGCAGCTGCCTTGACTAAGGAAGATTATGTGCTTACCTGGGGCCAAACACTAACCAGTGATAAGTCAGTTTCTAAGTGTTAGGGCCTCAGCTCCCAAGCTCCCTTTGCAATCAGATAGGGGCTTTGCTACACTTCTGCTCTGTGATCAATCCTCTTTTTCTGCCCAAATCTGGTTCTTTTGCTCCTTCGCAAGTGCTTCAGAGAGCATTACTTAGTAAAATTCCTACATGCAAATTTCCATTTCAGAGTGTCTTTCGAAGAGCAGTGGACTAGGATACTTGTGGCTAGGCAAGCTTTCAAGTAGTGGACTTAAACGTGGGACTTTGAGAGTTGAGTAGATGGCTTAGTGAGTAAGGATGCTTGCTGCCAGATGATGCAAGACTCATGACCTGATTTTGTCCCTTGTAATCATATAAAGGAAGATGGAGAGAACTGGCCTCACAGATTTGTCCCATGATGGCCACATGCTTGCCATTGCTTGCAAACTTTCTATAAAATGATAAAAAATAAAAACAACTAACTAGATAAAATGGAATATTGGAGCTGGATCACTCAACTACTGGCTGAATATAAAAAGACTCACCAGTGGTATGTGAGATATGAATAGTTTGTTTTTTTAATTTTTAAAATAATTTTATTTTTGAAAATGGATTTTTACACACTATATTTTGATCACAGTTTCCCCTTTCCCAAACTCCTATCAGATCCTCCCCACTTCCCCATCCACCCAAATTCATACCCTCTCATCTTCTCATTAGAAAACAAACATACAGATACAACAAACAAGCAAGAAAACAAAACAAAATAGAATAACACAAAAACAAATAAACAAAGAGCCAAAGTAAAGCACAAGAAATACGTACAGATGCAGAGACACACACTCACACACACAGAAATCTGATCAAGACACAAAATCAGAAACCATACTGTAAAAGTAAAAGATCTGTAAGGAAAAATAAACAAACAAACCTGTACGAAGCATTATGAAATAAAAAGTGAACTACACCAAAAAATTCCCAAAATACCATTGAGTCTGCTTTGTGTTGCCATTTACTGCTGGGCAGGGAGATTGTCTTTAAGTGTTGTTTATATACACAGTGATCAGCTGTTAGAGAAAACTTTTTTTTTCCTTTGACAGTGGTTATCAATTAAAGACAGCTTCTGGGTAAGGGATGGGGTGTTTTGTCCACTTTCTTAACTTAGTGCTCAGACACCATCTGTCTTAGACCTGTGCAAGCCTCATCCACGCTGACAGTATCTGTGAATTCGTATGTGTGAGAGTTTTGCTGTGTCTAGAAAACCTTCTTTACTTGGTATCTTCCATATCCCATTAGCTCTTACACTCTTTCTGCCTCCTCTTCTGCAAAGGTCCCTGAGCTCTGATAGGAGGGATTTAACAGAAATGTCCCATTTAGGACCAAGTGTTCCAAGGTCTCTAACAATGTACAGTTGTGAATCTTTTCAATTGTTTTTATCTACTGCAGGAGGAAACTTCTCTAATGATGACTGAGCAAGACACTGATCTATAAGTATAGAAGAATGTCATTAGGAGTTAATTTATTACTATGTTCCTTTAACAGAACAGTAGTATTTGGTTTTTGCCTAGGTCCCTGCCCTATCTAGTTTCAGGTTGTTGGTCCCCTGAGTGTTATCAAGCATGGGTTTCATCTCATGGAGTAGGACAACAAATCATATTGTGGTTGGTTATTCCCATAAGTTTGTGCTACTATTGTACCACTGTTATCTTGCAGGCATCCCACTGTCATAGATCAAAGGATTTGTAGCTGTATTGGTGTTTAGCTTTCTCCTTTGATAGTGTTCTTCCAGTATGTTGAGCACTAGTCAGTAAAAGTGAAGGGTCTAGGTAAACCCCATCTAGACTTACCTGTGTTCAATGAGTTATGTAGGTGTTGTCTTCAGTAAGAAGGCCTTACCATCTGCTTGCAGAGAGCAACCAATATACCTGTCAATAGCCTGGGAAGTTTGGGAATTTCCATGTTGTCCCCTTGCCAACAACTCAATTCGATATAACCCATTTCGAGAACTTGAGCTTTCATTTGGTGGTGACAGATGTCTAGTTGGGACTTTGTCTCCCACACTATTTGGTGATTCCATTTAAATTTCTTCCATATATATTATATATAATATATTAAGAAGTTTCTACTGTAGTAGGTTTCCATATGATCCTTAGCTTTAGCCATCTCTCCCTGTATTCCCTACTTTACCTGCCTCCTCCCTTCCCCTCTCTTAATCCTCCTCTTTGGCAACTTATACCAATGCGATTGATAAAAGCCCTCAAGACAAGAGGGAGTACACTGGCAGTGGATATATCTCAGGATTTTGAGAGGTTCAGGACAAGTGCTAATGATAAGTAGTGATAAGGACAATGGGCAGTGGATGGCTGTTGCTGAGGATGATGGATGCATCAGAGAAATAATGAAAGGCTGGAGGTGATTAATCAATTTAAGGTGGAATGTGAAAGTCAGAGGAGCTTGGAAGCATTTAAAAAGTCTTGCATCTTCTGAACCAGGAGAACAGTCTCAGGACTTCATAATAAGGACAGAAGAGGCCCAGGAAAGGGTAATATTTGCATTTCTGAGAAGTTTACTTCAAGGTAGAGAATTTATTTGAAAAGTAGAGGAGCTTAAGATATAGGATGGAGACATCTTGTTTATGTCTATAATTTCAGTTAACATGGACCAATCTTGACAGTAATGGAAAGCATAAGACACAAATGACTGACCACATTTTAACTGGTCCCTGTTCATAGTCATAGAGTCATGATAACTAAAGGGCATATGGTTTCTGTTTTTATTAAACCATATAGACTGGTGAAATAGACTGGTTCTGGTTTCTGTTTTTTATTAAACCATATAGACTGGTGAAATAGATTGGTTCAGTGGTAGTAGGTTATCATCCAAGATATTGTTAATAAACTGTATGAGAACTGCACATATGCATGGCTATTTAAAAAAAACATTGAATGATATGATATAAGCAGATGAATTATGGAGAATGTAAAACATTTCAACAAAACTCTTTAAAAATTTTGAGTTCCCTAATTCCCATAAAACTCCTGGCCTTACCGAAGTGACCTGTTGAAAGCTGCTGCTCACACAGTGTTTGATAATAATTCAGAGGCTATTTTAGCAAGACTACATATGTGTGTGTGTTCATGCTCTAGCCTCACCTCCATTCCTTGTCAGCAATCCAATACTCAAAAGTCACATGCCACATAACCTGAAGGGAGAAGTGTTGAGTATGGTAAAGATGAAAAAGGACTAGGGCAAAGACTATAATAAGAAAATTGCCATGTACTAGCAGAAATTGAGTCAGCATCTATGGAATTGGAATACAAGTTTGTTATATAAAGGGGTGGAAGAGATGGAAAACAATAAACTGAATAGCTGAGAATTTGTTAACATGGATATACCCTCTTGACATACATCTTTTAAAACTCTGACAATGCCCCAGGGTGATGTTGTTAATATGATACTAAGATGGCACCTGAACATTTGGGTAGAGTGATGGCCTGTATCACTCCAGGATCTCTGTAGTAACAGAACCAATAGAATGAATGTATATTAAGAGGATTTGGGGACTGAAACGAGGGAGTATGGCAGTTCAGCTGGCAGGCAGGTCACTCATCTGTTCTTCTGACTGGTGTGGTCTTCACCTGAGCAGCAGCAGCAGAGGTCTTTCTGCCAGCATTGTGGGTAGGTGCTGGCAGCAGGAGGTGGGGGGTTGGGGAGGTTGGGAGGTGAAGTGGGAGAAGGAGAGTGGGATGGGCCTTTGACAAAAATCTAAAACTTCTTCATAATAAAAGTCCTAGAGAGATAAAGAATACAAAGGACATACCTAAACATTATAAAGGCAATTTGTAGCAAGCCAATAGCCAACCTCAAACTAAATGGAGAGAAAGTCAAAGCAATTCTACTAAAATCAGGAACAAGACAAGGCTGTCAACTCTCTATATATATTCAGTATTTTACTTGAAGTTCTAGCTAGAGCAATAACACAACTAAAAGACATCAAGAGACAAATGGGAAAGGAAGAAGTCAAAGTATTGCTCTTTGCAGATGAGATAATGATCTAAACAAAGAATTCTCAACAGAGGAAACCAAAATGGCTGAGAAACACTTAAAGAAATGTTCAGCATCCTTAGCCATCAGAGAAATGCAAATCAAAACTACTCTGAAATTCCATCCTATACCTGTCAGAATGGCTAAAATAAAAAACACATGTGACAGCTCATGCTGGAGAGGATGGTAAGCCAGGGAAATACTTCTCCATTGCTGGTTGTAGTGCAAACTTGTACAGTTACTATTGAAATCAATATGGAGATTTCTCAGAAAATTGGGAATAGATCTCAAGACCCAGCTATACCACTCCTGGGCATATACCCAAAGGATACTCTATCCTATCACAAGGGTACTTGCTCAACCATGTTCATAGCAGCTTTATTCATAATAGCCAGAAACTGGAAACATTCTAGATGTGCCTCAGCTGAAAAATGGATAAAGAAAATGTACATTTACACAATGGAGTACTACTCAGCTGTTAAAAACAATGAGTGAGGTTAACCAGACTCAGAAAGACTATTATGGTATGTAGTTACTTAGAAGTGGATGTTAGTTGTAAATGAAAGATAATCATGCTCACTACACAGATCCAAAGAGGTTAAATAACAAGGGATTAAGAGGGAACACAAAGATCTCCCTGTGAAGAGAGAATACATTTCCAGAGTGGACTGGGGGGAATAGGAGGGATTAAGCAGGGGAGGAGGGAAGGAGAAAATACTGGGAGAAATGACTGGAATTAAGTGACATTTAGGGGGTGAGGTGAACACCTAGTGTAATGGAAACTTCATGGAATCTACAAGAGTAACCCTAGTGAATACTGCTAGTAATGGGGGATACAGAACCTGAACTGGCCATCTTCTCTAACCACGCAAGGAGTCAAGTGGATGGATTGGGATAACAACCCAGTCACAAAACCTTCGACAGAAAACATTGTCCTGCCTGCAAATATTGGGGGATGGGAGCCTAGCAAAACAGTCATCAAAAAGACCAGAGAGGCTTCATCCAGCAATTGATGGGAGCAGATGCAGAGTCTGACAGTCTAACACTAGGCAGAGCTTGGGGAGTCTTGCAGAGGAGTGGGAGGAAGGATATGAGGAACCAGAGGTTACAGGGACACCATGAGATCATGGTACACAGAATCAACAGACCAGGACTCATGGGGGCTTACGAAGATCAGGAAGCCTCTAGGAAATCTGACCTAGACCCTCTACACATATGTCATAGTTGTGTAGCTCAGCCTGGTGCTTGGCTGTGGATCTCTGTATTTGCTTCCATCAATTACTGGGTGAAGGCTCTATGATGACAGATTCACCAATCCAAACAAGGGCTTCTCCACTGTTGGTGGGAGTGCAAACTTGTACAGCCACTTTGGAAATCAGTATGGTGGTTTTTCAGAAAATTAGGAATTAATTTACCTCAAGACCCAATGATACCACTCTTGGGCATATACCCAAGGGATGCTCAAGCATACCACAAGGACACTTGCTCAACTATGTTCATAGCAGCATTATTCATGATAGCCAGAATCTGGAAGCAACCTTGATGACCCTCAACTGAAGAACGAATAAAGAAAATGTGATACATTTACTTTCCCTGATCTCTAACGATTTTATAGAGGAAGGATGAAGGAAAGAGAAAAGCCTCTTCCCAGTGGTAATGGAGGATATAAAGACTTTTTCCAGTTGTAGACTTTTCAGGATAGCTGAAAACTCTTGAGTATTTTCTTCCTGCCAGTGCAGAGCGGCAGCATCTGAATTACAAAGAATCGGCAAGTAGGCCTCATTGCTGCTGGCTGAACAGCCAAACTTTAAGCTCTAGCTCTGACCCCCAGGCAACTTTATTTATTAACATACAATCAAAATCACATTTCAGTACAATTAGAATACCACCACATGATTTTACCCCTATATTTGGCTCTTGTTCTTTATTTGAGAAGACCATTTAGAAATTTGTCTACAAATGCAGTATTATTCAGCTGTATAAAAAAAAACCAAAAACAAAAACAAAAAACCAAAACAATGACATAATGAAATTTGGAGGCAAATGGATGGAATTAGAAAATATCATCCTGCATGAGGTAACCCAGACTCAGACAAACATTGTATGGACTCACTCATAAGTGGATACTAGATGTAAAGCAAAGGATAACCACACTACAACCCACAGCTCCAGAGAAGTTAGCTAACAAGGAGGACCCTAAGAGGGATATAAGGATCACCTTGGGAAGGGGAAACAGAAGAGATCCTGATGAGTAAACTGGGGATAAGGGGGTGCAATAAAGAGTAGGGGATGACAGATGAGAACATGAGGGGAGGGGATGGTCAAGCTGGGGGAGGAACAGAGTGGGAGAGCAATGAAAGAGATATCTTGAAAGAGGGAGACATTATGAGTTAAGGGAGAAACTTGATGCTAGGGAAATTCCCAGGAATCCACAAGGACTACTCCAGATTAGACTCCTAGCAATAGTGGAGAGGGTACCTGAACTGGCCTACCCTGGTAATCAGATTGGAGAAGAATTTTTTAAAAGAAAGATTTGTTAGATTTTCTTACATAGTATGGTCTAGGTGGTCCAACAATGGCTTCTTACACACTGTAGAAATTAAGAACCTGGTAGCTGCTCAGTCCACAAGGCTTGATTCCTTAGCAGTCCCAGTCTGGCACTGAAGGGCCGGAGGATTTCCAGAGAGCCATTGATCTTCAGTCTCCATTTAAAAGCTGAAGAAACTATATTTCAACGTCAACAAAGAGCACCAGCAGCTGTGGCAGCAGTGGCTGTGGTGACAGCAGCAGCAATGGCAACAGAATGTCCACAGGACACATGAATTTACCAGGACAACTTGAAGACAAGCTGGCAAGAAGCACACACGTCTTTCTCATACTCCCTTTAACAAAATAGAAATAAAAGGCATGATTTTAGTTTTCTGAAAACTTTTCACAGTGTCTTGATCATATTCACCCCCTCCCCTCCCAGATTTACTTCCCCTTTCCTACCCACCCAACCTTGTGCTTTGTGTCATCTTTTTTGTGTGTTTTTCAGCAATTGAGTCCCGTTTTGGTTGACCATATATTCTTAGATGTGTGGCCTTCCACCGGAGTATGATTTCTTACCATGGGCAACATTCTCAGAGAACTCAATCTGCCCCCCCACCGCCCCCGAGGCTCTCTCTCCTAGCAGCTGTCACTTGCCCATAAAACCTTTGCTAGGGATGGAACTTAGTGCCTGCCTCTCATCTCTATGCTGAGTTATCATGGGATTCTGAAGTAATAGCAGCCAAGTTGTTTTGCTTACCTATGAGAAGCAAAATAAGCACAATTATAATAAGAGGCAGGATTGAAATGGAAGCTAGAGTAATCGATGTATAAAGTTCTATAGATATGGTTAATGAAGCATGACTTTCCCACAGGTAAGACAGACAAAAATTAGAATATAGTTGCTTCTTCCAGACAAAGTCTTGAGTAGGGTCCTTAGAAATAAAGTTTATGACCAAAATTCTTATCTAAATACTTTATTGATGGATGAATCTCAAGTGAGAGCCAAAAGAAAGGGGATCAGGTTATGGCAGGGAAGTTGTTAAGAAAGAAATGTATAGTTTCAGTTGCAGTACACCTAGATTTTGATATCCCAAGAAAACTTATGGAGTATGAATTAGGCAGGTTCCTAGGACAGTATTGTATGGAAGCATTGCATATATTTCTTCCCAGTTTTCTCTTTAGAGACATCAACTTGGTAGCATGATACCAACCATAGTGAGAAAATTTATATTACAAAAAATCAGAAAATACTGCTTTGTTAGTGTGAGAAAATTTATCAACATTTTTATGTGTATATGTAAAAAATGTTGGTCTTCATCTCCTGGTTTCTATCATAAAACTATTAAGATGTTTGTTGAAAAACCTACATTAAAATAGATTATGGTTTGTGATCTCCAGTTCCTGACCCAAAGTTCCTATTATCTTATAATTCCATGAGTGATAGGAATGTCTGAATCAGAACTCTGAAAGCTTTGGAATCTTCTGATTGTTAGGAGCATCTTGTTAACATTCCTTGGATAGATAGCCCCAGGGTGGTGTCAGGTTACCAGGAGTCAACAATATGATTAAAGGGTCTAAATCTTTAGCTCTACTAGCTGATTTTAAAAAAAGGAAGAGTGCTGAGGAATGAGTTGATCCCAGTTGCCAATTATGTAATTAGTCAGTCATGTCTACACACGAAGCATCCACAAAAGTTCAAAAGGACCTTGATAGGGGAGTGTTCAGAAATTGGACCAAATGGTAGGTACTTAGAGGGTAGTGAACCAGTAGACATCGTGGAATTTGGGGCTCTTTATCATATATCTTCTTTTGTGTTCTTATAGCTAGTCGCTATCCTTTATAATAAGTAAGTAAATATGAATAAATTATTGTGCTGAGTTCTGTGAACTCTTCTTTCAAATTAAAAAAAAATCAAAGGATAGGAAGTAATGGGAACCCCAGTTTACAGCCATCTGGTCAGAAACATGTGACTGACATCTGATATAGAAGACAATCTAATAGCACTGTGCCTTTAGACTATGATATCTTACAGTTTCTCCAGGTAGAGATTTTTCAAATTGTATTGGCCTAATGTTTCCAGTGGAGGACTTCTTGATGTGTGTGGGAAACTGTACGCACAGCTGGTGTCACGAGTGCTATTCTGAACAATTGGAGATCAAGAGGTAGAAAAATACTGTTGTACCCCCCTCCCCCATTTCAAACAGTTATAAATCAGGACTTTGTTAAAAGCATCTGTTTATTAGAGAACAAACTGCATGATTTTTACCAGAGTAATCCTGAATCCTTTTTCAGTCATTGCTTGGCTGTAGACTTCCATCTAGAATGGTAGTGGGACATCTTCTCTGGTAAGAAGACTTCCATCCTTGGATAATTCCTGAGAGAAGAGTGCCATTGTGAGCAGTAAGTAACCAGTAATGACGTCAACTGGAGGATGGGAAATATATCTGGGTGAACGACTAATAGGATCATAGTTACAGTCATTTTCCATTTGTGGAGAGAAAGGCTGGTAGAATACAATCACAAACATCCTGTAAATGAAGATAGAAAAAAATGTCTCAGATAAAAAGTGTAGGAAATTTTGTGGAGGACAGGTATCTTTTTAAAAGGTAGAAAGTCATGTACAGATACTTCAAATACTCTCAGCCTCATTTCTCTTTCTAACCTCTACCAGACTTATCAGTTCATATTGAAACTATTCAGGGCCTCACAGGTTCACCTGACAGTAATTTGGGCTAGAACCTTAAGTCTTGTGCTTTCTAGCCTAGCTCTTCTCTAAGCTTAAATCATGATAACCTTATTAAAATTTGCTGCCATTTGAGCTTACAGAATCCAGTTGTGTGGGGAGAATGTGACTGGTGGCCAATTCTCAATTCATGAAGATGTCTATCCTTTCCTTTTCCAAGGGAGATGATTCTGAGATTCATTTTACAGAACCCCTCAGCTAGTCTTTTAAGATCAAAGCATTGGCCCTGTCATCAAATGGAAACACTGCCCAGTCTCAAAAGATTCGTTAGCATCCAGACTTCAAAGCAATGGGTTCCTTATCCAGGAAGTTGAAACTGAGAGACAGAGTAAATGATTCTCTAGACATGAAGCATGGATTTAGAAGAGACAAACACAACGACAGAAAGTGGTTTCTTCTTTTATCATTCAGTATTGTGGCTCATATAGGTCACTAAGTCTCCATGTCTTAACTGTTGACTGAATGAAGGAACTTAGAGTCTCTCAACAGCACAGAGCAAAGGCATCATGGTGTGCTCAAAGAAGGGGAATTTCTGCTTCTCTAGATATCCTTGTCTAGGCTATTTCCTTCTGCCTCTCCTTCAGTTCTCTCTGCTGAGATAAAAACTACCTCCATAAGCCTTTGCCAATATTTCAGTCTTGGACTTACTTTAAAGGGGTGATGGTAATCCATTTCAACTCACATTTAAAGGGCTCGGGCATGTTGGTATTACAACTTACATCAGACACCTTGCAAAGTCAACCAAGTTAACTCTACTTTAACTCCCCCTTTTCTATAATATATAGTGAATATATGTAGAAAAATAAGGTTATGACTATTGTAAGGAAATCTAGAAATAAACAATGAAAGGAAACAACCTTCTCAAATAGTACCAATCAAAAATATTAAAAAGCAGGAGATACATTTTGCTATTTTTTGCTGAAACATATGTTTCACATTCTTTTTCTTACTTATACTACTCTTTAGTTGGTTTTGGGGAAAAGAATACACTGAAAACTGAAGAAATTTGCACTACACTAATTAGATCATATTCTTTGTCAAATACCTTGCATGTAAGTATTCATTTACTCTTGCATTTAATCAAGTCTCTCTGGTCATCGCTCCAATCAAATTGCATCAGAATGACATCCCATTTGGCAGCCCTGAAAATCAGCACATGGTAAGTGCTACATAAATATTTGCTGGAAGCCTGAAGAGGAGAGGAATGAGTGGAATTGGTTCAGTGCTGCGTTTACATGTAGAAAGGAATATTGTTTCCAGCATAATGTTCCAGCGTGAAGCTGAGCCTGGTAATTCAATAGCAGCACAATTAGCAAATATATTCCGTCTGAATCCACAGTTGTTGAAAGCGTTTTTGAAGAAAATGTGTCATTGTGTCATTTTCAGTTTTCACTTGATTTTTACTCTTTGTCCTTTCAAGATCCTTTTAAGCATTGCTAATTATTTAAGGAACTAGACAGGTCTTGTGATCATTTCTGTAGCATTTGCAATATTAATTTTTCCTGCCAGAAAAACTGTCCAAATAGCTTTTGTGTAATAAATGGTGCTTACTTGTTAATATAAAGTAGAACTCTTTTCTTTTATTGGCTCTTTTGATGTTTCACTTAAAATGGTGCTAGTTGCCAGAGGAGGCATAGCTTTTGAGTGAGCTTGTGAGATGCCAAGCAGCTCTTTCTGTCACTGTATGGTGCAGCTAAAGGCCTCTTGGGTCACACCGATCTGGTTCCCAACTTAATTCCATCACTTCCTCGTGAATGTTTTTTGCCAAATGACTTCCCAGAGCCCCCTTTTTCTTATCTGTTAGTGACAATTGCATTAGGACCTCCTCAAAGAATGGTACTAAGGATCAAGCACTAATCATTGTTTCAGGCAAATGTTAAGAACTTAAAAAAAAAAATCACAGTATCTGCTTTTACTACCTCATTATTTGGTTTTATGCATTTTCCACAGAAATATACTTCTTCAACAATTTCTTTTTATATTTCTGCAATGAAATATGAGATAAGTTATGGCATTATTTTAAAATAAAGTTAAACATTAATTCATGTAATTTTAAAAATTATGGAATATCTATAATGAGCACATGCTGGGCTTCCAGCAAGGCAGCTATAAATAAACTATATAAAATTATATATAACTTGATCTTATAATGGATTATTATAAGCTTATACTATCTATACAATTTTGATTGTTTCTAATTATTTATGTAGTTATGAGGTTTTTTTTAATATTCAGAAAAGTACAATGAGGAAAACATGAACTACCTCTACTCCCAGTCTATATAGTACATGTAGGCATATAAATTAAATACACCATATGTATAAATAATACATATAATTAATAGTTTGGTGTTTGTGTTTATAATCTTTCATAATTTATATATAGTCAATTACAATGTCTATTTTTGCATAAAATATTATTTTCTTTTAAAATACATAATCAATAGCTCCCCTTGATCTAAACTGAAACACTCTACTATAGCATTATTTTAAAATCCTCCCTAGCATAGGAACATTGTATACATCTCATAATTTGTATTAACAATACACTATAGTACACATTTTTATTTCTTTCACCATTTCATTAGAGTAAACAGTGCAGTAACAAACTTCACCCCTGTCACATTGCATTTCACTTTCAGCACACGGCTTCACAGAGAGACTAGCAGACAGTAGAAGTGGACATCCTCAGCATCCTGCAACAGACTTTGTGACTTGTCTATGGCCATATCCATTATTTTCTTTATCCTTAAAAGTAATCTTTAATCGTTTCTACCAATATTTCCAAAGAATGTGTTTTGGAGGTAGGATATAAAGACAAAGAAAATTATGGGACTTGGGAAGTCAAAGAGGTCCCTCACTGCAGAGTGTAGTTGATATCTCTTGCCAGCTGACAGTAAAGAATATGGGCACAACTACCAAAATTTGTTGAGAATCTTGCATGTACAGGGACAGTGTTTTTGTTGTATAGAAAGATTTCAAATAAGAGTGTTAGAATCACAATATAGCATTGCTTTAAAGCCTGCGTATGTATGATTTTTGAGTCTAGCCTCATTCATTTTCCAGTTATAAGCCTGTGTTTTCTAAGAATCTCATAAATGGGACTAGGCATTTTGTTCACACTCAGAATGTAAGATTTAGCTTCTTTAATACCCAATTGTGCTAGTGTACTTTTCAACTGCTGTGTTAAACACCAAGATCAAAGGCAACTTGTGAAGGGAAGGGTTTATTTGGCACATACTTTCAAGGTTATGGTCCATTATTGAGCAAGTCAGTGCAGGAAATCAAGGCAGGAACTGAATCAGAGGCCATGAGGAGTGCTGCTTATTGGATTACTCCTTGCTCAACCTGATTTCTTTACAGCCCAGGGCCAACTGCTGAGGAACGGGCACCACCCACAGTGGTCTGACCCTTCTCACAGCAACCAACTAACAAGAAAATACTCCAACAGACATGCTGTCAGGCCAATCCAACGAAAGCATTTCTCACTTGTGGTTCTTTCCTCCCACGATGCTAGTTTTTCTTTCTCTTCAAAGTGATAAATATATTTAATAAACACTAACTACAACATGGGTTTAGTTATGATGCCAGGAGTATATGTAGATGTCCATACTCATTAATGTGATATTTTATCAAAAAAACACAAATTAATACATTTTATTTCTCTGTATTTGTTTTCATGTGTGTGGGGGTGTACATGTACATGTTTGTGCACATAAAGGCCAGAGTTTGGTGTGAGTGTCTTTGCAATCACTTCACCTACTTTTTATTATTATTTTTCTTTTATTGAAAGGTTTTTTTCTATATAATATATCCTGATTAAAGTTTCCCCTCCCTCTACTCTGTCCAGTTCCTCCTTACCTCCCCTTTCCATCCAGATCCACCCCCTTTCTGTCTCTCATTAGAAAATAAACAAGCTTTTTTAAAGGAATTTTTATTTATTTTACATACCAGTCACAGATCCCCTTTTCTCCCCAACCCACTTCCCATTCCCCCCTCCAACAAAATAAGGCCCCTCATGGAGAGTCAGCAGAGACTGGTACATTCAGTAGAGGTACGTCCAAGCCCTTCCCCCTGCATCAAGGTTGGGCAAGGTGTCCCACCACAGATAATGGGCTCCAAAAAGCCAGTTCATGTACCAGGGATGGTTCATGATCCTACTGCCAGGGGGCCCCTTAAGCAGATCAAGCTAACACAACTGTCTCACTTATGCAGAGAGCATAATCCTGTCCTATGGAGGCTCCACAGCTGTTGTTCTAAAGTTCATGAGTTCTTATTAGATTGGTTTGGTTGTCTCTGTAGGTTTCCCCATCATGATCGTGATGCCCCTTGCTCATAGAATCCCTCTTCTCTCTCTTTGACTAGACTCTGGAAGCTCAGCATGGTCCTTGGCTGTGGATCTATGAATCTGTTTCCATCAGTTACTGGATGAAGGTTCTATGATGATAGTTAGGGTATTTACCAATCCAATTACTGAAGTAAGCCAATTCAGGAACCCTCTCCACTATAGCTAGTATTCTAAGCTCTGGTCATCCTTGTGGATTTGGGGGAACTTCCCTAGCACCTGGTTTCTCCCTATTCCTATGATGTCTCCCTCTATCATGGTATCTCTTTCATTGCTCTCCCACTTTTTCCCTGTTGCAGCTCAACCATCCCATTCCCTTATGTTTGGATTCCCCATCCTTTACCCCCCCATTGCCTACCCCTCATCCTAATTTTACTCATGGAGATTTCACCTATTTCTCCTTCCCAGGGCAGTCCATGCACATCCCTCTTAGGGTGTTCCTTGTTACCTAGCTTCTTTGGAGTTGTGGTTTGTAGTCTGGTTATACTTTGTTTTAGTATCTAGGATCCACTTATGAGTGAGTCCATACCATGTTTGTCTTTTTGAGTCTGGGTTACCTCCCTCAGGATGATATTTCTTGTTCCATCCATTTGTACACAAATTTCATGATGTCATTGTTTTTTTACTGCTGAGTTGTATTCCATTGTGTATATGTACCACATTTCCCTTACCCATTGCCTGGTTGAGGGCTGTCTAGGTTGTTTCTAGGTTATGGCTATTATAAATAATCTGCTATAAACATAGTTAAGCAAGTGTCCTTGTGGTATGATTGAGCATTCCTTGTGTATATGCCCAAGAGTGGTATAGCTGGGTCTTGAGGAGGATTGATTCTCAATATTCTGGGAAATTGCCATACTGATTTCCAAAGTGGCTGTACAAGTTTGCACTCCCACAAACAGTGGATGACTGTTCCCCTTACTGGGCATCCTCCCCAACAAAAGCTGTTATCAGTATTTTGATTTTGATTTTTGATTTTAGCCAGTCTAACAGGTGTAAGATGGTATCTCAGAATTGTTTTTATTTGCATTTCCATGATGCCTAAGGATGTTGAGCAATTCCTTAAATGTCTTTTGGCCATTTGAGATTCTTCTGTTGAGAATTCTCTGTTTAGCTCTGTAGCCCATTTTTTTTTATTTGGATTGTTCATTGTTTTGATATCTAGTTTCTTCAATTTCCAGCATTCCCTTGGTTTATGTCTTCTTCATTTCTTCTATTTCAATTTTCAGGTCTTGAACTATTTCCTTCACCTGTTTAATTGCTTCTTCATGGTTTTCCTGGCTTTCTTTAATGGATTTATTGATTTCTTCCAATTGTTTTGTTTGTCTTTTCCTCAATTTCTTTAAGGAAATTTTCATTTCCTCTTTAAAGGCCTTAGCATCTTCATGAAGTTATTTTTAAGGTCACTTTCTTTTGCTTCTTCTATGTTGTGATATTGAGGTCTTACTGTTGTAGAACCACTAGGTTCTGGTGGTGCCATGTTGCTCTTTATGTTGTTGTATGTATTTTTGCACTGGCGTCTACTCATCTCTTCCTCCAATGGGTGAAAGAGGTGCCTGTGTCTGAGTGAGCTGCTCTTGGTCCAATCTGTGCTTGCCATGTCTGTGTCTCAGGGGGCCACTCTGGGTTCAATTGTAGCTCTTCTTCCTATCAGAGCTGGTAGATTCTGTGTCTCAGGAAGCCACTGGGGTCACAGGCAGATGTGAGGGTTTGGATTTGGGTGTGGGTCTTGTAGATTGCAGGGTCTGATGGGGAGTTTGGGTGGTGGAGTCTGCTCACAGAAGTCTTTCCTTCTAGCTGGCAACTGGGACAGTGATGAGTAGGGGTTACTGAGCATGGGTTGTATCCCAGAGCCTAGGTCCTAGAGGCAGGATTCTCTGACAAACAGGATCTTAAGGGATAAATAAAATAAAATAAAACAAAACAAAAACATAGGAAATAGGTTAAAATAAATAAATAAAAGGAAAGAACTCAAGAAAAGACACAAAAAAATAGATATAGACACAGAGACTGACTCGTTTGCACACCCAGGAATCTCATAAAAACACAAAACTGGAAGGTGTAGTATATTCACAAATGACCTGTAGATGAAAATAAGAGAATTTTTTAAAAACAAAAGAAAGTAAAAATAAAAGCTAAAAATAAATAAAAGAAAAGGAAATCCCTAATGTGACATTATGAGACATATGACTCTAGTTTGTGTCAAGTTGACAAAATCTAGCCAGCACAACAATATAGTAAAGATTCCTTTGATCCTTTGGAGATATATTTGTGTTTATTTTATGGTTTAAAATTTTATGTATATGTCTGCATGCAGGTTTGTGTACCTGTGACCACAGGTGCCCATGGAAAGCAAAAGAGAGCACCTGATACTGATACCCTGGAGTTGGGTCATGGATGATTATGAGTAGCCGAACATGAGTACTAGAAACTAAACTCCAGACATTTAGAAAAGGAGGAAGTGCTCTTAACCATGGAGCTGTCTTCCCAACCCTGGATCTTCAGTCTATCCACTCCATGACCTTGCTCTCTGAAAAAGCAAGTTTCTTAGAAACCCTTTACATAATCTAAATTCAGAAGACATCAAAACCATATAAATGACTATTGTTAAGATACATAAATGTTGACTATCTGTCTTAAGAAGCCCACACTGATATCTTAGATAAGTACTCCCCATTTCCTAAGCATATTATGTAAAACTGTTTGTCAATGAACTCCAACTTTGCTTCATACTGACTTACCCTGAAAGCAAAGTCAACAATCCCAGCTTCATCTGACCTGAAAGCCCTGACTAGAATTCCTCAGGCTCCTGCAGGTGGCAAATAGAACTGTGTCACCCACTGCTTTTGATAGCCTGAAATTATTCTATATCCTGTATCCCAGCTTTCTCTCTCTCTTGTTCCTTTCTGTGTCTCTCTCATCCCTTTCATCAACATTCCATCATAACTAAATATTCTCCCTAATTTCAGAGCCACAATTTAGAAAAAATGTTGAGTTGTCATGGCTCTGATTAAAGCAGAAATGTGATAAGTTTGTGTTTTTTTAACACTTCCCTCTTTTACAGAAAGAAGGTACTATCTAGTTATCATCTAGATAACTTGAATTCTTGCTCCTTTATCTTCACTGTGCCTCTGCTTCTTTACTTAGGCTCAGACTTTCTGATTGATTCTGCTTCTTAATTTATTTCATCTTCTTCAAGGCTAGAGATAAGAAGGAGACATTGCCCTAAACCTACACTCAGTAGAAAGAGCAAAATCTTACAAGACAGACTTTGTAAGATGGACCACTATTCTTCAAATGGAGACAATTTCCACAAGTATGAGGCAGCATCCTGAAATCATCTCCTGAAAAACAACTTGCATCTCAATAAGGACCTTTTGGAACTACCTTGTAGTACCATAGCTATGATAACAATGGGTGGGACTGTATCTTGCCTATGATTCCATAATTATGCACACCTCATGGCCCTTGTCCTAATTCGTCCCTTGTTTAAACATAAAGTTCATGAAATAATTCAATGATGGACTTGACCATTACTGAACCCCTTTATGTCCCTCTTCTCATGTGGTCATATTGAGCAAATCTCTCTCTGCTTTGACCAAGAAATGGGGTTTATTTTTCTCATTTCTATCTGTACTGTTTCATTTCTAAATATCAGCATCTTATACCCAAACTACTCCAGACTTAGATCCCAGCAGGCAAGTGTGCCTTTCCTATTTTCTTTTCCAAATTTATTCTACCTGAAGAAGTCGGAACACCTTTTTCAAGACATAAGCCCAAGTGTCAATGTTTCAAAGCAACCCCTTCCTCAAGGTAAATGGACATGTTTAAACTCCTTTAAACATGTTTCTTATTCTTTAGAAAAACAGAAACAAAAACTGATCTTTCACACATGAGACCTTCTGAGCCAATCTTATCCCACCTATGTTATTCCTATTTCTTACCAAGCTCCCCTATACTCTCTGTACCATGGATATTTATCTTCTTTTACTTTTCTTAGCTATGCCATGGTTTTTCCTATACCAGATCTCTACTCTCTCCTCTACCTGCACTGTTCACCACAGAATCTCACTCTTTTGCTACTTGTTGCAGTATCTTTACTCTATGATGCCTCATTAACTTATACATAAATGCTAAATTTTAAGGTACATGCTATTACCACAGAAAACTTAAATTGGGATCCCTGTCCTCTGTGCTCATGCAGAATACTATTTTATTTATAAATGGAGCAAGTTGATATTTCTTTACATGAATGTTTCTTTAGTATCTGTCACTCATGCTAGATTGTCTGACACTTGAACATACAACAACTAGCCTAATGCCAGGCTGCACACACATACTTCATAGTTGTATTGCTTGAGTAAAAGGACAAATATGCATCAGGTTTACATTCCCACTGTGTTACCAATCTCTTTTGAAAATTATTGTTAATAACTTAATTGCTAATCTGGTAGATCTTTAACCTTTATTCCATTTGCTTGCATTTTATTTCATATATGAATATGAACGGTAACTATATATAGGTACACACACCATGGGCAATGCTTTCAGGAAAAAAAAAACAAATTTTCCTTTCCTTTACAAGAAAATGAATGCTTTGAGCATTTGTGTTTACTCATTCTTGCCTCTTTACTGGGTTAAGTTTGTGTGTTCACTCACTGAATATGCTGGTCAGTGGGATTCTTTCCTTCATCCTTTTCACTAGTTACTAACATTGTATTATCTCAAAAGACATCCATTTTTAAATAATTCCTAAAATTTCCATGCATGTTTGGATGATTCTCAAATCAACATATGCTGTCCAGAAGCTTCCCTAAGCTTGTGATATGTAGGAGCAATGGTTTATGGTATAACTTCACATTTATAGTTTGAATGCACCATTAATGTATTAGGTGAAATATTAATCTAGCCACTTTACAAAATCATACCTATATACACTTCAGTATTTCAGTATTCTCAATCTCAGGGAATGACAGCATCATAACCCAATTTTTTGAAATTAGAAAGCCAGTATTTATGCATGCTTTCTCTATTTCCTCATCCAAAAACATTAATTCAGTATCCAAACTATTCTGAATTGATTGGTTGAATTCCTGGTTGACCTCATTCATTTTATTTTTGCTGCATCTTTAACACTATTACACTAGCTAGGACAGTCAACACTCTTTGCACAGTGCTATATGATTGTCCTCAATGTTCTCCCTGCTTCCACTTTTTCCTTTTTGAATGCATTCTTTTGTAGTTAGAGGCATTTTATGTAACTCTACATTTAATCTTTCTATCCCTGTGTTTGAGGAGGAAAATGTCTTCATTAGTGTTTAGATAAAACTGTAGCCCTGTGCGAAATTTATAAGCATTTTCCTAATGTTTGAGGTACAGCTCTTTTCTCAGACTGGCGTCTGCTTTTTAGTCACCTGACCTTCTATTGAACCTGCTAACATGGCATACATTGTCTTTCCTCAAGGCTCTTTTTTCATGAGCTTCTGTTTGTCTGACTTCAATAGCTTCATCTTACTCTCTGCCTAGTTCACTACTCATATCTAAATTCTAGAGAGATGTTCCTGATACTCATTTGCCTCACGGTCTAAGATATATAAGGCACTTCAATACTATGATGCTTGCTGTATTTATCTCTATGATCACTTGGTATATTACAGTACAGTTTTATATCTTTACTCTTCTGTCTTTCCTGTCATATTGGAATTTCTATGATGGCAGAAATTATGTCTCTTGATAATTCTTTTATCCTTTATCTCTAGCACCCCATCATGGTCCTAAGAAAGAATGGGGATGCACTGTGACTAAATGAATGGGATTTTCTCAATTTGATTCATATTTATATTTCTTGGAATGAAACGTTTCGGCTTTTTTTTTTTTATCAGAGATGAGGACTGGATCCAGGGCTTTGTGCTTGTTAGACAAACACTTCACCACTAAGCTAAATCTCCAATCTAATCAATAGTTTCTCACATGCTACATATTCTATATGCTACATATGTTGTAATTAGGGGTGACACATTCATCTCCTCACTTATGAATATGTTTAGAGCCATAAAGAAATGTAGGATTAAACAGATCCATTTTGCATGGTTTTTAAAAATAATCTATCATACTATGTTCAGTGTTTAGATAACACTTAGGGACCAGATTTTTACAGATGCTTTATTATAGAACTATATTCCTATAGATAAACACAATGTTTTCAGGGACATTATTTCCTTGATTTGAAAGGGGTACAAAGTTGTTAAACTGGATGATCTCTGAAATTTCACCTGATGGTTGACTACATGAAATGATTGCTATCTTGATACTTCTTAGAAAGTTATAAACATAACTGAGGATTTCATGATGCAAGTTTTTGTAGCAGAGGATAACAAGCGTTTGGTTATGTTAATAAGTGTGCTCTATTTAAAAATTATCCCAAGAGTCTAATGCAAATGAACACATAATGACAAGAGCCTGGTCAAGTGATGATGTGATGGTGTGAGTCTGATTTCTGCACCATAAACCACAGGTGCTGAGAAACAACTTTAATAAAGAGAATGGAGGAGGATACAAATTTAGCAACCCTGGAACTAAATAATGCAAAGATAGCTAAATTGGAGAATGATAAATGATGTCAAAGTGGTAAGAATCAAGAGACCAGGTATTGCTACACAGCTGTGGCTTCTGTTTAAAAATGGCTGGCTGCTTCCTAAAGCTGTTGATGCATAGAAAGTGTAAAACTTCTTTCACTGAGGCAATATATCAGCTGCCCAAACCTCCTCCTCATCAGTCAAGCTTGTTGGCCTTTGACTCCACACAATCTTTGTGACATTGTTATCAATGATACTTCAGAAACATCTGCTCCAGAGCTGTCCGTTACTGCCATGGCAGACAGCAAATCTAATGACACCAAAAAAGAAAAAGAAGAAGAAGAATGACAGGAGAGCCATTAATGTGTACTGGTTGTATAGAATAGCACAATACCAACGTCAGGGCTAGCTGAATACATCAGCATTTTAACGTCCAGTAAACTTACTAGCACACAATTGGAAAGACTTCAGCGTTCAAGAAGGAACTATTTACAAAAGGAAGTGAATGAACAATTTAAGTGATCACGTTAGATAAAATGTATGATGCTGTCTATGAGTCAAAGGAAGCTTAAGTTGACGATGATAGGACATTTCTGGCACAATATAATGTTTTTATATAACATACATAGAGTCACAGTTCAGAGATAGCACTGTTTAGTTTTATTTGTGTACCATATATTCACTAGTCATTTTTTTTTTCAGATAAGTCATTTGCCATTTTTTTTGCATTTTTTTTATTATTATTATTATTATTTTACAACACCATTCAGTTCAACATAATAGCCACAGAATCCCCTGTTCTCCCCCTCTTGCCCACCCCTCCCCCCAGCCCACCCCCCATTCCCACCTCCTCCAGATCAAGGTCTCCCCCGAGGACCGGGGTTGACCTGGTAGACTCAGTCCAGGCAGGTCCATTCCCCCCTCCCAGACCGAGCCAAGTGTCCCTGCATAAGTCCCAGGATTCAAACAGCCAACTCATGCAACGAGCCCAGGACCTGGCACCAATGCACAGCTGCCTCCCAAACAGATCAAGCCAAATGACTATCTCACCCGTTCAGGGGGCCTGATCCAGTTGGGGGCCCCTCAGTCTTTGGTTCATAGATCCTGTGCTTCCATTCATTTGGTTATTTGTCCCGGTGCTTTATCCAACCTTGGCTTCAGCAATTCTCGCTCATATAAACCCTCTTCTTACTCACTAATTAGACTCCCAGTGCTCCACCAGGGGCCCAGCCGTGGATGTCTGCCTTCAGATTCCTCAGTCCTTTTTAAAAATATCTAATTCCTACTGTTTGTGGAGATACCACTCATATTAGTTACTTCTCTCGTTTTGGTGAGAAAAGAGCCCACAAAAGCAACCTAAAGAAGGGAGACTTTAGTCCAGCTCTTGATTTCAGATAATGTTGGTCCATCATGGCAGGAAAGGCATGGAAGCATGAAGAGCTTGTGGCCACAGTTGCAGCATTATGCAGCAATGCTCATTACATCTTTGCTAATCAACAAGCAGAGGGCTGAGGCTGGAAGAAGGGATGGGTCATAATCCTCAGGGCCAACTCCACATTGACCTATTTCCCAGAGGTTTTACAAGCTCCCAAAGCAGTGCACCAGCTAGGGACTAGTGGCTATGGAGGACATTTTACATCAAAAGTATAGCAGAATTCTCCTGGAGCCTGTAAGAGCACAGCTAACTCATAATAAGCAATGCCTTTAGAAGAACTTCAAGAGATCCCTTACTCTAAGTCTTAACGCTCAAAGCCTCTTCAACGATTCAAGCAAACACTTTCCTGTGAATCTCTGTAAAATAATAAATAGAAGTTACATACTTCTATGGTACAATGCCATAGAGTAAGCATTCCATTCTAAAAATAGGAGGAATGGAGTACAGCCAGGAAAAAATCAGACATAAGCAAGATTGCAAACTAGTAGTATGAACATCAAGCTCTACAGGTTCGATTCATTATCTGGCCTCCCAGAGGATTCAGAACCTCCTCAAACAGAACAATATGAAACTGTAGGAGAAATTTCACATTCAGTCCATGATGTTCATTAATTAGACAAGTAAAATGATTGTCTTTTGTGAGTTTATAATCTAGTATTGCCAGAAAACTGTGCATAAGTAAGATACAATATGAGAAGCACCATGAAGAAAGATAAATCAGAAAACTAATGTTGGCCCTGGGAGGGAGGTCAGAAATTTCTTTAATAAATTGATATATGACTTGAGAAAAGGTGAGCTAAGGATAAGAGCTGGGAGCAAATTCTTCTAAGTCACAGGAAATAGCAACTGAATGGCACCAAGGCCAGCGTGTGTCCCCAGATCAAGGAGAGGCCAGTGTGTGGCTGAGTCACAGTAAAGCAAAGAAAATGAAACAGGATTTAATGTAACTGCCATAAAATCTCTCTCTTTCTCTACTGAGAGTTCATTCTAGCTGAGAATGATATTTATAATATAATATTTCCTAAAATAACATTGTAAAGTTATTTCTTCCAGATGCTTCCCGGACAAGAAACATGTCCCTGGGTGCTGTTAGGCTGAAACACTGTTGAAAAGGAGAGTTACTGAATTTAGAAAGAAGTTAACTTTGCCATTGGTGAGACTTTGACTAAGCATATTTCCAGAGATCATGGTAGCAACCCAACAGTAAGTCTAGTTTCTCTTGTGTCTTTTCCCCCAATCTGAGGATGGTGGCAATAGAAACCAGTAGCACATTGGTACAAAAAAAAACAATTCTTCTTACAGCAAGGAACTGAATTTTGCTTCCCCAAAGCTAGGAGAGTCCTGGAGCTGACTAAGAGGAGAAGATGAAAGAGTGGGAAGAGAAGAGGGGAAAGGCGGGTAGTTTAGAAAGAGCAATCTGAAGACTAGAAACGTGCTATTTCTTTCCTCATGTGTGCTGATAGAATCCTAAGACAGTATTAAACCATTCATGTCTTCCCCTGATTCTTTTGCATTTCCACATTCTAATAATAACTAAACAGCTAATCATAACAACACTCACCTAGTCTTCCTTACTTAGAAAAACAATCCAATGAAACCTCTAACACATAGATTAAAAAGATTGATCATTAAGCGAGAACAATAACTTAAAAAATGTCTGTTATTTAATGTCATATTAGTAAAATTTGTATTCCATTCAAGCATTTTAAGGTTAAGATTTTCTATTCAATGCTTGCTTTTCATTATGACAGATGCTTTCAGAAGTAAGAGCCATTTGGGAAAGCAAACTCGATTCTAACTCACACTAAGTGATAATCTCAGCCCTTCAGAATGCCTGAAACTCACTGGCCCCCACCCCTTCAGATTCTCTTAATACTGCTTCTTGAAAATGGAAAAAACATAACGCCAAGTGCTCATTTTTTTTTCCAGAAAGAAAATATATCTTCCTCATTTTAACTGCAAATCGGTTTTTGGCGGCCAGAGCATGCTGCATCAGCAATCAAAGAATCAAGAGTGGTAGAAAAACATTTTGTGAAGTACAGAATCAAGGAAAGTGAACACTCAGCAAGCACCTTCTTGTCTTTGTGTGACACAGTTTGCTGGCTTGTTATGCACAAAAAAGTGATTCATGTGACTTTCCCAGCCCGTGCATGTTTGTAGCAGTACTGCTGGCATCTCCACATAGGCTGTGCTACCTATTTTAGGCACAGAAAAGAACACATTTACCTTTGAAATGTGCAATAGAAAAGCCATGTGTTTCAGTCCACATCTGTAAAGTTTATTTTCTTCAATGGTGGATTTTATCTCTATTGGATGACTATGGGGCTAGCTGTTTATTAGTCTCAAAACTATGCAGGCTGCCATGGGATGTTTATTTCTGATTTTGATTTATTTTCTTTACAGAATAAGAATTTTAATTGCTTTCACTCTGGGCAAAGTTTCAGAACTTGTGGTCATATCAACATGTTCCTTTACACAGCTGGTCAAGAGACAAATGAGAAATGAAGAAGATCCAAGTGAGTCAGCAGTAGATATGGAAATGTTTACTGCAGTGCTTTTGATTTTCTAGTCTGCTAATTTCATGTGATTGTTTCATGTGTTTGACTTATTAAAGCTAGAATCTTGGATGAATAGGAGTGATATGAGCATATTCTTTGGACAATAATTGAAAAATTTCTGGAAAAAATAAATGAAAAAAGTTGTGTGGAGATATAAATTGTGTGGTGAAATAAATCAACATTTGTGCAGTAGTGATTAAACTTCTTGCCGGCACAGTTTAATTGTAAGTTAAATCCATTTGTGTGCTGGCTACTATGAACAGCCACAGTGAAACCTCAGATGTGCATACACAACTCACTTTCACACAGCATTTGAATTTAATACAGACCAAATTGAGCTAATCAATACCTTCCTCAAACTTTGTTCTATTTCAAGGTTTACTCAGAAGGACACTAAATGATACAAGCAAGAAGCTTGTAATCTGACCTTTGGGAGCCTGTTTCATGCCACTCTCCATTAGTTATCGGAACTGTTGCCTTGTAGGTTTGAAGGGATCTCTGCAGGTGTCATACATGGAAGTGAACCCCATGAAGAGATAAGAATGAAAACCCAGTGCAGATTACCTTCATCAACCTGGGTAAGACTTCAGGGAGTCTAATAACAGGCAGTTTATTCCCAATGTATTTAAGCCCAGTATAGTTTGGGAAAAGTTCCCTGGTGTTATACAATGCTTATTGCACGAGGAAGCATAATTACATTGAAACTCAACTCAGGATACAAGTTATTTTCTCCAAGAAGATGGATTCTAGAGATCGCTAGATATACTAGCTTAAGGGCATAAGGTTTGGCCTGGTATGGATCACACGGAAAGCATAAAGGTCATTTGGGCTAATAGCCACCTCTGGTATTGGTTGTGGGAACTTGGGGGAATTCCCATCTATCAATCATTTAGATTATTAGCCACCATAGATCTTGGTTGTAAGAGTTTGATATGGCCTGACCAAACAAATAACACAGATCAGCAGACTGTTAGTCACTTCCAATTTTATATGCTTAACATTCCCAGGTTCTCTGGAGATCTGGAGCACAAAGACCTTCATGCTATGCTCCCAACATAATTTCTGCAAAATGTTCTGTTACTCCTCAGCTCAGAGCATTTCAACATGCTATGCTTTCTGCTTAGAGCTCTTCTTTTTTTTCTCCCTCTCACCCTTTCTCCTTCCTTCTCTTCTTCCTTTCAGGTTTTACTCTGCAGAAGAGGCCCTGTTATATTTATACTCCTTTAGTATATTGACCAGACTTATAAGTAGTATATTTTTCTCATGAGAATCTAGGTGAAATGAAAGCCAGTAACACTTCTCTATTTTATTTTATATTTTAAAGTTTTATTTTGGACCTGGAGAGATGGCTTAGCAGTTAAGAACACTTGCTGCTCTCCCAGAGGATCCAAGTTCAGTTCCTAGCACCCATATCAGGTGGCTCACAAATCCCCTGTAACTCCTGCTCCAGGATATCAGAAGGCTCTGGTCTCTGAGAACACTTGTGCTTATATGTACATGCCCACTTGCAGACACAAACACCTAGACATTATTAAAAATAACAAAGATTTTGCAAAGGATTTCATTTTATTTACATGTATGTGACTGTATATACATGCATGGATGTGATCCAGGATGCCAGAAGTAGCCAGGGGATTCCCTGAATCTAGAGCTACAGACATTTTTGAGCTAGCCAATTTGAGTACTATGATCCAAACTCTGTTCCTCTGTAAGAGCAGTAAGTACATCCTCTTCACTACTAAGCCATCTTTCTAGCCCCCAGTTCTTTATTTCATATTGTCATACCTTCTAGTGCTTAGTAAGATGATAAATATGTGAAGAAACTTACTTTTTTCATTTTTTAAATTTATTTATTAAATTAAATTTTACATATCAGCCACGGATTCCCTTGTTCTCCCCCCTCCACTTCCCCCCTTCCCCCCAGCCCACCCCCCATTCCCATCTCCTCCAGGGCAAAGACTCTGCCGAGGATTGAGTTCAACCTGGTAAATTAAGTCTAGGCAGGTCCAGTCCCCTCCTCCCAGGCTGAGCCAAGTGTCCCTGCCAGTTCATGCACTGAGGACAGGACCTGGTCCCACTGTCTGGATGCCTCCCAAACAGATCAAGCTAATCAACTGTCTTATTTATCCAGAGGGCCTGATCCAGTTGGGGGCTCCTCAGCTATTGGTTCATAGTTCATGTGTTCCGTTCTTTTGTATATTTGTCCCTGTGCTTTTTCCAACCTTGGTCTCAACAATTCTCGCTCAAACAAACTCTCCTCTTTCATGCCAATTGGACTCCTGGAGCTCCACCTGGGGCCTGGCCATGTATCTCTGCATGCAGTTCCCTCAGTCATTGGATGGGGTTTCTAGCATGAAAATTAGGATGTTTGGCCAGGTGGCCTTCGAATACTTCAGAGATCTATTCAGAGGGCCTGATCCAGTTGGGGGCCCCTCAGCCTTTGGTTCACAGTTCATGTGTTTCCATTCGTTTGGCTATTTGTCCCTGTGCTTTATCCAACCTTGGTTTCAACAATTCTCGCTCATATAAAACCTCCTCTTTCTCACTAATTAGACTCCCGGAGCTCCACCCGGGGACTAGCCGTGGATCTCTGCATCCAGATTCTTCAGTCCTTGGATGAGGTTTCTGGCATGATTATTAGGGTGTTTGGCCATCCCATCACCAGAGTAGGTCAGTTCCGGCTGTCTCTTGACCATTGCCAGCAGTCTATTGTGGGGGTATCTTTGTGGATTTCTGTGGGCCTCTCTAGCACTTTGCTTTTTCCTATTCTCATGTGGTCTTCATTTACCATGGTCTCGTATTCCTTGTTCTCCCTCTCTGTTCTTGATCCAGCTGGGATCTCCTGCTCCCACAGGATCTCTTTCCCTCGACTCTCACCCTTCATTACTCCCACTCATGTCCAGGTTGTTAATGTAGATCTCATCAATTTCTCCGTCATTGGGCGATCCTCGTGTCTTTCTTGGGGTCCTGTTTTCCAGATAGCCTCACTGGTGATGTGAGTATCAGTCTAGTCATCCTTATTCCACATCTAGTATCCTCCTATGAGTGAGTACATACCATATTTGTCTTTCTGAGTCTGGGTTACCTCACTCAGGATGATTTTTTCTAGATCCATCCATTTGCCTGCAAACCTCATGATGTCATTGTTTTGAAGAAACTCACTTACTGTGGGATTATATCACAATAAATCCATCATAAATTGAAAATATCAAAAGTTTATAATATATTACATATAGCTAACCTACTGAATACTCATGGCATTGCAAAACCTGCTTTACAGGTACTCAGAACATTTACATTGCCTACAGTTGCACAAAGTCATGTAACTCAAAGTCTATTTTATGATAAAGTGCCCAAAATACTGCATCATATATTGAAATTATACTGACTATGAGAAAGAGGATAGTTGAATGGGTTAGTTTTAACACCATCATTAAGTACAAATATTATAAGGAAAAGCCATGACAGATTGGGAAATAGCTGCATTTGTATTGAGTGAATGATGAGTAAGTAATTAAAGTGAAGGGACACCATGTAAGTTACTTCATATATGGTATTTTCACAGGCACTACATTTTATTTAATTGAAATGTCTCAATAGTCTGGCAGGTACAGGGGATGCAAAAGGTACGTCTTTAGTGTATCTGTGTGAAAGGTTTAAGATGGATCTATTATAAGATATTTTCAAGTTTATTCCTCCATACCACTTGTACACATGACAGATGTAGTAACTAAATGAAATACTCCCTTCTTCCCCTTCACTTTAATATGAAGGATATGTATACATTAAAGAGCACAAAACATATGAATGGTATTTTTTCAAGGCTTTAGACTGCCTAGATAATACTTTAGATGTGCTGAAACACATAAATTAGTACAATCATGCTAAAATCTTATTTCTACTGAAAATTCCATGTAGCATCCACATATAACTGCAGAGCTATATTTTTAAGAAATTTAAGTGGTATAATTAGACCTTGCACACAAGTGGAAATTTTGTCTTCGCCGATTCCTTCTCCTTTCATGTCAAAAGCCTATTTTCTTTGCCACTCCTATTTCCATCAATGCAGCATTCATCTGCTGCAGTGCTATCTATATATTAACACGCTAACTGATTCTTAAGGAGTGACCTCCTGCAACAGAATTTGTCTTTCAACTAGAACTCTTGGCTAGATGGGCTTTGAATACTAAGAAGTAAAACTAACTGTGAATGATCAACATAAAAGTTGATATTTTCAAGCTAGGAGCTTAGTCTGATAAAACATATTTACAAAACCCCTTGAAATAATAAGAAATGATACAGAAAATAATATAGCAATTGATGCAATAACATCAAAGCAAACTCCATTTAGGAAATAATCTGTCATTTGTGTGCCTTTTAAATCCATTTTCCTAGACAATTTTTCTATCTTCAAAAAATATTTAAATTGTAATGTTCACTTTAAAGGCTCATTGTTGCTATTAATATTGCATTAAAATGTGTAATACTCCCCGGTTTTCCTCAAATTATCTTTATGTATATGATAAAGAACATACAATTAATTAGAAGGCAATAAGCACAAACATATAGAGATAGGAATAAAATTTCAGTAGATGGAATAACTTCCAGTTTGTAACTACTTGAGGATACAAAGTAATACATAGAATATTAGCAATAATGAATTCAATAAGAACAAAATACAAACATTTCTTTTTAAATGTATTTTTTGGGAGGGAAATGGGAATATTTATGGAGAGGCTCCAATGCATACTGAATGAGACTGCCAGAAATACAAAATTGGCATGGTAGTCAAAAGCAACATGTCCAATGTAGTCTTTACGAAATTTCTGCAATTGAGGAAAATCATGGATATTTATATTGAAGGAACATAGCTATCTACCACATTAACCCAAAAGTATTCCTTATACTCATTGCAGTAAATATTTAATATGTGAACAATTAAAAAGATTTCAAACCTTCTTGTGTAAACTGACAGTCAATATTCAAGGACATACTTAATGTATCATCAACAGACTTCTCTCTTCAGCAATTAGAGACGTCAATTACATTATATTTTCTTAGTGCTAAGGAGCAACTATTGTCCACTAATACTACATTCATTGAATTTAGCACTCAAGAATGAGAAAAAATGAAGATGTATTGCATATAAAGGTTAACAGAATTGACCACCCACACTATACTTTCTGTAAAAAGTTATTCTTGTTTCATGCCACTATGGTTATGGTGGTCACATCTTGACAAGACCGTCATTATCATAGCTCACAAGGTTCACAGCTGATTGATAGCATTGGCTACTTTTCTTGCCCAATAGTGTATGTAGAACCTTCCAAAGCTATCTAATAGAGATGAAGCTTCCTGGTAGGTACCAGTGTGACTTCTTCATGTGCCATGATTCAAATATGTGGTGTCTTCAGCAATAGTGTTTTATCATCAAGTTCTGGAGGGTAACCAAACAATAACAATCCTATAATGTTTGGGGAGAGGGGTACATGGGACCCTAAGGACCAACATCTTGAAAAGATGTAATCCAACATAATATTACTAGTCACACACACACACACACACACACACACACACACACACACACACACACACTTGATAATACCTTCTAGTCCATTACCATTGACACAGCATTGTCAACAAAGTATAGAGAGTATTTTTTTTTAATTTTCATGTCTACTTTTTAAATGTGATTTCCTTCAGTTTTCCTTCTACTTGTATTGAGCACTGTGTTGAATGGTGCCACATTATTTGCTTCATGCACCAAATAGAATCCATAAATTCATTAATAAATAACCTACTATGGTTATCCATATTTTAGCGAATTTAGTGTTTTTTAATTGATTTTTTATTCTAAATTTATTAACAATAGGTTCTCTAAATGTTTCTAATATTGTTTTCATTAACCCTTAATTCCTAAATAACATTTTAATTCAGTAAAGAATATGTAGTTGAGCTCTTTGTTCCCTGAAACCCAATCCTCAGGGTAACCTTGCCCCCTGTCCATACCTCCTGTGGATCTCAGACGACCTCCCACCACTGAGGCCTTCCCTTTCCCTAGCCTCCAACATCAGCAAGTACTCCCAATGAGCACACCACCCAAGCAGACCAGTAAAACAGGCAACACACAAACAATACACTCTCTGAAAATCTACAGAGGAAATAGAAACCAAGTAACAAAATACCCACCCCAACAAAGACAAATCCAGAAATTAGCATTAGATCTATAATAATCTCAAACCCAGATACAGAGACACCAGCATAACAACACAGTAACAGCTGAGGCAAAATATCTCCAGTACAGCACAGGCATCCTATCACAGCAGGCCCTGAATATTACAACATAGCTGAAGCACAAGAAAAATACGTTAAAACTGCCTGTATGAATATGATAGAGGTCCTTAAAGAAGAAGAAATGAATAAATCCCTTAAAGAAATCCAAAAAACATAAATAATGGAAGGAAACAAATAAAGCTGTTCAATACCTAAATTCTAAATAGAATCAATAAAGAAAACATAAACTGAGGGAATTCTGGAATTACGAATGCAAACAGGAACTACAGAGGCAACCTTCACCAACAATACAAGCGATGGAAGAGAGAATCTCAGATATTGAATATATGATAGAAGAAATGGAAACATAAGTAAAAAATGTTAAATTTAATAAATCTCCTGACACAAAGCACCCAGGAAATCTGGGACACTATGAAAAGACCAAACCTAAGAATAATGGGAATAGAAGGAGGAGGAGGAAGAGGAGGAGGAGGAGGAGGAGGAGGAGGAGGAGAAGGAGGAGAAGGAGAAGAAAAGGAAGAGGAGGAGGAAGGAGAGGAGGAGGAGGAGGAGGAGGAGGAGGAGGAGGAGGAGGAGGAGGAGGAGTTATTCCAGCTCAAAGGCCCAGAAAATATTTTCAACAAAATCATAGAATGTAATTTTCCTAATCTAAAGAAGGAGGTGCCTATAAAGGTAGAAGAACCATACAGGACACCAAAGAGGAGATTGAACCAGAAAAGTAAGTCCCCATGTCACATAGTGAACAAAACATTAAACAGAGAGAAAAAACAAAGAATATTTAAAGCTGCAAGGAAAAAGATGAACTAACATATAAAGGCAGACCTATCAGAATTATTCCAGACTTTTCAACAGAAAGTTTGAAATCCTGAAGGGCATGGACAGATATGCTGCAGATACTAAGAGATCACAGATAATAACACAAAGTAGTATACTCAGCAAAACTTTCAATCATCATAGATGGAATAAAGATATTCCATAACAAAGTCAAATTTAAACAATATCTATCTTCAAATCCTGCTCTATAGGAGGTGCTAGAAGGAAAACGCTAACCTAAGGAGGTTAACTACACCCATTAAAACAAAGGAAATACAGAATCTCACACTAGCAAAATAAAAAGAATGGAACTATACACCCCACACACATAGACACATCAGCACCAGCACCACCACCACAACCACCACCACCACCATCACCACCACCACAAACAACAACAACATAGTAATAGGAATCAATAGTCATTGGTCATTGATATCTCTCAATATCTATGGTCTAAATTTTCCAATAAAGAGACACAAACTAACAATGTATGCAAAAACAGGATTCATCCAGCTGCTGAAAAGTAGGGACATAAGAACAAACAAAGAAGAAATCCATAGAATCATAAGGACATACTTTAAAATTTGTCTCCCACCAAACTGGAAAATCAAGAAATGGATAATTTTCTTGATAGATACCACTTATCAAAGTTGAATCAAGACCAAATAAACAATTTAAAGAGATTTATAACCCCTAGTGAAATAGGCAGCCAGTAAATTTTCAAAATCAAAACCAAACCAAACTAAAACAAAACAAAACAAAAACTTCAGCTCAGGCCCAAACAGCAGTTTTAGCATAAAATTCTATCAGACTTTCAAAGAAGAGTTAATGCTAATACTCCTCAAATAATTCCAGAAAAAGAAACAAAAGGAACATTGCCCAAATCATTTTTGAGGCTTTAGTTACCCTGATACCCAAACCACACAAAAACTCAACATAGAAAAAGAATTATAGACAATTTTCCCTAATGAAGACACATGCAAAAATATTGAATAAAATACTCCACCACGATCAAGTAGACTTCATCCCAGAGATTCAGGGATGGTTCAACATACAAAAATCAGTAAATGTAAACCACCATATAAATAAACTGAAAGAAAAAAAAAACACTTATCATCTTGCTACATGCAAAAAACATACAAAAATAAAATTCATAAAGAGATTAGGAATACAAGGGACACACCTCAATGTAATAAAGGCAGTTTACAGCAAGTCCATAGCCAAGACCAACTTAAATGGAGAGAAACTCAAAAAAATCCACTAAAATCAGAAAGAAGAAAAGGTTTTCCATTCTCTCCAGATCTATTCAATATAGTACTTGAAGTTTTATCTAGAGCAATAAGACAACTGTAGGAGATCAAGGGAGTACAAATGGGAAAGGAAGAAGATCAAGTATTGCTATTGGCAAATAATATGGAATTATATATAACTGACCCTAAAAATTCTGCCAGGAACTCCTATAGCTGCTAAAAACTTTCATCAAAGTGGCTGGATACCAGATTAACTAAAAAAAAAAGCTCAGTAGTCTTCCTATATACAAATGACAAACAGGCTGAGAAAGAAATCAGGGAAACAACACCCTTCATAATAGCCTCAAATAATATAAAATACCTTAGGGTAGCTCTAATCACACAAGTGAAAAAATTGCATGACAAAAACATCAAGTCTTCACAGGGCGGTGGTGGCACATGCCTTTAATCCCAACACTTGGGAGGTAAAGCCAGGTAGATCTCTATGAGTTCGAGGCCAGCCTGGTCTACAGAGTGAGACCCAGGACAGGCACCAAAACTACATGGAGGAAACTTGTCTCAAAAACAAAAACAAAAAACAAAAACCAAAAAAAACAAAAAAAAAATCAAGTCTTTGAAGAAAGAAACCGAAGAAAATATCAGAAGATGGAAAGATCTCTCATGCTCCTGGATAGGTAGGATTAACGTAGTAAAAATGGCCATCCTACCAAAAGCAATCTACAGATTCAATGCAAATCCCATAAAAAAAATCCAGCATTATTCTTAACAAACCTTGAAAGGATAATACTCAATTTCATATGGAAACATGAAAAACCTAGGATATCTAAAACAATTCTGAGCAACAAAAGAACTCCTGGAAGTAGCAACATCTCTGATTGCAAGTTGTACTACAGAGCTATATTACTAGCAACTGCATGATATTAGTATAAAAAACAGGCACAATAATCAATGGAATATTATTGAAGACACACATATAGATACCTGAATTTTTATGAAGCCGGAATACACACTGGAAAAAGGAAACCATCTTCAACATCCAACTGGATGTCAGTATGTTGAAGAATGCAGAGATCTGTATCTATCACTCTGCAAAAAACTCAAGTCCAAACGGATCAAAGACCTCAACATAAAACCAGATACACTGAACCTGATAGAAGAGAAAATGGGGAATACACTTGAGCTCATTGGCATAGGAGACAACTTCCTAAACAGAACACCAATAACAAAGACACTAAGATCAACAATTAATAAATGGTTAAGAAACTTAAAGGCTTCTGTAAGGCAAAGGACACAGTCAATAGGATAAAATGGCAGCCTAAAGAATGGAAAAAGATTTTCACCAACTCCACATCTTACAGAAGGCTAGTATTCAAAATATATAAACAACTCAAGAAAGTATGTATCAAAAAGCTAAATTATCCAGTTAAAAATGGCAAGCAAATCCAAACAGAGAATTCTCAATAGAGTAATCTCAAATGACTTAAAAAATGTTCAACACCCTTAGCCATCAATCAACTACTTTGAGATTCCATCTTAGACCTGTCAAAACAGCTCAGATCAATAACAGAAGTGACAGCTCATGCTGGAGTGGCTAGGAAGCAAGGGGAGCGTGGCTAGGAAGCAAGGGGAGCGTGGCTAGGAAGCAAGGGGAGCGTGGCTAGGAAGCAAGGGGAGCGTTCCTCTACTGCTAGTGGGAGTGTAAACTTGTACAGCCACTTTGGAAATCAGTATGGCAGTTTCCCAGAAAACTAGGAATCAATCTTCCTCAAGACCCTGCTATACCACTCTTGGGCATATACCCAAAGGCTGCTCTATCCTACCACAAGGACACTTGCTCAACTATTTTCATTGCAGTTGTATTCATAATAGCCAGATATAGGAATCAATCTAGATGCCCCTCAACTGAAGAGCAGATAAAGAAAATGATTTTTTAATGACATTTGCAGGTAAATGGATGGAACTAGAAAAAAAATCATCTGGAGTGATAAAACCCAGAAAGACAAACATAGTTTTTATTCACTTATAAATGGATATTAGCTGTTAAGTAAATGTTAATCAAGCTATAATACATAGACCTTGAGACATTAGGTAAAGAGGAAGGCTCTAGAGGGGACACATAGGTAAGAGAAATAGAATAGAAATGGGGTAGACTGGGTGGTGGATGGGACAGGAATGGAAGAGATTGCTTTGGACAATGGATAGAGGGAGAATGTACAAGGAGGTATGACTGGAATTTGGTGGCCATTTGGGCAGTGGTGTGGAAATCTGGTACAGTGGAAACTTTCTGGAATCTATGAGAGTGACCCCAGTAAGGACTTCTAGTAATGGGAGATAAGGAGCCTGAACTGGCCACATTTTATAGCCAGGCAAGGCTTCCAGTGGTGGGCTTGGGTTGCATTCAATTGATTTGTTGTTTAAAGAAGTCTCATGGATATCCCCAATCATAGGCTGATGCTGCGACAGAAGGTTTTTCTGTAACAAATGACAAGGGGCCCACATTGTGGAGGACAAGATCCATACAGTTTATTGTGAACATAGAGAATTCGAGCTGGTGCCTGTATGGAGCCTTCACCCCTATGTTCTAGACTCTTTGGTGTGGAAAGGTACTCTGGAGGCTATCAAAAGAGAAACCTGGATATCAACCCAGGCACAATACCCTCAACCTACAATCTATCTTCTTCAGGATGTAGTGGGGCAACGGTGGTCCAGAACTGGGAGTGGTCAACCAATGTCTGGGTTAACTTGAGGCCCATGTCATGAGAGGGAGCCCATGCCTGACAGTGCCTGGATGGCCAGGACCAGAGACTGGACAGTCCAGAGATTTAGGGTAGAACTAAACACAACTGGCCAAAAAAAAATTAATGAAATGATTCTTGATGATATTGTGCTATATTTGCAGATTGGTGCCTTATTCAGTCATCATGAGAAAGGCTTCCTACAACAACAGATAGGAGCAGGTGCAGAGACCCATAGTCAGACATTATTCAGAGAGACTCTAAATTTGAAGTCTCCATCAGACTCCTCCCCATTGGAAGAGGGGGAGGGAAGATTTTCTGTGTCAGAGAGGGGATGAGGGACACCAGGAGACCATGGCCCACTGAATCAACTAAGGAGGGCTTATATGGGCTCACAGAGACTGAAGTGGCAAGCATGGGGCCTGCGTGGGTCTACACTAGGTCCTGTTCATATATGTTATGGCTGTTAGCTTGGTATTTTTGTGGGACTCCTAACAGTGGGAGCAATTGTTTCTCTGAGTGTTTTGCCTGCTATTGGGACTTTTTTCTTCCTATTGGTTTGCCTTGTCCAGCCTCCATGTGAAGGCGTTTTCCTTGTCTTAGTAAATCTTGTTTTGTCCTGTTTGGCTGTTGTCTCTTGGAGGCCTGCTCTTTTCAGAATGGAAACAGGAGTGGACCTAGGGGACAGGGGAGGTGGGGGGAGCTAGGAAGTATGGATAGAGAGGAAACTGTGGTCAGGGTGTATTGTATGAGAGAACAATCTATTTCCAGTAAAAAAAAATCTGCAGTTGAAAGGTATTTTCATACAATATCTTGAAAATATGATGTCAATTATTTAAGGACTATACAGTTTTCAATGCAATATATACTCTTATTCAAAGGCATGTCCCCAATCATCACTTTTCAATCCTTTTTTGATTTAATTTTCAGATATATGATTGAGATATATCTTGGTATTTTTATCTTTGGATTTATATGACAAGTTTTGCTTAACCTTTTAAATTTGTAAGCTTCTGTCTTTTGTCAAATTTTAGAAAATTTTAGATCCTATTTCTTTGGACACTTTTCTTTCTGTCTCATTCTTTTTTTCTGTCTCTGCCTTAGGCTCTGATTGTACAAATGTTAGCATTTTTTGTTTTTGGCACATAGGAACCTAGGTTTCATTCTTTCCTTTTTTCTCTGTGGTTCATGGTGGATGATTCTGATGATCTTAAAATTCACAGACTCAATCATCTGTCATTTTTTTTGTACTACTAAAAGTATTGACTTTTCCAGTCACTTTTATTTTGGTTGTTCTTTTTTCCAGTTGTATGACTTCTGTTTGACACTGAATGACTTGTTTTTTATTTCACAAAAATTTGTAATTGCCCATTGAACCATTTCCATGCCGATCATTTTATGATTTTTTCTAGATATATCTCACTGTATAATTCATTGTGTTTTATAACACATGCTGTACTTTGCCTGGTTTTTATACCACAAGTGAGTTTCTGTTTTCATATAGGCCATTTGTCTCTTACATTTGACATTTCTGGCTCCAATTTAATTTTGTCCTGCTTTATTAGCAGTCTTCCTGTTGAGATCTTGGTTCAAGAGGAAGAAAAGTGAAGCCACGGGCTCTAAATGACCTCAATGTTATATGAACAGGGGGAAACTCCAGTTTTCCCACGTGCTCTGATGACATTGTTCCTGAAAAGATGGAGCACTGACACTACCCTTGTTCCTCTGAGAAGACATGTGTGATCAATTTCCTAGGAGGTTACACTGACAGCAGGGAAAAAAAGCAGAAGGCTAGTTCACATCACCTTTGTGCTTTAGGATGTGTAACAGAATCTTTCGGACCCCAGTAATAACCGCCTGAGTGGTTTGATGCCAGATAGAATGAAGAATCAGTTCCCCCTTGAACTATGCTGACAGAGAAGAAGGGAAGAGCAGACTGTTAGGAAGCCACTAATCAATGTGTGATGTTTTTTAACATATAATGAAGGGGAAGCTTAGTTTCCACATTAAACTGGACAGATGGAATGACGGTGAGTTCTGTTCTATAATGTCTTGTTCAATTTTGCTGGTCTTGAATAAATATGGAAGTAACCATGCACGTGACCTCTGGAAAAGAGAAAAAGTGCAAGGTTGGTAATACTAACTTGTGATACTTTGTTTAGTTTCATTGATAGATGACAATGGATGTGATCCTTAAGGGTTTGGGAGCCATGTGTGGTTTCCTGACGGGGAGATAGAAGACCATTCTCCTATTTGGTTTGGTGAACCACGAGCCAGGGAGAAATTAAACATTGCTTTTTTTCATCAGACAATGCTAGGGAAAATTGAATACTTACTAGGCTCTGTCAACACCACCAACAGGGGAATGGAAGCACACTTAATTTTAACAGGACTGAGAGAAGTCCCATTAGGCCCCACTGAAGCTACAACAGGGATGGGAGATGAAGACAGTAGTATCTATTACTATTTGACTGAAGTATAGGTCAATATATATGGTCAATAGATTCAAAACTTTTATTTTTCTGTTGTTAGGACACATTCTCTGGTCCTTTGGTTAGGGAAAACAAAGGTAGCTTTTTCATTGTGTCTACTAGTAGTTCCTTGTCAGGAGCTTATGCATGAATATGTAAGAAGTGCTCTGAAGACTTCCTACAAGCCCAGCCCATCTTTATGCTATGGGGTCCCTAGCAACTCATCTTCTTTATATCTATCAGAATTTTCTTATGTTTTTTGGTCATGTTAATGCTCAATATAATTTTAGTTGTTAAAATGGAAGCTCTAGCAGGCAGATTTCCACTTCATATCAGTAGTAATCATTTGATTTATGCAGTTAAAAATAAAATTAACAAATATATGAACTCTTATCCCAAAACATATAAATATATATAATGCAAGGGCTAGAGATACAGCCCATCATTTAAGAGTACTTACTGCTCAATCATGAGGACAAGATTTTAGAACCAAGTATCCATGAACCAAGTCTGACATCTTACAAATGTCTTTAGCTCCAGCTCCAAGGGATCTTTCATCCATGTGTGTGTGTACAGGCACACACATAGGTGTCTGCAAATGTATAAAAGTATACAATCGCTCACATACATATAAACAAGTAAGTAAGTATTTTGAAAAGAAGTAGTGTACTCTTTGATTATGACCATTTAACTTTAAGTTATTTTGTAGATTAAAAAACATTAAACTGGGTCCTGGGACCAGATGGCTCCATGAGTAAATTCTTTACTGTACAAGGATGAGGACCTGAATTTGGATCACCAGTACCCAAGCGATAGTTGGATGTGGTGGCACAGGTTTTGACCCCAGTGGTGGGGCCATGGAAACACATAGATCCCTGACACTCACTGGCCAGCCAATGTAGCTCAATTACTGAGAACACATATGTGAGTATGTACATACACCACACACAGAATCCACACAGACACACAATCTTAAGCCTTTTCAGACATCTGTCGATTTGCACTGTCTGAGCTTAGTGAGAACTTGAAGCTGCTGTCATTTGTAATTGCTATACCATTCATAAGATATTGCTTCCATATACGTATGTGTATTGAGAAAAGAACACACTTATATCACAGAAGAGTGTTAAAATGTTCGTCTCTGAATGGTGAAATTATGGGTAGTTTTACACCACTCTTTTGTACATTTTCTCATTTTCTAAATTGCCTACAATAAGCATGGACTACTTTTATAGTAATAAAAAGCCACACTTCATTTTGTTCCTCACATTTTGAAGCTTACATTCCTCCTTGGGAGTTAGGCTCATTGGGTATGCCAGATAGCCACTCAACTAAGTGAAAAGGATTTTAATTAAATAAATCATTAACTTAGAGAGTAAATCTGTCCATGAAAGTATGATCAAATAATTTGATAATTGTTAACCCATTGTGGTCATAACCTAGTTTATTTTTTTATGATTGCTATCATAAACCAAAATGCAAATGCATACCAACATTTTCTTTTATAATGGTTAAAATTAGGACAAGAAATGTTAATTAATAAAAGAAGCATTTAGTTGATAATGTTGTTTTAAAAGGATACTGGGTCTGGTTGGAACCATTATTTTTGTCTAACCTGGTTTCAGGACCATCAACAGAAATGCAAGAGAAGTTTAGGGAACTGGGATATAAGATCCTAATACAAAATCTCCTAAGAATCCTTACTGATTTCTGCAACTGGCACAATTGTTTTTTAAAAAAAAAAAAAACTGTTTCAGAATTACACAAACACACACACACACACACACACACACACACACCACCACCACCACCACCACCACCACCACCAACAACAACAACAACCAAAAGAACCAAGTAAACCCTTTATCTTTAGAAACCCTCAGGGAATGAGACTCATCTTACCTCTTTCAATATTATTTTTTGGACTCTGAAACTGTAATTAGACCTTACCAAATTTCTGTAGGGTAAATGTGGATTAGACCTTCATCCCATCCAGGAAGGCCCTGCATTTGTTGGCCAGTCAGTAACTGTGTGGCCCTGAGGCAGTGTCTTTGATCTTTGCTTTTCTGCTCCCACAGCAGTCAGCCTCAGGCTTTCATCCTGAATGCTCAGCTCTCTCACTTTTGCCTCATTTTCCACACTATAATATTGAGTCCTAAACATTTCTTCTTTGTCTGGGTCATTAGAAGGTTGATAATGCCGACTCTATTTTTTTTTATTTTTTTTCTGACACCATCATACAATTTAGCTTTTTTGAACCTTAAAAGATGACTTCTTCAAAGTAGCTTGAGTGGGCAACAAAATCTGAGAATATATGAAATATATACCACTGAGAACAACATGTAATAGCTGTTCAGCAAATTCTACCATCTGTCTCATATTTAAACTTCTAGAGAGTCCGATGTCCTCTGTGTTAATTATTTTGAATTCAACAAACATTTATTGAGCATCTCTGTTTTCTGTACAGCTTAGTCTATTCATTATTTTTCACTCAATGAATTGCATTGTGGATGTGAATCATGGCAACACATATGTAGTGTGGTACAGGGCAATGGAAGCGTTCCTTAAAAAGATACAGTGTGCTCTCTTCCACTCTTCACTTTCTATTTGAATGTTGTGAACCAATTCTTTATTTCCTTTGAAATTCAGTTAGCAGATACATGTTTTAAAAAGCCAACGATACCAACTATCTTAATCCAATTTTTATACACAACAACATAAAAACAAGCATAATATTGTGAAGTGCTGTGCAAACATGAAATACATATAAATATGTTAGGAGATAATTTCTAAAAATAACATTGCATCATGAGATCAAAGTTCTTTGTAAATACCCACAAAATATTTATATATGTTCAATTAATATAAATGACTACATTTCCATACAAGAAAAACATTTTTCAGAGAAAAGAAGCAGGAAAAACAGAGAATCTCTCTCTTCAATGCAAAATCACTATGAAATAGTTAATTTTTTCTTTTTTCTACCTTAATGGATAATTTGATCATAACAGTTAGAATCTTATAAATACTGTGAAACAAAACACACATCTTCCCCAGCAGTATAACTATTGGTTCAGGGTTTGACAATGTGAATTTTGATTTAAATTGTGATCAAAGATAGTGGAGCACAAATCCTGTGCTTCTCAGATGACTGAGTATATGTGACATGAAATTAAGGGGTAATTTCCATGAACTCATGTTAATTTGGAAAACTTCACTACATAACTTGGCTTGATAATCTATTAAGAAAATTAAAACCTCAATTGTCAAGATATTATAGTAACAAAAAGGTTTAAAAGACCCCTCTGATAGTTATTTCCTTAAGACCAAACCTCAGAAGGCTGATGTTCAAAGTTAAAACCAAGGCAAGATCCAGGGTTTGAAGATATTCTAGCCACAATGTTCTCTTCCAGAATTAAATGCCTTGTCTCTTCTATCTAACTTTTTATTCACTAGACAGCATTTTCTTTTCAACATTTTTTTTAAATTTACATATGATTGAAATATCTAAATAATTTGATTAAACTGATTTATATATATAATATATATATATATATATCACTTGACTACACACACACACACACACACACACACACACACACACATATATATATATATATATATATATATATATATATATATATATATATATATATATATATATTGGTTACAATGAATTTCAGTTATGAGACTGAATCACACTCCAATTGTCACAGACAACGAAGATGATGAAAGCATGCTTATATTTATTTCAAACATTTCCAAATGCCATAGACCCAGTCAGTGCATTGTTTGCCTGAGCATATTCCTAAAGATTGCAAACCTTTTCAAATCTGGCCATGTCTTTTGTCTTTAAGCCTGCTTAAGAGATGAGATGATTTTGATTCAGATTCAATATTCAAAATATCAAGCCCTACACAATAATCTGAAACATTACCTCTGCATTACTTCCAACTCAATATGCAGAAAACACTTACCCTCTGACATTTCCAAGTAATAAATCAGCACCATCTGTCCCTAGGCTCTGTTGCTGCTTCTTCTCCTTACACTGTTCAAGGGCATTCATCATGTTCCTTCCATTAGCACACACCATAAAGATGTGTTGTTCTGACACCTGTATATCAGCCAAAGTTGTACTCCAGGGATGCCAAAATACCTTATCATATTGTCATGAACATCGGCCATTCTTTTTCCATTGAAAAGCTCTTTGGCATTCAGGAGAAAAGATGACTGTACATAAATTTATCATTATTGGTTGCATTTTGTTTGAGAAGAACCTAATGTCAGTTACAATATACCTGTTCTGAAAATGGTTTCTAAGGTCATTAATTGAGAAAAAAATTGTGGTAACACAATTCTGTCTTCAAAGATGAAATACCCAATTGTAATTAACGTGACACTGTGCTTGTCAGTCTTTTGTCAACTTGATACTAGCTCTGGTCATTTGGGAAGTAGAGATTCTTGCTCCTGTTCCTCCTTGAGTTCCTGTCCTGTTTCCCTCAATGATGACCGTGACTGTGATATTTCAGCTAAAGGAACCTGTTTGTATCAAGTTGCTTTTGGTCATGATGTTTGTCACACCAATAGAAAGCAAACTAGAACAGAAAATTTCTGTACATTAAGTAAATATTGTACAGATTATGTTTATATTTCACAGGGGAAAATATATGATGCTACACCCATTTGAAAGTTGTGACCTTACTAATTACAAATGACTTGAAAATCAATTTCTTGATACTCATTTATTTATTGAGACAGGGTCTCACTATATAGTCTTGGCTTGCCTGGAATTCACTATGTAGACCAGGCTGAACTAAAACTTACAGAGATCCCTCTTGCCTCTACCTCCGAAGTGCTGGGATTAAAAACAAATACCACCATGTCCAACCTATATTACTTTCATTTATGTTCAAATTTACTAGGGATGCTTTAACAGAGGGTTTTTTATCTTAACATGTACGTCCTTATGTTCCCTAGTCATTACTTTGCCTGCTATAACACTCAGAGGTAAGACAAATGTATTCCTCAGAGAAATTGAAAAGTAAGTAAATGAATGTAAAAGTGATAATACACGCAGTTTGCAAAACTCCTGAATATAAGAAAATAACCTATAATACTTCATGATAGGAAGATTAGTAATAGTTTTATGTAAAGAGAGGGCACAAGTAAGGATTCCCTAATAGTTAAGAGCTTTCAGAGTTATATGTTTTTAAAATTTAAATTTAGTTTTTAATTACATGTATGTGTGTTTGTGGAAATACATGGACATAAGTTCAATGCCTGAAGAGGGTAAAAGATAGGCTGGAGTTACAGGCAGTTGTGAGTTACCCTATAAGATTATTGGTAACTCACTTACGTTGAAAGAATGGTACCTACTCTTAAATGTTGAGACATCTCTCCACCCCCTCAACATTGTGTTTTATGGTAAGAAATAAACTCAAGAAGTTTGAACAGATCAAGCAATAACTTTTACAAGCCTCACATTCTTTGTGTAAACTGGACAAAAGGTAATTTATCCTTAAGATATTTAATATTTATGGCTGTTTATAATTCTTATTTATTCATGACGTACAGATTTTTAGGACTCCAGAATTTCTATAAAGTCACTATTTATGTGCCTGTATCTCTCTGTGTGTACAAGCATGTTGGAGTCACATAGGAAAGAGATGGGCTTAATGAGGGTCAAGAACCTTGCTTCTTATCACTGCTGCTCCAGTTTTTAAACATTAGTGCTTTGGGAAGTCTTTCTGTATGCTCTGAGTATGTGTGGCTCCCATTAGATAAGAAATAAAGCTGTTTTGGCCTATGGCAAGAAAGCTTACAGCCAGGCAGGAAATCCAAGTAGAGATACAGAAAGAAGAAGGGCAGAGTTGAGAGAGACATTAGCCCACCTCCAAAGGAGCAGCAAGATGCCAGCAGACTGTTAATACCATGGCCATGTGGCAACATATAGATTAACAGGAATGGGTTAATTTAAGAAGAAAGAGCTAGCTAGCAAGAAACTGAAGCCATAGGCCATACAGTTTATAATTAAAATAAGCCTCTGTGTAATTATTTTATAAGTGGCTATAGGACTGCGAGTGGGAGAGATTCATCACAGCCATGGGGCTGGGTGGGGCACAGAAAAACTCCCCTCTATATATAGTACCCATATGTGATGGCAAGAATTTCCACCTAAAACCTGAGAGAACTTACTAAAACAGAACTAAGAGCAGCTTCCTAGTTTGTATGTCTTATGGAGGCCAGAGTACAGAGATACCACTGTACAGAGTCGCTGCAGCATTCAAGCTTGAGTGCAGCATGGTGGATTCCTACTGCAGTACACAGAGTTGTCTAAAAGCAGTGAAGCACACTGCATGGTGGATTTAGCTTTTGCTAGTACAGACAGAAAAACAAAGGTTTCTGAGCTACACATTGCATGATGGAGGCATAGGCTCCCATCTCTCAACTGCTTCCCAGAATTGGTGGTGAGCATTATTATATTGTTTTGGGGATTTCTAACTGCAGAGAGACATTTGATTGTAGAGGCTACCAAGTTAAACCAATATGTATATTTTAAAGGTATCTTGATTTCAAAATTTATGTCTAAAGATATGATGCTTTGGAAAAGAGGTTCTACTTTTGTTTCCACAGAAGATGAAAACCTGCGGATTGCTTCCAGGCTAATATGGTTTGATCAATCAAGACCCACTGAAAGGTCTCCGATGATAATCATGGCCCAGATGATCCAACATCCAAAAGAGCTTCAAAGCAACAGGCTGAAATGATCCAGCCTCACAAATTACTACAGCCAAGATTTAACTATAATTCTTAATTTTTCTCAGGATCACCATAAGATTGTCAGGGCCTCCAATCAGCAAAAAATAGTGTAGGAAGCTACACCCAAGTTCCCAAAATACTGTTTAGGAATGTTCATTTTTATTTAAATCAGGTTTATTATAAATGCAATTTCTTTCTAAAAAAGAAAAGGGGATATAGATATGATAAGATGAAAGGGTAGGTTATTGAACCTACTTTTAAAGAGCAACAGCTTGTTTGAAATGTTTTAAATTGCTATGGATTTTGGTTTATTGATACAAATTTAAAGTTAATTTTGTTATTATATATATATAAAAAATCTTATTTAAGGTATTATGGTTATGCAACTCATTTAAAATTGTAATGTATAGTTACAAAATACAGATTAATAATCAGTCATTTATGATAAACTTATAGTCATGTTAGCTAAGTTTTCTAGGTATACATAGATATATTTCTATTAGGTAGGTAATCTTCAAATACTTCAAAGACCTACAGAATATGGCATTTAAAATGTTTTAAGAATTAGACTTTTCTGGACATTGAGACATGTCTGTTCCTGGCAGCACCAATCTACTTCAGAGAAGATGATGGGCATCGAAGAAACTCCATATGGAGTTTGCTTTCTTTGTGGCAAAAGTTAGCCATTTGAGCAAGCAACTGCTCTTGCCTGGACTGCTTGACAGTATGTTGTATAAACTGAACATGCAGGACCCATAAGAAGATGACCACTCAACTTTATAAAGTGAGATGGTCCTTCAGGCTCCTGCTTCACAGAGGAGATAGCCAGACACTCTACAGGACACAGGGTGAAGCAACTGACGAACTTTGCCAGAATGGGGAGAACAGTTTTTAAAATTTCCTGCTTCGCTGAAAGCTATGCTGAAGACTCTAGACCTGTAGGCTGAAGATAGATGCCCCAATGTTACAGAGGACCTTTGGATGACTGTCCAGGCAGCCAGATGTTTCTGTCATTTCTGAAATTATGGAAGGTGCTTGCAACACACCTCCTGTTTACTCAGGTAATATTATAACTGATAACTCCTTTGCTATATATAATTTTACTATATTAAAGTTAAAACCTTCCTTTTTGATTAGACAGAAAAGGGGAAGTACTGTGGGATGTCTTTCTGTATGATATGAATATGTGTCACTCCCATTGGATAATAAATAAAGCTGTTTTGGCCTATGGCAAGAAAGCTTACAGCCAGGCAGGAAATCCAAGTAGAGATACAGAGAGAAGAAGGGCAGAGTTGAGAAAGACATCAGCCCACCTCCAAAGGAGCAGCAAGATGCCAGCAGACTGTTAATACCATGGCCATGTGGCAACATATAGATTAACAGGAATGGGTTAATTTAAGAAGAAAGAGTTAGCTAGCAAGAAACTGAAGCCATAGGCCATCCAGTTTATAATTAATATAAGCCTCTGTGTAATTATTTTATAAGTGACTATGGGACCGTGAGGGTGGGAGTGATTCATCCCGACCATGCGGCTGGGCGGGACACAAAGAAACTTCCCTCTGTGTATTATTCTAGTATTCTCAAGTAGACAGTTTACTACCCAGAATATGCATTGCCTAGTTTCTGAGTCTCCTGCAGACAAATTCATTGTTTTACAAGTGCTTCTAATTAGGTCTGATTGTATAGGCCTGTAATCCTTGCTACAGAAAAGACTCAGGGAGGGCAACTGTAACTGAACCCCACACACACACACACACACTCTCACATACAAAAGGAAGAAAGGAAGAAAGGAAGGAAGGAAGTAATGAACTGAAACAACAAAAGAGAGAGAGAGAGAGAGAGACAGAGAGACAGAGACAGAGACAAAGGAGGAAAGAAAGGTTGGTTGTGTATCAGCATTTACCTAACATACACAGTCCCTCTTTCAGTCTCCAGTACCAATCACAGAAACAAATGTTGCCGAAAATAATCAGAGAATTTTCAATACTATCATTTTGCTGAATTCCCATTACTTTTTTTGTGCTTTTCATATCAACCTGATTGCCAGATTTCAAATCTTCTCTAGAGTCAAGATAATGCTAATATTATCATTGTTAATTTAACCAAACCCCTAATGTCTGTTATTTATATCCTGAAGTTTTTCTATATCTTTCCTAATTTGGCTTCTCTTTTTACTATTTTTTTTGTCTTTTGAGATTATAATATAATGACATTATTTCTCCCTTTCCTTTTCTCTTTCTAAACCCTCCCATAATATCTCTCTTCTCTCTCTCTCTTTCAAGTTCATGACTTCTTTTTTCATTAATTGCTGTTGCATGCATATGTGTATATGCATAATTTATAAGTATATGTATCCCTGAAAACAACCAGATCACTCTATATAATGTTCCTTTCATGTTTGTTTACAAGGCTGATCATTTGGTGTTGGATAACCAGTAGGTATGCTATTCCCTGGGGAAGATTATTTCTTCCTGTCTTAACATTCCTTAGTTGCTTGTATTTCTTTGTCAAAGGTTGAGGCCTAATGTCCAATTTAGAATGTATATTTTTGTTCAGTTCATGTTGGTGAGACTTCAAGGGTTTAGTATCTGGCATTACTAGGAGATGTAGTCTCAAGCACACACACAAAACTCCCTGATCCTCTCTTTCAATCTTTCAGTCTCTTCTTACACAAGGTTCCCTGAGACTTCAGGGCAGGACTTGTTTCGTATCTATTGGGACTGGGCTCCAGAACTCTGCATTTTGATGGGTTGAGGTTTCCTGTAATGTTCACCATCTATTGCCAAAAGAATTTTCTTTAATGTGGGGCAAGAACTGCACTTATCTGTGTATATAAGGATAGGTATCTAGAGTTTAGTTAAGGATTGTGCTTGTTTAGTTAAGTGTTGTTTGTAGGTTCTCTTTTAAGATTCATGACTTCACTACTTCTGTGTGAGTTAAGTTTCCAGTACCAGGTACAGTTTTTCTCTTTTTGAGTGGAACTTAAGGTCAATTAGAGAACTGTTTATTACCACCAAGCTATGTATGCCATTACTGAACTTATACGATATTGTTCCTTTGTGTGGTTCATAGGCATCATATTTGCACAGGACTGTTCATTGCCTCCCTCCTTTGGAAACTTGGATGATACCTTCTGGTACCATACTCAGGGAAGAGTCATTTGTATAAGTTCCAACTCAGGAGCCTCTGGACCATGCATCTGAAGCAATATGGACTTACCTTTCACCTCAGGTTGGCTTCTTTAAAATATAATCTTATCCTTCATTTTGACAAAGCTAGTGGTCTGTGTATACCTTTTTCTTATATCAGTATTCACACACACACACACACACACACACACACACACACATACACCACATATATTAATAGATGAATTAAACTATTGTCTAGGCTCACCCTTTTTCCTTGCCTTTGTTGCATTTATCTAAAAGATAGAGTTATTCAGAAGAATTTTGTTTGAGTTATTAGAACATGGAAAACTATAAAATATTTCATACACTCTTTCCATATCACTCTACTAGAAATGGAAAAGGTTAGCCAAAGTGAAAAAGAAAATATACCATTCCAATATTCTTTTGTTAAGGAAAGCCCACAAATATCCATGAATGAAGAGAAAAAACTGTTTCTCTTTTCCTATGTATGTTTTAAAAACATTCTCATATCTAAAACATATTTATAATTAGTTGGAAATTTGTATTAATTCAATTATAAGTAGAATTGTAAAGCAGAAGGAATTACTTCCTAACTTTTTTTTAAACCCTGTAGTGATTGAAATCAATGTCATGCACATGGTGGGCAAATGCCTTACTGTTGACATCTCCAGCCTGTAACAGGTCATTGTAGTCTAACAAGTTTAATGTCACTCATGGAAATCATGTTTAAAGTGTAAAACTAAAAATGTTTCAGAGAGCCTCCTCCTGCAGCAGATGAGAACAAATACAGAGACCCACAGTCAGACATTATGCAAAATGAGAGAACTTAGAACACTTAGCCCTAAATGGGATATCTCCTCATTCAAATCCCTCCCCTCAGAGCTCAGGGAATCATCTTCCCCCTGCAGAAAAAGGGAAAAAATATATTTGACAATGTATAGAGTATGTGGGCATTCACATTCCAAATTACATAATGTAATCATTTAGTGTATTTAGTGATTATTTACAGTGCTCATTCAATGTAGGGGTAAATTTTAGTTCAGAGTTTTGATAAAAGATGTTTTTGGAAAAAATATGAATATGTAGAAAAATGTTGAAAAAATCATTAAGGTTTGTTTTCATTATTTGGGTTTACATTATTCAGGAAAGTAAACAAATTTCTCAATGAGAATTGTGGGTAAAACCATTTTTTAAAATGATTTAAATATAATGCATGCATGTAAAACTATTTTATATATCCTTTGAAAGTTTCACATAAGTTTACAACATAATAGGATGCTATCTAACCCCCATTGTTTCCTTCCAGCTCCTCTCAGAACCTCTGAACACACCTCCCTCCCAATTTCATGTCCCCTCTTTTTCTTCCGTATTTTACACAATTGTTTTTGCCTTAGTAGGTCTCATTTCTGTAAATTCCTGAAACAAAGTTTCATGAATAATTAAAGGTTGGTACTAGAAATCCCTGGCAGACCATCAGTGGGATTTCAACACTACCCATATTTAACTAGCAATTGAATCTATCTTTTCTCAATCAATAGGGATGTGAACATTGTCTTCCACAATGCTTTCATTTAACTATTACCAAAACAGTCTTTGTCACATTCAATATATTTTGTGTTGCCAATGAAGACTATTTTCTTGTTGATCAAAGGATATTTACAATAATCCTCCATAGAAATAGAAATGGAAAATTCTGCAATGTTGCAACATAATTTTCCCTATTACCTTCTGCCTTTTAAAATTGATCAAAATCATAGCAAAGAAACCATTCTTTCAGGTTTGAGTGGATACATTGGAAAAACATCCACATGTACACAGGTCTTATAACTTGTTTTGTAAAATGAATTTTAACCTTCCAGTATGTGCTTTTTTTTTTTTTTTTTTTGGGTTAGGCAATTGCCCATATCAAATTTGTGAAATATATTGCTTTTTAATGAAAATCTATTGTAAGCATGGGGGCAACATAAAATCTCCAGCTGCTTTTTCTACAACCAAATAAAGTGGGGCTTATTTGTTTTTCAGCATACTCTTAGTTTCTCAGTGCTGTTGTCAAAAGAAGGCATATTCTCAGGAAGAATACAGGTGTTGACATTTTTGGATTCCATTTTCTCTAAATAGGCTTCCTTTTGAATAAGATTGCATTCAAAGGCTGTCTTTCAAAACAGTTCTGTTTCTCTTTGAAGTGAGAATTTTCTGTTCATACATTTGCACTTTTAAAAGTACTCTCCATGGAAGAGATGCCACCCCATATCAGTGATGCAACACTTACTTAACATGGAAATTTAGGCGACCATAGCACTCTATAATTAATATACTCTCCAACTTGCCTTCAAATCCTGCTCAGAGCAGCATCCTGATCAACAACTCCTTTGAAAACCTGCAGTCAGAAATAGGAACAAAATCATTCTTTGGTTCTATGTGAGCAGAATTAGAGAAAGGGGAAAATGCTTTTCTAAAATCACTTTTTCTGAAAATAACTGATCAAATAGGCTTGACCTTTTCTTCTTAATGACAAGGAGCATGGCATTTGTGGTATCCATTCCATTTCATAACACTAGCACCGAGTTTGCTTTGAACTTTGCTTGGACAAATGTTTTCAGCATACTGTTCTGCTTGTGTTTTGCAATGTGCCTATTCCTTTCTTTTTTTGTGACTCTGGAAAATGACCTTATGCATATGCACATTTCAAGAGGAAATTTGGAACAATTTAAGTATTTTCTATGGGAGAAACAAACTGCAAAAATAAACCCAGTAACAATTTAATCAATATTTTCATAACATTTTTGCTGGTTTCTTATTTTTTGCCAATACAGTGATATAAACAAGAGAAAGCTAATAATTATTAAATTAACCAGTAAAGGGAGAATAACTGCGGAGGGCAAAAGCTCTTCTTCATTAGTTTTTCTGCATAGTGTCAGCACTGTATTCCAGATAATAATGTCAGTCAGTGCTCTGCAAAGTGCCTCTTCCAGGGCCTGGAGGAAAAATAGTTGTCACAGCTCATCTGCCCAAACAAAGGTACTAGAGTTTAGTCTCACCTTGCGTGGATGTATTTACTGTTTTGCTTTCTTTGTTTAGCTCTGTGGCCATTTTCTTTCTCTTTGTGTGTGAGTTGGTACTTTTAGAGAACTGAGTGCTTTCCTCTCAGGTGATGTAACCAATGAAATACCTGTGAAATGCTTTGACATTGTGTAGGTCATCACCTTCTTGGAGGACAAGATAATCAACCTCATTTTGCCTTAGGAAAGTAAAAAAAGAGTCAATATTGTATTAGGTAAAGTTCTTTTAGAGTGTGGTATTATCCATGTCAGCCAGGTATCACCCCTAGGCCAAACTGTAAGTTCTTGTAAATGAAGCTGTATTGGAATGCAGTCATACCTGTCTTTTACAGATTGTCTGTTACTGTTTTCAACTTGTGATAGAGTTCTGTCACAGCAGTAGAGATAGCAAGAGATGTGGATGGAACACTGTTATCATCAGTAAAGCTGAGAGCAAAAGACATGAAGAAGCCTTGCTATTGAACTAATCCATCAGGTACCAAACAGGCATGGGTTTTCTTTTTTTAGTGTCATTATATATTTGCAATATTATCAATAAAACTTTAGTATTTCAAGGTAAAATGGGCAACTTTGCAATCACAGTTAGAATTTGACATATTCCTTATAGTTTATGTTATGCTAAGTTCAGTTTTGAAAATGAAAAGAATATAGGGGAGTTATTTCTATAAATAGCAAATTTAATATACTTATATAGCATAATTACATATGTGTGCATTTTAACTGCAAAAGAATAGTATGATTTATTTATTGAGCATCATCTAATATAGTTAAAAAACAAAAATCAAAATAGCTCAAAATAAAGCATACAAAACCCTGGTAGACCTGAAAATTTAAAGCACATGGTAGATTAAAAAGGAAACAGACATTTGAGTTTTCTTTTCTGAGAATTCTGTTTAGATTTGTACCCCATTTTTAAATTGGGTTTTTTGATATATATTTTCTTGAGTTCTTTATATATTTTAGATCTATCAGATGCATAGTTGGCAGTCTTTTCCCAGTCTCTAGCCTGCTGCTTTGTTCAAATGATGGTGTCCTTTGCTGTGCAGAAGCTTTTCAGTTTCATGAGGTCCTATTTATTAATTGTTGATCTTAGTGCCTGTATGTGCTACTGCTTTTCTGTTCAGAAAGTTGTCTCCCGTGCCAATGTGTTCAAAGCTATTCCCAACATTTTCTTCTCTCAGATTTAGTGTATCTGGTTTTATGTTGAGGTCTTTGATCCATTTAGAGTTGAGTTTTGTGCAGGTATGGGGGACTTGCCTTCACCTTTTACAGGGTTCCTATGAGGCAGAGAAATGAAGAAGGAACTTGTAGATAGAATGATAGGCCTAGCCAAGAAGAAAGACAGAAACACAGGATAGCTTCAGGAGGAACTGGGTCAATACCCAATGGCCCTTTATTCAAAAGGGCTTTTTATCTCAGAGGTGTTTTGATTTGTATTTTCCTAATAATTAGGGATGTTGAGCAATTCCTTAAATGTCTTTCAGCCATTTGAGTTTCCTCTGTTGAGAATTCTTTGTTTAGTTCTATAGCCCATTTCTTAATTGGACTGTTGGGTATTTTGATGTGTAATTTCTTGAGTTCCTTATATATTCTGGATATCAGTCCTCTGTCAGATGTGAGGTTGGTGAAGACCTTTTCCCATTCTGTAGGCAGAAACTTTGCCTTGTTGACCGTATCCTTTGTTCTACAAAAGCTTCTCAGTTTCAAGAGGTCCCATTGATTTCTCTCAGTGTCTGAGCTACTGGTGTTATATTTAGGAAGTGATCTCCTATGCCAATGCGTTCAAGACTATTTCCTACTTTCTCTTCTAGTAGGTTCAGAGTAGCTGGATTTATGTTGAGATCTTTGATCCACTTGGATTTAAGTTTTGTGCACGGTGATAGATATGGATCTATTTGCATCCTTCTACACGTTGATATCCAGTTATGCCAGCACCATTTGTTGAAGATGCTTTCTTTTTTTCCATTGTATACTTTTGGCTTCTTTGTCAAAAATTATATGTTCATAGATGTGTGGATTAATGTCAGGGTCTTCAATTTGATTCCATTGGTCTACATGTTGGTTTTTATGCCAGTACCAAGCTAACAGGACCCCAAGAAAGACATGGAGATCGCCCAATGATGGAGAAATGGATGAGATCTAGATGAACAGCCTGGACATGAGTGGGGGTAATGTAGGGCGAGAGTCAAGGGAAAGAGAGCTTTGGGGAGCGGGAGATCCCAGCTGGATCAAGAACAGAGAGGGAGAACAAGGAATAGGAGACCATGGTAAATGAAGACCACATGAGAATAGGAAAAAGCAAAGTGCTAGAGAGGCCCACAGAAATCCACAAAGATACCCCCACAATCGACTACTGGCAATGGTCAAGAGACAGCCTGAACTGACCTACTCTGGTGATAGGGTATCCAAACACCCTAATTGTCATGCTAGAAACCCCATCCAATGACTGAGGGAACTGGATGCAGAGATCCATGTCTAGGCCCCAGGTGGAGCTCCAGGAGTCCAATTAGCAAGAAAGAGGAGGGTTTATATGAGTGAGAATTGTTGAGACCAAGGTTGGAAAAAGCACAGGGACAAATAGCCAAACGAATGGAAACACATGAACCATGAACCAATGGCTGAGGGGCCCCCATCTGGATCAGTCCCTCTGAATAGGTGAGACAGTTGATAATCTTGATCTGTTTGGGAGGCATTCAGGCAGTGGGAACGGGTCCTGTACTCAGTGCATGAGTTAGCTGTTTGAAACCTGGGGCTTATGCAGGGAAGCTTGGCTTAGCCTGGGAGGAGGGGACTGGACATGCCTGGACTGAGTCTACCAGGTTGATCTCAATCCTCAGGGGAGGCTTTACCCTTTAGGAGGTGGGAATGGGGGTGAGCTGGGGGGAAGGGGAAGGGACCGGGAGGGGGGAGAACAAAAGAATCCGTGGCTGATATGTAGAACTAAATTATATTGTAAAATAAAATAAAATAAATTAGAAAAAAGCCTTTAAAAAAAGGCTTTTTATAACAATGCAAAGGGGTGAAGCAAAAATCCTCCCCCTGATAGATACAACCAAGTGTAGACCCTTCCAAACACCTGGTACCCAGTCCTGTGGTCCATTCATCCTCTTATGCAGTCCTGATGGGTAAAGCAAGCTCAGATCTCACTAGGAAACCTCTGTGGTCTCCCACATGCAGGGTGATATACATGGATCTTTTTGGATTCTTCTACACGCAGACATCCAGTTTGATCAGTACCATTTGTTGGAGATGCTTTCTTTTTTTCCAGTGTGCATATCTGGCTTCTTTATCAAAAAAAATCTGTTCATGAGTAGCAGTCAGTAGAAGTTGTTCAGGAAATTGGGAATCGATTTACCTCAAGATCCAGCTATACCACACTTAGGCATAGACCCAGGTACCACAGAGACACTTGCTCGAAAGTATTTTTTTTGCTGCTTTATTTATAATAGCCTGAAATTGAAAGCAACCTAGATGTCTCACAACAGATGAATGTATAACAAAAATGTGGTACATTTGCACAATGGAGATTTATTCAGCCATTTGAAAGAATGGAATAATGAAATTTGCAGGTAAATGGATGGGACTAGAAAAAAAATCATTCTGAATAGTATAACACAGACACAGAAAGATAAATATAGTATGTATTTACTTATATGTGGATATTAGTTGTTAAGTCAATGATAAACACGTTAAAATCCTTAGAACCACAGAGGGTAGTTATAAAGTAATTGTAGGGGTTACAGATAGATTTCATTAGGAAAGGGCAATAGCGTAGATAGTTATGAATGGATAGATGAGTGTGGGGAATAGATTGGGAAGATCAAATTGGGAAGGGAAAGGAACGGGGAATGAGTGAGGGAATACAGAGAGAGATAGCTAAAATTAAAGTGCATTTGAGGAGTAGTAAGAAAGTCTAATATAGTAGAAGCTTCTTAAAATATATAAATGTATGAAGGCAATCTAAATGAAATCATCAAATAATGGCAGAAACAGAGACTCAGCTGGACATCTCTTGTCACCAAATGAAGCTTGTGGTACTGGAAATGGGTTACAGCTAATTGAGTTCACAAAAGGGTTCCCATGGGAAGTCCCAAACAACTCAGGTAGTTGCCAAGACTGTAGTTTGCTCTGCACAAAGCTATGGCTAGGCCCTGTTACTGAAGACAATATCTACACAACTAACTCATTAAACATGTAGAAGTCAAACTGGTGCCTATATAGAGCCTTACAAACTATATGGTAGAATCTTTGGTACAAGAAGGGTATTTTGTATGCTACCAAAGGAAAAAAATGTAAACACCAACCCAGCTACAAACTCTTTGATCTGCAACAGTGTCCTGCCTGCAAGATATGCTAGGGTAATGTTAGCACAACCTTGTGGGAGTAGCCAACCAGTTTCAGGTTTGATTTAGGGCATACTCATTAAGTTGGTACCCATACCCAAAACTGCTTGGGTGATCAAAAATCTGAGACTCGATAGCTAAGGGATCTAGGGTAAGATCAAATACTACTGTTCTCCTAAAAGAACATATCAATGAAATGACTCCTAAGGACATTCTGCTATGCTCATAGATCAGTGTCTTGCTCAGCCATAATCAGAGAAGCTTCCTCCTGCAGTAAATGGGAACAAATACAAATAAATATCCACAGCCAGACATTATGCAGAGCGGGAGAGACCTTACAACACTTTAAATGGTCTGTCTCATCAACTCCTTCCACTTAGGGCTCAAGGAACTCTACAGAAGAGGAGATGGAATGAATTTAAGAGCTGGAGGGAATGGAGGACACGAAGGAAACAAAGCCTTGTAGGTCAATGGGAAAAATGCACACATGAACTCACAGAGAATAAGGCAGGATATACAGTGGCCTGTGGCCTGCATGGGTCTGCACCAGATGGGGTACCAGAACAGAAAGGAGAAGTGGGCACATGCCCCCATCACTAACCCAGAAGCAATCTCCAATTGATAACCACTCACAAATGAAAATTTCATTTTGTCCAAGAGAGTTTCATGGAGAAAACAAACTACTCTTGAGTTAAGGGTAGGCTGCATGCACAGCAGTAGAGAGTCAACAGAAAACAAACTCAATGCCATTTTGGAGGTTCCTTGTCTCATAATGTTGACAGGTTTTAAATTAACTTCACACACACACACACACATACACACACACACACACACACACACACACACACACACCTTTTTAATGTGCATAGCTTTGGTCTTTGGGTATGTATTATGGTCTCCAGTTTAGCAGTTTTATGGGATTCCTGAGTATGGGAATGAGTGGGTCTCTGCATCTATATATGTTTCTTGTGCTTTCTCTTGAGCCCCTTTCCTTCTGTTTGTTTGGTTTGTCATGTTCCAATGTGTTAGCTTTTTTTATCTTATCTTATTTTATTTTAATATTATCTCTTAGAAGCTTGTTTGTTTTCCAATGAGAGATAAAAAGGGGATCATCCAAAAGGGAAGGAAGGTGTGAAGAAACTGGGTGGAGCAGAGGGAGGGAAAAACCATAATCAGGATATATTATGTGAAAAAAAATCCATTTCCAATGAAAGGAAAAATGGGGAAACAGAATCTGAGCCCAGTGATGCAGATGTATGTATAATCTCACCTGCTATAGAGGTTAAGACAGGTAGATCCCATCTTTTAAGATCAGCCTGGGCAACATAATCAGATTTTGTCTTAAAATAAAATAATGAAAAAAAAAAACTGGGGATATGTGTCAGTGGTAGAGTACTTGCCTAGAGTCAATCCCCACTAGTACACACACACACACACACACACACACACACACAAGTGTGTCTCTATATATGTTTAGCTGCATAGATATACCTACATGCATCTGTAATTCATTTTTTATTACAAAGTTGAATGGTAGCAGTAGAAGAGTGTTAAGAAGTCAATTGGATGTTAGAAAATGTGGCAGTGTGGATGCACTAATAGTTGTTTACAAGTGTACCTTATTTTCCTATTCTTATCAGTGTTTTTAAGCACAGTGACTGTGTTTCACTCATTTGAAAATTTCAGCGCCCAGCATCTTGACAAATATTTCATATAAATAGACATTTAGTAAGTTAAATTGAATTTTGCTCTGTTGTCTGATTGTACGCCAGTGAGAGAGCTCACCAAGAGTATAACACCATTATTTGCAAAGCATTATCAGAGTGGTTAAGGTTGTATGATTTGTGGAGAAAAATGTTTAACAACTTCATAATTACCAATTTTAACTATAGCATTACTCTAATATTATAGCATTGTGGTGGTAATCTAATTATACTTAAATGTGATTTTGATTGTATGTTAATAAATAAAGTTGCCCGGCTAGCTCAGTCGGTAGAGCATGAGACTCTTAATCTCAGGGTCGTGGGTTCGAGCCCCATGTTGGGCGCCAGGTATTGATGTAACCAACCGTTTTATTAAATAAGAAACACAGAAATAATGCAAAAGAGAAAGCCGAGAGGTCAGAGCTCAGAGCCAAAATCTCACCCTTCCGCCTGCGGTGTCCCAGCTTCCCGAATGAGTGCTCTATTTCCTGTCTGTTCGTCTATTTAAAGAGACAGAACAAGCCACAGCTATCTCACCTCACCAGTTCCTCAGCTGGTCCTGTTTCCTCAGACTGGAAGCTTCTGTGTCCTCATCCCAATAGCTCTCAGCTGAACTGTGTTGCTCCAAAGCCTGAAAGCTTAACCAGCCAAATGCTTCTAGTTTCTGGTCCTCATGCCTTATATATCTTTTTGCTTTCTACCACCACTCCCTGGGATTAAAGGCTGGCTTTCTGGGATTAAAGGCATGTGCCACCACCGCCACACTCTTGCAATGGCTCTAATAGCTCTGAGCCCCGGGCAACTTTATTTATTAACATACAATCAAAATCACATTTCAGTATAATTAGATTACCACCACATAGCATAACTTTATAATATTACATTACATATAATATTATAACATAATGTTTCTATTTCTTGGTATTAGAGATTTTAATCATTAAAGTAATACTTATTAATATTAAGTTAAAATATGGTAAAGTTATTATAATTTTCTACTATGTTATTCACATACTTCACATCAAGTTACATGAGACAAAACCTTACAATGTTTAATACAATTGAAAAATAAAGTTATTGTCTTTGTCTCATCCATGAGCAATGCATACAGAGTATCAACCGTCAATGTATGAAAGGTAGTTTTTAAAGCCCCCAGTGGATTTGTGAAAGTTTAGACAATGCTAAGCTCTGTGAATACTATGTCTTTTTCTTATGCATAAAATCACTTGATAAAGTTTAATTAATAAATTAGAGTAAAAGCTTAATGTACACAAATAGTCACAAAATGGAAGAGTTACAATGAACTGTAATAAAAGTTAGTGGATATGATGTCTATTGTACTTCACTCCTTGTGATGACATGACAAGGTAAAATTCCTGTGTAATGAGAAGTGAGATAAATGATTATCTATGATGAAGCATAGCATTTGGTTACTGTTGTGCTTTTTCTTAAACATAAGTGGTACAATAAATACCATGATTATAAATGTCATTACTGGGGGTTACTGTTAAGCAACAGAGAATACATAGAATCTTGTGATATGAGAAATGAAGGTATGATTCACATCCCAGACAAGATGATAGAGGACATATTAGAACACCACAGGATGGCAGGATGTTCTGTCCTGCTACTTAAATGTGCATTATTTAAAACTCATGAATCAATTACTTCTGGGGTGTCTTGTGATATTTTTATACTGTAGTTGCCAACAAGTAACTCCAACTATGGAATGAAAACTATATGAAGTAACATGTGCGAAGGTTGAAATTATTCCTGTACTGTAGTTCCTCATGGCTAATTTAAAGTTCAATCATATTTAAAAGATCAGTGAATCCTTGACACACAACTGTAGTGATTTTTGTCTTTTAAGACATCCTGAATCAAAGAAGAGATTGCTTATCAGAATAAACTGCTCCAATGAGCAGGGTTCTTTCCTTGGTATGTTGTTAATGTTTGTCAGAAGTAATCTGACAAGGTGCTTCTTACTGTTAGGCTGTCTATCATCTGTGAGGCTCTCAAATAGAGCATTTTTTTTAACTTTTATGGGAATGATACAAAGAAGAGGAATCACGTTGCTAAATTTCATGTAATCTTGACATCACTGCATTAAGTTCCTTTTATTCTAGTTACAATTGTGTTATTTGTTTGAGACTTGAAATAATTTCTACAAGTCAGACAGAGCTGCAGAGGACTATGTGTTCTGGGGGCTCCAGTGTGTCTCCTTAGGTTATTTTCAGTATGTTGGAGGAGACACCAGCATTCACTTCACCCTGCCAACAGGTAAAAAATACATGGTTGTTAAAACCTTCTACTAGATTTCGAGAAATTTTGTTAATGGTAGCAAGTGAACAATAGGCTCACGGTAGTAATGTTCTCAAATAATTTTACCAAAAAGAATAACAGTGCATTTTCCACACACTTAGAGAACTATTCCTATAGCTTTGCTGCCTTGTATTTACATAATTTGTACACTCAGGAAAAATCAGGTCAGCAAGCCAGCCTTCCTACCTGCCCTCTTCAAAAAGAATAAATCTAACAGTGCACTTTCTCTGATTTCCTCTTATTAGCTTTGTTTGAAGCCTGGTTGTGAATAATGCAGAAAGTGAGGTTTTAGGTGGTATTCAGCTGGCAGTTTTGCTTTATAACAAACATTGAAATGAACTCTTGACAAAGGACAAATTGGGGGGTAGTTATTTGGTCCTAGGAAGAAATTCTTCAGGACGAAGGCACACCACAGGATAGAAAATGAGCTGATGACTCAAAAGTTCATGACAGTGCTGAATATGGAAAAGTAAATGAACTATACTCAAGCCATTGCTTCAGCTGGATTCTCTCTTCTCCAGTAGAATTACTATTAAAAAAAAAAAGCCAAAGGAGGGAAAGCTACTCTTCATTGTGTACCTTGAAGTTTATATTCTTTCTCTCAATTTATGTTGCAATTAAATTTGGGGAAGTATAACTCTACAAATAATCACACCAGCTTTTCCTTTTTCATTAAAACAGTGCCATCTCTACAGGTAAAGGTAGGCTATTTATATACATGCGTGTATCTGGATTTTTAATTCAGAAGCAAACTTATCAATAATGCATGCATTCTCCTTTCTTTATTGGTTGTTTGCCAAATAAAGGTGTACTCTGGTACAGGTGATGGGGGGAGTGTTAAGTAGAGAAACACTTACATGGAGAAATAGAACAGCTAGCACTTTTCAGTGTCCCAGATAAGTGTTAGTAAGGTAAAACAGAGCAGTTAGATCCCTTGTTGATTGTAGTCAGAGTAAATATTTTCCATAATTCCCTAATTTAATGCACTGTAAGCAATTGTGAGGATTTTAAAGATTTTTCTATTATTTTACAATTATGTGTAGGTGTGTGTGTGTGTGTGTGTGTGTGTGTGTGTGTGTGTGTGTGTGTGTGTGAAGTGTGTCTGCAAAAGCCAGAGTCATTGGATCTTCTGAAGCTAGATTTACAGACAATTGTGAGTCAGCTGATATGGTGCTTGGGAACCACACTTGATTCTGTGGAAGAGCAGCAGGTGCTCTTAACCAGTAAGCCATCTTGCCAGCCTCTATAGTTCTCTTTTGATAATTGCAGTTTAGCCTGTCAAAACTGGCAAACTAACCCTTTCCAATTAAAAGTTAAAAGTTTCTCAGTTGCACAGTTTGGCTTTTAAAAAATGGACACTTTCTTTTATGTTTGCTTCAGAGTTGGGAAAATGCTACAGGAACTATATTTCGAAAATAGTAAATGTGTCTACTGAAAACTAGTGGGGAAGCTTGGATCTTGTTTGAATTTTTATCAGGTGAGAACAAGATAGAACATCTTTTCAGGACTCCTTATTCAAAGGTTATCTCCAAAATGGTGATTACACTGTAAGTTTCACATATAAGTGCTCCTTTGGTAGGTTGAGTTCATTAAGAAACATTATTAAGTAGGCAGCAAAAGCTAATTCCCAAAGTCTTTCAAATAGTGATTGAAAGCAATGCTTATGCACAAAATTTCACTGTCACATCTGAGTTCAATATTCATGATAAAATTAAATGACTTGTAAGATATTGTCCTGCTTAGACTTTTATGTTAACTTGACACAAGCCAGGGACATTTGAGAAGAGGGTACTACAGATTGAGAAAATGTCTTCATGAGATTGGCTTGTAGGCAAGTCTGTGGGGACATTTTCTTAATGATTGACACAGGAGGACCCAACTCACCATGGGTAGTGCCTCTGACAGATGGTCCTGGGTTGTATAAGAAATCAGGCCGAGCAAGTCATAAGCCAGCAAGCCAGTAAGCAATATTCCTCCATTTCTTCTGCTTCACTTCCTGTCTTCAGGTTCCCACCTTCAGGTTCCTGACTTGAGTTTCTGCCGTGACTTCTCTTCACAGTGGACTGTTATCTGGAATTATAACATTAACCAAACCAATCTCTTTACCATTGTTTTTGGTCATGATGGTTTTGTCGTTGTTGTTTGTTTGTTTTGTTTTTATCACAAAGATAGAAACCTAACTAGGGCAGTTATTAAACTGCTTTTTGTTTAGTAGAAAAAAAACTAGAGTAATGACCTCTTAGTCCTGAGAATGGATGACTAACAAAAATGAAAGAAATTTATCATTGATTCCCATACTTTCTACAGTGTACCTTCTGAAGCAAACTTCAACAAACATATACAGATTTTCAATGCCCCACATTTTTAGGGTTTTTAAATTTTATTTAACTTTTTTCTGCTCCACACATTTGTGCCCACATCAATTTGGACACATTTACCAGATTCTACATCAGGTTGTACTGCATTTGTGCTTTCAGAATTTCTGTGAAAAAAAATGCTCTTAATTGTGCTCTATGCATGTTATTCATGGAGGTCAATTCCTCAGCCACTTCAAATTTCTTAACTCTTGAAGTCAAAACATGCGAGTGTCATTGAATGTGTTAAAAGCTGAAAAAATAAGTTTTTGGCTTTTGTCACTGTTGTTGTTTTCCTTGGTTTCGTTGCTGTTGTTGTGTTTTGATATATTTTGTTTGAGACAGGAGGAGCTTTCTAGGTAGCCTGGGCTGGCCCCCAGTTCTCTAATCTCCTGCCACTACTTACTGAGCATTGTGATTACAAAAGGATGTCCCAAGACTGACAGCTTCCTTTGTTTGTGTTTTGTTTTTAATTGACTTCTTTGAGCTACCAATGTTCTTAACACTTCAATCAACTGTTCTCAACTGAAAGGCTGCAATGACAAGAAATTTACTCACCATTAGGAAATGCCTTTCCTTGCTTTGGCTCACATGTGAACTGTATAGAAACTCACTTTGGCATAGCAAAGCCACCTTCACTTTTCATTTTTGTTAAGAAATTCTGCTGTGGCAACCCAATTTCTTCTATCTGCTACTTCACTCTGAGTTGGAAACAGTAGAATGAATTCTAATTAGGATAATGCCAGCATATATTGTGTTATTTTACAATAGCTACATTGTCTTCACAAAATAAATCCAAGGCTTTGCCATCTGACTCAATAATGCACCCACCATGCCTTGGTGACTTAAAGAAATTATTTTCTGAGCCAATAGTCCTTTCCTTGCTTCAACATTATGGAACTTCACTGATTGATAAATAATATAAATTCCATGTATGTATGATGGTATACTGACTTCCTATTGCAATGATAAACATCATGACCAGAAGCAATCTGGGGAAGAAGGGCTTATTTAATCTTATAGTTTACAGTTCATCATAAAGGCAATTCAGCGCAGGAAATAAGGCATAAATTGAAGCAGAGATAATGCAGGAATACTACCTACTGGCTTGCACCCAATAGCACGCCTAGCCTGTTTTTGTGTACAACCTAAGACCTCTTGCCCCACAGAGGTAACACCCACAGGTGCTGGGTCCTCTCATATCAATCATTAATCAAGAAAATACCTATAGGCTTGCATACAGGCCAATCTGATGGAGAAATTTTCTCTGTTGAGGCTCTCTCTTCCTAGATGACCCTAATTTGTGTCAGTTTCTACCTATCCACGCTGAAAAGCTGTCAGTGTAGACCATGGTAGGTTCAGTGCATGGATAGAAAGGTTTGGTACAACTGAAGTGAGAGATGATGATATTTTAGAGAAGGATAGCAGCAGAGGAGGCAGTAAATGATAAAGATATGCTACTTATCATTTATTTCTCTATCTGTCCATGCATTCACATATTCAAAAGATGTAGGTTTCTTTATAATTTGGATTCTTTTAATAGTATGGCCCAGACTGTCCTGTAACTTTGTATATAGCCTCGATTTTCAAACTTGTGATTCTCTTGCCTCAGGCTACCAAGTGCTGGGATTAAAGGCATAAGCAACTAGATATGTTTTAGACAGTTTTCTGTAGTTTTATTTGAGACAAAGTTTCTCTGTATAGCTCTGGCCTTTCTAAACTCACTCTAGTAGACCAGGCTGGCCTTGAACTCAGATATCTAGTTGCCTTTGCCTTCCGAGTGCTGGGATTAAGTACATGTGTCACCACCACCCATCTATAAGAGCTGAAACTCACACAGTTGTGATAAGTTTCTTAAAATAAAGAAAGAAAATTTCCTCAAATTTTATACAGCATGTGACTATATAAAGACATAATTAGGATCCTTCAAGGTTTACAAAGAGCTCATGTAAATAAAAGTTTAATTAGTTTAATGATAGGCCTGCCTTTGCAAACCATATTCATAGATATGCTAGATGTATATGATAAAGAAATCACCTCAACATTCAAAATTGTAGACTATATAACTGGAGTTTAAATAGTGGAATCCTTTTTTTATTATCACAATGATAACACCCTTAGTCCCAGGATCAGTATATTTGTATGGAATTATAAATATATATAACTGAAGACTCAGCAGAACATGCAAGATTGCAGGCAAATAAAATCATTGTCCAAATAGCCATTAACTTCAATATTGAATGACCTATAGGGAATGTAGATTATTAGAGACTACAGATTTTTTTACCCTTAAAATCACATCTACATCATTCATTCTGTGAACTCCCTCTGAATTTCAGAAACTCAGGATTCTGAATAAAAAGACATTTGAACAGGAAAAGGGTACGGCATCTGTGGTGGCAGCCACCTTAATCATCACAGGGATTCTGAACTGGTTCTGTGTTCTGCTAGTCAAGTCTTCAGCTATATCGCTTCAGAAGTTATTTTGTTACACTGGCTCTGGACAAACCGAACTCTGTTCCCAAGAAACCTCTGAGATCCAGCTTTCTTAGTAACCTATATGTGCTCCAAGGCTCTCTTCCACCACCGACTGTGGTGGTATTCTAATTGTACTGGAATGTGATTTTGATTGTATGTTAATAAATAAAGTTGCCTGGGGGTCAGAGCTATTAGAGCCATAGCAAGAGTGTGGCGGTGGTGGCACACGCCTTCAATCCCATAGATCTCTGTGTGTTCAGGGATACAGCCAGCATTGGAGACATATGCCTTTAAGACCTAGGGGGCTGTACATTCAGACAGTGACGAGGCAGTAACGTGTTTGGGTTTACAACCAATGAGAAGGCAGAACAAAATACTATAAATAGACGAACAGACAGGAAATAGCTCTCTTTCGTGAAGCTGGGACACCGCAGGCGGAAGGGTAAGATTTTAGCTCTGAGCTCTGACCTCTCGGCTTTCTCTTTTACATTGTTTCTGTGTTTCTTATTTAATAAGACGGTTGATTACATCAATAACCGACCATTACTTCTAAGATGTACTTTTCATTTCTGGGCTTGTCTGTGACACTTTTGGGTACCATACTTCATTCCCTTGAAGAGAAATTCTCTGAGCTTGCTAAGAGGACAGAAAGCTAATCAAATTAACTGAGATGTGCTAATGTGTTCACTGGAGAGATTGAGGTGCACTGTTAAAGATTTTAAGTGTGTCCTTTTGAAGCAAATGCTCCTGATAATGTTACCTAGCTGTGTTTAGAATACCTAGATTTTTCAAAGCATGGACTAAAAAAAAAATTAAAGAGAAGAATTTCTTGGGTAAGAGAAATGCTATTACTCTCAAATTTCATAACTTTTCATTTAATGCGGAAGACTAGCCTTAAAGAGAGCAGATACGAATGGAATGATTTCTGTGTCTTTTGTTGGAAGGGAGGCCAGAAAGAGAGGAGTAGGCTATAGACCTCAGTGCACCAGTGAGATTAGTGGTATAAGCTCTGAGACTGATAAATCACACTGGATCTGAAGGAATTAGAAAGTAACAAGACTAGATGCAAAACTGCCCTTTCATTCATAACCCAAAGGGAAAGTTGCTTGTAAAATCACTAAGAATTGTAGTTATGTACTCACTCATAGGAAGATACTAGATGTAAAACAAAGATGACTAGACTGCTACTCATAACTCCAGGGAGGCTACCTAGAAAACAGGACCCCAAGAAAGACACAAGGATCACCCAATGATAGAGAAATAGATGAGATCTACATGAACAACATGGACGGGAGTGGGGGTAATGAAGGGCAAGGGTCGAGGGAAAGAGAGCGGGAGATGCTCGCTGGATCAAGAACAGAGAGGGAGAACAAGGAATAGGAGACCATGGTAAATGAAGACCACATGAGAACAGGAAAAAGCAAAGTGCTAGAGAGGCCCACAGAAACCCACAAAGATTCCCCCACAATAGACTACTGGCAATGGTTAAGAGACAGCCTGAATTGACCTACTTTGATGATAGGATGGCCAAATACCCTAATTGTCATGCTAGAAACCCTATCCAATGACTGAGGGAACCGGATGCAGAGATCCACGGCCAGGCCCCATGTAGAGCTCCAGGAGTCCAATTGGCGAGAAAGAGGAGGGGTTATATGAGCAAGAATTGTTGAGACAAAGGTTGGAAAAAGCACAGGGACAAATAGCCAAACGAATGGAAACACATGAACTATGAACCAATAGCTGAGGAGCCCCCAACTGGATCAGGCCCTCTGGATAAGTGAGACAGTGGATTAGCTTGATCTGTTTGGGAGGCATCCAGGCAGTGGGACTGGGTCCTGTACTCAGTGCATGAGTTGGCTGTTTGAAACCTGGGGCTTATAAAGGAACACTTGGCTCAGCCTGGGAGGAGGAGACTGGACCTGCCTGGACTGAATCTACCAGGTTGAACTCAGTCCTCAGGGGAGTCTTTGCCCTGGAGGACATGGGAATGGGGGGGTGGGCTGGGAGGAAGGCGGGAGGGGGGAGAACAAGGAAATCCGTGGCTGATATGTAAAATTAAATTAAATTATAAAATTTAAAAAAAGAATTGTATTTAACATTTTGAAATTTCAGTTTCATCCTTATGGTTTTATTGAGATATTCAAAATTAAAAGTATCAAAATGGTACAAGTAGAAATATTTTGACTTTGTCTACACATGGAAAACCATCATTACAAGCAACATAATGAAGAATGGACTGAGAGATGATTCAATTGTTCAGAGTATTTCTGCTCTTGTAGAGTACCTGGGTTTAACTCCCAGTATCCACATGATGTCTCACAACCATTTGTAACTTCAGTTTCTGGGGATTCTATGTGCTTCTTTAGCCTCTTAAGCACCAAAAACAAGCAGAATACATCCATCCATGCAAATGAAATCCTTCAAATAAAATGAGACAATACATGTATTTTTAAAAAGATAATGAACAAATACATTGTTAAGTCATCTTTTTGCATTTTTTGCAATCTATCTTTCCCATCTCCCATATTCACAGGTCACCACTGTTTGTTTTCTGTCATTACTTCCAGACTAGCACAAATTTCTTGGATTGTCAAATAAATGGTTTCATAGAATATGTTCTCTCCTTTGACTTCTAATCTACTTAATGAATGTGCACTATTGTTGTCACTTGAGAGAATTCAGAATGATTAGTTTCTCTTCTGTTGTTGCTTTAGCTACTAAACAGTATTCATCTATGTGAATGATTGCTGTCCATTCACATACCTAAAAAGTTTTTGATATTAAAACTGAGGCTGATATATTCATACACAGGTCTTTATTGGAATATGTGTTTTCTTTGGAGAAGTAACTAGGAGTGGAATGGTTGGTTCAATGTTAAGTATAAGAATAACACTTTTTATTTAAAGAGTCTGTGGAACCATGTGTAATGGATTAATTGTTAGACTCCAATAAGTTATGTCTACATTTGTGAATGTAGCAGTGTTTGGAAAAGGATTCCCTACCTGTACTGTTAAGTTGAGGTGAGATCTTTTTATTTCATCCAGATAAGCCCTAAATCTAAAGACAAGTGTCTTTGTAAGAAACAGAAGTGAAGACATAGGGACAAAAGAGAAGGCTGTGTGAACACAGTGGCAGAGATTACAGTTGTACTGTCACCAGTCAAGAATGCCTGGAGCCACTAGGTGCTAGAAGAAACAGAAAGAATTTTCTTCACTGGACTCTGGCTGTAGAGCTGTAGCAAATGACATCTTGTTTACAAATGTCTGGCATTTGGAATTATTAAGACATAAATGTCTGTGTTGATTTTAAAGTTTGTGACATTTTATTACCGCAAGTTTGAAAATCTAATAGATATCGTTTTACAATGTAGTTGCAATATTTTATATTATCAGCATTAGTGTGTAGGGGGACACAATATTTGGAATGGCTTGAATTATAATTGTATTACTTTTTAATTATTGTACAGTGGCATAAAGTTTTGGTTCAGATTACATTTTCATAATGACCAAGTATATTGAGCAGATATTCAATACCTTATCATGGACATATTTGGCCTTCACATATTTTTTGAAAAAGTACCAGTTAAAATGTTTTGTGTCAGACAGTTTTCTTCTTTATTACTGAACTATAAGAATTTTGTATATATTTTACTCCTGGAAGACTTTGGTTGGATGTATGTTTCCCAAATATTTTCTGTGACTCTGTGGCTCACATTTTCATTTATTTAACAGTTTTTTTTTTTAAGTTTTAAAGAATTTGGTAAGTTGACTATGTTTTTTTATAGTGCACATTTTTATATTCCTGTTTAAACACAGTCTAAATTACTATTTGCATACAGCATGAAGTAAAATCTGAGGATGGCCTTTGAGAATATGAATGCTCAATTGTCTCTCATTGTCTTGAAAAGAGGACGCATTCCCCCATTGAATATCTTTGGCATTGTGGACAAAAATCAATTTAGCATATTTGTATAGGTCTCTTTAGGGACTCTAAATTCCATTCCACTGATTTACAAATCTATTTATCTTTAAGTTAATACCGTACTGCTTTAATTACTGTACATTTGTATTAGATGAAGAAACACTAATAGGTCTTTCAAAATTTTTATTCATTATCCAAATTGGATATTCTGTTATACCCTTTTCATATTGTCAAGAAATACAAGAGAGTGACTAGAATTTTAACAATCTTTGTGTCTAATCTGTAAATAAGTATGAGGAAAAAATAAATGTTAATAACACTGTCTCCCAACTTATGAAAATGGTATGTTTTATAGAGATCATCCTCACAATGACTTCAAGTACTTGTTTAGATTTTGCTTATTTTTAAGTTTATCCCTGATAATTTAGTAGTTTAGATGCTGAAAGAAATAATATTTTGGCATTATATTTTCTATCTTCTCCTGGGTGAAATATAGACATGAAAATTTTTAATACTGGTTCTGTATTGTGTTGCCATGCTATATCTACCCATTAGCTTTTGTACCAGTTTTATAGATTTCCAGTTTTCCACATAAATGATCATGCCATGTGCAGGTAATGACACAAACATTTCCTTTTCCTTTCTGATTAGAAAGTGTGTTTCTTTTCCTTTCATCAAAACACTGGTGAAGACCTCCAGTAAAATACTAAAAAAAATGGTGAAAGACAATGTTATCTTGTCACACCTGCCATCCTTGATTGTGTATCCTAGTCTACTGATGATACACTCTTGCCTTTGTTCATCTTGCAATATTTTTAAATTTTGCCTTTCATTTTCTGTTTTGAGAGTTACTACTCTTATCTTTAATTTATTAACATTTTCTTTGTATGTAATCATCTATTAATATCAAGTCTGTTTTTTCAAATTTAGATCCTAAATATTTTATGTCTATAGATTCATTATGCATAATTTTAATATATTTTATCCCCCCCTACTGTGCTTATGTTTTCCTTTACCTTCTTTGGTATGTAAATGTATTAGTTATTTTTATGTCTTGTTACTGAGTATTTCATTTGGTTTGCTTATTGTGATTTTCTTTTCCTATTCATTGATTATTTTTACCATCCAGGGTCATGTTTTCTTCCTTTACATGTTTGGTACTTTTTCACTGGGTGCTCGGTGTTGTGTCTAAGACATTAATCACTGGTACTCAATGTTTTGGTTTTATCTTACAGCTTATAGCTTTATTTGAGGATGCAAGTAAATTACTTTAAGAAACTTTGACCCTTTTATGTCACGCATCTAACTGTGATGAACTAGCCAAAGTCGAAAAACTAGTAAGTCTACACTAGCCATTGACTTAGGGCAAACTTTGTAACACTTCTGAAAAAAAAAAATAGCTTTACACATGGCTTCATGGAAGTAAACTATTTCCAGCTTTTTCTGAAAATTGTCTTCAAATATTAGTCTTTTTGAGTAGCTCTTTCTTCTACAATATTCTGCCTTATGAATGCTAGCTGCTTTGATTTCTCTGAATGCCAAATTTCGTTTCAATTTATGGACATATATCAGGATCTGTTTGTTTATCTTTCCCACTCTGCTGCTCAGCCTAAAATTTTTCAAACAATTTGGACACTCAGAGGGCTTATTTAATAAAAGATTATTTTCACAATTACATATTCTTTACTCTCTCTTATGTAATGCCTAGAAAGCATTGTTTAAGTATTTCTTAAGCATTATTTAAGCTTTGAGGTTTTTTTTAATGCAATAGATTAAGGCTGTTCCCTTATAGTTTACAATAGAAAAAAAGTGAAAATCTAGTTAAATGTATTGACATGACATAAAAGAAAATGAAATCCAAAAATTGACTTAAGATTTTATTTAATACTACCATTTAGTTAACAAGAAATCCTTCAAGATACCAAAATCCTTGAAATTCTAGTCAGAGACTGTTCTGAATTTTTATTGAGGGCAGAATAAATCTTATAGCAAATTTTGCTTACCAAATCTCACAGTAAAATTACTTCCCCATTCTTAGGAGTGTGTGTACCTTTTTGTTTCCTTAGTGTTTAGTGTAAATGTAATCATTTCTTTGGACCTCTGTCAGTATTCTACTTTCTGTAAATGTGAAATGCTAAATTGTAGCTACTATATTAAATCTTTTTTATTGACTTGTGTCCCTCCTTACCATCACTGACTAAAATTAAATGCTTATGCTTGCTTTATCCAAGTACATATATTAAAATTTTGTTTAACTCTGTTTCTACACACACACACACACACACACACACACACACACACACACACACACACACAATTTAAATAGCAAAAAAGCAGAATGATCTTAGGTTAACTGTGTGAAGAATGTTATTTATTTGAATCACCATAATATTTTTAGAGTGATTGAAGCAGTTTTCTTAATTAGGGTTTCTGTTACTATGATAAAACATCATTACCAAAAGCAAAAGGTAGAGAAAATGGTTTATTTCATCTTACAGTTTGTTTTCTATCATCCTGAGAAGTCAGGGCAGGAACTCAAGCCATGTACTTGGATTCAGGAACTGATAGACAGGTTGTGAAGGAATGCTGTTTACTGGTTTATTCATCCTCAATTGATCAATTTGTTTTCTTAAACACTCCAGAATGACTTATTTAAGAGTAGGCCTACCCACAATGGATTATGGTCTTCTACATCAATTATTAATCAGGAAGATGTTCCATAGGCTTGTCCTACAGGCTAACGTTATGGAAGCATTTTCTCCTCTCATATGACTCTAGCTTATGTGAAGTTGACATAAAAGCTAGCCAGAATAATTTACTCCTTGTCAATTTACACACAAATACATCACAGTTTAATCACAACCTTTCCTTTCTCATTTGTCCCCAAGACAACATATTACTATTAATATCACAAAATAAAACATTCTAATGTTTAAAAGTCTAAAGTCTAAAATTCAAATACTTTAAAAATTCATCCATTTTTAAAACATCTCTTTCAATGTTCAAAAATTTCTCTAAAATATCTAACATTTCTCTAAAATACCAAAACATTCCTGTGGAATTTTGTAAAATCATAAAATAAATACTGTATTATTCCAAGAGGGATGAACCAGAGTGGAGTTACGTCCAATGAAAGCAAAACTAAGTACAACAGTGTAAAGTTCAGTGTCCAACTTCTTGGGCTCAAAGATCTTCTGGTCTCCAAAAGACCTACTGTAGCACAAGTAGAACATCCTATAGGCTCAGGCAGGCTCCACTACGCTGGTGCTACTGTTCTTCATAGTCATCCCATGGTATTAGCATCTACAAAAATCTGGAGTCTCTATTGCAACTGGGCACGAATCCTCATGCAGAAAAAGCCTAAAAAATAGTCATAAAGTGCTTGCTTATCCCTATAACAGTTGTGCCACTATCACACCAATGTCCTCATTTACCTGGTAGGTTGGAATTGTAATTTAAAGGACTTTCAGCTAGGAAAGATTATTAATGACTTTTTTCTTCCTGCAACCTGCATTGTACCTCCCAGCACTGTGAAATATGGCCTACATGGAGAAAGTTTCAAACCCAGTTCCAAATGGAAGACTACTACTTGGTAAGTCAACTCAAAATTTTGGGATTTCAAAGAGTGATAGCTTACATTCCTAAATAGTGTTACAGCTAATAGCTATTGGTTATTAAACTAAATTCCCCGTGTTAAGTATAGGATACCTCCTCGTTAGTTGTCCATCAGGAAAGCCCCAGAGACTCTCAGAATATCAAAGAATCTTTCATTCATCTTGATTACATGCCAGAGCTAGTTAATAACACCCTTTTGCTGAAAATACCACAAACCTTAGGTACAATATACATAGACATTAAAGCAAAACTGAGATGGAACTGGTGTCTTTTCTAGAATTTTACTTTCCTTCTTCTGGACCTTCGTATCTTCCAAATTTTAGTGTTTGGATACTGACATTGATTCTGTCTGGACCTATAAGCTACTTTGAACCATTTTGAAGACAGCACTTACCAGAATGATGAAATTATGAATACTGAGTGACATTTAATAAAATACAATTTTATATTATATTTTATTTGAGATTTATGACCAAGATCTACTATATAGAAAATAATTTCAGATTCTACTTTTATATGTATTTTTCAAATGTTTTATTGAAAATACCTTGGCATTACTGAATTACCATGTTTCCCAAAGGAAAGATTTTTGAAGCTGGGCATGAATCTTGACTATGGTGGCAGAGAGTGTGAAGTGGCATTCTGTCATCATGGCCCCAGTGCTTCTAGTTATATAAATGTGCAACCCTTTTATGTTCAACTGGTACTCCATGAATGCAGCTTTATAGTGATATTTTCCAAAGTCAAAGAGTATGTTCATATTGCGAATGGAATTAAAAAATGTGCAGTCTAGTAGTGATTCATTCTGACAGTCATGTTCCACATTTCAATGTGTCTTTAGGATAATTACCCTCTCACATATTTATACTGCTAGAAGAGACAATAATATATAAAATAATTAATATTTTAGCTAAAGATGTCCTCATTTTTACATTAAGGATATTTAGTTCTATACAATTGAAATCTAAAATCTGCATATTGAATTTCATCTAAAAAGCCCACAGGTTAAATTTACATGTCCTATTTTATCAATTGATTTAACCTTTTATATAATGTCATTTGCTGTAATAAGAGACAATAATCTGCATAGGATTTGGCTATTTAACCAAGATTTTAAAAGCCTCTTTTATCTATTTAAATCCAAATACATATTAATATTGAACTCCATTAGTGAAATTTTCTTGTCAAATATAACCCAGACCATAAATACTATGTAACATCCTTTTTATACATCATGTGTAAACTTGTTTGTTCCTTTCATTGCTTTCTACATGGATAGTATATCAGATTAACAGTTTAGGAAAACCAAATTGATAACAACATGATGGCAGCAACTTGAAAAAATCATGGAAGTCATTCCAAGTATATTTTTCAGTTTATTTGGAATATTCTAATTAAAAAAAAACACTCAGAAGTGAAATTATTTCTTAATTGGAAATAAGTCAATATTGGAAGCTACATAATATATTAAAATTCTAAGAAGCCATCAAGGAACAATATGTACACCTGGCTATGGAAAATACCATTGAATCAATCAAATCAGAAATCACATTATCTTTCAAAGACATTCTTTCACCTACCAAGAGTAACATGTAATTATGCTCAATAGACATTAATTGACTGTCAAGTAGTAAGAAAAACAGTATATTCTAGGTATGGATATTTCCAAAAGTTTTCTAAAATCTGGTTAGAAATTGAATATACATGAAAGCTAAGAAACAATTCAATGTAAAATCGGTTATTACTAATATGGTATTTTGGAACAAAGAAAAATAAATCGCAGCCCTGTGAATTGGGGTACTTAGAAATGTCTTCATCAGTAAAAAAAATTAAAGAAGGCTCTAAAACAATGGGTTATTGATGCTTTTCAAGTAAGTGGAAATAAATGAAGAGCATTTGTCTTTCTTTTTCTTTCTTTCTTTCTTTCTTTCTTTCTTTCTTTCTTTCTTTCTTTTTTTTTTTTTTTTTTTTTTTTTTTTTTTTTTTTTTTGGTTTTTTGAGACAGCGTTTCTTTGTGTAATTTTGGTGCCTCTCCTGGATCTCGCTCTGTAGACCAGGCTGGCCTTGAACTCACAGAGATTCTCCTGGCTCTGCTTCAAAAAAGAAAAATTTTCTAAGTTATTAAAACATTTTAAATGCCATATTCTGTAGATCTCTGAAGGGTTTGAAGATGACCTGTCTAAAACATCTCTGCTCAATTTTTAAAACATATCTAATATGACTACAAGTTCTATTGTAATGTCTAACTACTAACTTTCATTTCTTTATATCCTAATAGTTGGTAATAATAACATTCAAGGATCAGAAATTTGCATTACATTGTTAAATGAATGGTATAAATACAATTAAAAATATACATATAGCATTTTCTAACAATATCAGTTTCAAATTTGTATACAATATAAAACAATCCAATCCAATGTAAAGTATTTAAAACTAGTAATTATCTTTTTCATTTCTTTCTTTTTCTTTTTTTTAAAAAGAGTGCTGGGATTAAAGGCGTTCACCACCACCACCCGGCCAGTTTTTCAGGACTTTCAGGGCAGACAAATGTGAGAAAGGATGGGAATTTTAATTTCTCTTCACCATAAGTTAGTTCACATATATTGTTGGTGATCAAAAAAGCAAATATAATAGGGGTGATGACCCAGTTTCACAAAACATTATATATAAGATACAATCACAATAACATTTTGTGTGTAGGAATGACTGTAACAGTTGGTATTTTAAAATAGTTAATCTGTACCATTTGGTAGTGTGACTTGAACCAGAAAGCAACTTATAATGAGAAGACAAAATTTAAGTGTAAAAAATAATAGTAACCAATAGGTCTGTGGTTGTTAGGCCATGAAATATATTATCATGAGTAAAATTTAAAAGAAAATGAAAGTCATATAAAGCTGATATAGCTAGAAAAGTGGTTATATTGAAGACAAAGAAGACAGAAAAAAATCAGAAATGGAATATATGTAATATAGTGAGAGAAGCCTACATTTGGAGTTGAGAAATCTGAATCATCCTTAATACTCCAGGTGATTCTTAACAATTCATTTCACCTTTCATCATCTCTTTCTCCCCTTTGTGACAACAGGATGGGATGGTATATTTTTCTTCCAGTTTTAAGGTTCTTTAATTTTGCACATACAAATAACTTCAAATATGTTGTTATATTGAGTTATTGATAGTAAGGATATGTAAAGGATTTGAGTAAGAATTCTAAGACTATAAATCTATCATACAAAATTTACATGCTATTATCAAACAATGAACAATCCAAAGTTAATGTAAGAATGTGCAATGATGTACATTATGTGTGAAGATAAAAATGATTCTCAGCCGGGCGGTGGTGGCACACGCCTTTAATCCCAGCACTCAGGAGGCAGAAGCAGGTGGATTTCTGTGAGTTCGAGGCCAGCCTGGGCTACCAAGTGAGTCCCAGGAAAGGCGCAAAGCTACACAGAGAAACCCTGTCTCGAAAAATAAAAATAAAATAAAAAAAAAATGATTCTTTTAGTATGCCATTTCCCAAACTGTACATTGAATAGCTTGCCAATCTATTAACCAGAGATAATTATGCCTATTTTATAAGGATTTATGTAAGAAAACAAGATGTTGAGAGTGATTGAAATGTGACCTGAAATTATTCAATTAGTGAAGACTGTAAATGGAATATGTTATTTCTCTTGACAGTGCTTTCTTCCATTGTATTTCCTGATAATTAAATATAAACTGTTTAGCAGTTTATGTGCATATTTAGGCTCATTTAATTTTTGCCTGTGTAACTGAGCTTTTTGTTTTTATTTTCTACCTTAAATACATAAAATGTCCTTACAGATCAACATTAATAGCTGGAATTTTCTATCAATTTTTGTGCTATGGAATTCAAATTTTGAACTACAATGAAGTGAATTACATTTTTCTCAGTTTTTCAGTAGAGAAAAAAACTCCAATACACTATTTCCATGAACACAAAGACATATCCAAGGATCTTAATGATCTTATAGAGACATAATTTCAAGGATATTTACCTGTTCACAATTGTTCTTTCTTCCAGGCTCCAGAGCTATTTCCTGTTTTCTTTTTATTCTATGTATTGTATTAATGAGTTCTATATTTACAATCGGCTGTCTATAATCTCATCCTGTTTCCATCATACACACACACACACACACACACACACACACACACACACACACACACACACTTACACTCCATCTTATGAAAGGGTTATTAGTCTTCTGGTGAGGGCTTTGTATGGTTGGATAGTTGGGAATGGAGGCAGTAGAGTTGGAATACATAGAAATAGTGGTGGGTCATGGGACTGTGGTCTGCCTGTCAGAGAGCAATAGCACCTTTACTACACTGAAGAGTAGTGAGCTTAGAACTTCTGAGAGCAACATAAGGGAAAGAAAACTGAAAGCTGGGAGCAGAAGTGATGTAACAGGTCAGTTATCAATAAGCCCAGGAGAAGGAACCAGCTTTTTATCTTTTCTGACTGTGTCTCTTTGGACAACACTAAACTATGAAAATAAATTGTAAACATGGCTATAATGCAGGAGCACACTATGTAGCTGAGCTCATTGGTTAATGGGCCAGATCTGTCGTTCTTCCAGTTCTTATTCAGTCCATGAGCAAAAATAGCTTTCACATCTTTAATAACTTTTTTATGACAAAATTTTGATGAAATTCAGTTATGATTCAAAACAAAGTATTGTTAGAATATAGCCATACTCACACATGCATTTTCAATGTATTATTTGTCCTGTAGCAGCAGTGTTCAGTATATACACATGTATGTGTGTATGGCACTCTATCATATCTCAGTGATAGCATATATAACCATAATACAATTTCTAAGATCTTGGATATCACATGCATGATCTATTTGTGAGAAAAGATATTTCAAGAAGAAATATACAAGATCTTATTACAGATCAACATTAACAAATGGATTTTTAATAAATGTTAACAAGAAGGAACTTTGATCTCTAAATGAGATGTTTCCCTTACATGTAAGCAATTCCATTCTTTTCATTTAGTGTGATGTGAAACAAGTTTTCAGTTACATTTCTGTTTTTTCATTACACTTGGAGTATGTTTATTTTCTTTTTTTAATGTAAGTGCATTCATGATATTCTCTTTTATACCTCAGTTTATTTACTGAGATACAGTAAATATAGTAAAATATTTAGATAAAGTCTAAAATTTTTACTTTCTGCCATTTTACAGGAAATGCATGCCATTTTCCTTCATGGAAACTGGAGAAGTTGTTGGAGAAAAGAATGGACAGGTATTGAATATATTCTTGTAGCCAGAGAGCCAGAAATAGAGAATGAGTGTTTGTTTTAGGTTGCTTTTTTAAATTGTATCACTAAAATAAAAAAGATATTATGTTTTATAGATTTTAAATAGCAACTCATTACTTTTATTATTGTGAAGCAATAACAAAAATGAGATATGGGATTCAAATATATGTCATTAAAAAGATGAAACTGATAATTGTACATGAAGCCTTCAGTAGGGATATCTCAAAACAATAACAACATAAAAATATAGAGAAACAAAAATAAAGCCAAACCAAGTTTATCTTCAATATCAGTATGAAGAAATTTCACTTTTCTTTTTTAAGGTTCTTTTGTATTTTCCTATGCTGTTATAAGGTGTTAAATTAGATTCTTTTTTTTTTTTTTTTTTTTTTTGGTTTTTCGAGACAGGGTTTCTCTGTGTAGCTTTGCGCCTTTTCCTGGAACTCACTTGGTAGCCCAGGCTGGCCTCGAACTCACAGAGATCCGCCTGGCTCTGCCTCCCGAGTGCTAGGATTAAAGGCGTGTGCCACCACCGCCCGGCTTAAATTAGATTCTTAAACAGCATTATAGAAATACAGTGTATAAGAGGCACATTATCCTCTAGAGTTTGGTAACAGGAAGAGAGGTAGGAGTAAAACAGATCTATAAGGAAGTCATAAAAAGATCACATATGAGATGACATAGCTTATACTGTCAAATCAGAGACAGCTCAGTGCCATCTCCATCAGTCACCTATAAATTGAAGTTTAGCGGTAAAGATAGACTTACTGTTTCACTTCTTTCTATTGAACAATTATGTGGTTGGGACTGTCCTGGGTACAAAGGATAAGTGGAAGATATGTCACATGTCATTAATGATCTTGGACTATGGTTTAGCTACTCAGTCATTATTTGTAGAAATATAGTAGCCAGTATAATGAAATAAGAGGGGCAGACTATCAGCTGTGTTGAATAGTTAATAAAAGACATTGCAGAGAAGCTTACTTTTTGGATTGGATTTTAGAAACTAGTAGAAATAAAATACAGAATATAAAAGATATCACAGGTACAAAAGAGTATATTTTTGTATGTCCTAGAAATTTCTATATGGCTGCATTATATGCTCTCTTCTCCTTGTGGTTGTTGGGAGAATAAAGGATGGAGGCAAGCATACAAGTGCTTCTTTCCCTTAGGGAAAGTTTGAAAAACATTTCCCATTGTTTTCCCTACTATGAGGGAAATTAATATTTTTCTCATTGGCATGATTGCTGTGGGATGTCCTGTATGTTGTAAATAAATAAAATGCTGATTGGCCAGTAGCCAGACAGAAAGTATAGGTAGAACAAGCAGAGAGGAGAATGCTGGGAAGTGGAAGGCTAAGGCAGAGAAGACACTGCCAGCTGCCACCATGAGTAGCAGCATGCAAGATACCTGTATCCATGAGACATGTGGCAAGGCATAGATTTATAGAAATGGGTTAATTTAAGACATAAGAACTAGATAGCAAGAAGCCTGAGCCACATGGCCATACAGTTTATAAGTTATATAAGTCTCTGTGTGTTTGCTTGGGGCTGAGTGGCTGTTAGACTGGCGGGTGAGAGAGATTTGTCCTGACCATGGGCCAGGCAGGACCAGGAAAACTTCAGCTACACGTGATAGATACTATCATAAAATAAAAATTTAAATGACAAGATAATGTCACACCTATTTAAAGATATTCTGTCTTAACTCTATAAAAATTTGTTTATAGAAATAGCAAACTTTGCAGTGCTCCTTTATAGCAGCTGTTATTCTTTTTTTCTATTTTTATTCATTTTACATACCAATCAAAAATCCCCCTCTTCCCTCCTCCTGTCCCTCTCCCCTCGCCAACTAACCGACCTCCCATTTGTCCTACAAGAAGGTAAGGCTTCCCATGGGGAGTCAGCAGAGCCTGCCTCTACTAAATGTACCATGCTCAGTTATTATTTTTAAATATTTAATTATTTGAAACCTACAATCTACTTTCCAATATATTCTTTCTTTGGAAAACTGTGGTATTTGTTGTGTTTATGGTTCCATTTTTTTTTAGCTAAGAAAGCAGAGGCCTATGCAATTGAATTCTGTTACTTCAACGAGGAGTTTAATATATTCAGGATAGAGACGCTTATCCCTTAGGACCAAAGTCCCATTCCTCTGCTGGTATCCACCACACCCTTTTGAATCACCTTGGAATCATTAACCTGTTCTTGGAAGTACTCTAAATGACATACACAATCTGGACAAGGCAAATCAATTTTGATGAAATAAATTTGGAAACATGTTTCAACTTGGTGGCACTGTTTTCTATGTGAAGTTTCCTTTTCCTAATGAGTCTTCCCAGACATCAGCTAAATTCACATGTGAATTTCCATTTGTGGATGTCTTTTTCCCAGATTTTGACAGCGGAGGAGAGAAAAGCTCCTAGAACCTCGAGTTCATGACTTTAAATGAATCTGAAAAAGACCTTGGCTATGGAGAGTAAAGTGACACTGACAAATAGGCCCAGGTGACAATGGGAGACTTTTATGGCCTCAGGTTATCCAAAAGTTCTATGGAGCCTTTACCACTATAGACAGACATGAAGCTGATGGTGTGTTTGTCTCTGTAATCCCGAAGTCTCAAGTTAATCTTCTGACAAAAGGCTTTCTGCCAGTTCTAAGGAAAAAAATGAAAATGTAACAGAAGGAAATTAAAATGTAAGTACCACATCCTGAAATCAAGACCAAAAGCTAACAGTGGATACAGGCATGAAACAGAACTGTCTGAAAACATTCACAGTGTGTGCCTTATAATAAAAAACAAGTATCATTTACTCATAATGAATTAAATGATTTAGTTAATTTATTATTGTTGAAATGCTAATGAGTATCTAGGTAGGGGACAACTTCTCCAACCATTCATTTTAAGTTATTTTGTATCTCAATTTTATACAAATTTCTTTCTGTGATTAGCCTACTCCCATTAGTGTATATACATTCAATTGGGACAAGGATAAGCATTAAATATTTGTAAATGTCTATTTTGTAAACCGATACATCTTTGGTGCTAAACACTTGCTTAGAACATAGTAAACACTCAGCAAATACCTGCTGAAATTTTGGGAAATTTCCCTAAATATATTTTTCTATCATGGTTTTTCATTGAAGGTCTCAAAGACTGATATGGAAGATCGATTCAGGAGACTGGTGAAGTTAACACTATCGTCATTGTAATCCTAAAACAATGGTCTTCCTTATTGTGTTTGACCTTCCAATAGGTGTGATAAAAGCAATGAAGGGTAGAATTCTGAATCTCTGACATGATTAGTTATTGTGTTCTTCACTGCCACACACTTGTGGTTATTTTTAAAAAAGAAAATTGCATTTAAGAAAGTCCTCTATCAAGCAGTAAAAAATAATTATGTTAAAGCTTGACATCTGTATACATGTCCTGTTAACAATCTCTTTAATGAAATGGAAGCACATAAAATGCTTCTGCAGAGTGAAGTATGATGACTGTCTCAAGGAAAAGCACTTGTGCATTCAGTTGTGCTATGAGCTCAACAGGCCATTTTTTTCATGGAACATCATCTTTACTTGAAAGGATGATTGATGAATAAACTATTATTATTCAACTTGGATACTTGGCAGATACTTTCTCAAAAATTAATGAAGTGAGATTGTTACTTCAAGAATAATAACTGACAATCCTTGTTGCCATTAATAATGATATTTGAGATTTCAAGCAAGTATTAGAATTTTGGAAATCTTGTTAATTAAACTATCATGAGCTTGATGGCTTCCAAATACTTGAAGAATTTTGTAATGTGATTAGTGGTAACACTAATGAAGATGACTTTTTGATATTACAAAATTAAGTATGTCAATATTTAGGAGATCTATATAGCTTAGTAAATGAATATTTTCAAAATCATCATTATTTGATGGTAGAAAATCATGGTTGGGTAAAATTCATTGAAAGCAAAAGACACATCAATACTTTAAGTGATACAGAGCACAAACAGTTTTCTATTTAGTTTTAAAATGTCACATTTTAACCTAAGTATAAAAAATTACTACCTGTCATATTTTGGTGGAGCATGCTGTTAGACAATGGGTAGTTTTTAACCAGATTGCTGAGAAGAGAAAGCAAGATGGAGGAACTAAACAGAAGCCCAAAACTGTGGGAAATCCAAATGTAATTGAGAAATTATAGCAGCTGTGTGTGTCAGGAAGCAGAATGAACAGGAGGAGATGGAGAAGAATCAGGTCAGTTAAGATCCTGTAAGAAATGATGACTTCACTAGATCCCATATTGAACACAATTTAATCTCAGTATCAGCCATTAGAGTATTTTTTACTTTGCTGTTTCTAGCTTATTTCTTACAGAGTGAGAAGTCATTCTTTGAAGAGTTTCTTTTTTCAATAGATGGTTGATGTTGGGATGGTTACTCAAATCAAGTGATGAGTGATGAACTCCAAGTCATCCTTGGAAATAGCAAATCTGTAGCCCAACATAATTATCCTTTAAACTAGAGAATATCACTTGTGAGAAAGCCATCATGGCCACATGGCTGATCTAGAGTGGAGTGCTGAGTTCTGGCAAACAGCTGCATCTTTCTTCCAGTGAGTACCTGAACAGGGCTGATGTGAATTATGTACAGTCCAGATTTTAAGAATCATACTTTCTCAGGGATCTCCACAAACTAGTGGGTGTCCTCGCTGCCCCTGTGAGACAGCCTCTGTACGGGAGAGGCCTCACATGACTTTGTCCCTGGTGTTCCTCTGGGGACACCTGTGTGAGAAACTGCATGCTCCAGAACCAGCTCTCGTGTCCTTTGGCCAATGCCGGAGTGTGAAATAGTCCAACGTGGGATTTTTCTTACTGGTAGTAAACAAAGGATGATCCCAATTGGGAATCATGACATTTTTTTTTTGATGGTCATGTTCTGTTTTGAAATAACCTCTGTGTATTTCATTTATTTTCTTTTACCTGGAGATCTCTGAGCAGGCTTCAGATTTTGACAGTTGATGAAAGATATGACAAGCATTAATGTGTGGGTGAAAGGCTTGGTGAAATTCTGAGTGAAGTTTTAGTTAAAGTTGGTTGAACTTGGGATTGACTAGGAGGCCAAAGATTTAAAAAGCAGAAGATTCTCTCAAGACACAAGTTGTGTGATAATAGTGTGTTTTGTGTGTGTGAATGAGAATTTGTAAATGTTGAATTCTAGGCTCCGACAATAATTGTCAGTGCAGATCAAGCTGCAAGTATTTATGTTTTAAAACTTAAATTATAAAGCTAGTTACGTCTTTCTAACAACTAGTTTTAATGTTTATGAGCATATTTTACCTACATTACCTTTTCAGGATGTTGAGAAAGATGCATCACAAGCAGAGGCAGGAGTCTGGGGGCTAGATGGTTTTGAGGAAGAGGTCTTGGTGGACTCTTTCATAGAGCAAAAGGAAGCAATGCCTTCTGGGAATTGAGCTAAGTTTCAATCTAGTCTTTAAGAGTAGAAGTCAAAAACAAAAATATTAAGGAAATGAAAACCTAATTGATCTTTGAAGCATTGTTATGTGGAATTGAGTGGGACTTTTGAGGCCTTTCTTCCAGAAAACAAGGACTTGGTTGTCAGGCCTATATTAGGCCAAAACCTTGGTGCCATGTATTTGTACTTAAATCATTTCAATGGAAAGTGTCTTGGTGATTGGAACTTCTAGTGCAGTTTGGAATTCTTCCATTTGAAAAATGTGATATTTGCATGGGGTTGTTTGAATCTTGTTTTCTAGTCCCTCCCCATCACCACCCTCATAGTCTGAAGGTAGATTTTTCTCTTGATAAAGGAACAAAAAAAGTGAACATCTTGTTTGTAAATTGGTATCTAGTAACTAGTGGTAAACTTGAAATGGTAGAATTCTTTAAAGCCTAATTCTAGGTAGCCTTAGGAAAATGTATCTTAATTATTTTTGAACCTGTATTCACATTGTTTTTTTCAAATATCTTAAGTTATATTTTCTTTTTCAGAGCTGCTTCTTATTTGGGGCTACTTTTTTTTTAATTGAGGCGTAATTCATAAATGGGTACATTGTTTTGATGAGACTTTTTACAACTGTGGCTGGATGTCTTTCTTTAGTATTCCAAGAAGGGCCATTTTACTTTTTTAGAGTTACTTTTTAAAGTCATGAGGTCAACAACTTGGACTACTATGCATGTAAGTGCTAATGCAAATTAAAGCCCAAGTTGACCTCCAGCAGCAGTTCATTCTATGTTGACAGTGAGAGAACACTTTGCCTGTTAGGATACTGTTACTCATGGACTGAAATGCTGAAGAAACCCCTCCCCCTATTCTGTTTTTTGCAAAAATCAAGGTATATTCTAGGGTTTCCTGGTTGACTTCAACAGATAAACTGAGCTGATAGTTTTAGTTCAGAAATGATCTGAATGTAGATTTACAGTCTACGTGTACAGCTGGCTAAGTGAGATCACCTTCACAGTTCTGCATGTATCCCATCGGCTCCCCATTAGTTACTGAACTCTTAAAACTGGTATTGTAACATTACCACAATGTTTTGCGCCAATTTTATAAACTTTACAGTGCAAAAAAAAAAAAAAGAAAAAAAAAGAAATGATATGATGACTCATATATTATCACTCAGTTAATTTCTATAATATTTTATAATGGAAATAGCAACAATTCTAGAAAGCAACATTGTTGGCTATGGCTTGAGTAAAGGGAAAAACAAATAAAAACAAAACCTCCTTCCCTTTGCATTTTACCTAAAATAAGACAATGGCTACTGGCTAATCAGCATTTTATTTATCAATTAATCAGAGCAACACATTCACAGCATACAGAAAGACATACCCAGCAAAGCACTGTGGAGATACATTAGCTGGATTTCAGTTCATAGTCAGGCAGGAAGTATAGTATAGGCAGGACAAGCAGAGAGGAGAATTCTGGGAAGTGGAAGGCTGAGTCAGGAGACACTGCCAGCCACTGCCACCATTGGAGGCAAGATGTCAGGATACCAGTAAGCCACGAGCCATTTGGCAAGTTATAGATTTATAGAAATGGGTTGATTTCGGATATAAGAACTAAATAGTGAGAAGCCTGAGCCATGGCCATACATTTTGTAAGCAATGTAAGTCTCTGTGTGTTTACTTGCGTCTGAGCAGCTACAGGCCCTAGCGGCACTGGAGAAAACTCCAACTACAGTGCTTTTTTTATAGATGTTTGCTATTTTGTATATTTTTTCACAATTTCTTTTGCAATATAGCTATTTTCTAAACTATGTAATCATGTTTGTGATCTTTGTCCTATGTGGGATGTAGGTTTTACTTGCCATTAATATGAACTTTTTGTGGAAATATTATAACACCTAAGTTATTCTTACATATTTTATTCTAAGACTTCTAGTTTTATTTATTTTTTAAATTTTGTGGAGTCATGTAGCTTTGTTTAAAAACCCATGTTGAAACATACTCATAAATGGACATTTCTCCATATTAATATATATTTCTCCATATTAATATATATATATTAATATATATAATTCACAGCTCCTGATAGTGTCACAGATCTCACTCCTGAAATATTTTTAATGATACTTTCTAAATCTCTTCCTATGGACACCTGCTACAGTTATCTTTTTAATTTATTAATTGTACCTCTCCACTCCTTCCTCACTGGGAAACATTTGCTCCAAGTATTTGAAAAACGGGTCTTTTAATGGCTTGTTCTTATCTGCTAATTCACACACTCCAAAACCATATACTGAGCCATTTAGTTTGTTCCACTCTTCTAAGTACTTTTTAAAATATGAATATCACAGTCCCTTGCTTTAAAAAGGAGCTCACAGAATCTGGATTGACAGCCAGGGATCCTGGATGGGACTGACCTAGGCCCTCTACATATCTGTGACATTTGTATAACTTCATATACTTGTGGGACTCCTAACAGTGGAAACAGGGGCTGTCCCTAACACTTTGGATGGTTCTTGGGAACCTATTCCTCATATTGGGTTGCCTTGCCCAGCTTTAATACAAGGGGAGGTGTTTAGTCCTACCTCAATTTGATAAGCCATGCTTTGTTGATATGCATCAGAAGCCTGCCCCTTTCTGAACAGAAACAGTGCAAGAGTGGATTCAGGGGCAGGGCATGGGAAGGAAAGTGAGAAGAGAGAATAGAAGGAGAAGTGAGAGGGAAACTTCAGTCTGCATGTAAAATAAATGAATAAATTTAAGTAAGAAAGGAAAAGAAAAATATTATTTGCATGCCTATAAATAAATTATCTCCCCAGTCTTTAAAAAAAGAGTGCACTTTAGTGAGGAAGAAGGTCAATGAGCAAATAATATATAATTATTACTTCAAATATATACAAGGTAGAGGAATAACCAAAATCTTACAAATAATAAATGTTAAGCTTATGGTTGCTATTTTCTTCATTTTGTTCATGATTTATTTTGTAGTATAGATATTTTGTAAATTATGTCATCAGGTTTATGATCCTTGTCCTATGAAGGTTGTTGGTTTTACTTGCCAGTACTATGAACATTTTTTTTGCAGAAAAATTCTAACACCTAAGTTACTCTTATGTATTTTATTCTAATATTATTAGTTTTATTTATTTTCTAAATTTTATTATCTGCTTAAATATTTGCTGTTTTGAATTTTAGTTGACATATAGTATTTGTGCATATTTGTAATTTAAAATATGTATGCAGAATTTATTAATCAGATTAGAGTAATTAACATTTCCATCTCTGCATATACTTAGACTATGTATAGAATTACTTTTTCTTCTACTTTTCAAGTTGTTTTTGAAATATAAGTTATTATAGACTATAGTTATTATATTTTGCTATAAAGCACTACATCTTGGATCAAGAGGAAACAAAATCTAAACAATTTAACATTGAACAACCATGCCTGAATTAGTAATTAAGACATCTATCAAAGAAAACATAGGACCTGACACCATCACTATTGAATTCTATGAAAGATTTAAAGAAGAATTAAGTTCAATCCTCAAAGTCTTCCAATAACTTGGAAAGGAGGAAAGTGCCAAAGTTATTCTAAGATCTCATCTCAGTTCTAATACCAAAATCTCACACACACACACACACACACACACACACACACACACATACACAGACACACACACACACACACACACACAACACACACACACACACACACACACACGATGTGTGTGTGGTAGCTGTAAACAAATATGCTTAATGAATATAAATTGAAATGTTTAGAACAAACTATAGCAAATCCAATTGCACAGCATAAACAAGTGGGATTTGCACTCTGCATATATTGCACTCTGCATATAAAGAAATGTTAAACATACAAAAATCATAATGTATTTTCAAGAGAGAAGTAAATTTTATATATTTACAGTGCACAACCTGATATTTTGCATGTATTTAACTTAAAGACCTCTTGAAAAATCACCGAAATTTGTGTCACATATTATCTTTTACTCTCAGAGCAGAAAAGAAACTACTGCAGGTGGAAGAGGACCAGGGAGAGGCTAGGGGTTGGGGAAGGAGTTGAGGGCATTAAGAAGAGTTTGCTTGAAAAATACCATGATGACATCTACATCTAATTCTTTGTAAGAAAATAATATTTTAAGACAGAATTTAAGAGATGAAAAAATTCTTTCAATTCAATTAAGATAGTGGCTCAATTTTTGAAGTAAATCTACATGATAATCTAGCGAAAATGACATTTTAAAAGTAATACTTTTTTATTTCCCTGAAGAACATGTTTCTGTGCATTTATGCAGACATTTTTCATGTTTGTCAGCAATCTTTTATTATTTATTATCTTTTTATAGGTCCTGTATCTTATGTTTATTCTTACTTTCTATTTCTATGGGACATGACATTTTTTACTGTTTGTGAAAACGTTGCCTATGTTTCTTATATAAAAACTCCAGTGGAAACAACCTAGATGCCCTTCAACTGAAGAATGGATAAATAAATTGTGGCACATATACACAATGGAATACTACTCAGCAGAGAAAAACAGTGACATCATGAGGTTTGCAGGCAAATGGATGGATCTAGAAAAAATCCTCCTGAGTGAGGTAACCCAGACTCAGAAAGACAAATATGGTATGTACTCACTCATAGGAGGATACTAGATGTGGAACAAGGATGACTAGACTGCTACTCACATCAGCAGTGAGGCTACCTGGAAAACAGGACCCCAAGAAAGACATGAGGATCATCCAATGACGGAAAAATGGCTGAGATCTTCATGAACAACCTGGACATGAGTGGGAGCAATGAAGGACTAGGGTCGAGGGAAAGAGAGCGGGAGATCCCAGCTGGATCAAAAACAGAGTGGGAGAACAAGGAATAGGAGACCATGGTAAATGAAGACCACATGAGAAAAGGAAGAAACAAAGTGCTAAAGAGGCCCACAGAAATCCACAAAGATACCCCCACAAAAGACTGCTGGCAATGGTTGAGAGATGGCCGGGACTGACCTACTCTGGTGATGGGATGGCCAAACACCCTAGTAGTTGTGCCAGAAACCCCATCCAAGGACTGAGGAATCTGGATGCAGACATCCATGGCTCGGCCCAGAGTGTAGCTCTGGGAGTCTAATTAGCGAGAAAGAGGAGGGTTTATATGAGCGAGAATTTTTGGGACCAGGGTTGGATAAAGCACAGGGACAAATGGCCAGACGAGTGGAAACACATGAACTATGAACCAAAACCTGAGGAGCCCCCAACTGGATCAGGCCCTCTGAATAGGTGAGAAAGTTGATTGGCTTGATCTGTTTGGGAGGCATCTAGGCAGTGGTACCAGATCCTGGGCTCATTGTATGAGTTAGCTGTTTGAAACCTGGGACTTATGCAGGGATGCTTGGCTCAATCTGGGAGGAGAGGACTGGACCTACCTGGACTGAGTCTACCAGGTCAGTCTCAGTCCTCGGGGGAGGCTTTGCCCTGGAGGAGGTGGGAGTGGGGGTTGGGCTGGGGGGAAAGGGAGGGGGGCAGGAAGGGAGAGAACAAGGGAATCTGTGGCTGTTATGTAGAATTGAATGGTATTGTAAAATAAAATTAAATTAAATTAAAAAATAATAATAAAACAGAATCATAATTAATAACCTAATGTAGCATAATCAGGACAACTTAGGGAAGGTTAAATTTAAAAAAAGGAAAATAAATGTAAAGTTTGTTGGCACGAAAAAAAAAAAACTCCAGTGATTTGTGTATATTGATTATTGATCTTTCTATAGAGGTACTTTGTTAAACTCAAATTAATGATTTTTATTCTTATTCTATTATATATTATAGTTAAACTAAAAGATATGAATTATAATATTTGTCTTCCCAATATTTATATATTTTACTTATTTGTGCTGTATAATTACATTTGCCAGGAATTCTGGATCACTGTTGACAAATAGATCTAATAGCTGGCATTTTTCTGCTGTTCCTGACTTGACTTGGGCTGTCTTCAATGTTTCATTTGAAAATATACTCTTCTCTTTATTTTGGGTAGTTACCAACTAAATTAAGAACATCTATTTTACAACACCACTTCTTTCTTTTTCTTTCCCCCAAAATCCTCATGGTTTTCCAGATGTGTGACATTGAGAATGTTACCTAGCTTCTATGGCTTCCAACTCTTCTAATTGTTTTCTCTCTGAAGTCTGTAGTAAATTTCAGTGTATTGGTGAATATAGAATTAACAGCTTTAAAAATCCCCCCCCACACATTATTGAACTATTAGTATTTATTTTCCTCTACTGAGTGTGCTTTTTAATTTATAATTTTATAGAACATGGATATTATCACTAAAATTTAACATATTGATAAACTTAAGAAGAGCCTTAGAAATAATTTCTCTTTGCTATTATTCCTCTTAAGTATTTTTATTTCTTTATTATTTTCAAATGTGTATATGTTTTATAATGATTTCTAAAAGTGAGGCTAAGTGTTTAGTTTTTTTATTTTTATTATGTTTATAATTTATCAATTATATCTTATATCTCTGTCTTATATCAATGTATTTGATTTTTAAATTTTTCTTGTATAAAATGAATTTTAAATGAACATAATTCAATTTCTTTTTTTAAATTGATATAGGTAATATTATCCATATTCCTGTGACATCTATTTTATTTTTGGAACTAAGACATTGAGATATAATAATTTAATTGTCTAATACCTAAATTGTATCTATGACAATTTTGGTTTATCCTAAAAATTATATAGATTGTTATAAAACAAATCTTAAGCTATCTTTTATGTCTTATACCTGTATTTTGATTTATTCCTTGTTTGGAGAGGTTGAAGAAAGTAATAAATTGTATAGTCTCTGCTTTTGTATTTCTCTGGGATTTTCTGCATGAGTTAAGTCTTGAGAATTACAGTAAGTGTTCTTTAAATATTTTGTAGAATTTTCAGCCTATCATACACCCACAAAATGGAAGTAATCCCTCCAGAATATGTGTTGTGGGCTTTGCTAGAGTAGTTTGCAACAGACCTATGTCCCTGTTAAGATGAAATAGGAAGTCAAACTACTTTGAAGATTTCAGAATACATTAAAAGATAACCATATTTGGAACATCCATAATTGCCATTCCTTATGGCCCAAAAAAAATCCAAGATATGATTTCTATTCCTATAAGATTTTTGAAAGTGTATTAAAACAGATTGGTCTTAAATATATAATCTTCCTGCTCAGTCTTTTGAATGTTGGCATTATAGTTATGTACCTCTGGTAGTCTGAATAAGCATGGCCCCTTTAAGCTCATATATTTGAATGCTTAGTCACCAGTATTGGCTGGTACTATTGCAGAAGGTCTAGAAGGTGGGCCTTGTTGGAGGAAATGTGCCACTGAGGTGGGCTTTCTTTCCTCCCTCCCTCCCTCCCTCCCTCCCTCCCTCCCTCCCCTCCTCCTCCTCCTCCTCCTCCTCCTCCTCCTCCTCCTCCTCCTCCTCCTTCTCTCTCTCTCTCTCTCTCTCTCTCTCTCTCTCTCTCTCTCTCTCTCTCTCTCTCTCTCTCTCCCTCTCTCCCCCTCCATATGACTCAAGATGAAACTCTCAGCTACTGCTCAAATACCATGCCTGTGTGATTCCTGCCATGATTATAATGGACTAATTCTGAAATTGTTAGCAAGCCCCAATAAAATGCTTCCTTTTATAAGTGTTGCCTTGGTCATGGTGTCTCTTCATAGCAACAGAACACTGATTGAACCTAGAAGAAAACATAGGAACATGCCAAGATTTACCTACTTTCCACAATTAGATCCCAAATCCTACTATTCACCACCTTCCCATAATACTGTCTTATGAATTGATGCATTAATATGGTCAGACCCTCAGGAACCAATGGCTTTGAAAAGTCCATTAGCTGAAGATCAAACACTCAGCACATTAAGCTGTAGGCATATTTTGTATTCAAATTGTAATAAAATGTATCTTAAACTTTACATGTACAGTATTGTTTAATAATTATATGTCTTGGCATTGGATGCACACAAGTTTGCAGATGTCTTCTTTATCAATTCATCCCCTGATATTTTATTGATCTTTAACTATAACACTTTTTCTTAAAATGTATCTATTCCCCCTTTGAAATATAATTTTCCATTCTATCTGTGTGTGTTTTTTTATATGGGTTTCTTACAGGCAACATATTGTTTGGTTTTGTTCACTCTGTTTTTTAACTAGATAAATTTGTACATCAAAATTATTGAAATGTAGAGATGTGCACATAAATTTTTGTTGATTTTTCTTCTAATTGTTTTGGATTTTCACTTTGTTTCTTTCTGTAATATTCATGTTCATATTTTAATAATGTACTATATGGGCATTGCTTGATTCTTCTCTACTATTTTGTATATTTACTTGTGGTTTGAATTCAAATGTCCCATATAGTCTCATGTGCTTGAATACTTTTAGCTCTGTTTGGAACTATTATGGAATCTTTAGGAGGTGGAGCCTTGCTAAACAAAGAATATCATCGATTTTGAAGTTTTTTTTAAGTTTCACATTGATTAATTGATTGATTGTGCATGTGTACATGTACGCGCAAGCGTGCGTGCATGTGTGTGTGCGTGCGTGCGTGCGTGCATGCATGTGTGTGTGTGTGTGTGTGTGTGTGTGTGCATGTATACCATGAAGAATTTAGGAAGGTCAGAGGAGAAACTTGAAATCTGCCCTGTCCTTACACCACCTGGGTCCTCGAGACTGACTGCATATTGAAAGTTTAGGTGGCAGGTGCCTTCACACACTGAAATGTCTTGCCAGCCTGCTTGGAGGATTTTTAAAGTGGCCCTGTCTTTTGTTCTCTCTCTGCTCTCTGAATGTGCATGCACCATTACAGGCCAGTTTCTTGCTCCTGCAGCTATACTTTTCCTGTCATAATTAATTGTACTTTTTTTTCTTGACACTGAAAGTCAAAATAAACCTCCCCCCCCCCCCGTCTTGATTTTGTTATGGTATCTTTTCACATCAACAAAAACAAAAGCATGATTCTATTGTTCTAATAGAATTTATATTCTGACCATGCTGTCATCATAGTAGTCACTTTTTATAGCCTATTCTTCATTTATGAATGTGGACTCCACTATGCAAATAATTGATTTGGTGGTCATGAATGTTATTGGTTTTTGTTTATCATTAAATGATTTTATTTCTCCTTTTCCCTTTAAGTATACCCTTGCTGGGTACAATGATCTTGTTTGGCAGGTATTTTCTTTCAGGACCTGAAATTTTTTGGTCAATACTCTACTGGATATAGATTTTCTTTTTAAAAATCTGCTGTTAATCTAATATGATTTTCTTCAAACAAATTTTGTGCTTCCCTTTTGAATATGTCATAATTCTTTCTTTATCTTGTACTTGTAACAGTTTGGTTATAATATGCTATGAAGAAGAGTTTTTTTTTTTTCTGGCCATGTTTATTTCATTGATGCTCACATATTTCCCAAGATTAGGTTACTTATCTGCTATAGTTTTAGTGAATTGGTCCTCTATGTTTTGAATCTCATTTAGTTACTTACCAATGGGCCAACTATATAGATATTTATGCTTTCTAGAAGATCTAAGATTGGGGACATTGAGAGTATGGTAAAATAGAGACTAGAAAAACATAGTTAAAATGAAGCAACAGGGTACCAGACAGTCCTTCTTGATTTGTTATTCTTTGGTTAGCCCTTTTACCACTTTATTTAGACCGTCATTACTACTAAGCCAACATGCCCATGGGCCATCATTTGTAAAGGATAGCTATATTGAAAACAGAAGTTTGGTTGACAGTTTTACATTTTTACACATAAATTTTTCCAGTGATTGTTGATTTCTGCTGAAATCCTTGAATATATTCAAATCAAATTGTATTCATGGACCTCGAATGTATTGTCAGTTTCATCTTTAAATACACGTTTTATTTTATTTTACAGGTATAAGTATTTTGTCTGAATGTATGTCTATGCCCCTTTTGTGTGTTCCGGGTGATCTTGGCAGTTGGAAGAGGGCATTGGACCCTCTGGAACTGGAGTTACAGATGGTTGTGAGCCATCATGTTTGTGCTGGGAATCAAGCCACTGTCCTGGTTACTTTTTGCTGATCTATGCATATCTGTCTGCAAGATTTGAAATATGAGGACCTAAGAAAATGGGGCAGAGTACATTCTAATGTTGTAGACAGCCTTACTTCAGTTTCAGTGTACTTTTATACATAAACGTAACAAAAAAAGCAATGATCCAAGGAAGATTGTTTGAGTTCATAAAAACATGATCAGAAAAAAACATAAAGGCCATCAAGCACATACTAAATATTAACCGAACAGTCCTTTCCCAGAACTTTCTCAGGACCAACCGATTTAAACACAATTTCTTGGCATGTCCTACAGATCTTATCTGGGAAACCACAAAAGCAAGAAAGAAGGCCATATCCAGATTCCGGATACACTGAGGAAAGCACTCAGCATATCCTCTCATCGGATTGGATTCTATAGCTATGTTCTGACATCCAACAAGAATCAACATGTCTCATAAATTAAATGTAAATGTTTGTCACAGGAGGCACGAAATCACATCCAGGAACAATCCGGTGAACAAAATGCACCTGAGGTGAAATGTCCTTTTGTCCTGGAGCCTCTCTCACAGTTCCCCAAGGTGTTGTTCACCATGAATCATTCTTTTGACCATGTTCTAGCACTGTCCTCTGGAAGAGCATCCAGTACTCTTAGGTGTTCAGCCATCTCTCTAGCCCCTCTACTAACAGTTTCTAAAACGGTCTTATCATATTTCATTTTATTCACATTCCAAAATATGGCATTCCAATCAAAACCTTGGTAATATAATCTTCACTTTCCATTGTGTCCCTATTACAAAGAGAATATATTTTCAACAAAATGATGTAAATAACTAAATTTCCATAAAATAATACTCCTGGATAGTTTCTATGCCACAGATATAACATATCTGGCTTCTTTATAGACACTAGTAAGCTTATTCTTCAGTTCACATGCAAGTAAATTAGCCAAAAAATAATGTAATATTTAAAGTAATAGATAGTGTGACACCTGTCTCGGAATAACTATATAGGTTAATGTAATAGAACTGAAAGTCCAGAAGTCAGCTGATGGAGTCCTGGTCAATTGATTTTCAACAAAAGAAGTCAGCTGTTTGTCTTATTGAGATTCCTTTGTAAGTACTAAGCCAATGTTCTCTTTATTATTTTAAAGACTCCTTTGTCTTTCTGTTTTGCTCTGATGTATCTGCTTGTAGATCTATATTTATTTATCCTTCTTGCCATTTGTTTAGAGCTTTGGATATTATGAAGGTTAATCATTACAGTCAGTACAGCAGGATTTAGAATAATCTAGAAACTATATGTATGATACATATAATTGTGTTGTGTAGTTACTGATTGTTATTTTAGTTACTCAGTCATCCTTATCCTCTGTCATTGTTCAGGACAGTGCTACAGGATAAACTGTTGTACAAACTAGACCAGTCAAAATTTTAGCTCCTTTGAATAAATAGGTTCTGAGGGCAGTGCTTAAGGATTTTGCTATTGTTATTCATCTGATCCCAAGAGACATCTCTTTACTGTCTTTTCCTCTCCTGCCAACTAGGTGGACCTACATACTAGCATTCATGTCGAATCTCATTTTGATTACCCAACAGCTTATATATTTGATGAGCATAAATTGAAGTAGATGAAAATTATGGTTCTTCTCACATTCCCTTTAATGCCTGGAAACCATAACTCTAAGAAATAAAATTTATGATTGAGATCCTAGCACTCTCAGTGTGCTTTGCGCAAAGTCCAGCCTATGTGCCATGAGTAAAGGCTGCTTGAAAGATGAGAGTCTCACAACTGTTCTTGCTTAGAGATAAGCTTTACTGATGAGGAATTGAGAGTGTGGTAAAATGCGGTGGTGCTGTTATCCTTTCCAGAAGATATGATGCTAGCTGGAAACTGGTGAGAGAATAGCTTTAGTTCTTGCATAAAGCATTTTGGCAATCAATCCCCTGTCATGTTGAGTTGGAAGACAGAAGGGGGAATAGTGAGATAGATGAGAAATAGTCTCCTCTTCATTTTCACTTCAGGTCATTTCAGCTACGTATGATTAATAGCAATCTAAAAACAATAACTAGAAAGCTCCATAAATAAATTATTTATGACTTAAGTTGCACACTGCTTGAAGCGGTATGAAATCTCATGCCATCCCGCTCTATGATTGAATATGAATCATCTCTTGGCCCAAAATATTGACACTGTATACACTACCCAATTGCTAGCTACTTAGTAGTCATTTAAGCTGTCATATCAACTGTCTCATATTATCATGGACTTGTATTGAACTGACATCTATGTTATTTAACAGTGACCCACAAAGCACAAGAGTAATGATACAGAGGAGGCACCACATATATGAACTGAAATGACAGTTTAACCATGTGATGATATTACAAACCATATAGATAACACATAGAAGACTCAGTACTAGCTGAAGTTTCAGGAATCCAATGGGAGTCTTGGAACATATGCCCTGCAAATAAAGGGACGACTCTAGTGGTCTAGGTTCAAATAGATTTTTTTTCATTTCCTGTACACTAAAGCAGCATTTCCAGAAGCTTACAATAGTTTGCTCTCACTCTTGAATGGTTTTCAATAATTTTAGTGATGTCAATCTCTTCTATGTGTTATTGATGTGGAGTATTTCATAACTGAGTAATAGGTCCTCTTCACAAAATGAATCATCTAATATTTCTGAAGCTCAGTCCAAAACTGTAAAATGAGAAGATTCATATAAATTAAATCTTTATCTCGCTTAAAATTTATGTAGCATTCCATTTGAATACTGCAGTGTACAAGGTGAAACATCTGAGCTTAAGTCACAAATTCAATGAAGGAAAAATTTGCAGAAATAATTTTGGTTGATGCCAACTCAATACAGAATGACTGCTGTGGGATGTTAATGTATGTCCTGTGGGAGCCCTTCTTGGGTTCCTTGTGGCGTTACCCAGCAGGTTTGCATAGAGGATGATTAGGACCATGGGCCTGAGTGCAGGTGTCTGAGATGGTCTGCACTTGGCTGTACTGGGGGATGGTCTGTATGTCAAGTTGCTTTGATTGGTCAATAAATAAAACCTGATTGGTCGTGGCTGGGCAGGAAGTGTAGGCGGGACTAACAGGGAGGAGAAATAAAAGAACAGGAAGGCAGAAGGAGACGCTGCCAGCCACTGCCAGGACAAGCAGCATGTGAAGATGCTGGTAAGCCACGAGCCGCGTGGCAAGGTATAGATTTGTAGAAATGCGTTACTTTAAGATACAGGAACAGTTAACAGGAGGCCTGCCACAGCCATACAGTTTGTAAGCAATATAAGTCTCTGTGTTTGCTTGGTTGGGTCTGAGCGGCTGTGGGACTGGCGGGTGACAGAGATTTGTCCTGACTGTGGGCAAGGCAGGAAAACTCTAGCTACAAATGACTAGCAATTTTGAATTGCCTATTGGTTCTTCCAACCAACTTCTGTTACCACAGGAGGTATATTCAGATACGTATAGTTCCATGGTTGCTCAATTGAAGAAAGAAAGCACAAGCTTTTGGGGGGCGTTTCATGGTGAACTTCATTTGTAGTAAGTGAATAGCATAGCATTTCACATTCTAGAATGTATTGACTCTTTTCTCGGGCTTTAGAAATCAGCAATATTGTTTTCCTTAAATCTAGTTTAAATTAATTTTATTCTCTAAGTTGTTTGCTTAAAATATCCTCTTCCTGTTCCCAAAACCATAGGAAGCATGTTTAGCAAGAGGGGTTAATGAAGGCAAAATTTACCCTACTGATTAAAACATGTGCCTAAGACTGGATAGCAGTGTTCCCTAAAATAATTCACTGTATAAAACCGAGTCACGTGATAGCACTGTAAAGAAAAATTTATGTTTAAATATTATTATATTTGGAATGTAAGAGTATTAGCTATTTATAATTGGCATTAGTTCCACAGCAATGGTAACCTTGAAAACAGATAAATTTACTTATCATGAAACAATAAAATTATGAAATTCTATAAAATATTTTATCTGGTATTGTTAGATACTAATAACAGTGTATCTCATTGAACATGTTTCTATTGGAGCTAGACTTATTTGTGGGCTATTTAAATATGTTTTGTAATTTATATTTATTAAAAAATAAGTAATTTGAAAATTTTCTCCTAAAGAGAACTTTCAGCTTCATCTCTCACACATGAAGAACTTGAAAGTCAATACTTTTGTCCATATAATAAGGAAAGCAAGAGAGACACTGTAGGACCTAAATATCAAAATTTGAAGAAAGAACTGATACTAGTGTCAGAGCCAAGATCTGTTCACTTCAAAAGTTTTCTACAAACATATGAAACACTCCATCCATTAATATAATACATACTGTTCCCAAACTGCCATATAATGTTCTCCAAAATAAATCCATTTGAGATCAAAGAATATATATTAACAAACTTAAAAAGATGAAGGGAAATTATTTTATATCCAATTCTAATGGAATCAAACTAGAAAGCAATAACAGAAAGATAGCTGAAGTATTCAAATATTTGGAAGCCAAACAACATACTTCTGTACAACACATAAATCAAAAAGGAAGTCTCAAGACATATTAATAAAAATTTAAGTAAAAACAGTGATGTAATATAATTTGAGGGCTTCAGAAATGTCAGTATTATCAGAAGAACATTGAATAAAATATGTATGTCTTAGAAAAACTATCAAAAATAAATTATCTTAACTTTTACTTTAGGAATGCAAAGAAATTGTATATAAATTAATTTAAATTTAAACCAAATTCAATAATAATAATAATAATAATAATAATATAATAGTAACAGTAATAGAAACAAAAATCAAAGATCTTGTAGATTGGAAATGTATAGGGACAATCATTGAACCACTCAATTCTTTAAAGATCAATAAAATTAATGAACCTCTAGCCAGGATAAACAAGATAAACAAGAGAAAAAAATACAAAGACTTGATTATCAGTAACATAATCACAATCTTAAAGACATTATATATATATATATATATATATTATATATATATATATATATATATATATATGCATAAGTATACTGGGTAATATCTTAAATGTGACATATATTCATACATAGATTACTTAAATATAATGAACCATTTACTCAAAGACATAAACTAAAATTCATGTAAAAATGTTGAAAAAGGTCTGCATCTATTTTTTTAAATAAATTAAATTAATCATTATCTAAAAATTAATAACCAAGTTTGTATCCTACAGTGACAAATTTTATAAAATAGGTAATGCAGAAATTATAGCCAAAATTTAGTTCACAATATAGAAGCAAAAGGAATATTTCTAAACTCAAACTATAAAATTATCATTATCCTTACATCAAACCCAAATAAACGCATTACAGGAAGTGGAGAATGCAGAGCATTGCTTTCCATCCATGGAGAAAAAGTGATCCTTAAAAAATATTAGCAAATTTAATTTAACTATGTATGAAAATAAATTTATACTCTGACCATATGTGGTTTACACATGTAGCAGAGTTGAATTTCATGTTTGATATATACCTGGTGAAATCCTTTAGCCCCATCCCTTCAGAAGCATGTGAGTCTTCATCTTCATGAAAAAACCAAGTTCCTTTTGTTCTATTCTCCAAAAAAAGGGGAACCTGGAATATTTGATGTTAACTCACAAGTTGCTTTTGTAGTGCTCTCTTTTCCTGTCTCTACCTTACATGAAAATTATTTTGAAATTATCAGCAACCCTTTTCACTTCATTTCTGCCTATTTTTGATCATTGTCTATGAAATCAACTTCTTCTGCTCAGATTATGTTTTAAATAAAAAATCCATACTCTATTTTATGGAATAGTTTATTGACTCTAGAGTTGAAAGACAAATACAAATTTTTCAAAAAGATAGTTTCATTTTCATTTTCCTTATAACTTACATATGAATAGACTAATCAGAAAAGTAAAGTGTTTCCTCCTTTGGGGCCAGTAGAAAGGTCAAACCATGCCTTTCTGTCTCCATTCATTGCAGGCTTAAAACATATTAACATGAATCTTTTAACTTTGTTCTTCTGTGATGTATTGGCTACTCTTTTTCTGTACACATTATTATCATTTTGTCAATAGCCATAAAATAGCTTCCTGAGATGCTTATTAAGATAGGACTGAATCTACAAAATTTGGAGCAATTGATATATAGAAATATTGAATCATTAAGATATAAACACAGAATACTTTCCTTTTTTCTCTAAGCCATGATTCATGATGCTCTCTATAAATGCCTCATGATGCTCTCTACAAACACCTTGCTTGTTTAATTAAAAATATATTTTTCATAATCTTGTATATGTATGGAACGCTAGTTGTAGTCACAATATCTGAAGTAACTTTGGTCTATAGCCCATTATTACCTGCAAGATAATCACAAAACACAAACCAGCCTCAACTTTCAGACGTCAATCAGTCAATGTAATCTGCCTTATGGAAAGACTAAAGAAAAAAATATTTCATAATAACAACTTACACAGAAATTTATTTTGGAAAATTTAACATCCAATTATGATTAAAATCTCTTAGCAAACTAGAAAATGAATGAGGAACAACTATAAAAATAAACACAAAACATTATAAGGGTGAGAAACTGCATATTTTATTGTAGGTATGGAAACATGGCAAAAATATCTCTCTAACTAGTGTTAATTACCATCAAAGTGGAAGTCTTAGTTAGCAAAGTAAGATATGAAAAGAAGAAAAAATGTGTAAGGACTGGGAATTAAGAAATATAGCTAGTCATAGATAATGTGTATAAAAATCATCAACAATTACTTGAGCTTAAGAAGCATGAGTAAAATTTTAAGGTTAATTCACAAGATTCATTGTTATTCTACATTCTAGTAATAAAGAATTGGAATTTAACTTTAAAAATATGTTTGTAGTTGTAGTCCATGTCACAATAAAATACAAAGAAATTAAAAACTATGTCTATAGGATTTATACTGAAAATGATAAGACATTTCTGATTTCTTTCAAAATCTAAGTATGTAGAAAGGTATTCTGTGTTCATATCTTAATGATTCAATATTTGTATAATACAATTGCTCCAAATTGTATAGATTCAGTCCTATCTTAATAGGCATCCCAGGAAGCTGTTTTATGGCTATTGACAAACTGATAATAACATGTACAGAAAAAGAATAGCCAATACATCACAGAAGAACAAAGTTAAAGGATTCATGTTAACATGTTTTAAGACTTATTAGAAGACTACATTCAGCAAGGTGTAATGATATTGGCAAAGGAATAACCACATAGATCAATATAACAGGATAGAGAGCCCATGAATGGAGCATACATAAAGAGAGCTAATCTGACAAAAAAAGTAACTAAGTGAAAAGATGACAGCCTTTTCAAGACATTTTGCTAAAACAAGTTGGCATCTATATGCAAACAAATGTGCATAGACAAATACCTCATAAATTTCCCCAAAATTAGCTTAGAATTTATCATAAAGTTAGCTATAAAATAAAAAAAAATCTACACAATTTTTGAGGGAAACATAGATTAAAATCTACAGTTGTTCCTACATTTTAAAATTCAACACAAATATTACAATCCAGGAATATTGGTTGAATGCTATTACAGTTAAGATCTGCTTTTAAAGGCAGTGCCAGGGAAGGAAATATTAATCTAACATTGATCTGATAAAGGATTTATATACAAAATCTTCAAAAATTTCATAGCGGTAAGAAATCAACCAACTCAATTAGAAATTGGGCAAAAGTGTAGCCTTACATGGTTCCAAGGTGGGACAGAAAGACAAAGAAAATTACAGGGACATAGGAAGCAAAAAGAGCCTCTGACTCAGTAGTCTGATTGAAGCCAGCTGAGAGGCAAGAATTCCAGCACAATTAACCTTTGTTGGGAAGGCTGTAGATGCAGATGCTACTAATACAATATTGTCAGTCATATACATTAAATTTACATACACTTTCTTTTAAAATATTAGTGACCTAGGCTTACAGACTGCTTATATATGACCTCAAACACAACGTCCATTCCTCCTCTAGACATTCTCCTGTATCATGTGATCTGCACATTTGCTTCATCAGCTAAAATACTGTTAGGTGCCCCGGCCAGCGGGATCTTCAACAGGGACCTAAAGGGAGGGCTGGCGAATGAGAGGGACAAGAGGACACAAAGAATGAGAGCAAGACAGGATGTCTGATCAAACTCCAAAATTGTATTTTTCTCTCAAGGCATATATAGGTAGGCAAAGGGGGTTGCGAGCAGGAAGGGACTTAATTATGAGGGTCGCAAGCAGGAAGGGACTTAGTAATGGGGGATACAAGCAGGAAGGGACTTAATTATGGACTGTTCAGCCAGCAGGAAATGTTGCTCTGAAAGTTATCTATCTACCCTTGTCTAACTGCTTAATTGCTGAGAAGAAGTTCTGGTATCTGTGAGAAGAGGTTCTGGTGCTATGGAGACTTAAGCAAGGCCTAGATCTAAGAAAAGAGGAGAGAAACCCAAATATGGCAGCATGTGTGTCAAGGGTCGCTTAGGCTTATGGCTCCTGTCAGTTTGGTATCCCTTAAGAACCACCCTGTGATATCATTGGATTTCTCAGACACCATTTGAACATAATAGTTCAAACTCACCAAAATCCTATACATTACTATCGTAAAGAAAGTGAAACACCCTTCTGTTTTAGCCCTCATGCTTAAGTGTATATTAACATACTTTTGTTAAATCCCAATTCTGCTTCATACTGGCTAGTCCTGAAATTAATTCTATGTCAAAGGCATGGATTCCATTTGGAGCTGACTTGAAGTCACTAAAAGATTAGAGAAAGTCCTCAGGCTGTTATGGACAACAGAGTGGAATTGTGTGTCCTGTCTCTGTCTTCTCTACTGTCGAGAGATCCACATGTTGTTAGCCCCAGCACTCTGAAGGCTGAGGCAGGGGCATCTTGTGCTTCAGAGAGCCTGTAGTACATAGGATACCCTGTCTAGAAACAAACCAAACCAAAACTGAAATGAGAGAGATAAAAATATTAAAAAGATACTCAATTTGTTAATCATTAAGTAATTGGAGATTAAAGCATTAACAAGCTATTACATAGTTGTCAGAATTATAAAAATCCAAAACACAGCAATATCAACTAATGGCAAGGTTTGGTGAAAACAGGAACTATTCTTTACTGGTAGTGAGCAGGTACAGCTAATGGAGAGAGCAGTGTGATGGTCGTTTCCAGAACTATATATAAAGCTTACTACTTATCCAGGAGTCAGGTTCCTTGGTATTTATCAAGTTTGTTTCAGAATTAAAGTTCATAAAAATATGCATACCAATGTGTCCAGTAATTTTACCTGCAATCATCCAAACTTACACCCAAGAAAGCTTTCAATGGCTAAGTGAACAGCAAACTGCTTCATCAATACATTTGTTTTTTTTTTTTCAACAATAAAAAGCAATGATTTACCAAGCCCCAAGTAAACACAGGTGAATCTTACATGTATTTCGCTAAGAGAAAGAAACTAGTCTAAAAAGGCTACATACTGTTTGATGACAATTTTACGACCTTCTAGAAAAGGCAAAACTATAGGATAGTAAACAAATCTCTGGTTACTCATGATTTGGAGGTAAAAATTGATTAGGTGACTCACAAGGGGATTTCTAAAGCAGGGAAACTATTTTGTTTAGTACTTCAAGAGTGAATACAAGATTTTAAGTATCTATCAAAACCAATAGAACTTTACAGCACAAAGCATAATGTTAATGTATTCATTCAAGGATTGAATGATGAATGTGCACCACAAACTTATTTAAAATTCCACTTGAGGGAGTTTAAGTAACATACTGCTGAACTAAGTAAATTTGGAAATGTATAGAATCTGTAAGACTAAGAGCAAAGAAACTCTACATAAGAAAGCCTAGTTAATAAGCCAGTTTCCCACCACAGTATGGATGATCAATTCTGATACTACAATACACGTATAGTAAAATTGAATAATTAAATAAATAGGTGATGGTGAACAGGATTCAGGTTTTCAGTGTTAGAGTAGAAATTTGCAGAAAAGCAAGGGAAAGCTATAAAATATTCCAAGTGGCAGTGAAGT